>NC_092873.1:471476059-472076059 GCF_028372415.1 Notamacropus eugenii | reverse complement strand
GTTACAGTATAAGCTCCCTGAAAGCAAGGACGGACTTGTTTTTGTCTTTATATTCCTAGTGTTTTATGCATAGTAGGTGCATGATAAATGTTGAATTGAGCTGAAGTGGGTACAGAATTCAGTGGGAAGCTTGGGAAACAGAATATTATATCTAAAGTAAGATTGTAGATTCATAGAGTGTCTGTCCTAGTGGTCTGCCCCCTTATAGATGCAGACACTTAAGTGCTAGCAGGAATACAGTGCTTAGAGGGAAAGGGTGCTCTGGTGTTGATGATTCCATCAGAGAGCTAAATCCTCTGGGGGAAGCTTGTACACATTTTAGCATTCTTCTGAGGAGAAAGAATTAGTGGTACAGATGACCTCTGATCCTTTCCAGTCTGATGTAGACCTTGAAACCATGGAATCGTAGAGTTTAGTGCTAAAATGAATTAATTCTTAAGGTCAGCTTTATAATTGCTAGGAACAGAGGCCTAGCTTCCTGATTTGGGGTGGGTTTTCTTTTTTTTTTTTTTTTGGTCTTTGCTTTTTGAATGAGTTGACTCCACAGAATTCGAATGTACTCCTGTGGCCCTTCCAGTTTGGTTCCATTTCCTTAGTGTTAATCCTAAATCATTCTTCTTTACAAATGGAGTTTTGGTGAGGAATCCTAGAAACCATAACAGTCAGGAATCTGTACTGCCTCCCTATCTTGCCCCACCCAGGTGATGTACTATGTTCAGTCTCCTTCCTTCTCCAATCTAGGATTCAGGAGATTATTCTGACTGCCCGAGTGGCTGCTTCATTAAGGTTGTTGCTCATAACTAAGAACATAGTCATCAAGGAATAGAAAAAAAACAATTAAAGAACATTTTTTCCTGAAGGCCATAGAGTTTTAATTCCATTAATTTAAGACAAAGTAGAACTAAATAATGAAGTTACCGAGGCAATTGAATTTAATAACTCTTATTTTTTCTTATCCCCTTTCATTTTTTTCTTGACTTAAAGCTAACATATTGTATAAATGCATAAATATACTTTCCATAGCAACTGCATGAATTCAGAGAAAACTATTTATAGATTTCTTAACATTTTGTGGTTGAAGGATTGACAAAGGCTATGGTGACTATTTTCTCTCTCTCTGTCTCCCTGTCTCTTTCTTTGTTTCTCTTTTTCCTAGGCACAGTAACCTTCGTGTACGGCCCAAAGGGCTCTCCACTCTGGTGAAGAGTGGGGTTCCAGAAGCATTAAGGGCAGAGGTATGGCAGTTACTTGCAGGCTGCCATGACAACCAGACTATGCTAGATAAATATCGAATTCTTATTACAAAGGTAAGAGTTACTTTTTGTTTTGTTTTCCAAGGAACACATATTAAAAGAATCCATTTTACGTAGAGCTCAGATGGCACATTCAGTCTTTCTCATCAAAGTGAATAGAAATATCTGATAAATAGTTATTCCTTTTTGTCCAAGACCTGGACCGCATGACAATAAACAGCAAAGAACCAGTTACCTCTAAGTGTTTCTGGCCTTGACTCTTCCTTTCTGGATTTGTGTTATTTCATAGCAAGGGTGTACCATATTGGGTTTTATTTATGTGTTAAATATTTTCCATCATGTTTTGTTTAACATTATGCATTTATGAGACTTATTAATATAAATTTCTCTGAGGCCTCAGATACACAAATGTAATTTAAAAATGAAAACAGCTTAAAAAATTTAATTTTCAACAGCTTTCTCACCCCAGGGAGCCTAATGTTATGGGTGTTGCAGGCAGTTAGTTACCTCTAGCCTTTTTCCATCAGGGCTTTTGTGGGGACCGTCGTGAGTACCATTGTCTAGGTCTCCCCCATGATGGTGGAGACAAATCTTGATTTAGGTTAGTTAGGGGTACCTCTTTCAGGTTTTGCTTCCTAAGTTCCACATTTGCTGAAAGTTTTGAGATTAAATTTTTAAAAATTTTAGCTTTAGAAGGAAAGGTGGTGTCTCATTGTATAAGAACCCTTTGGACCAGGAGAGGTAAAGTAACTTTCTAAAAGCTAGGTTGTAGCAGATGGGAGGATTACCCAAGAATCCTGATGTTTGTCAGACTAATTCATTGACTTCCATGATGTTTATTTTTAAATAAGATAGCAGCAATAACTGGGATTGACAAAAGAAGGATGAGTATCCCATGCTTTTTTTTCCTTTCCACTTATCCATCTCTAACCTTAGTGCTTACTTGGTGATCACCTTAAATTTTTGCAGTTCTTGCAGTCAAAGCTAATAGGCAAAATGAAACAAGGCATTTGAAAGAGTTCTTGTGCTGTGACCTGAAGGTGACAAGAATCACCTATATGGAGTTGAAAGAACTGTCCCATACCTAAGAAGGTCTAGTGATTTCCTTATTGAATGTTCTAAAACTCACATGGATCTGTGACCTCATTGATTTGAGAGTTCTTTTCGATGCTACAGATCACCATCAATGTGTCCTTGTTCATTCCATGCTCCTTGTAAATATTCTCCCAAAAGTTCACCCTAGGTGATCTGTCCAGTGTTCTAGAGGACTCTCTGCCATTAGGAAGATGCTGGTGGAGCATTCTGAGTTTTCTTTCTGTTTTTCCACATTCCTAGGGTTATAGAATCCTGGCTGAAGAGCTGGGATTGACCTCAGAGGCTATCTCGTCCAACCCACTCCCTTTTCTTTGTCCATTGAGTACCTTTTCTTGCTGTGTGACCAGCCCATCTTTACCTGTTATGTAATTTTTAGTTGGCTTGTTGGATAAGTAGAAAGAAGTGGTCCGAAGATGCGTGTTTTTTCTATCTGCAAATTGAATTAGTGTCCAAATAATTTCCAGCTGATTATATTTAGGAGGCTTTCCTTATTGGTAATGTGTATTAAACACCAGTAGATGCCCTTATCTGACGTGACTTATAGCCAATGCTAGAGCAACCAAATAAGGTTGGAAATACATGCCTGTTGATCACATCTGCATGTAATTAATCACATCATCACCCAGGTAATCACTAAGGGATTGGGAATTTTAATTAAGGTGAGGAGGAATATAGACATTACCCAAGTCAGATCTAATTGGGGCAAGAAATTTTGACAGCCAGAGGGCAGCCCGAGTGCATTGGGTATCTGGGGAAGGGGAGGAGAGCAAGAGGTCGCAGAGGAGTTTGGATGAGGAGGTATGAAGGTGATAAAAATGCATTTGGCCTATTTTGTAATTTTTGTTTGGTGCTCTTCCATAAAATGCTGATGTTGAAATTGAGATATTAGATGGCAGTAAACCTCTGAAGCCTCCAGTTCATTCTGGTCTTCTCTGTTGAGACTAGTTCGCTTCAGGTATTCTGGTTTAGTCTGCTGTCTCCTAATCAATACCATCCTTTCTTTTTTGAGAGCGAGAATTAGAAAGAAAAAGGAGTGTGTGGAGACATTGTATGTATTCTTTCACTCGATCATTGTTGATTATCAATTAGGTGCAATACAGTATTTGCAGAATCTCCACATTTGTTCAACCTTTAAAATATATCTTTTATCACTGACAAAGGTCTCCTGATATTATTTGTAAGCATTTTTCTTAAGAAGTATTGTTCTGCATCTACTCACATGGCTATTTAGCATTGGTAATAGAATCTCATTGTGATGGTGATATGTTTGGTATTTAGTTACAACTTGCAAAAGGCAAGGAACCTATATATTCCCTGCCTTTTTTGGACAGCTGTGTTGAATATGTGATATTTTCTTTCTGAAAAAATAATAAATGTACTCAATAATGTAGAGAATATCAGGAAAAACTGTAGTCATATGAGTCTTATTTACAGTAGCAGTAATTAAAATATGTTGTGGAATATTGTTCTTTCAAAAATATATGTAGGCCAGACTTTATTTTTAAAAGGCAAATATAAACTAATTGTTATGTTTAACTATTATCAATACTTAGGACTGAATAATAAGGTGTAATTTTAAGGAAATTAATCAACACCATTCCTAATTCACTCTGATGATGAATGACAATACAGAAATGTATATAATTTGATTTCCTTTGTTAACTGTGCAGTGTGATTAAAAAAACCCTAACATTTTAATACAAATAATTTAAAATCTTACGACTATGGTGTTGCAACTATCTTCAAAACTCAAAGTTTTTGTAAGAGGAAATCTAATGGTATATTAAATTTTGTCTCAGTCTTTCCTTTTGAGAAGAAAAAACATACTTAATTTTTTCTCTTATGAGGGAAGGAAGGGAAGGAAGGAGACTTGTCCAAGCCACAAAATTAGATTTTCTGGGTTTAAATTTTTTTTTAATGGTCAGTCAGCCTTTTATGTTTAGAGATGGAAATCAGGCAGGCTATTAACAGACATTCAGATGGTTATATAAGTTTATGTGTTTGTGCAAAGGGACTTACCATTTCAGTTATAAGAGCATGAACGGAAGGAGAACCCCTGCTGGTTGTTGGTGATCGCTCCCTAAATGTCAGCCTCTACTTTTGGCCCAATTTAAAATGTCCTTTCTTGTTATGTCACTGGGAAAATTTCCAATAGTTAGGTTGGTCAAACATGCCTTAAGATGAAGTCATAGAAAACTTATTTTAAATGTGTCAGAGTCCCCAAGTGGTTTGTGGATTCTTGCAGATTAGTACCACTGGTGTGTATTTGTGCTGATGCTATTTAGAAACTTTTGCCTTTGAGAGAAGTCTATTCTGTATTAAACTGAAGTTTCATTGTAATATATACAAGTTTCAAGTATCACATTGGCAAGTTTCTTCTCTAGTCATACTTACGTGAAATTCAGATAGAGTCTTCTATTTAATATTCCAGAAATGTATATCTACTAATTTCCCACACATTATTTGTCAAAAACAACTCCTTATGGAAGTAGTTCTTATTTTCACATATAATATTTTGATTTTTCAAAGACAAGTACCATATAATTTGGTACCTTTCTCATTTATTCTTAATTTTTATAATACTACCTTCAGTTCTTAATTTGGAGCAAAAAACTTTTATTTGTGCTCAAACTTTGAGCTGGCTTAGCATCAAACTACTCAGTATTTTAATCATACCTTCATCTCTGCTTTTCCTATTTCTGTTGAATAAAGAACATGTCCCATTGCAGTCCTGATCCATGACTGCATGGTTCTAGTCAAAGAAACACAGGATCACAGACTCTCAGAGCTAGAAAAGGGAGCTCAGAAGTCATCTGGTCCCACTTCTAAAGGAAGGAAGGAAACAAGCATATATTTAGCACCTACTGTGTACCAGACACTGGTCTAAGTGCTTTAAAAATATTTCATTTCATCCTCACAGCAGCCCTGGGAGGTAGGTACAATGATTACCCCCATTTTACAGGTAAGGAAATGGAGGCAAACAAGTTAAGTGACTTGCCTAGAGTCACGCAGCTAGTATGTTACCTCCGCAAACTAAATCCATTCTACTTATGTTGCCATCCATCCTCAAGTACTCATAATCTGCTTGCTGTGAAGTAATTTACATTACTTATAATAAAACATTTTTTTCCAGCATCATTTCTCCTAAGCTCATTAAATTGGGGTGATTCTGATATAAAGAGGCCAACTATTTACAAAGTACTCACTATAATTAGCTCTAAAGTACAGTGTGGGGGCTTAAATATTACCTGTCATGTAGAATGCATGCCTCTTTTCCCCGTAAGATGCAGGAGTTACTACACAGAACTTCACAGACCTTCTGTCCAGAAACAGTGCGATTTCGCTTTATTCTTTTTTAATATTTCCTCTCCCTTCAACTCTTTCTAGTAGAGCAGCTGCCAGCTAGTGGCTAATTTGATTTGTATGTTAATATTCATTTACCTCTATATATTTGTTGCTTTTTTGGAGCACATTAGTTTTATAAATTGACTCAGATGTTGTCTTAAAGCTGACTCCAAGCTATTTTCGTAAATAGCATCTACTTTCACATAGAAGAGAAGAGTTAATAGACATCATATATTGAGATGAAATTGAATAGGAATAAATACAGAAACCCGCTTTGAGTTAAAAAAAGAAAACAGTTGTTTAAGTGTAGGGTGGAGGATGAATGGCTGGGTAGTAGTAAATGTGAAAAACTCAATATGAATCACCAATGTGATTAGCATGGCAGCACCAAAACATTAGCATCGATAGAGGCATAGTGGACATGTTAGTTCTTTTGTGTGCTCTGCTGTGATCCAACCCCTTCTGCAGCACTGCTTTTACTTTTTGTTGCAGTGTGTTCCGAAGGATATTGACAGATTAGACGGGGGAATGGGAAGAGAAAATGAGCATCTCCATACGTTCTCCTGTGTGCTGGGCGCTGTGCTGAGCACTTCACACATGTCATCATCTGATCCTCACAACAACCCTGCAAAGTGAATGCTATTATTATCTCCATTTTACAGTTGAAGAAATGGGGGCAAACTTAGACTTAAGTAACTTGTGTAGGGCATCACACACAGTAAATGTCTGCTGCTGGATGTGAATTCAGGTCTTGACTCCAGGCCCAGCATTCTGTTCCCTGTGCTGCCTCACGTAGGGGATGGAAGTGGGTCAATGGGAATAATCTGATAATTTTGAATGAGACGATGGAAAGTTTTGAGACTGTTATGTAATAAGGTCTGTTTGAGGAAGAAATATTCAACTTGGAGTAAACATGGTTATGTATTGGAGTAAAGATTGTGAAAAAAAACAAAACCTAACATTTATATAGCATTTACTATCTACCACGCACTGTGCTAAGTGCTTTGCAATTATTTGATCCTTATAACAACCCTGACATATAGCTGCTGTTGTTCACCCCATTTTACAGATGAAGAAACTGAAGCAAACAGAGGATAAGTGACTTGCTCAGAGTCATAGAGGTAGTAAGTGTCTGAGACCAGGCCAAATAACAGCTGTCTTCAAGTTGTTGGGGTTTGTTTTTTTCTAATAAGGATTTACCTCTTTTCTTTGGCCCCATAAGGAAAATGCAGAGGCAAATTTAAGCCTGATGTGAAGGAAAAATAATTCCAGAACATTAGGCTTATCTCAAAATAGAAAGGGCTGATGTGGAAAACTGCATTTCTCTTTCCTGGAAGTCTTCCATTAGGCACTGATGAACACTTGTAGGGGATATTGTAGATAAAAGTATTAGTGGGGTAAGTATTAGTTGGCTTAGCTTTGGGAACCTTTCCAATACTAAGAGTCTGTGGTTTCATGAAAGTCTGAGAATTTATACCTGATATTTTATAAAGTATATTTGTTTGAACTTTTCACATCTTTTGGATGGAAATGGTTTTTTTTTTTTATTGTACATGATAAAACTTGGAATTTGTATTATGTAAATGTGGGGGCAATTTAAAAGAAAATGGATTAGAACTGGATAAGACCTTTAGAGATTTGATCTAACTTTCATTTTGTGAGTAAGGCAAGTGAAACCTGGAGAGATTAAATCAGATTAAGCTCAAATAGGTGTTTAGGACCAGAACAGAGATTTTGTTGTTGAGTTGTTTCAGTTGTGTTTGACTATTTGTGACCCCTTTTGGGGTTTTCTTGGCAAAAATACTTGAGTGGTTTGCCATTTTTCTCTCCAGCTTATTTGAACTCAGGTCTTCTGACTCCAGACCTAGCACTATCCATTCTGCCACCTAGCTGCCCCTTTTAAAAAAAAAATCAGTTTTATTTTATTTTCAGTTACAAATTTTTTCTCCCTTTTCCTCCCTTATCCACTGAGAAGTCAAGAAAAACAAAACTTGTTTCAAATATGTGGTCATGCAAAGCAAATCACTAACCATGTTACCTTGTACCCTCCTGTGAACTTCAAAGGAATTATCCTTTTTCTTTGCTATTTATTCTCTTCCATTGTGTGAGAGAATATTATTTTCCTCTGGAGTTCATTTAATTCATACATGCATTCCTATAATAAGCCACCCAACAAAAATATATTTCTTTAAAGATAGGCCTTTCCAGAGCTATCTGTCATAGCAGGAAAGCAGCATGACAGTTAGGCCTTGGAGTCAGAAAAACCTGAGTTTCATTCCTGCCATTGACATGAACTGCCAGCATGACTCCATGCAAGTCATTTAACCTCTCAATTCCTCAGGAAACTCTCTCTGGCTTTGTGAAAAGGATAAATTGTGTATTTGTAATGATAATGGGAGATTTACCTGACCCACTCATACTTTCCTGGACTTGATAGAAGGAAAGCTCCAGACTAGAAGTATAGAAAAAAAGGTAGATGCCCTGTACATCGTCTTCCAGTTATCATCTCTGTGTCTGTGCTTATTTATATCCAGCCCTAATCTATCTCCAGGGCTCCTGTCTCACACCACTGTTTCCCTTCATGTTTCTTGACCTGCTGATCTGAAAGAGAACTCATGAGTGTTCCCACAAATCTTCCCCTCTTCCTGACTTTGATAGAATTGTCAAGGATACCACCATCCTCTTAGTCACTCAGGTAGAATCATCCTTTACTCTTTACTGTCCTAGCTTGCACTCCCACGAAATGCCCTCTCTATGATCAAGTCATTTCTACTCACCATCTACTGTCTATGTCCTGTTCTCTCCCCTCGGTTAGCCACAACCTCGCTGCTGTCCCGAATCAGATCTCACATGATCTCTTGTAGTAATAGCCTAGCAGTTATGGCTCACGGCCTCAGTCTCTGCTTTCCACTCCATCTTTTGATCAGCTATCAAAGCAAATTTCCTAAAATGCAGATCTGGTCTTATCACTCCACCCCCTGCCCTCCTCGCTAAAATCCCTGTTACCTCAAGAATCAAATACAAATTCTTTATTTGGCGTTTAAATCTCTTCACAATCTGGCCTTTTTCAACCTTTCTAGTCTTCTTAGGCTTATCTCCTTTTATGTATTTGGCAGTTCTACAACTTGGCTAGACTAGGCCATCTCCTTACTCTGTCTTTGCTCTGGCTACTCCCCCTCCTCCCCAAACTCCTCCAGAAATATTCTCCCTCCTCCTCTTTGTCTCCTGAATTCTTTAGCTTCCTTTAGGACTTAGCTCAAATTCCATCTTGTGTAGGGGCTTTTCCTGACCTGGGTCTCTCCATCCCCCTCCCATCCCCCCCCCAGCCCTCCTTCCCCCACACTAGTACCTTTCTTACCTTGCACAGGTTCTGTATCTTGCATGTACATAGTTAATTACGTATTGTCTCCAGCCCTACCCCCATTGGAATGTGAGCTTCTTGAGGATAGGGTCTGTGTTTTTGCCTTTCTTTATCTCATCCTTATTTAGCACTATGCCCGTATGTAGAGTAAGCATTTACTAAATGTTTGGGGATTGACTGGTAATCCCTGCATAAATTTCTGTTTTAGAGATCAGAGAACTCTGCCACTAGAGATGCATCATGAAGAAACTTCTGCTGTTCTCAACTCTTGTGCCATCTGTGCATTGTGCAGCATTTACCTTTTAGATATTTCTGTTGTTCCCATTATGTTCTCATCTTAAGCACTTTTATTTTTGCTAAAGGGATTATGAATAATCCCAGTGTAATTATAATTTCAGTATGCATTGATTCTTTAGAAACACTTAACCAGGAATCATCAGGTCTGGCCTAGAGAATGCATTACTTCTGACTTGGGTCACAGAGTTGGAAGCATTTTGTGCTTGTATTCCAAGTCCTCAGATACAGGAAAGAAAAAAGAAAAAAAAGATATGTGTTCACATGTATATATTGTATGTGTGAGTATATAGAGTTCTGAAGTTTCTGTGCAGCTTATTTTAACAAGTGTAGCAGAACTAATGGTGTCATTTTCATAATTGTTCATATAACAAGGAACCCAAAATCAGAGGGCTCTTTGATCAATCAGTCAACATTTATTAAATGCCAGCTATGTTCCAGGCACTATGCTAAACTCTTTTTAGAGACGTTAGAAGCCTTTTGTTTAAATCAGTCTTCTCATGTATCAGAGGGTTTTGTAGGTGTTATAGGCACTAATCAAGGTGTTAGGTAAGAAATAAGTCACCTTTTTACAGCCTAAACAACTATAGGTTGTTTAGCAACACTGGAGGTTAGATTATTAATTTTTATTAAAATAAGTGATAAATTGAAATGATAATTTATGTAGCATATATATAAAATACTTCAGTATGACTTTTCTTTGAGTTATTCACAATACTTTTGTGAATTTAAAATAATGTGCTTTCAGAGGCCTTACTAAAAGTAGCTTCCTATCTGAAGTCATATTTGTTCCTTCTCTTTCTGCCTCTGTTCTTTTTCTACTCATTTTCTCTTCATGCATCTTTCTTCTTCACCTGTCATCCTTCTCTTCCTCTCTTTCTCTGTCTCTTTCTCTTCCCTCCTCTCTTTCCCTCTCTCTTCCTTTCCCTCTCCTTCCAATACCTGTCCTCCTCTGGCAAGAAGTAGGATTGGGACCAGGAAAGGTTTTTTGTAGAATGTGACACTTGATCTGAGACTTGAAGCATATCAATTCTAGGAGTTAGAAGTGAGGAGGGAAAACATCTGTTCTAAGTATGGGGTATAGTGATAAGGTACCAACGTGGGAAATGCAGATTGGTGCTGTGTGCAAAGGCCATTCTGACTTAAGTTGTAGAGTATTTGGAGGGGATTGTAAAAAGACTAGAAACAACAGATAAGACCTGGTTTACTGAGCCTTAAATGCCAAATGAAAGAGTTTATGTTTGACCTTCAGGATAACAGGGAACTCCTGGAGTTTTTTGAGAAGAGGGGAGACTTGGTCATACCTGTGATTTAGGAAAATCACTCCTGTGGCTCTTTAGAGGATAAATTGGTATGGAGAAAGACTTGAAGTACCAAATAATAAAGAAGTTATTGAAGTAGTCCAGGTGGGCAGTGATGAATGCCTGAAATCTACTGAACCCCAGAAATGGGGTTGTTTAAAAATAGTATATCTAAAAAACAAAGTCATAGACAAAATAAAAGTGAGAAGTAAGAACAAAATTTAATATGCGTAGGGAGACTTCCACACAGTAGGAGATACTATCAGATGACACTAAAACAAAAATCCATAAGAGAGATAAAAAAGAAAATTATATTATGCTGAAAGAAACATACATGACAGATATCACTATCAAACTTAAAAGCTTCAAATGCAATGCCATCTAAATTCATAAAAGAAAAATAAACAGTTGCAAGAAGGCACAGACAATAAAAATCAACGTAGGAGAGTTTGTGCCCCTCTCTCAGATTTGGACAAATATATAAAATAGGGAAATATAGAATTGAACTAATTTCTAGAAAGCTACAACTGAATGGTTTATAGCCTTTTCTGCATAGGATTGCTAAAGAATGTGTGTATTTCTCAGCATCATATGGAACTTTTATAGAAATTCACCATGTGGTAGGGCACAGATAATACAAAAAATAGTATGAAGGAAGAAATACTAAACACATCCTTTATAGACTATAACACAGTAGTGGTAGTAGTCAGTTCAGGGAATACAAACAAAAGTCATAGACCCAAATGGAGACTTAATGAAATCCTAATGAATGGGCCAAAGAAGAAATCATAGAAATAGTTAATTAATAATTATACAGCAGAGAATAATGCCAGAATTTCTGGGATACAGATAAAGAATCCTCAAAAGAAAAATATCTTTTAAAACTATTTACATAGGCAAAATAGAAAGGGGAAGAATTATTGAACTGGATATGCATTTAAAAATTAGAAAACCAACAAAAGCTCAAAATAAGCACAAAAGAGGAGATAATGAATATTAGAAGAGAAATAGATAAATAAAAATCCAAAAAGACTATAGAAGACAATAAAAGCTGGTTCTTTGAAAAGACTAATAAATTGTTAAACTTTTAGCCAATATGATTAAATAGAAGAACAAGGTGAAATCACATCAAAACCAGAAGACAGAATTATCAGAACTTATTATGTGCTAACAAAACTGAGAATACAAAAGAAATTGAGGAATATCTTCAAAAATATAAAATACCCAAACAGAAGACCAGATAGAGATTTTAAGTAATCCATTATCTGAAAAGAAAATAGAAATAGCTGTAAAGAAACTACCAAAAGAAGTTTATAGTAGAGTAAAATTCTGGTCCTGATGGAATTTGAGTAGAATTCTATCAATCTTTTAAAGAAATATTAATACCAAATCTATAAAATTATTCTTAAAAATTAAGAAAGAAATTGGTTCCAGGGTTGTATAGCTAGGTGACTAGAAGAATGTGATGTCCCCAGCAGTAACAAGAGAGGTCTGGAAGGAGGTGAGTTTGGATGGAGAAAGATGAGTTCTATTTTAGACAAACTGAGTTTGAGGTGCTTGTAGGACATTCTCTTCAAAAAATCTGAAAGGCAGTTGGGCATGTGAAATTGGAATTCCCAAGAGAAACTAGAGCTGAATGTATTGATCGTATAGTTACCTGCATTGAAATGTTTATCAAAGCCCTGTTAAGTGATGAGTTCATCAAAGAATAGAGTGTAGATAGAGAAGAGAAGAGGGTCCAGTTATCCAAAGGAGATGCAGCATTGATGCCATTGAACCAAAACTGCTTCTGAGTTAACTTATGCTCATTTCCCATGTTGAGGACAGGAAGAGCAAGTCCAGTTGCTCTTTTGTATGACACCACTTCAAAGTAGTTGAAAACAGGCCCCCACTCATGACTCATAAATCTTCTTTTCTCCAGGTTCTGCATCACCATTTCCTTTAACACTTTTTTAAATGATGGTTTTGATTGCCATCGTCACCTTATTCTTGACAAACTCTGCATTTGCAGTGCCTCTTTTAAAACATATTACAGATGTGTCTGTAAACTCTTTGAGAGTAGGGGTTGTTTTCAGTTTTGTTCTTGTATTCCCACTGCCTGGAATGGTGCCTCACTTCTGTCAACTGGCTTTCCTGGCTTCCTTTCTCAACACGTGTCCCACTTTTTGCAGGAGGCATTTCCTTGTGTTTCAGAGCATTTTATAACTTATCCTGGAGATCACGGGTAGCCTGGAGTTTATTGAATGAGGAGAGGGGAGAGATTGTGACATAGATTTATCTCTTTTGTTGCTTATAATTCTGTCAGGTTGGCATCGTAGATATTATTCTTGTCTCCATTTTACACATAAGGAAACATTCTCAAAGAGGAGAGTTGACTAGATTTTGAAATAATATGACTTACCTAAAATTACACAATCTCATTAGAGTGAGAACCTCTTGAAGTCAGGGACTGAGTTTTGCCTCTTTATATATCTCTGACACTTAGCACAATGCCTGGCACATATAGGCACTTATAAATGCTAATTGACTGATTGACTTGGAATTGAATTGAAGTTTTATAATGAGATATTATTGTCACTAACCTTAGTATCTTAGTAGGGTCTTCAAAGGCCATTTATTCCATACTGTTTAATTTCCCTAACATACTGTTTAATTTCTCTAACATGTCATCCAAATTTCTTTTTTAAAAACTTTTAAAATTTTTTTTTGATTAATAAGGGCTTATTTTCCCTCCTTCCCCACCCTCCATAGTTGAAAAGAACAATGAAACCCATCTAAACCTGAAGTCTCTTGAAAGGTCTCCCCCAAGTCTACCCATTCTTTCAGATAGTTCTCATCATTAATTTTTTTTTTTTTTGCATCAAACTTACTGTTGCATCTCTGCAATTTCCATGTATTATTGCTGTTGTTCACACTGGGATAAAACTGAGTAAGTTCAGTCTTCCGCATGAAAGCCATTTAAACATATGAAGGCTATAATCCTATCAGTAAGAAAATTCTCCACTAATAATAAATCAGATATCATGTATGGTTCAGTCACTGATGGGGGGAGTGCTAGGTTATTGTTTTGTTTTTCACTGCCAGAAATTCCTGTCTTTCTCATAAAAGTTTACATCAGCCTGTCTGTCCATTAACTAGTATTTATTGGGCACCTTCTGTGTACAAGGCACTGCGCTAAATTATTGTGTTTGTCCTTCGTTTCCAAAGAGGATCATGACATCAGGGAGATGATGACATGACTTGCAGTTGACTTTGATTTGAGTGAGGGAGGGTTGTGCAAGGACACCAGCCTCATTTTTTCCTCCTGAGCCATTTGGGTCCAGTGACCTGATATTTATCAGGATGACTGGAGATGGCCCAGGATGCAGTAGGAGACCCTGGCCCTTTCAGGCTAAGGTCCTATAACATTCTCACTTTGAGTGAGATACACCCATTCAATGAATAGGCTTCCTTAAGTTACTCAAAGGATGGCCCCTTTAATAAACAAAAAAAAAAAAAGAAATCAAATTGGGAGGGGAAGACCCATAGGGTTTCTGGGTAAAAGAAAAACAATTGCTATTTAGTTATTACATCCACCCTGTGCTAGGTGGGTGGGGACTTGTTGTCCAGTCTGTGATCTCCAGAATGAATTGGGTTTGATCTTGATCTTTGATCGAAGGAGGGAGGGAAGAAGGAATCTAGGCAGTAAACCCCAAGTTAACTGGAAATTTACCTCCCTTTGGAGAGGAAAAGGAGAGGGAGAGGGAGAGCTGAGTTACCCAGTTAGCTGGGTCCCCATTCAGGCAGCTTGGTCTACTCATAGGTTGTGTTTGTCCTTCTTTTTCTAAGAGGACCATGCCATCAGGGAAACGATGACATGACTTGCACTTGCCTTTGATTGTTGAGGATACAAAGCAAGGCAAAAGACAGTCCGTGCACTCCAGCGGGGGAGACAACATCCAAACAGTTACACACAAATTAAATATATGAAGGAGAAACTCGAGGTTAGTCTCAGAAAAAAAGCATGAAGATTAGGGAGGACTGGGAAAGGCTTCTTGAAGAAGGTGAGGATCATATGAGAGAACACAGGTCAGAACCCTGTTAAGTATATGTCCTGTGCTTTCTCTTTTCTCTTTGTTCTAACCATTTCCTATCTCTGGAGTGTACCTTCCATCCTTGTGTACACCACTGCCACCCACCTCCCCTTCTCCACCAGTTTGAAACCCTTTGGTCAGAATCGTTCACTTTTTGAACTGATCATTGCATTTTGTTTAAACCTCTCTTATCCTGTTATGTATTATACTTGTTTCTTACCTCTCTTTGCTTGTAAGTTCTTTAAGAGAAAAAGATCTTATATCAGATTTAAGAGATTTAGTGTAGTGCTTTGTGTTCAGTGAGTGCTCAGTAAATGTTGTAATGTTAATTGCTGTCCCATACAATTAGTCCCATTCCCCTGCACATCAAAGTAAAGTATGTGTGTGTGTGTGTGTGTGTGTGTGTGTGTGTGTGTGTGAGAGAGAGAGAGAGAGAGAGAGAGACAGACAGACAGACAAGCAGACAATAATTGGTGCTAAAATGTAGAAGACTGGCAAATATTAGAGAGAACTAAATTTTGTGAATTGATTGGACTACATTAATAAACCTGCTACGAAAAGAAAACCTACCCCTTGCTATATATATTTTACTTTCTTGATCATATATATACAAAAAAAGCTTCTTTTCATTTGTTTTTTCAGACTAATACTATCCAAAAGCATAGTTGACTTTCTCAATATATGATGCTGAATGACTTAAGGGAGAATGATTTCCCTAATGTGTAATTGCCATATATGACCATTGATTAAATATCTGGTTGAAGCATATTTTACTTTAGAAATAACTATTTAAATTTTAGGAGAATATGGTATACTGTACAGTAAAATTGAATTACTGAACATTGAAAGAAAAATGTCTAAGGTGGTATATGAAAAACTAGATTTTTATATAATTGAATACAATTTGGTGAATGCTTAACAGATGTCCAGTAATGATTACATCGGACATGTAATTTCAAATACATGTAATTTTATTATATGCTTCATAAGTGAATTAAAAATTACTTTAACTGAACAGATAAATGGTTGATTTTACTTTTTATTACATAATTTGTATCTTTTAAAAGCTAATTAATTTTAAATTATATAAAATAAATGAAATTCAGTAAAAAATACTGGGTTTCACCAGGAGGCAGTCATTGCTTAATTACAGTGATCCTCTGTTCTGTGTCATCACCTTGTCTAGTTGTAAGACATGAGCTTTTTGATAGAATGGGGTTATTCTATCTGGGACTGTACTTCTGATATTTATGAAAGTCACAGTAAGACTCTGTTCTAGGACATTACTAATGGAACTGTGGTACCCATTCTGTTTTCTTCAGCAGATTTACGTTTTTCTCTCCTCTGTCCCCATCCTAGGAAAGAGCAAGGCAGAAAGGGAGGGATTAGGAGGAAACATGCATTTTGTAATTTGAATGTTTTAAATGTGAAAATGAATGTCCTTAAGAGAATCTTTTACATATCAAAGTATCATTGGGAGAGAATTTTTTTTTATTTTGTGAAAATACAGCTTACTCCAGTTCTTTCATCTGAATGATGGAAATATAAATGCAAAAGTATTCTTTCAAATGGTATTGTTTGTACTTTTTACATGTGGCTGTTGTATTTTCCTTTTCTGAGTCTTTTATATAGCCTTAAGTTGCCACTCATCTAGATGAGAAACATGAATTTGTATAGTCATTTCTTGAATGTACCATCCCCTCTCACTCAACAAACCTTTCCTTATAATGAAGTTTTTAAAAAAAAGTTTATCAAAATTAGCCAATATATGGATGATGTATCTAATAACATTCACAACATTCCATACTCCTAGTCCCTTATTCCCCCTATCTTCAGTGAAAAGAAAATGGTGCTTTTTCTTCTGTCTTTTTCAGGGCCATGTTTGTTCATTATAATTAAACAACGTTTTGTTTAATTTTATTGTCCCTTCAGTTTACACTGTAATAGTCATTGAGTATACTGTCTTCCTATTTATGCTTACTTCAGTAAGCTTTAGTTTTATTTCTTCGTGTTTCTTTAATTCCTCAAATTTGTTGTTCTGATTTTGTTTACCATTCTTTGCTAGTACAACAGTGCTGCTGTGAATATTTTGGTGTACATGAGACTTTTTGTTCTGACTTTGACTTCCTTAGGGTCAGCAGTAGACTCTGTCTCAAAGGGTGTAGACGTATTAGTTACTTCCCCCAACCCCCTCCCCCCGCATACTTTCCAAGTTGCTTTTCTGAAGTTTTGGAGCCTGTCAGCAGTACAGTTAGTGTTCCTGTCTTCCTGTAACCCTACCACCATTGAGTCTTCCTGTTATCTGTCATCCTTGTGTATTTGCTACACGTGAGATGAAACTGTGGAGTTAGTTTCAGCGCTCGTGCAGTCACTCCCTTAGCAGAAGAATTCTTAGCATTTTACATTTCTGAGTGTTTTGTCTTGTGCTTATATAGCACATATAGTTCATACTCTTCTTTAGTTTGCAATATTAATAGGGTTACAGTAATTGAAGGAAGTGATGGTACTCTGAAGTTATCTTACTTATGGAATTGGAGTGGGAGTGCACTGTTCAGAAGGAGGCTATTTTTTGAACATAGTTCATTCAGAGGCATAACGTTTCTGTAGCACTTTTAAGCAAGGCGCTTATAATTTACTCATTAGAACTCATTAAATCTCTTTGAAGTAGGTGGGTGGCAGTGGGTTTTTTGCAATTTCATAGATGTCAAGAGTAAGGACAAAAAGTGTTCGGTAAATTCCACAAGATTTCTCATAGTGCTTTTTACAGGTGTGCAGTCAAAACTTGTCCCTTAGATCTCAGTTTTGGATTTAGGACCCCTCATTAAGGTCATCACCAAACATTTATAAAGTATGTCTTGTGAATTAAGACCTGCAGAATAAAGTTTTCCAGGGCTTTTCTTTTTCTCTGAACGGTTTGTTGGTATAAACAGTGCTATTTTGCATAAGTTTTCTTTCAACCATGAGTAAAAATCTCTTCATTTTCTAAGCCAGAAGTCTTGTCTAATGCAAGAATATGGCATTTTCAGCCGTCTACTTATTTTGGACCTATAGTTATATAAATACAACATCACTTAAAAAAATCTTCATGAGAATTTCCTAAAAGTTCACGAGTTGGGGAGAAGTGTCCTCCATGAAATATGTTCCTTTTTTAGTCTTTTAAAAATTGATTTTCTGTCTGCCTTTGTCTCTGTGCTAGTGTGGGCTAGTGAAAAGAGCATGTATGTTGAAGTTGGAAGAAAACTTGTCTTCAAGAATAGTTGGAATGCTTTCTAGATGATTTTCCTTTTTCAAGTCATCTAACTTCTTTGGGCCACCGTTTCTATACCTATAAAACAGAAATAATAATGTCCACACAATTTAACCCAGAGTTGTAAAGAAAGTGATTTATAAATTTTAAAATACTACTCAAATATGAATTTTCTTATCCCCCTTTGTGTTTGTTTTTTAAATTTCTTTTCTGTCTCATTAATTCTCTCATTCTTTTTCTATCTCTTTAAATTGTCTGTGAAATAGACCTGAATTTATAGTTATAATTGTTAAATTTACTTATTAACTAGATTGCTTATGTCCTATTAATTTTTTAAAATATAGGAATCGAACTTTTTTTATGCTTGTCAAATCACAAAACCGAAAGTCCCAATATCACCCAGCTAATTTTATTTGGTTTTCATTTAAATGGCTTTCAATTAGAATTTTTCATTTTCTCTGGAGGTCAGTTGGCTCTTGATTTCTCCTTCTTTTTTTTTTTTGAACTTTTTTTTTTCTAAATAAGTTTCCTTCTGCCAACTTAATGGCTAAAAAATTGGATTAGAAGTTATGAATTTGGGGTTATATTATGAAACACTCAAATTCTCTGTGTTTTGTTTTCTAATACCTAACTATTCACCGTTTAATGGACATCTTTGAATAATTTCTTTCTATGAGAGAAATACATTCTTCATAGCAGAGACTTAATGGCAACATATTTTCAGTTCTCTCTTGCAAAATAATTTCCCAGTCCTTTCTGCCTTCCTCTTTCAGCAAGGGGACCCCAACCTAGTTTGGGTCCTTTTGGACTTGGAAAGTTTTTGGCCCTTTGTGAAATGCTTTTATTTCTTTATAAAGTAAAGATCAGATAATACTATTATTGCTATTATGTGTGGGGAGAAAGCCCCAACTTCTCCATTTGGAGTCTGAGTTTTCATTCAAACAAACTGAATGTTGGGCTAAATACTTATTTAGTTCATTTAATCCTTTTCAGTAGATTAAGATTATAACATCTTGATCACTATATTGCTAATTTCTAAATAAACTAAATTTTTTGTTTGTCTTTTTTTTTGGTTGAAGGCTTTTATTTTCTATGCTTCAAGAATTATTCTTCAATCCTTCAAATAAACACACAATATGCAATGATTTTTACATCCAAATATTATTTTGTTATGTGAGGATAATAGCTACAAATGCTCTTAAATTATATCTCCATTTTTTCTAATTTTCATTCTCTTCCAGCATACTGGCTACTTCTCTAAGGTTTGTAAATACAGCTGTATTTCCCCCATCCTTAAAAAAAATACTTACTCATACTGATATTATTTGATATTTCTTTTCACCTCAGGTAAACTGTGAGAACATTAAATGATTAGCTGAAAGTCACACATTAAGTAGCTGAGACAGGATTTGAACCCAAGTCACTCCAGGAAAATGTGTTCTAGTGGAAAGAGTACTGAATTTTGAGTTGAATGGACCCTAGTGCAGATCCAGTTCCCACACAGAGAGATCATATAATCTGGTGGGCCCCTTGAACTGTGCGGGCCTTAGCTCCTCATCTATAAACTGAGACAATAGGACTACATGGTCTCTAGAATTCCTTCCAGCTCTAAATCATTGAATCTGTGATTGCAAATATGGCACTCTTTCTCTTTCAGAGTTGTTTCCTCCTCAGATTGTTTATTAATTTTGGAGATATTTTGGGGAAGTTGATAAGACTAGTGATGGTAGTTATATTCTTAGGTTACATAGTATTTTTCATTTGTTTCTTTCTAATGCACTTAATTAAAATATGAAATATCAAATGAGATCCACATTTGTGTCTTGTCCTTCCCTCCCCATCTAGACTGTAAGCTTTGGGAAGGTGTAAACCATGTCTTCTATAAATCTTAGTTTTCCTCCAGTACCTGTCACTTTGTGGAATGAACAAATGAATGCAGGTAAATACATATTGATTTCAGGGACTTGTGACTCAACAGAGGTAATGAAGTTACAAAAAATCAGGTTGAGGGTAGTCAATCGACTTCATATCTATTGGTGAGGTAGGGGGATGTCTACCCCCAACTATGTGAAGATTTCCCGCAGAAGAATGGACTGTTGAGAACAATTTGTTCCAGTAGTCAAGAAGGCAAAGCCAGCTGGAGCAGGTGCTGTGGAGCGCTTAGAGCTTGGCAGACATTGAAGAGGCCAATTATCCACTGTGTCACAGGCCATTGCCAGTTGTCTTGATTTTTGTCTTGCCAGTAGACTTTGATGACTCTGGAAGAAAGAGTGAGGCTGCCGACTGTGCAGCTCTGCCTCATTTAAATGTAAGTCATGCATAAGTCAAGATATCCCCGGTGAGGGCATTGGTCCTCTTCAGAAATGAAGGATGATGGGGGCAGCTAAGCGGCACAGTGGATACAGTGCTGGACCTGAAGTCTGGAAGACTCATCTTCATGAGTTCAAATCTGGCCTCAGACACTTAGTAGCTGTGTGACTCTGGGCAAGTCACGTAATCCTATTGCCTCAGTTTTCCTCACCTGTAAAATGAACCAGAGAAGGAAATGGCAGACCACTTGAGTATTTTTGCCAAGAAAACCCCAAATAGGGTCACAAAGAGTTAGACATGACTGAAAAATGACTAAGCAACAACACATTACAGATAAGAAAACAGAGGCCCAGAGAATTTAAATAATTTGCTCAGTTACATGAGAGGCAAACCTGGGAAATATACCCGGGTTCTTGGCTTCTAAATCCAGATTTCTTTCCATTATATCTCTCCTTTTTCCTCCTTCCCCCCCCCCCCCCCCATTTACAGCATCTTTGACTCATATAGCCCTACAAGTGATGAGGATCTCTACAAGATGAGAGAATAATTGAGCTCTTTCACTTAGTTTTTAATAGTCCCCATCTTTATAAATGGACTACTTCATTGGCATAGGAGAGAAATAGTCAGTGATTTATTTAGTGATTATAATTAAAATAAAAAAAAAAACATAAGAAAGTCTCCTGGATACTTTTCATCCTCTGTTTCTCTGATGTGACTTGGCTTTTCTCCCTGAAATTGCGAACATTGGCATACTGAAACATAGGTGTTTTTGCTCCCTCTTCCTTATTTGATGTGTAGAGGAAATAAATCAAACGTTGATTGTGGTGAAAAGGCACTGTTAAGCTAATTCTGTAGAAAGAATCATATTTCATCTCAGTGGCATGGGGTAGTCTTATATTAAATGTTCTGGGACTAATTAATCAGGAAAGGACTCTAATTAAAAAGGAAACTGCTTACCAGCTGCCTGCTCAGGCTGTTTTACAGCGTGAAACTGTAGAGCCTGCTACTTGTACACCTTTCTGGCTACATTCTGCCTTCTTACGTACCCAGTGAAAGAGAGTGAATTAAGGATTTCAAGAAGATCTGACTTTGTAATGACCTACCTAAGAACCTTTAGGATTACATCCTTGGATGTTTAAAAGTCTGCTCTTTAATTCAAAATACCTGTAAATATTAGTATGAGTGTTTACAATGAGGAAGTTTAATGACAAAAATGACAGATATTTCATCATTTGTTTTAAGTAAAATGTAGCACACTGCCAAATATCTTATAATAAAACCTTAAGGGCCTATGATCTTGTTGGTTTGGGAACTTTCACTTTATAGGTTAATTGTACCTGCCTATTGTTCATATTCTCAGAGTTACCTAAGGATACGAGGGGTTAAGTGTGTCTTTTCTGTGGATACAAAAGTAGGACATGTCTGAGGGGAATGAGCCTAGATCTTCCAGGGTTTCAAGTCTAGCACCTTGTCTTCTGTGTCATATGGCTTCTTTGTAAACTAAGATGATAAGTCTTCATTTTGCATTTATATCCCATGATCTCCCCAAAATTAGAATTTATATTGCCACAAAATATGACAAAAGTAAAAACAGAAATGAAATCCAGTTAAGTGAATCTCAAGTAATATTAGTATATATTTGAGAAGGGAATGTTATCAATTTAAAACAGGGGGATTTCTGTACTTTGAAATGATTCTAACAAGCAGTAGATCATAGGAATCTCTCAGGGCTAAAGACTGACTGATGCTGCGGAGTAGGCTACTGTTGTTAGCCTGTTCATTTGTTGAAAGTGAATTTATACTTTTGTCATTTTAATCTTCACTTAAGGTTGAACTCAAGTCCCCTTAAGTTTAGTACTTTTATCACTGCTTGTCAGGAGTAAGGTATATGAATTTCACAAGTGTGTGTAATGTATTTGAGTATATGGTCTCAAAGAGATCAATAGTGTTTGGTACATAGTAGGTGCTTATTAATTGCAGCTTCATACATTCAGTTGTTGCTCAGAATATTTATAATTAAGATACATTGTCTCAATGTAGGAAGTTATTAACATAGGCTATAAAAAGAGAAGTAAGATACTCAGAATGCTGTGTAAATATTTGATTCCTATTTAGAAATCATTGCAAAATGGGAAAAATATATACCAAAAAATCAGTTCCTTAACCGGGAACCCAACTCCATGCATATTAGGAGACTCTTTAATTTGTCTTATTGTTTCTGGTCACTTATTCTGTAGACTTGTGACATATAAAAATTGTGGCTGCCACAATTTTGTATAAGGGTTACAAATGCTGTGATATATTTGGCTAGTGTAAACATGGCCTGGTAAAATACTGGGTAATTGTACTTTAACAGGAGGCATACGATTTTACCAGCCTTGTGGCTTCAATTAAAAATATACATATATACATATATGTATATATCTATACACGCATATACATATCTGTCTCTATGTACCTATTAAAAGCTAGCAAAAAAAAGTTTTTATTATTCTGCAAAATGTCCTGTGCTTAGCAACATTCATGTCATTGAGGGCAGTGAATCAATTAATGAACCCTCTGATTTAATCAGGACCTTTAAGCAAGGCCTTTTATTTTCTTTTAGGGTTATTATTCCAGTTATCCTTTAGAAAACTGGGCTTGTGTTAATTCACATGGATGAATCATATGAATATATGTTGCCTACTTTGCCAAAACATCATTATATCTTCATTTATTTGAGCTTATTGGATTTAAGATTTGATTTAGAAATTTTATGTAAAGTAATATTGTTTTTTTAAAAACATTTTTATTCTGAACTTAACAAGTACTAAGTAGAATGGGCGTTTGCATGTACATGGAACAGAAAAAAAGGATTTTACATGAAACTGTAGGTCTCTATTTTATACAGTTTACTTTTTAATTAATCTTCACAAAGTCTTTATAAGATAGACAAATTGTAAGCAGTATTATTTTCGATTGACACATAACTAGGATAGCAATGTTAGGAAATTCACTCAAGGTCAAATGGATGATCAGATGTAGATTGGATATAGATCTAAGATTATTGATAATTTCTGCTATTCTAGCATTTTCTTTTGTCTTTTCTATTGAGTACTGCCCAGCACTTAAGGCAATGGAGAATAAATAGTCTATTTTATGATAGAATTACTGTCATATTTTAATTCTCATCAGTTGGTAGTATATTATTTCAAGATGTTAAATGTGGATTTTATTACTGGATTTTTTTTGGTTTGAGGAGATCCTTTCTGAGTAATGAAATCCTTTCTGAGGATTCCTGTACATATATAGAAATTTTGCTATTTTATATCTTGTCTAGTTGCTTAAAAATGGACATATAACAGTAGGATAAAAACTGTCTCCCATCCTGATGGTATCACCAAATTTCTGACACTTATATAACTTAATTTTCTAGATTCAGAAAAGGTTAGTAGATCTTAGTTTTGTTTGATGCAGTGGTTTTGTTTTGTTTTTGGAGCAGGGGAAGCAGTTGGAAGCCTTCTTTTTGTATCACCATTGCATTATAGTATGAGCAACTGTCCCAAGACTTTTTGTCAAATTTCATCTCTGTTTGGACCAAGCTGGAGAGAGAGTGTGGCATAGTGGATGGGAGGGCTAGATTAGATTTGGAAAGATCTCCCTTCCTATCCTTCTGCTAACAGTAGCTGTAGAAACTCTGTGATAATTGTGATGTTTGAAATAATTGTTTGATAGGGCTCCAATATGCAGTCACTTAGGTTAAGGGATACTAATGACCCTAATCATATAAGCAGTGGCAGACAGCTTATACTCCTGACTCATCCTGACCCTACATTAAGCAAATAAAATAGCTGCCCCTGGTTGGATAATGCTCCCGACTGACTGCAGTGACTGTGGTCCCCACTTACTCAGTTGAATCCTCACCCAGTGTTTGGTCCAGATTAGGAAACTCCCCTACCAGATTCTGGTATCATTAAGTGACCTCAGGGATCTTCTCCATCACATTTGGGTCTGGTTAGGAATGTGCCTGTTTTTCACTAAAGTCCATCTTTAAAGTATGAAACTTGCCAACCTGGACCTCCCTCTCTAAGTATGTACCTTCACCAAGATCCAAGGTATGTACCTTCTACTGTATGGAAGGGCTGACTTAATGGTTAAAGCAGGTAATCATTTCTAGTTTATCTGTGCATAGATTATAAAGAAAGAAGGAGATTCAGATAGTTTCTGAGTGACAGAAGGAAATATGTTTAGGATTAAAAATGTACCGAATCTCCTTTTTCTTTTTGTCACTTGCATTTTCAATAAATGGAAATTCATTTTAATATTGGCCCAAGCCATGAGTATTCTGGTAAATGTGCTCCAGGAAAAAGAATAAATTTAAAATAAATTTAATTACTTGGGGATTATATGCTAACTTGATATATCAGTACCATGACTTCTGTCCTTTACTATAGACAGTTGTAGTTGACAACATATGCTTTTGTTATTGTAAAACAAATTTCGCCCAATGAGATGATGCCTTAAAAACACAAATATTTACAAATTCCTCATCAGAAAATTTCTGTGCAAATATAACTATGCACGTAGTTATATTTGCACAGAGATTTTTAATGTTTTTAATATTTTTATATTTTATGTATTATATATTTTGTATTGTATTTTATATTTTTATTTTATATATATACACACACACACATACACACACGCACACACACACATACACACACACACACACACACACACACACACATGCCCTTTGACCCACTGATGCCACAAACAGGTCTGTACTCAAAGAGATCAAAGAAAGGGAAAAAAGACCTGTATGTACAAAAATAATTATAGCAGAAGTGTGTGTGTATGTGTGGTGGTGGCAGTGGCAAAGACTTGGAAATGAGGAGGATTGCCCATCAATTGGAGAGTGACTGAACAAGTTATTGGTATATGTATATAATGGAATATTATTGTAATTTAAGAAATTATATAGAAATGTAGGAAGACTTATATGAAACGGATGCTGGGTGAAGTGAGCAGATCCAGGAGAAAAAATAGCAATATTGTAAAGATAAACAGCTTTGAATGATTTGAGAACTTAGATTATCATAATAACCAACCACAGTTCCAGCGGATTCAACCCACTTCCAGATAGAAATTGTTGGACTCAGAGTGCTATTTGAGACTTTTTTTGGACATGACTAAGTGGGAATATTTTTTGTTTTGACTGTACATG
Source organism: Notamacropus eugenii (assembly GCF_028372415.1). Lineage (NCBI taxonomy): Eukaryota > Metazoa > Chordata > Mammalia > Diprotodontia > Macropodidae > Notamacropus > Notamacropus eugenii. Next base: position 472,050,574 of record NC_092873.1, on the reverse strand, counting down.
TTTGTAACAAGTTTTGATTTTTTTTCTTTCTCACTGGGGTTAGTAGAGGTGAGAGGCAGCAAATGCAGATCTGAAAATAAAACACAATTTAATTAAAATATAATGGTATTATTCATGTGTACCTATCAGCTTTTCAACTTTCAAAATGCTGTTCTTCTTTCTGAGTTAGATAGTGAAAGTATTATTATATCCATTTTACACAAGAGGGGCCTGAGCTCCAGAGAGGTCATACAGTTTGCCCTAGATCACTGTGGTACCCTAGTATGAGAGCTGATGCCAAAATTCAGGTTTCTGAATTGCTCTCATTCATTATTTACCTCACCATGCTGCCTTATATAAATGAAAAATGATAACTATAACAATGATATTAAAATACTCAATGCATCAGTCTAAAGTGTTCCTAATTTTGGCTTATTACACTCATAACTGTGTGATCCTTTCATTTCACTTAAGAGAAAACTTGGAAAGGTCAGACAGAGTGTTAGAGAAGGAAAAAAATGACTATTTGAAAAAGCTAGCTTTCTTCCAGGCTTGACTTTCTGCTTTAACTCTTGGACTGCATACTGCCAAGAACTAGAATTAAAATTTGCTTCTCTTAATCCTTGCTCTGATATCGCTCAACCCAGCATATTTATAACTGTAATACATTTTACTTACCAAAAACATAAGTCCTAGTTCCCTTTCCTAGAACTGTATCAGATCCAGTCGAATCAGGTCCATGGCCTTAGTAGAAATAAACCAACAACCTCTTTTATTACATATAACTGGTGGCATTAATTTGAAGTTGTTTTTTAAGGTGTTATAGAACAACACGGAAGTTTTAAGGCCATGGGAAAACTTTATTGAGGCGAATAAGTAAAAGGATGTGATGTATTGTTCTAGAAACTGACTGTTGCTTTTCTGGTTTAAATAAAATAGCATGTACTAAAATCATCAATCTAATGACAGGACAGTTTCTGCTCTCAAGGAACTTACATTCTAATTAGGAAAACTGTACAGAAAAAGTAGCTAGAAGGAAGTGGAAGAGTACCTTGGTTAGGGCAAAGCAGCTGGTAAGGAAGTGAAATCTAGAGAGTGTCAGTTCTGGAAAAAGTGACCATAGCGGGGATCTCAAGGAAACAATTCAACAAATGGATAGAATTTATAATAGTCAATAATTATGTGAACTATTTGATGATTGACTTAAGCATAATCGCATGGCCTTTATTTATTTTTCCTGTATAGTAATCTAGTTTGTGGATATATTCAGTATTAGATTAAAACATGTAACAAATAATTTTTGTGGGAATATGTTTTTAATAATACTCATCATTCAAGTCTTGTCTACTGTGGTAATAACTGCTAAAGAGATTTGGTAATCTAACATTTTATTTTCATGTTTATTATCTGTCTTTTCCCCTTTGTATACAATTTAGTTTTGTTCAGCCAACCTGTTACTGAAAATTAGGAAAATACCTTCTGGTTTTTTTTTTCCATTGCCAAGAGCAGATATTTGATCATTAATGCTGATCTCTTTATTAGTTAGATTTAAGCATTAAGAAAAGTATTGCTTTAGGAAGCCAATTTGTAGCTTCTCAGTAAGAGAAGCACTTTAAATAATTAGCTCATTCAAAATCAGTAGTCCTGAGAAGGGCTGATGAGAAAGAACAGCAAGGATCAATGACAAAATATGGTGCAATGTCATTTTCTCATCTACCCCTTTCAATGCTTAGTTTATAAAACTGCTTTATTGATACTTTCGAAAATAATGTCACTTCTCCATAAATGCTTTTCCTGTAGAAACCTTCATTATGTGAAGATAGTTAAACAAAACAGACTAACATGAGGCCTCATGTGAGAAGTAATGTCTCATTCCCTACCCATGGTCCTGCCCCCTCTCAGCTGGGATGAGGGAGATAGATTTAGCTGTCAAGCTTCTAGAGTTGACTGGTCATTATAGTGATCAGAATTTTTTGACTTTCAGTGTTGTTTGTTGTTTCTCTTAAATTATTTTGTAAATTCTGTCTTGTTTCTCCTTGCTTTGATCTGTGTCCAGTCCAAGAAGTATTCAGTCATTTTTCAAGCATTTTGTGTCTACTGCATGACAGGCATTATCCTAGGCACCGTGACAAAGATGTTACCATTTTTGTCTCAGGCAGCTGACATTAGGGAAGACCACAGACGTATTACAAGATGATTTTCATGGGGGCCTTGGAGAGCTGAGGGGAGAACTAGGAAAGACTTCATGTAAAAGGTAGCTCTTAAGGAAGGTTTGCAGCAAATTCTCAGAAACAGAGGTGAAGAGGGATGGTAATTTCTGTAATTAATAATGAGTTTATTAATAAGACAAGCTGATAATAAATTGATGGTCAGTGATCTCTCTTGGTTACCAAAGACCAAACCGTGGAGATCACTGAATGCTTAAATATCTTTGGAAAAAGGGATGCCTCTGACAGGTGAAAATCAATTCTCATTGGTGAACAATTAATGAGGGGGTGGGCTTTCAAATGAGAAGGTGGGTTGAAAGCCTTCAGCTCCTTTTGCTGAGAACATGGCTTGGTCCCAAGACTTGGTTGCCTCCAACAGTGTGGACAAAGCATTCCATCTCTACTGAGACCGCTCTGATTGGTTTTCTCCTTCATGAGCTGGGTTACCACAGACTCCAGTGGAGGAATGCGAGGATATGGGCTTATTGCTTTGGGGCTGGAATTCACTTAGATTAGATTCTATTTACACTCTAAACAGAAGTAAGGTCTCCAAGATCTTGGAACACGTTCCCAGGGGATTTGGGCAATCTCATCTATCAGCAAGTGTCCTTCAGAGACTGACTGACTTACCAGAGGCTGGTCCCTGAGTGAGGAAATAAAGAGGAAGAAGCCTTAATCCTAATTTAATAATTGGTTATCAATATAAATAGAAAAATAATCATTTCTATCAAATGAATGATAGCTTTCCAAAATCCTTCATCATAGTATATGAAAATTTGCATTTGTCCTGTTGTCCTTGGTAATTTTTTTTCTTCTCTCTCAGCTGGAAAATGTACTTACACGTCAAGTTTCTTCTTTTCCTTCATCATAAAATGAATTGCAGAGGATTTCAGGAATATTTTGTGCCTATACTTTGAATTTTGAACCAACTAATAAAAAAAAAAGATTGTAAAACACTTTGCAGGCTTTAGAAGGTTATTTAAATGCTAAGTAATATACTTTGGAAGGAAAATGCTCCATAAATATATTTAATAATTTTTGTATTTCACCTTTTGAAGGGCTTTTGTAAGTATTTTAGTCATTTGAAAACATATAAGAGCCTGGTTCTGTGATCTGCCATCCCTAACATTTATTTTTGAAAGGACTTTAAGGTTCTTGAGACCTTGGAAGGTTGCCTGAGCTTTCACAAACATTGAGTCTACATGTGACCTCTTTTCTGAAACACCCTCCATTTTCTGTATCATTTTTTATATTATAGAATCATATGGTGTTAAAAATGGAAGGGGCTTCAAAGGTCATTGTGTCAAAGGCATATCTGAAGTGTAAATGTTCCCCAAAATACGACCAGCAGATATTGTGGACCATTGTTCACTTGAATCCCTCCAGCGATAAATGTAGCGCTTCATGAAACACGCACACACACACACTCTCTCTCTCTCACACACACACGCACACACACACACACACACACTCTCTCTCTCTCTCTCTCTCTCTCTCTCTCTCTCTCTCTTCTTTCTCTTTCTCTTTCTCCCCCCAATATATATGCGAATGTTTTAAAATATGTAGGCCAAAGATATGTAATCTAAGAAGCAGTCCCGTCTTGTGTCTTGGGGTGGGGACAGAGAAGGGGAAAGCACTTCTGGGACTTGCTAAGGATTCTAAAAAGAAAGCCACAGCTGCATCTCCCACCTTGTCCTGTTTAGACCAGTACATGTATCTTCTTCTCTTTGCCCAGTGAACACCAAGCAGAGAGTCAGTAATTGCTGTTGTAAGCAGCTCCTAAAGGCCTGCGCTTCAAAGCGAGGGGGAGCACTGACCCTCCTGTGTTTACAGGGTTTGTGCCTCTAGGGTAGGTAGAAACACAGTCCTGTGCAGCTTGACATTCTGGTACTTTTCCATTCTCAAGCTGGCATTTAGAATCAGTGAAATGTGGAGCAGAGCCAAGTTTAACCTTTAACCCTTCCTTCCAGATGCAATTATCACTATCTTTCTTTAGCCAGCTAGATGGTTTTCCAAGGCAATGAGAAATGTAAACCTTACACGGACTCTCTGGAATACATACATCCTCCACCTATTTACGGCAGTTTCTAGCAGTAACCACACTGGAATCAAAGTTGTTCCTTGTTCTCCTCACAAGAGAGAGAAGGGTGCTGGAGAAAGATGCTGAGTAATTTTAACCACATGACTGCAGTAACCTCTTCGAAAAAATCACACCCTTTCCCAAGTGTCTTATTGCTACTATGTAACCAAAACGGGAATAAATGTCAGCCTTTAACACAGACTTATATATAACATCATTCACAGCAGACCTTTATGTTCCATTCGAGCCCATAACTAACACTTTAGTGGCATTATACTTTTTATACAATTTAAACATGCATTTGGAAATAGCCTTTGGGAGGAAAATAAGCACAAATATGTCTTTTCTGTCAATAAGTTGAATAGGTATTTTGACCCTGTTTTTCAAATCTCCCTAAAGCTAAATCACGGTAAACTAACTTCCTTCCTTCCTTCCTTCCTTCCTTCCTTCCTTCCTTCCTTCCTTCCTTCCTTCCTTCCTTCCTTCCTTCCTTCCTTCCTTTACTGTTTCTCTTCCTTCTTTCTTCTTTCTCTCTTTTCCTCTCCTCTCCTCCCCATCCTTCCCCCTTTAAAAATTTTTTTATTAGTTAATTAATTTATTTTTAGTTTTTGGTATTCACTTCCATAAGTTTTAAATTTTCTTCCCCTTCTTCCCCAAGACAGCATGCAACCTGATATAGGCTCTATACATACATTCCTATTAAATACATTTTCACATTAGTCATATCATCCTTCCTTCTTTCTTTCTCTTGTTCTCTCACTCCCTCTCTTCCCTTCTCTTTCTTTTTTTCTCACTCATCTTCCCCTCCCTCTTTCCTTCCTCTTCCTTGCTTCTTTCTTTCTTTTCTATTTTTGCTCCTTCACTGTCTTCTCCCTTCCTCCTCCCTCCTTCCTACTCCCCTTTCTTCTTTCTCTCTTTCCTTCCCCTTCCTTGCTTCCTTCTTTCCTTTCTTTTCTCTCTTTCTCTCTTTTCTTGCTCCTTCACTGTCTCTTCCCCTGCCTCCCACCTTCTTCCCCTTCCTTCTTTCCTCTCTCCCTCCCTTTTTCCTTCATTTTTCTTTCTCTCTCTTCTTCTCTCACTTCCTCACTCTTTCCCTCACTCTCCTTTCCTCCATCCTCCTTCCTTCCTTCCTTCCTTCCTTCCTTCCTTCCTTCCTTCCTTCCTTCCTTCCTTCCTTCCTTCCTTCCTTCCTTTCTCCCTCCCTCCCTCCCTTCCTGCCTTCCTGCCTGCCTTCCTCCCTCCCTTCTTTCCTTCCCTAATTCAGACCCACTCACTAGAAATTTGGACAAAGTTAGACAGTCAGAGATCACTCTGTAGTTAACAGAAAGTTTACTTAGTTAAAACAGGATATTCACCCATAATATGGTACTTAACTAAAGGTAGATATAGCTGAAACTCTTCCCTTCTGTAATAGTTAGTAGGATAGGGTATGATGAGTCACTTGGTCTTGAGACTTCTGTCAAGTCTTAAGGGCCTGATTCTAAATGGGTGGGCTTTTTTTTTTTTTTTTAAATACCACCTTAGAGAATCAAGAAAACATGTCAGCTGGAACTGATACCTCCTGGAAACTTCCTCATTAGCAGTGCTAGTGGGGTAATGTATAGCTAGGGGACAACTTACCTCTTTAGAGAGAAAGAACCTTAACCTGCTTGGGAATAGGAAACAGCAGACTCTGGTAGATATTGATCCTGTCATACTTAGGTCACATTTTACTTCAGGTACAGTGCATCAGTCATATTACAGAAATCTTGTTATATAATTCTTCTTTGGTATTTGTTATATTATTTAACGTAATAGAATTTGATTTTCTAAAATAAATTCATGCTGAAACATTAATTTTACCAGTAATTTTCAGTAATCATTACAACTCCAGATTATAGGATCTTTTAAAACCTTCATTAATTGCAATCTCCATTTTTTGTATCAACATCACTCTTTCTCTTAGTTGTTATTACTCCTAGATTTATAGAGCTTTAAGTAGGAAATGGTTTTTAATCATCATGTAAACAGTATGGGATAATGAAGACCTGGCTTTTTGAATAAGGCTGAAAGTTTTCTCCTTACCTTTAAGTTTTAAAGTAAACTTTACTCTGTTCACTGTTGTGTCAGGTCACAAAATCATCTTCTCAGCTCTTGTCAGTATTCCCACAGTGGCATTTACCCTCAGAGCTAAATCTAGATAGAAGACAAACAGAAGGGAAAATACCCTTCTAATGCTACTGAGAGAATGCCTCATGCTGACTTTAAAATTTTGGTGCTCAAGTAACATTTGCATATATAAGCATTTGAACAAATAGGACCAACATATTTAAATATGTAAAGATATTAACTGTCCCTGTTTCACTTTATAAAAACCTACTATCTGAGAGAATTCTTAATGCTTTCCTGAACACTTGATGCCTACTTTAAAGACTGAACTATTAAAGAGCCCATGGTTCATCCATTATTTAGCAATAGTAATATCACAAGAAGGAAACAATTCATCTAGTGTAAAAGGAAAAATAAATCAGAACTTTTATTACTCTGCTATCTAATGAAGAGAAAATGAATATCAGATATTAAATAAAATTGTCTCATTGCTTCATTCTTATTTTTTAAAAAATTGATTATAGGTTATATAAATAGGCTTATATAAATTTGTCGCTTTTTAATCTAAACATCAAATATTTTCCTCTTCTTATTCTTAGTCATAAGTTTTCATAAGATTTTTTCCTATCTTAAAAAAAGCCAGCCCAAAACTATTGTATTTAATTCATTTTTTCAGCACACATTTAGTTTTCATACTCATTATCAGAAACTGTTGATATAAATATTTCATAGACTTTTATTCTGTTCATCTTATTTCTTGTACAAAATCACATGTAATCAAAATAGTCTATTTTATCTTTGTAATTGTCTCAAGTCCCACTTTTAAAAAAGTTCACAATTTATAAGTGTGAAAGGGACTGATAGTCTCTATAGCTCTCTATTTTTTATCTTTTCATAGTATTTAGGTCACATGTATATTTGTAGTTTATTGTAACGTATGGTATAATATACCATACGTATAATATGCTGATCTAAACCTAATTTATTTCAGATTGTGTTGTAAATTTTCCTAGCATTTCCTATCCAATAAGAAGCTTTTTAATTTATGTTTTGGTATTTATTGTACCCTGAACCATTTTTTTCTGATTTTTTTCCTTGTCAAGTCTGTTGTATTCATTTACTTTTCAATTTTTTTTTTTATCCAACACCAAAAGCTTTCATGATTATGGCCTTATTATGTAGCGTTAAGCTCTGAGAATGCTATTGTCTTTTCATTACTAAAAAGTGATGATTCCTACAATCACATTACCATGTGTTTAGTATCAGCTCTTCAGGAGAAAATATTTTTTTCATTCTGCTCACACTGTTACCTCTCTGAATTTCAACGTGGAGTAAAGAAAGAGACTTTGTTCAGACTCAGAATCTGATGTTAGTTGTATAGCAAGTTTCCCCATGTATAAAATAGGGATAATAGCACTTCCACTACCTGCCTCACAAGATTATTGGAAGGAAAGTGTTTTTTAAACCTTAGCATTCATATAAATGCGAAGTTTTTAAATGAAAAAAAAAAATGATGGTAAAGTCAGAAGTGGAGTGAATCTATTTTCCAAGCAGCTGCCAAAGTGGTTCTCTTAAAGGCAGGTCTAACTATGCCCCAAAATCTCCGGGACCTTCCTGTACCCTCTAAGCTCTGACTCCTCTGACATTTACCTGTCTGGCTCTGGCCTACCTTTCCAAACCTCATATCCCTGACTCCCTTTCATGCACTGTACAATTTAGTCAGACTGTCTCACTTGCTTGTTTTTTACACATAATGGCATTTCTATTAATTTATATGCGTACATAGAATATAAACTAGAGAAGTTTGAGTTTTATTTGTTTTGTTTTAAGTCTTTGCATTTCTGACATCCAGGACATCTCCTTATACATGCAAGACATTTAATAAATGCTTATTCTTTGATTCATGGGAGTCAGTGAAGATGAGGAGCACCATTTAATGCCTTAACCATCAAGATGGTGCTGGAAAATTCCAGTGAAAGTTGACTTGAATTTTATGATGTTCATTTTGAGTGACTAGGAATGTGCAACCTGCATGAATTGCTATTTATAAAATATATAGAAAAATTCATTTAATTAAAAATAATCCCAACACCTAGCCATACCTTATGTGTTCAAATCAAAAGATCTGCAGGAAATAGTTTTTATAAATCAGTTGACAGATTAGGCTGCTGGTCTGTGTGTCAAATTAATAGGTAAGAAATTAATAATGTGTTTCCATGTTAATAATGTGTTTCCATGGTGCCGGACATCTCCGTATGCCTCAGAGTTCAAGTTCATGTCAATGTCTTTTTGTATCTTTCTTAATACTTTGTTTTCTAGGCAAAAATCTCTATTTTCAGTCAGTCAGTATCTTTAATGGGAATAAATCATAAAGATGTCGGCTCTTGAGACACAACTGAAATGTATCTTTATGTAACTCTGTCCCATTACCTTGTTGCCATCGACAGAAAGTTTCATAAATAAACATATACCATTTTTGACAACCTAATGACATAAAAATAGATAACATTTGCTTTAATCAAAATCCAATTTAATTCTTCATTGCATTTTCTAATTTAATTTTTTTTTTTAAAAAAAAAGCTCGTGAAACTCTTTCAAAAGTACCTCCTCCTTGTTTGGCAACTAACACATCCTTTTAGCCATGACTTGAAATGAAGAGGCTACATTTATTATTTGCTGTTTTCAATTTGAGCTCCCTTGAAGTGATTTCTGTCAGGGTTCTGTTCTCAATTTTCTTATTTTGCCTAGTTAATTTTATCATTTTGTTTTGAAAATAGCTGCTGAAATAATAGAGGTATTTTGGCTGACATGAGCTGATGCGTTTCAGTTCACGTTTCCTCAGATTTGTAACAGGTACTATGTGGGATTGAACAATTCAATGATTTAATTGTTCTTTTGAATAGCTTTGAATTCTCACTGAGAAGAGGAATGTCATTCTTTCCTCTGTCTTTTAAAGGTAAACCTTCACTGTTCTGGATTGGAACACAGGTTTATCAAATGGATTGCATCTTAGGAGTGTCATCCAACAGGACTGAGTCAGAATCTAACCATAAGACTTCTCTAATGTGGATTGGTGCAGGAGTAAGGAAAGTAAGGGAATCCTCACTTTGTTTATGGTGAATTCCATAATAGTCCCCTTCCTCTGTCCCTGTTTCATGTATCTTTTACTATCCATTAAGAAGGCAGAAAAAGAATTCCCTGTGTACTCCTGTGTCAAATTACTCCCTACTGCATCCTCCTCACATCTGCCAGAGTGATTTTCCTATACTTCTTCTCTGACCATGTTGCTCCTCTATTCTTCAAAAGCTTCCTATTGTTTCTAGAATCAAATGTAAATTCTTCTGTTTGGCATTTAAATCTTCTGTAACCTGGTCCCAACTGAGCTTTCTGTCATTATTAATTACTCTTTTTCTCACACTCTTTAGTTCAATCTAACTGAAATTCTTGACATTCCTCTTACTTGATGATCATAACTCTGTTTTTCATACATTTTTACTGGCTTCTCCTCATACCTTGATTATACTTCTTCCTCATCTCTCCTTCTTGGAATACTTAGTTTAGTTCCAGACCCAGCTAATGCATAACACCCTCTTCGACTTGAACCCTTTCTGGATTCTTCTCCTCCAAATACTTTGTATATAATTTATTATTTTTGTTCATTTCTTTCCAGTTCTTCATGAACGCATTTGAGATTTTCTTGGCAAAGATATTAGAGTGGTTTGCCATTTCCTTCTTTTGCTCATTTTACAGATGAGGAAACTAAGGCAAACAGTTACGTAGCTTGTGCAGGATCACACAACTACTAAGTATCTGAAGCTAGATTTGAGCTCAGGTCTTCCTAACTCTAGGCCTGCTGTGCCTTCCAACTGCTCAATTCGTTTAAAATTCTGTATGTATACGTATCTTCCTGAAGAGAAGTAACATTCTTGAAGGCAGGATTGTTTTTTTTTTCTGTGTCCCCAACCTCTAGCGATACATACCAGGTGCTTAATAAATGATTGTTGATTGATTAATAGTAGTTGTCCCATTAAAGGCTTTTTGTTGCCTGTCTAATTTTTTTCCTTGGAAATTCTTGTAAAGTCCCAGATAAATGACAGTTTTAATTATCTTGAATATGACCTTGAATAAGCAAATTGGTTTGTTTTAGTTTAATATTATTTATTAATTATGCTTGGCCTTTATACAGTGGTTTATTGTCTATAAGATGCTTTAATATGTAGGGTTTTATCTACCCTATAACAATCCTGTGAAGAGATTGTGAGAGCATTATGATTCTTTGTCTCTGGAAATTATGGTTATGCTAATTTTATGGATGAGAAATTTCTGGCTTGACTTGTCTCATGTCATAGTGGGAAACACTAGTTTGGTACAAAGAGTGTTCCCTCCTTGTGTTTAAAGTCATGGGACCTGAGTTCAGATTCTCTCTTTGACACCACCGTGTAACCACAGACCAATCACCTAACCTCTCATGAATATAGAATTTTCATTTTTAAAATTAGAGGTTTAAACTAGATGATCTCTGAGGTTCCTTGAAGTTGAAAATCTGTGATTGTATAACTGGCAGAGATATGAACTGAATCAAGATTTTCTCCTTTCAGATTCAGTATTCTCCCTACCAAACCATGACTCAGCTTTAACCTTGAGCCATCAAATTGAGTTATACAGGATACAATTGCCATGTGTTTTTGGAAAAGATAGTTTTATTGATAGGTTTTATTTTTGAATCAGTCACTTTTATATCATAGTTATTTCCAAACTCCTCACCCTCTCCCCAGAAACTCTTCCTTTTAACAAAGAAAAATTAGATTAGCATAAGCAACTCACATATTGACCTTGACTGCTGGGTATGCAATGATTTGCATCCTTAGTCCCTCAACTTTTTTCAAAAAGATAGGAGGTACATTTCTTCATTTCTTCTCCAAGTGGCCTTGCAGTTGAATTAACTTCTGCTGTTACTATAAATGAATTCACCAAAAAGTGTCATGGGCTCTTTAAGCAGACATGGTAAGTTACTATAGTTGTTTTCCTTTGAACAATTACAAAAAATGTAAAGATCAACTCTATCGTCTTTTCAGCTTTTGTGCTCATCTACTTATGTATTATATAATTTTGTATTTTCCAGATACATAGAGTCTCAAACAGACTGTATTACTTTATTACCAACATCCTTAATTGTAATAGAATCTCTGAGGATCTTTAGCCCGAGAATCCATTCTGCAACATTCCCAAGAAGTTATCTGAACAAAGAGATTAGCTTTTTGCCTTTCTTGTGTTTATCCATCTTGTCTTTCTAGAATATATCTTCTATCATTAACAAGCATTTACAGAGCTGGCACTGTGGATTTGTCAGCCCTCTGAGTTTGATATACATAAAGACTCAACTGTGAGCCTCATATTGCTGTGGACTATGAATTGTGTTAACAGCATGATTGTCAGATTGGTATTTTTTGCCAATTAGGCACAACCTATTAACTTCATGTTGAATTATATCTGATGTTAATTAGTGGCCCTTTTAGTTGTTTCCCTCTCCTTTAGACAAAACCTTTTTCTCACCTTAGATAATAAATAAATTTTTCTAGTTGATTTTTGGGATGGATAAAAATGAAAGCAGAATAGTGCAAGATGATCATTGAAAGTACGTAGATCACTATTGATTATGTGGGAAGGCCTTAAAGATTGTACTGCATTCAGTAGCCCCAACCAAAAGATGCCATTCTGTCAGCAAGCACTTGTCATCATGAAGACATTCACTTTCAGAATTTTTAACCTAAGATAAAAAGATTTAGAGGTGAAAGAGAGATTATCTGGTCTATGAGAAAACTGAGGCCCAGAGCCCTGAGAGAAGAGACAATTAACCAGTGATTTTCCTTGGGGGAAAAAAAAGGAAAGAGGTTCAGATAAAGTTGAAGAATAGTGAGAAACATATATAAGGTTTTGAATGGGATAAAAATGTGCCACATTGCTAATATGTTATACTTTTTGCATTGTACTGGTTCTCTCCCAGCCACCCAAGTGTGTAAACTAAGAGCCTTTCTTCAATTCAGTTTCCATTTCAGTGAACATTTATTAAGAGCCTACTATGTGCCAGGCACTATGCTAAGCACTGAGGATACAAATACAAATAAAAACACAGCCCCTGCCCTTAAGTAGCTTAAAGTCTAACCCACAAAAAGAAGGAAGAAAGTGAAGGAGTAAAGGGTTACTCAGCACAGAGGCAATGATAGGGAGTTCCAGAGAAGTCCAAAAGCAACATATTTGGTGGGAAATGGGGAGAAGACTGTGAGGAGCTCCCTTTTAAAATAGAAGCCCTGGAGCCCATGGCCCTGTCCTCCAAAGTGTCGCATCAAAGGGGCAGAGGGTACAGAAGAGGCCTGAGTGTCAGGCAGATTCAATCTTGGAGGATAATGAGATTTCCCAGTGATGAATTTCCTGGGGAAGAAAGGTATGATGGAAAGGTCCAAAGCAGTCCAAAAACAGAGCAGTCTATTGGAAATGACTCTACTTCTCCCTTAATAACCTTTTATATCCAGTCATTTCCAAGTTTTTTCATTTCTTCCTGCCCTTTATGTTTCGTATTCATCCTCTTCTCTCCACTCAAAGAACCCCTACTCTAGATCAAACCCTCCTCACCTGTATCATCATAGTAATGACCAAAATGGTCTCCCTGCCTCTCATCTCTCCAATCTCCTATCCATCTTCCAAGGAGTTACCAAAAGAATATTTTTCAAAGACAGATCTGAGCACATCATTCCCTTGTTTAAGAACCTCTTGTGGTTTCCTGTTTGTCTCTGAGATAAAGTACAAATTCTTTTTTTTGACATTTAAAGACCTTCCCTCTCTGGCTTCTGTCCATCTTTGTAGACTTCATATTGCTCCCCCTGACATACTCTGTTCCAGCCAAACTGAAATTCCTCATATATGTCACTTCATCTCCTGATTTCATGTCTGTTCCTATACTGTCCTCCATGTGCAGAATAGACTCCTTCCTCACCTTGTGCCTCTTAAAGCTCTGTCTCCATTTAAGATTCAGCTCACCTGCCATCTCCTGTGTGAGATCCTTCCTGATACCCACTTTCTATTAGCACTCCCATTCTAATTTTACTTTGTATATATTTTGAATTTACTTATCCACAAATATGTTCTCTTTTCTTTTCCCCCACTCTCTCAGCGGATTGTAAGCTCTTTGAGGACAGGGATCATTACATTTTAGCCTTTTCTCTTTAATGCCCCACACAGTCTCTGGTACTGAGTAGTTACTTACTGAGCACTTGCTGAATTGAATTGCGTGGTTCATAGATTAAGGGTTGAAAAGGGATTCCAGAGATCATCTACTCCAAACTCCTCTTTTTGCAGAGGAAGAAAGGGAGACCTTGGGAAGTTAAATGTTTTATCCAGGGTCACACAGGTAATGTTGGGAAAGGGATTTAAACCAAGGTCCTCCGACTCCAAAATTGGTGCTCTTTCCATTATACCATATTCCTTCCAATGAATGTATTCACCATCATTAGCCATGTGTGTAAAATTTGTGAGTCTATATTAATGCTTAATAATGAATTGATAACATGAAGTATATGAAAACAGGATGTAATAAGTGCCCCACCCTCAGCATCTTTGTAATAAACAAAAAGAAATCCAGATTGAATAAATTTTCGGGATACCATTCAGATGGAGTGGCATGTATGTATGCCTGCATATGCATGAAGCATTTGTTCCTACCATTTCAGTTCTATTAGAGAAGCACTATAAAAATTGGACGCAGGAAACAGAATCAGAAGATTGAATCCAAATTTGGTTCAGATAACAAATATTACTTTTAGCCTTTGACACTTGGCAACTTTAAGTCTGCTAATACAAATGAGATTTTTCCCCCCTTCTTTTGGCAATTCAATGTGGACAGAAATTTGCAGTATTGATTTTAAAATGACCTGAATTCTGTGACCCTGTAGAATTTTTAAAAATTTGGAGCCTAGATCCTATAACAGTCCTCTGAAGTATGAGCATTTGTATTTCAAGTTTGTTTCTGAAAATTGAGTCATAGATGTTACATTTCAAGCCAGCTGAAGGTTTGATTATTCCACACTTCACTGCTTTTAAAATTCCAGTTGCTATAACAACTTTGATATTTCTTTATTATTTTTAGCATTTCAGTTGCCATAACAATAAATATCACTTTTAAAAGTGTAACAAATTTTCTTTTTATTTCTTCTTTCATTTTTTCTTTAATAAAGGAAGTAACCCTTTTCAATTAAAACATTTTTTTCTCATGTCATTCATTCATTTAAAATTTGGGAATGTTGATTAGTTTTCAGACTTTTGAATAGTCTTTTTCAAGGTATAGTCAACTTTTATGCATCTGCATTTACATACCATAGTTTTCTAAATTAATAGAAAATTAATGATGGAATTTTGTTTAAGATAAAAATTATTATAAAAAACATTAACTTAGCTATAGGCTAAAAACAGCAGGAAGAGGAAGAGAAAAACACCTTGGGAATGTGGGAAAAATGAGACATTAGTGTACATTCTATAGAGCAATTTGGAACTATGTCCAGAGTTCTATGAAACCATGCAGACCCTTTGACCTTGCAATACCACTACAGATAAAAAAACAAAAAGAAAGAGGAGCTATATGTACAAAAATATTTATAGCAGCTCTTTTCTGGTGGCAAAGAATTGGAAATTGAGGGGATGGCCATCAATTGAGGAATGGGGGAACAAATTGTACTATGCCATTATGATGAAATACTATTGGACTCTAAGAAATGATGAGCAGGATGCTCTCAGAAAAACCTGGAAAGACTTACATGAGCTGATGCAAAGTGAAATATACGGTGTCCAAAGTAACAGCAATATTTTAAGATGATTGGCTTTTGGGTGACTTAGCTGTTCTTAGCAGTACAGTGATCCAAGACCACTGTGAAAGATTTATGATGAAAAATGCTATTCATTCCCAGAGAAAAATTGATGGTTTCTGAATACAGATTGAAGCATACTTTTTTTGCTTTATTTTTCTTGAGGTTTTTTGTTTTTGGTCTGTGATTTTTTTTTTTATACCATGACTAATATGGAAATGTTTTGCATGACTTCACATGCATAACCCATATCCAATTGATTACTTTCTCAATTTAGGGAGGGGGGTGGGTAATGGGGAGATAGGAAGGGAGAGAATTTGGAACTCAAAGTTTTAAAAATGAATGTTAAAAATTATTTTTACATGTAACTGGGGAAAAATAAAATGCTAAATAAATTTAAAAAAAAAGAAAAGAAAGTTGCCTAAATGCAGTTATAGGAGATCATTGTTAGAAGATAAACCAGGTGTATATTTAACGACTGTGAATTGGGAAGAATTCTTCATCAATAAAACAGATGATAAAAGACAAAATAGACAATTTCAGCTTTATAATATGAATAAAAACTTTTTTCTAGATATCAATGCAAGCTAGAAGTGGACAGAAAAATGTAGATTAAAAAATCTTTGCATTAGATGTTTTTGATAAAAAATTTGACATCCCAAATCTATAAGAAATTCAAGCCATTTACTAATAGATAAGGAAGGGCTGTCAACTGGTTTCAAGTGAATTAAATTCAATCTAGCAACAACAATCCGAAAAGTTGTTTAGTAGCAAAAAAGCGGGAGACCAACAGTTTAAATAAATAAGATTTGTCTTTGTAGCCATCAGATTGGCAAAGATGAGAACTATGAAGTGTTGGAGGTGCTGGGGGAAAATACTCCATTGTTAAATATAAATATCAATCCAGCCATTCTGGAACACAATTCAGAACTATGCAAAGAAGAAACTTTAAATTAGCAACGCGGTGATTCACAGTGTTGAGTTTATGCCACAAGAAGAGGAGACCTCCATATGAAAAAAACTCCCAAGGTTTCGGGATAGGGATCAAACCTGTGATTTCACTGGATCAGGGACTCCAACAATTAGGAAACTTCCTTTAGTGACGTAGGTTTCTATCTTTTTTGACAACTTTATAGTCTTCATTTCCTTGAACATTGTGAAGGTAAATGACTTGCTCAGGCTTATAAAGCTATATATATATGCAAGAAATGAAACTTGAATCTAGTTCTTCCTGGCACTGTGACAGTCTCTATCCACTGTGCTATGTTGCCTTTATGTCTGTGTATGTAAACTTGGAAACCAAACTATGGTCCTCATGATAGAACATTCTGGAGTATATGGGTAGGGCAGAATACTGAAGAGCAACAGGGCACATTGAGGACAGAGGCCCTGCCTTGGAAACCTGGGGCTGCCAGTAACACTCTTTGTAGTCGTGGGTATCTGATTTCCATTTCTTTAGCCATAAACAAGGGGAGTTGTAATGTGAAACTTTGGGAGTTTCTTCTAGTTCACCGCCTGTTCCATGATTATTTGTCTTAAGCAATGCTAAATATCAACCAATAAACCTTTAATAAATGGCAGCAGCGTGTGTGTGTGTGTGTGTGTGTGTGTGTGTACATGTGTGTACACGAAACTCATGTAAAGAAAATGCAGGATAATTCGAGGAGGAAGGAAGTGCTAAAAGTTGGGTAGATTTCTTGTATCTGTACCTTTCTCTTATCTGTCTCCTCTTTTTTAAAAAATAAATTTATTTTTAGTTTTCAACATATATTTCCATAAGTTTTAAATTTTCTCCACCTCCTTCCCTTTCCCCCTCCCTCAGACAGAATGCAGTCTGATATAGGCTCTACATTTACATTCTTATTATTTCACATTAACTGTGAGTTCCTCTCCCTGAAATGCACGCCTTCCCTCCACCTTGTAGCATCTTTAGTTCTTTTTATTATTCAGCACAAGCGACATCACTTCTCTAAAAACTCTTCTGATCAAGCAACAAACATTTATTAAGAACTGTACTTTGTGCCAACTTGCCCTGACACTTGGAAGATTCTTGACAAAATCCTAGAAATAAGGCTGCTAGGAGCTTTTTCAAATAAATGGAGTATGTTTTCATGAAGTGGGGAAGGTGTAGGGTGTTGACATGCTGTAGGGACAACACTGGTGCCTGTGTGGTGGTAGATGGATTGGAAAAGGGAGAAAGGAGGCAAAGAGTGTAAGGCAGTTTCAATCCAGGCAAGACATGATGAGGACCTGCATTGAAGTGGTAGCTGCATGAATAGTGAGAAGGGGTGGTATATGAGAGATGTTGCCAAGGTAGAAATGGCAACAGATTGAATATGTTGGCCAATTGAGCGCAAGGAGTTGAGGATGAAGGTGAGACTATGAACCTGGATAACTTGGAGGATGTTGGTGCCTTTGATATAACAGAAGGTTCAGAAGGGTTTAGGGGGAAGTTTGAGAGTTCTGTGTAGGTATTAGATTGAGAAGCCATGGAAGCATCTCTAGAGTGCTTCATCTTTCTTGAAAGGGTCAGCCTGTGGTTTTGTGACTGTCAAAAGAACACTCATTCTCACAGGCTTGGGTTATTTGGCCAAGTGGTATAACCAGTCTGAGTCTTAGATCATAGCTCGCCAGGGTAGTTTCTGACAGTTGTGTAACTGGAATTTAACAGGGATTTCTTTCTCACTCAAGCATCTAACTGATATCTAGGATGTTGTGTCTGTGAGTACAAATGCTTGACCCTCCTGAGTCAGGTGTGAAAAGACTGTGTGAAAACAGCAGTACAGGCTGAATGCATTTTCTCTTCCTACTTATCAAATGTTCTTTTAGGATGTTCAATAGACCTCTCTCTTCTGCTTACTATGACTTCAACAGGTTTCTACTATTCTTAAAATGCCCTGTGTCAGTATGACACAATTTTCTGGCCATTTCTTGAAAATCATTTGGATGATATTTAGGTGACTGGCTTTGTGGTGGTGAAGCAGAAAGGGACTCATCATCATTTTATAAAGGCACTTTGAATGCTAAGAGGTTGGGACAACTTTTAATATTGGTTATATCCTCCTAATTAGTTTTTGGTCACTTTTCCAAATCTAAAATCCATTTAGGAATGTAGGCAGTAGGCTTCTAGTGGTAAGAATTCTGAATTTGGAGTCACAGGCCTTGGTGAATTCCCGGCTTTAATCCTTGTTACCTCTGTGACCCTGGGCAGGTCACTATCCTGTCTAGGTTCCAGTGACCTCAATATTAAAACAATAGGGTTGGAGCAGATGATTTCTGAGATCGCTTTCAGATATAACTCTTATGTTCTTGTGACTTCAATTCAGCAAACATTTTAAGTGACAATGATTTGGCTGGTGAATAGCGCACTGGGTTTATAGTCAGGACTTGAGATACTTAACGGCTGTACCTATAATTCATCTAATCTTTGTCCATCTCAGTTTTTT
This sequence comes from Notamacropus eugenii, assembly GCF_028372415.1. Taxonomy (NCBI): domain Eukaryota; kingdom Metazoa; phylum Chordata; class Mammalia; order Diprotodontia; family Macropodidae; genus Notamacropus; species Notamacropus eugenii. Next base: position 472,031,922 of record NC_092873.1, on the reverse strand, counting down.
CATTTGTAAAAAGGGAATTAGAAACCCTCACAGTTCATTAATTAGCTTTCATGAATATTTACTGCAATGGTATAGTGAAAATAGTTGATACAAAACTTCCTCACAAAGGTCTAAGACATACTCTTAGACTGTCGGTCAGCCATTTAGTAAGCATTTATGGGCCAGGCACTGGGCTAAGTGCTGAGGAAAAGTAGACCTAAGCTTTACAAGAACCTATGTGGCAAAAGGAGTCCTGGAAGTCCTTCTGTTGGAGTCCCCAAAATGTTCCCCTCAAATATAGGCTCTTTTTTCCACTGGAATCTTGAGTCAACTTCCCTCATCTCCTATATTCTAGTCGTTCCTTGACTTCTAATGCAGTTTTTGCTGTCCACAGTTCCATGGTTGTAGCTGGGATGCTGAATGGAAGATGGGAGTCCCCAAATCTTCTAGAATCTTCTAAGATCTCAAAAGTGTTTCTCCACCCAAAGGAGGGAGAGGCAGCCTAGTCTGAAGCATGTCATTCACTCCTCCAGGAAATTCCTTTTCAAGGGTAGTTCTCTCTTGTTGTGCAGTAGCATTTGGCAGGCTGAAAGGAAGGAAATGATAATTTCCTCTTTTGAACATGATTTTCAGTGAATTAAATGAACGTTCAAAAATGTCATGACTCTTGGGAAAGTAAGAAATTAAAATAAGTTAATAGGATCCTTGATTTGGAAATGGAGCTTAAAGCTGTTGTAATAGTTTGAAATTTAGATTTTATTCTGATTTTGTCTTTCCTGTGAGCATTATATACCCTGTAGGTAGATCTCAAAACATTTTTAAAATCTCAAACTGTACAAAAACTGCTGCCATTCTGCCTGTCGCTCCATTTCAATTGGTCGAACTTCAGCCCCATGAATTATTATCCTAGGGCTTCAGTCCTTTAAGGAAATAGTCAAGACTTCTAAATTTCAGGGACCGGAGAGGATATTGTGAAAACCCATGTTTAATACCTTAAGACATGTGTGTTTGGTATCCCTTTATTGTGGACTTTGATGACCCTGGAGAAGATGACTTTTAGCAGCTCTGCTTCACTTCAGTTCAGTCAAGACATCACCCTTGTGGTGTCATTGGTCCTTTGAGAATGAAGGATGAACGACAACAGTGATAATGTAATTCTATTTGTTGGACAGCCAGACTCGGTGGTGATGCCTGCCAAAGGGTGATTCTGTACTGACCAAGTGTCCTCTGTTGTTTCTGCTGCGTGTCTGTTTGATTGTTACTCTGTCAGATTGGTTTAGCCTTGAGAGACTCTCTGACGCCTCTCTGAACCTTTAAGGGCTCTTTGGCCCTAATTCACTGAGAGAAAGGATAGGGAAATTAATAATTAGAGTGATAATAAAATATCCAAATAATGTCCACTGTAAGTTTAGATTCCTAGCATTTCAGTATAAATGTAAATTAAAATGCAGGCATAAAAGAGCAAGAAACAGCTGAGGGGAGAGAAAAAAATGATGCTGAATTTGAAAGAGACATTGGATTTCTTCAGATCCAGTGTCATTTTCTTTTCTATTTATGGAAATATCTATTTATGGAAAAAGCAGCAAAAGAATTAATTAGCAATCTCAGGAGAATTCCCGGGAGAATATTGGTAGGACACATGGAAGAAACCCCACTGAAGTTTGAAACCTGAGTTCACTTCTCTGCCATGCCATTTACTAACTATGTGAATTTGGTCAGGTTTCTGGGATTTGGCCTCCTCTTGTATAAAATGTATAAAATGATAGGTTGGAATAGATCACTAAGATTCCTTTTTAACACTAAATATGGGATCCTGTGACTCATTTTGAACCTAGAGTGTTTTGCTATCTGAAATTGCCACCTAAATGGATTTTCCCTTTTGCATTTAGAGCTGTGTATTATAGATTTTTGCCATTGTTTTTCATTGTTACATAAAGTGTCCCGAAAGTCTTAGTACAGTTAAAAAATGTAAATCTGAAGTCATTCAGTATTTGATTTTCACATTTTTCCCCACATATGAGAAATCAAATCACATAAATACTTATGTTAGTGGGTAAGAGCATAATTTTTAAAAAATTTATGTAGTGGATATATTTTAATTTACTAAAATTATAGATTTCTAGGAGGGAAGGGAGACAGTTAGGTGATGCAGAGATAGAGTGCCTTACCTGGAGTCAGGAAGGCTCATCTTCCTGAGTCCAAATCTAGTCTCAGATATTTACTAACTGTGGGACTCAGGGCAAATCATTGAACCCTGTTTGCTCTTATTTGTAAAGTGAGCTGCAGATGAAAATGGCGAACCCCGCCACAGTGTTTGCCAAGAAAACCCCAGTTGGGGTCATGAAGTCTTGGACCCATCTGAAAGGACTGAGCAACAAAAACAAAAGTGGGAAAGGGACTTAAGTGATTATGTAGTTTACCTTCTTTCTTTTACAGATGAGGAAACTGAGTTCCAATGACTTGCTCAGAGACACACAATTAACAAGCATTTAACAGGCACCTTCTGTTTGCCTGTCACTATTAGGCACTTGGGATACACACAAAAATGAAGTATTCTACATTAACTTAACTCCTTAACTCCTGATGTTGGGAAGAGATAATTAATATAATTAAATACAAAGAAATTACTACAAGGTAATTAGATGAGGAGGCACTGGCCTCTCTGGGGACAGGAAGTCAGAAAAGACACAGTGGTGTGTGAGTCAAGTTTTGAAGGAAACTAGGAATGCTAAGAGACAGAAATGAAGAAGTGTGTTACTGGGATGGAGAGCCACCAAGTAATGCCGGGAGACAGGAGATAAAGGATAGTGCGTAAGGAATGGCAGCAGAGGTGGTTTGGCTGGACAGTGGAGTGTCGGAAGGGGAGCAGGAGTAATATACAGCAAGATTGGAAAGAGAAATGGGCATTGGACCACCAAAGAGAGTAATGGGTATTTGTTCACAAAGGCCACAGGGACTAAATTGAGGAGAGGCATGATATGATCACACCTGAAATTTAGGAAAATCATGTTAACCAGCAGTTGTGTTGAACAAGAGGCTGAAGGGAGGAGAGACGTGAGGCAGAGAAACCAGAAGAGGCTTTGATCTTGTTGTAAAGTGATGAAGGCCTGAACCGGGGGAGCTGATTATGTGAGTAAAGAGAGGGGGACATGGGAGAGATGTTGTGGATAAGATTTGGCAAATGTTTGTTTACCTGGGGTGAAGGAACAAGGATGACATTCAGGTTGTGGCTCTGGGAGATTGGAAGAATATTGGAAGTGGTGTAATCAGGATTTGAACCCAGGTCTTTTGACAGTGATCGGTCCACTTCAACGATGCTGCCTAATTGATTAAATTTCATCATTCCGTGCCTCTGCAACTCAGACTGAAAATAATTTTTCAGTAAAATTCCATCCGTATCTTTGTCTGCAAGCTTCATTCTTGCCTTTCAATTTGCAACTTGAGTATTTAAAACTTCTGAAACTGAAGAAAATGAAATCCAGATAATGTGATGTCTATCTGAATGCCTAGAAATGAAACTTGTTTCCTTTTAAATGGTACTTTCTAGGAGTTTGTTCCCAAAATTAAAATATTTGCTTTCAAGTCTAAATTCATCATCCATTCTGCATTTTTTCTCTATTTAGCTCATTGTAACCCGATCTGATATTTCTTTTAAACTAAAGAATAGAACAAAAAAATACATGTTGATTCATAGATCTGTAATGAAAAGAGGAATCACATTGTCTCTGACATTTAGATATGTTATTTTTTGGTGAACAAAGGAGTGAAATTTTTTTTTCAAAAAGGATGTCATCCTATTAAAAGACCCATATATTCTTGTTTTGCTATAAACCTTCTTTCTTTCCCCCGTTTCCCTATTTTTTGAAAATTCTAGTGTTATTAAGATATTAAAGATCAGTCTTTTCCTTTTCTAATTAACTTCCAAAAATGGGTTATTGGACCCAAATAGAACTTATTCAAAATTGCATGTATTTGCATTGAAGTTGTGTTTTTAAATCTAGTTAAACACTTTTGGCGGGTCATATGAAAAAAATATTTTTAACCTTTTGCAGTTTTAGGCACAGAGAGGTAAACTAAACAGATGATTTAGGTGAAATTTTGTAGTTTTCAGCTCACTCTGCAAAGATTTTTTCCCCCCATTTAACCGTTTCTCTTCTCCTTGACCTTAAACATTTTACAGGCCAGACTTTGGAACAGGAGAATCAGCATACAATATTAGCACTATTATAACTTTTTTGTTTGGGCAATTCATTTAAATTCCAGACTTCAGCAGAGAATTGACTAAATCTGGGGGTGGTATGAAACTAATGATCAATTTCCATTAATCAAAATATAACCATTTTGAGAGAAGGAATAGAAACAGTCACATTAGTTTGGGCTTATGAAGGTTTGGCACATTTAATAATTAATAAGTATTTTCTGCCAATAAGGATTAAATTTCTGCTGACTTGTTTTTTTAGCCTGTCTCTTATAGTACCTTTGTGGTAGTTTCTCTGAGGTTTAAAAGTGTATCTGTAGACATGCTCATGTTCCAGAGAGCAGAATCTTGTGAAAGTGCTAGAAGGGAAGTACCCCTGGAAGTTCCGAAATGCCATTAATATATTATAAGCATCGGTCAGTTCCATTGTCTTCATTTGTCATTCTTGATCGCAGCTTGCCATGTAAGGCTAGAAGCCTGCATGTGCCTGGCAACTGTTACCTAGTGACAGTTTCAGCTGCAGTAGCCATTGGCTGGGCTGTTGATTGGGGCAGAAGGACCGAGTCACCTTTCTGATGGGGAGTTCTTCTGCATCCGCTCAGGGTGATGAGGAGGAGGTGCAGGGGCTCAGGTGCAAGCAGTAATTCAGAGAGCGCAACTGTGAAGTGAGGAATTGCTACAGCCTCCTTGTAACTGCATCACAGTCAATCGGACTCCTAAATCAGGCTGCACAGCGGAGCGGCTGATTAGAGTGGATTTAGGTGAGAAGCGTTGCCTTATTCTTGTAATAAGACAACCCCAAAGTGACTCCTTTGAATTAGAAGAAATTGGCTATTGACAGTAGGAAATGCGTGATGAGGAGTGTCCTGTGGATGTTATAAAAGAATAAAGAAGGACTCCCCTCTATGGCTTGGTGATGTATCAGAGAAAAGAACTTTAAGAAGAATGCTTTCTATTAAACTGCTGCATCAGAACTAGAGGAAATTTTTTTATTTCTAGTGCATGAGATTCCTTCAGAAGGCACTGTGACTTCTAACAAAAGGACCTCTGAGGCACTAGTATTTCTTAAAAGGACTTTCAGCACCATATCCAAATGACCTTGGAGACCTTTCTGTTGGGATTGCTTCGTCCAGCTCTGCCAGATCTCCAGCATTTCAGACTCTAGGATTGCAATTTGCCTCGATGCTTTGGGGACATTTAAAAACAAGACTGTCTAGTAACCTACCTAATGGCCCCTGCACTAATTGAGCATTTCTTCAAAATAGAACACAGAATGAAAAGAAGCATTTTCTTAACATATGGCTGTTCTGTAACTGCAGATGTAATAAACGAGGTAATTTTCCAGTCCTGGGAAAGCTAGTTGCTGAAGTAATTATTTAATATGCTGATCATCTAGCGAAGACTGACCAGGTAAAGCAGCCTAGAGGATGAAGATGTGACTGAAAATAACTGAGTAGTAAACAATGGCAGCATTTCTAGTCAAATCAGCATTTCATTAGCGTCAGAGTAGAATGCAGATTGAAGTTTGGGGCTTTTGAAAGGATTTCTGAATTGTTGTAAAGGTGAGAAATACCATTGATTGAGTCATGCACTTTATTGTCCTGATTCATTATAAGGAATGTGACAAGCCAGCTAATGAAAAATATTTTCAGTTACCGAGACTGAAACTGAATGCAGGGATGATTTTTGAGGGGAGGGAGGTGGATAGGGGAGAGGCTTAAATTATGTAGCTGCCACTACCACCCATAACCGGAAAGGACTAAAGCTGTTTAAACTGAAAACCGACTTAAAACTTCTTGGGTTCATCTTATTTGGGGAGTGTGAACTGATTGTACTTTATCTGCTTCGCTGGAGATGTTTTGTTTTCCTCTCCTTCCATTCTGCCTCTAAAGAGAATCTACTCAGTTCATATCCAAGTAGTGTTGAGTCTTTGGGAATTAACCTTGACAAGAAGGTTTTCCTTACCTCTTTAATGAAAGGATGGATCACAGGGATGAGATAGGGAGTGTCATCTCCAGAACAAATCCCAAAGGCATAGCATGCTAGAGGGAACTTTTTCTAGGTTTCCAACTAAAAGCAGTTACTCACCTCCTGAAATTTTAATGATTTAAATGAATCTGAAACATTCGTTTATGTCATATCATTACTGATCAAGGAAGTCTGAATTGTAGGAAGACCTTTTCTTGTTCTCTTTAGTGGATCCCAAAGAAATTGCCTTTCTCAGGAGAACAAACAATCCTCAAAAGCTTTTTCTTTCCTCACCCCATCCCTCTGATGGCTGAAATTTTTTTTAAAATGCCATTCGTTTTCTATAGTGGAAGATAAAGAATCCGATTTCTTTAGAAGTGCCTTGTGTTTGTTAAAGGTAGTTTGAGAGCCCTGGAGGGAGCTAACCGGTGGCCTTCTTTTCACCTCCTTCCTAGCTTATTTTCCCCCCACAGCTGAGGTGTGTCAGTGCTGAACTGATGCTGATGAAGACACTTGAGCAGTTCTGGGAAGCTAGTCTGTGGCAGAAGCAATTGGCATTGTCAGCAGAGACAGCGTGAGCCACCAAAGTGAAGAGGTTAGCAGATGTTGGGCAGGTCATCCCTGGACTGCTGTTGTCCTGGCCATAGGGTTTCTTAATCCCAAATCATGAATGAGTCCAGGTTGACTGAACCAAGGACTCACAACATGAGCTTTGGGAATGTTTCTGAGCATCACTCCTGCCCACTCGGATTTGGCCACTACAATTCAGAGGACATCTGCATCCTGGAGACTGTCGTTATCGTCCTGCTGACGTTTTTAATCATTGCTGGGAATTTAACCGTCATTTTTGTCTTTCACTGTGCTCCACTTTTGCATCATTATACTACCAGCTATTTCATCCAGACCATGGCCTATGCTGACCTCTTTGTGGGAGTGAGCTGCTTGGTTCCCACTCTCTCCTTGCTTCATTATTCCACAGGTGTCCACGAGTCACTGACTTGCCAGGTTTTTGGATACATCATCTCAGTGCTGAAGAGTGTTTCCATGGCATGTCTCGCTTGCATCAGTGTGGATCGCTACCTTGCCATCACCAAGCCTCTTTCCTACAACCAGCTGGTCACTCCTTGTCGCTTGAGAATCTGCATTACCATGATCTGGATCTACTCCTGCCTGATTTTCTTGCCTTCTTTTTTTGGTTGGGGGAAACCTGGTTACCACGGTGACATCTTTGAATGGTGTGCCACCTCTTGGCTCACCAATGCCTATTTTACTGGCTTTATTGTTTGTTTACTTTATGCTCCTGCTGCCTTTGTCATCTGCTTCACTTACTTCCACATTTTCAAAATCTGTCGGCAGCACACCAAAGAGATCAACGACCGAAGGGCCCGCTTTCCCAGTCACGAAGTTGATGCTGCTGGAGAGACCGGGCACAGCCCTGACAGACGCTATGCCATGGTCTTGTTCCGTATAACCAGCGTGTTCTACATGCTCTGGCTCCCCTACATCATCTACTTTCTTCTGGAGAGCTCTCGAGTCCTGGATAATCCCGCTCTCTCCTTCCTGACCACCTGGCTCGCTATAAGCAATAGTTTCTGTAACTGTGTGATATACAGCCTCTCCAACAGTGTGTTTAGGTTGGGCCTCCGAAGATTATCACAGACAATATGCTCATCTTGTATGTGTTTAAAAGACCGGAACATCCAGGACCCCAAGCCCAGAAAACGGGCTAATTCCTGCTCCATCTAAGGAAAACTGCACTGCTAATCAAGTGCCGTCTGAGAGTGATTTGAAATAGTATTTTGTACATCTGGGGATCTTCCATGGCAGAAATATTTACTTGAATAGTTCACTATGAAATGACATGTAAACTAAAAGTGACTTTTTCTAAATGGAAAACTATGGAAAAGAAACCTAGAAAGAAAACACACATGAGACATTATTTATCATGTGAATGTGGTTCCTTTGAATTTGTATGATGGTAAGAGAAATTTATCAGTGAAAATTTGAAAAACAAATTATTATCTCAAATCTTCCACAGGGCATATAATAACTGGCACATCAAAGCAGGTTCCTGCTGTGTATGTTTCTCTCTCTTTTTAGAAAGTCATTTCTTTTTCTTATTTTTTCCTCCTCTAGATATATGCTGCATATTATATATGTAGCATGTGATCACCTTTTGCATTAAAATATACTTTTTAAAATACAGTAGGCTATTATCCATAAATGATCTCCACAAAACCTACACAGTAAATATAATTTAATAACTAGCCACATAGCACCCTTGCATATATTTTTACAGTATTCATTGTTGCACAAATGGTCATCAAAAAAACAAAATTAAAATCTGTTTTTTTTTTAAAGGTAGAAGCTTTCTTTCCTATTTATCAAAGTCTGTTATTCTATAGCCTCCCCTAAATCTTCTTCCCAGCCCTCACATTTTTCCTGCCCTAAAGCTTTTGGTTACATATTCCAGAAGTGTCTTAGTTAATGAAGGAACTTACTATACAAGGTAATTACAATGTTAATAACCTCTTCCTTCCAAAAAAGCAACCTAACTGGTTGGTTGGAGGGTGAGGGAGAAACGATATTCATTCAACACATTCTGATAGCTTTTAGAAATATTTTCCCCTCTAGGTCCTATTAAATAAGTTCCTGTGCCTGATATGGTATTTTTTTAAATTGCCAAGGTGTTTTTCTCCCTTTTTCACTAACAAGGTTATTCTATTGCAGATACAAGAGATGTACCTAGTAGTGAGATATCATTTAGTGCTAGTTTGAATTATTTTCCTTTTCAAGTAAAATATTAACCCTTTTTATGTTGGGTTTACTACATAGCTCACTAGGGTAGTTGCCAAGTCCTTTGTGTGATTGCTTGCATATACTGTATTTTTTAAGACAAAAAAATGTAAATTATATTATGTGGTCTGTGCCTAATGTTTTCATAGCACATTGAATAGGTCAATGCTCTTTTCAATCTTCAGGATTGAAGCAGAATACACAAAAAACAAAAACTTGCTTTAAGAGAAAAATACTTTTTTGTGCCATTGTTAAATAGATATTTATTAGACAAAACTGTGTTCTTGGAGGAGGTGAGAAGACAATTTACTTAATTATCAAATACAGGTAAGAGCTTCAGTATTTTCCTTTGTAATGATCTGCTTTCAGATTCAGAGATGAACTAATTTTGTAAGTGCATTATATGGGTTTGTGTAATAAGTTTCCAGGGGTTCAGATGCAGCATGTTTGGGGAAGGCTTAGGGTGGGAGGGTGGGTGGGAGTGGGCAACAGCACAGGGATGTATGAATCTTACTTTGGGCCAAAGATGCCAGTCTTTCAGATGGATTTCAGTGTCTAATGTAGGAGTAATGGACTTGTTAACAGCTGCACTATAATTTCCTTGTTTTACCAAAAAACAAAAAGTTGAATGAATTGTGCCTAGGATCCTTCACACTGGAAGCCAACCATGTTTGCACACCAATGGTTTGACTTCAGAGATCCCTTAAACATGAACATGCTTTGTAAAGGTTGTTCTGAACCCCCTATGTGTTTTTTAAAATGTAAGAAAGATTAAAAATAAAGAATAAAATAGTATTATATGTATCAAAATTGGACTTTGCCTCAGTTTAATGACATCATGCACTTAATATGATAGAATTCCCTTTACAGGGATGAGGATTTGATTATCTTAAATTTTTGTGACTGGGGCCATTTTTTGCCTCTGTAAATTACTTCATTGGTGTCTTGTATTTGTCCCTTGAGCTAGATAGCAAGCTAAAGGACTCCTCTAACAGTAAGCCTAAATTAAGGAACTTTAAGTGACTTTGCGTTTGAAATAGAATCCCTCAGGTTTAATCTGTTGCTTGGGAATGCAGTTTTTTGTCATGTGGCTTGGTTGTATTCTTAAAAAAGGAGCCTGAATTCTCTGAGCTGAAAATATGACAATAGGATTTGGCTCTGTCTTTATGAATCCTACCAGAGCGTTCACCTGTTGCTTCTGCCTTCCCAGTGCATTAGAACCCTGTCCTTTCCACACACATTTCTTCCCAGAACTCCTAACATCTTGGCCTTTTTTTTTTCTGGGTGGTGTTTTTAATTTTGGTTTTTATCTGAGTCAGAACTTAGGAACTGATTGTTCTTGGTTCTTATTCTAAATCTATAAGTTTTAATTCCTTTTCTCAACCTACAACAAATACTAAATACTAAATAGTGGAAGACCTCATTTGTCCATCCCTAAGTTGTTGCCTCCTCCTCCTTTTATGCAGGTACTCCCACCCCGAAGTGGTCTGGAGAGCCTAGTTCCAAACTTGTCATTTTTGCATAAGGTCAAACTGAAGCCCTCAGTTATGGGCCTTCTTCATTAAGTTCAGTTTTATAAATTTCCTCTGTTTTCTGTAAAGGGAAAAGTGTTTTTTCCCCTTCACTGCAAAAAAAGGAGGGCCTTTCAGTCTCTATAAGGTCTATTAGATCAAGGACTGCGAGGCAACTTAGAGGTCTTAATAATGTTTCATAAGGCCCTAACTCAAGTCATTTAAGTTGCTTATGCTGGCCTTTGATGTGTATTTCTAACAGGAAGATACTACTTATTTTGAAAGCACTGTGTGATTTTTTGATGAATGATTTTTCTCTTCTTACTCCTCCCCCATTATTACCATTATTGTTCTGCCCCAGGATGAGAATAACAGCCATGAAGTAATGTCGTGTGTGCCCAGCTCAGGGTGTGATTCTGTGTGTATCCTCACTAGGCTGATTCTTAGGAGGAACTTGAGGGCACGTGAGACTAAGCAGTGGCCGTCCTTCCTTACCTTGGAGCATGTAATTGCCATTCAGTGATAGGAACTATGCTGTTTGTTTCAGTAAAGACTTTGCAATTTTTTATGTAAAAGCTTGTGCTGTTTTTTAAAAAATTATTAGCATCTTTCTGGGCATTTGCAAAATATGAGTGATGTGCTACTCATATAGGCCATCCAATGCTATGCATAATTTTCAGATGCATCAAGATAATATGTGTGAGATGATTACTTATTGTTGAATGATAATGAATATTTTATTTCAAATAAGTTTTCTAATGTGAGAATTCTAAGGAAAAATCTCTGAGACCATGTAGCATTTAAGGCATTTTTTTTCAGCGTTAAGTCCTTCACAAAATATCTAATTGATTTTTACTTTGGAGCAACTGAGTCATACTGTCTACTGGTGAAATTTTTACAAGAAGCACAAAATCAAAGAGTTGGAAGAGAGACCTCAAGGGCCATTTAGGCCAGCCCATAGCCAAAAGCAAATTCCCACTACTCTGTACTCAACAAGTGGTCATCTGTTCTTTACTCAGAGACTCAGTGGAAGAAGGACCCATTACTTGCAGCCTATTCACCTTTTGTAAGAGCTGCAGTTTTTAAGAGAATTCTTTCACTTAGTTTAGGTTTAAATTTACATTTATGCAGCTTTTACCCATTATTCAGAGTTTTACACTCTGGGACTGAGCAGAGTAAGTGCAGTCCCTCTCCCATTTGATAACTTTTCAGGTTCTTGAGGATAACTATTCCAACCTTTCTAAGTTTTTCCCTTTCTATATTAAATATCCTCAATTTTTTCAGCCTGTCCTCATATAGCCTGAACTTAAAGTCCTCTACAGTTCTTGTCCTCCTCTGGTCATTCTGTACCTTATCAGTCTCTTTTCTGCAATGTGGAGACTAGTAAGTACTACACATGTAACTTGATCAGGGCAGAATACAGTGAGTTTATCACTTCTGTTCCTGGAAGGTGTATATATCTTAATGAAGCATAAGATCACATTAGTGTTCTTGGATCCCATATTGCTTTTTTGGCTCATATTGCAGTTTTTTTTTACAGATGACTTGTTGCCTTCTCCATCTTGTACTTGTGAAGCTTTAAAACAAAAACAAAACAAACCCAGACAGACCAAATGTAGGAATTTGTCTTTTTCCAAATGTAGAAGCTGGACCAATTTTAAACTGTTAAGACCTTTTTGGTTTGTACTCTGTCATCTACTCTATTAGGTATGTCTCCCAGCTTTGTAGCACCTGAATATCTGATAAGCATGCCATTTCTGCCTATATTCAAGTCACTGCTAAAAAATGTAAAACAAAAATGCAAGCGCAGATCTCAGGGGCACTCCACTGGAGACCTTCTAAACCTTTATCATCACAGTCAAAGAGAGAAAAATATATATGTGTGTGTATATATACACACATACATATATAGATACATACATACATCCTATCGCATTCATATTTCAGTAAGTCTGGATTCAATTCAGTGAACAAAGGCATTCAGTAAGCAGTTTGGGAAAACTGGAATGTCAGTTATTCATGACCCAATCTTTGGTGTAGCAAATAGATTTTGTTCTTCTTCTTCCATTCACTGGATAAGGAAGGGAAATTTAGAAGCCAGAGTTTTATTGACTTATGGGTATTTGACTTAATCAAATATACTTTTGTACATTTTGTTTCCTCATTTTAAAAAAATGGCATCAAAATTTCTTTTCTTTTCCACTTATCCTAGATTGTTTACTGATTAATAAAAATAAATTAGAAAAACACTCAAGTTCCTTAGCAAAACACTAATGTAATCAAATAAGTTTATTACTTTCAGGAGAACTAGATGATTATTAGCCTTAAGGTTCATGTTCGAAATTTCAGACAAGTGGTACTACTGTTACTGGTATCATTATTGTCTGAGTTTGGAGATTAAAATCTTGGTAATCTTAAACTTTCAGGTGTTTCTTTCAATGGAATTTAACCTTTTTTGAGTTTGTTATGAGCATAAAGATCAAGATATGGACAGTATAATTGCTGAATTAATTAATGTATTGTGTTAAGTCAGATGTGAAAGTCCTTTACTTATTTTATATATTGCCCTTCTGCTAATTGATCATCTATTCTGGTCCATGGGTCCTTTCAGTTACTTACCTTCAGTTTTAATCTTGGTTATATTTTAGGGTTGAAGAGAATTGGAGATAGTGGCATATTCAGCAAGCAAAAGCATAGTCTTTGAGAATATTTGAGAATAATTTAGTATTAGAAGAATTAAGTAATTGTAAAGGATTTATATTTTAAATGCTGTCCTGCTGTAGAAAATAGCAATTTCTTTATATTAGATGAAATGCATACAAAAGTATACATAAGTTGAAGTTATATAGGGTGGTAAATGTCAAGAAATTTCTGACAGTTGAGTTTACAGCACAGTCTAATAGTATTTGGTGAGGTGCCAAAACTTAAAACGCAAAATAGCAACTTGTGTGAAAGAAATGACATTTCTAGCTTGACTTAGAATAATTTTTGAAAGCAGCTAGTAACTTTATATAGATCCAAAGTAATAGCATTACATTTATTGTAAAAATATATGTGGAATATGAGAAAATAAATTAGTTTTAAATGATTATAAATCATAAATACAATAAAAACATACTTAGGAAAAAATAAAAATTATAGTAAGTACTAGTGTAAAATTTCTTTACAGTAATTTTAAGAAAAAATTAAGTTAGATTTCTTATAGCCAAGTGTACTTTTGAAAATCAGGTTCCTATATATATATATATATATATTTTAATGGGTCTTAAGCAAATAAATAGAAATCATGATTAATAAGTAGAAATAAATAGAAATCATGAAACAGTAAAATCAGGAGATTTACATTTACATATTATTTGAATTAAATAGAATATAAAATTAGTGATTTGTTATTTTGTATTGATGGATTTGGGGGCAGGTGAAGAGAATTGCTATTTTTGGAAAAACATTAAGATTACAGGCAGTATGATAACATTTTAGCCTAGAAGATGGTTTTTAGATTTTCCTTGAAATCAGTTGTTTGGAAGTAAAACTTGATTCTAAGTTTTCAAGTAAATTAAATTATTATTAGAATGATTTTTAAAAGAGATCCGAGTTCTCTTTGTACAAGACAACCACTATGTGTGCTTGGAATCCTTATCTTTTGGATTAATGGCATCTTTGTTTAGGAGTTTCATTTTCAAAATGTAATTTATATGGAGGTGATATAGTCATGAATAAAAATCAGAATTGAGAATTAAAACTTTTTCTTTGAGGGTTGTTTGTTTCTTTCTGCTTCTCACTTCTAGATGAGTATTGAGCTCTCACAAGCCTAATATTCCTTATTACTGGGTTCTCAGAGAAAATCTGTTCATATGTGGAGGGAAAAAGAGGAATGTTGGAAATCCATATACAGGATGTTCCAAAAGTCTTGATATAATGTTAAGCTATTAAAACTACAAAGAATAAAAGCTGTGCTAAAACTTTTGGGTCCCTGTACATATATCATAACATGTTATATAAAAGGGTCATATCATGTGCCAGTTTTCATGGATTTTATTTTGCCTTCATTATTCCCTCTTCCTTTGTTAACTCAGTAGATCAGTTATCATAAATTAATACATTATTACCATTTATTAGACAGGGCTGTATATTGGCTCAAGCATATAATCTCAGTTTTTAGATATTTTGGTTGGAAGCGTTATCATTCATTGGCAGAATGGCTGCAAATAATAAGGATTTTGATGCTTTTCCAAGTGTCATTTACAGAGCACGTTGACTTTAGTATTAGATTGCCAAAATCTGTGTCTCCATTTGAAGATAATACAATATTGTTTAATCACTCCAGGCCTTTTTGAAATATCCAGCAAACCCATTTCAGGTAGTCTCTGGAGGGAGCATCAAAGATCTGTAATGCAGAATATTTCTACCAGTTTTCATATGCGCATGGTTTACAATTCATCCTTTTGATAAAACGATTTTCTTCAGTGCAAAATCGAATAATGACGTTTTGTCAAGTGTAACTGTGCAAACTAAATATCCACTTATCATAAAAGTAATTTATTTGTATAACTAATGCTTTTTAATTGACTGATACCAAAAGTTTTTTGTTTTTTTTTTACAAACTTTAGAGGGTAAGAGCCCTCGTATTTTATGTTTAACATCCCCCCCCCCCCCCCCCCCCCCCCACAAAACAAACAGATGGGGCCGCTAGGTGGCACTGTGGATAGAGCAGCGACCCTGGAATCAGGAGGACCCGAGTTCAAATATGGCCCGAACCGCTTACTGGTTGTGTGACCTGGGCACACCACTTTAATCCCAGTTGCCTCTCAAACAACAACAGCAGCAAGAGCAAAACAGACAAGGGATTTGGAGTTATGGTAATTTAAGGCTAAAAAGGGACTTAATGGCATTGTTTTACAGATACGGAAACTGAGTCTTGGAGAAGTGAAGTGAGCTGTCTGAGGAAGCAGTTAGTAAGTGAAGGATTTATTTGGATAGTCTCAGCATTGTGCATTGTCTTGGGTCAACCATCTAGTCAGTGGAAATACTTTAAAAAGGATATTGGGGTTGCCTCTTAATAACATTGCCTGTATAAAAATGATTCATGAATAATGTGTTATACAAATGGCTGACTGTCTGACAGCTTATTCTTGAATATGAAGAAAAAAATACAACGTGAAATTTAATCTTTTCATTGACATAACAGAAATGATTCTTTTAAATACATAGGTATTTATTCCAGTAGAAAGAAGATTTTCCTTAATCCATAATTTAAATAATGACTGTTGAAGAATAAGTTTAATTAACTGTATTCCCAACTCTGGTATTCCAAATTGAAGGTCACTCAAAGGGAAATAGAACACTGGTAGGCAGGAGGCTGCACCATATTAGAAACAAAGAAGTTCATAAGGAGATAGTTTACAGGATATATGACCTTGGTCTTATTGCGGGAGGGAGGAATAACTAATGAGCACCCACTGAGTTGTGTGAATGGCCTTGCAGTGTCAGGAGATTCCAAGGAAGGCCCCCAGGATATTGGGTGGGCCAACTCTGTAGGATATATGGGGCAGTAAGGAAAAAGAGGTGCCCAGCATAGGGAGGAGCAGGTGAGTGGTCTGCATTATCAGAAGGAGAACCAACAGAAATGAGTCCACTGATTCACCAAAATGACAAAGTAGATTTCCAGTTGATTTATCAGTGCTTTGACACTGTGTCCTCTTAATATATCTGTATATTGAGAAAATTTCTTCAGTTAAAAAACAAACAGCAAGTTAATCACCTGGATTTAAGAGGTATATTGACTAAATTAAAAAGACTGTCTATGTGTTTTTGAATAATTACACCATTAGAGTTGAGTAGTAATCAAATTTACACTATTTCCATTTAGCTTTGTTTTGGGGGACAAAAACTGTCTCATAGTCATATGCTCTTTATACACTAAGCTTGTAATGGATTTTTAATGTAGTTCAGAGTCATTATAGGACATATTTTTCTTTCACTTAGATAGAGGGTTTCTGTTAAAAAGGTTTTTTTGAAATCTTTTAATTAGAAGATTCTACAGACATAAATGCACAAAATTAATTCTCACTTATTCACACTATTTGGGGAATGACCAGTCTGAATTACTAAGAAATTTGAGTAGAAATTTAGCTTTATATTAAAATCTGTAACTCTTAATTGATACACTTGCTTTGATGATAATGAGAACGTCACCAAACTCAATTGCTTCCCTGTAAAAATGCAGCCTTTCCAAAGCCCAGTTCTATTTTGATTCTTCCTCAAAGCCTTCCTAGATACCCCAGCCTCAAGTGATTTCTCTTGTTTCTGAATGATTACCATTTGTATACCTAAGGGTGGCTAGGTAGTGTAGTGGATAGAGCACAGGGTCTGGAGTCAGGAAGACCTGAGTTCAAATTCAGCCCCAGACACAGACTAGCTGTGTAACTCTGACCAAGTCACTTATCCTCTATTTACCTCAGTTTCCTCATCTGTAAAATGGGCATCATAATAGCACCTATCTCCCAGAGCTGTTGTGAGGAGCAAATGAGATAATAATTGTAAAGTGTTTAGCCTAGTACCTGGCACATATGTAAACGCTATATAAATGTTAGCTGTGATTATTAGTTTTTTTTTTTATTGGATTTGTGTACATATCATCTCTTGGATTAGAGTGAATTTTTTGAAGGCATGGGATCCTCTCTTAGTGTTTTTTTATCCCTCTTCATATCTATCACCTATTATGTGTTGTACATATGACAGGTACTCAGCAAATGTACAGAATGGATTATAGGATCTAGAGAAATATCTTCAGATGTTTGAGACATGTTAAAGTGGACAGTGAAGACTTGTTTAATGCCATAGGGAAGTACTGTGGGAAAAATATCCCCTAGTTATTTCTAGGTATTAGAGTCAGTTCTGAGTCATTTCTAAGGAGTTAATGAAAGAAACTCTTAGATGCTCCATGTCTTCATTTAGAGATGGTCTGTAGGGCTACACGGAGTGAAGTCTGGACTTTTGTCTTTCCGAAGCACTGTAGAATGCTTGTGAATCAAATGCTGGACTTGGAATCAATAAAATTTGGGTTTAGATATTGCCTTTGGTGATTACTAGCAGTGTGACCTTGGACAAGTTGCTTAAACTGTCTGAGCCTCAATTTCCCCATTGCTAAAAGAGGGATAAAAATGCCCTTTGTAATGTAAATGTGATGATTTATGTGAAGTGCTTTGCTAACTTTATCATGTATAATGTGAGTTATTATTATCATCTCCTTGTCATCTTGTTCAATGAAGTTGAAATAGAATGGACTGTCCAAGTGACTATCTCTCCATTATTATTTTATGCTTAATATTCATTGGACACTTGCACAGGTTGGTAAACTACTTTTTGTAATTGAGTAAAAGTATTGGTAAGTAAGCTCATATTCAGTAAAATTACTGAAAGCATATTTGGGACAATTCCAGTAGCTAATAAGATGATCAGGATGATGGGTGTACTTTTATCATGTCCCCATATAGTTTTGATTTCTTCATCTATTCTTCTTTATTTTGAAAACTTTTCATTCACATAATTTTTAGAGTATTGCAAATTATGGCATCCATTAAAGTATTTATTCCTAAATTTTCCTGATTCATTGCTGTATCTTAGAGATTTTGAGTGCCATCAACAGTGACAGTGATAACAGTGATGATAGAAAAGACCATTATATCTCTTCAAAAGTAGGGAAGCTCCAAAACTGGGGACAAAAGCAGGTATTAATTACAGTAATTGTAAGTATTTGTAGGTAACATGAATAGTTTTCATATTATTAATTTTTAGAAAGATATTACTTCAAGGATATTTAACCCTTCTTGTGTCTTAGACCTCCTTGACAATCTGGGGAAGTGTATTTCTTAGAATGTTGTAAAATGCACAAATTAAAATATGTATAATTTAAAAAGGAAACATTAAAGTGGTTATCAGAATAGTAAAAAAAGATAAAAAATGTTCATGGACTGCAGGTTAAGAACCTATGACATAGTTAGACATATATAAATATGGAGGACAGGAAGGGCAGCTAGGTGGCACAGTGCATAGAGTGCCAGGTCTGGTGTCAGGAAGTCTCATTTTTGTGAATTCAAATCTGGCCTTAGACACTTACTAGCTACGTGACCATGGGCAAGTCACATAACCTTGTTTGCCTCGGTTTCCTCATTTATAAAATGAACTGGAGAAAGAAATGACAAACCAGTCCAGTATCTTTGCCAAGAAAATCTGTAATGGAGTCATGAAGAGTCTACCAAGACTGAAAATGACTAAACAGTGGCAAAATGTGAGTTCTAACCCATTAGAAGAAATAAAATAAAACCTCATTTATTCATAGGTCATTATGTGGATATCTAACATTCAGGTATTTTGTTGAGGTGATTTTTGTTCAGATACAGTTTGGATTAGATGGCATCTGAGCTTCTTTCCAACTTGATGAGTCTCTAATTCTTTCTGGCAATCTCAGCTACCCTACCAAACATTAGATGAGGAAAATAGAAAAAAAGTCGTTAACAGCCAAAACAGAATGCAGAACAACATTAAAAATACTGTGTTGAAATTATTATATAATTTAAAAAAGAAAAACAAGTTGGTCACAGTAGAGATTTGTGTCTCCACATTTAAAAAAATAACAAAAATTTCTTGTCAATTAAAAGAATAATGGATACACATTCCAACGACAAGTGCCATTTTAGGTTATTCTTACCATGTGAAGACTCATTCTTCAAAGGGGAGATTGTCTACTGAGAAATTTTGTCATATAGTAGAAAGAGCAGAGGACTTTAGGTGCGCCACTTGGTGTGACCCTAGTCAAATGATTTAACTTCTCTGGGCCCATTTCCTCTTCTGTGAAACGAGCAGTTTGGTTTAAATATTCTCTTAGGTTTAGGCCTTTCCTGGTTCCAAATCCTAAAATTCTGTGAATCTCCCCATTGCTCACATGAGAAAAAAATACCTGATACAGGCTAAATTTGTATTCAAATTGAAAATTTCTATGTACAAAGATACCTGTATTCAGCATTGTGAGAAATACAAAACCGTATAACATATATTTCTATACTTTGTAGGAGCATATAACCAATCTAACAGTGAGAAGAAATATACAGAAATAACTGCAGCAGAAGGCATTACATAAGTACATTATATATGATTCAAACAGGTGCTATTGAATTACAGTAGAGGAAATGATCACTTTCCATTGCTATTCCATCTGTAGCCAAATATTAGGAAGTATCTTTTGATGCCAGAGATCCACCCTCTTCTGTTATTGCAGTGGTATATAAGTGACTGGCTTTGCAGCCAGAGGACCTGGGTCCAGATGCTGCCTCTCTAATGCTTACTAGGCTGTTTGAGCTCGGAAAAGTCACTTAACCACCTGGGCCTCATTTTTCTCATCTTGAAAATGAAGGGACTGAACTGGATGATTTCTGAGGTCCTTTCCTCTTCCATCCCTAGGAATCCATGTTTTGTCAAGTCTGACTGGGCTTACAGCTGGACTTAATGAAACATATATTCATTCTCCTTAATGAATTATTTCCCTTATTTGGAGGGGAATTGGGCCATTATGCAGTTGGGCTCCCTATCCATTTCTCACTTCATTCTTCCACTTCACATCATTTTTGGAAATAGACAGTCCATAAGTCCTAAATAATTTTTTTATTCAGTGTCACTCTTCATTGCTTAATCACTCAGGTGCAACCAAAATGTTTTCATTTTTAGGTTGAGAATATTCACCTATTTGTTCAGTGATTATTCCAATAAGGGGCATCCTGACTGTAAGTATAGAGCTAGAAGGAACATTGGAAGTTATTTAAAGCCATGCTTTCATTTTACAAGTGAGGAAACTGAGGATCAGTGGGGTTAAGTGACTTGCCTGAAGTCACCCAATAAGTAATGAAGCTGGCTCTGAATCCAGGTTCTCTTGACTAAAGATCATATACCTTTTCCATTACACCTTGGGGCCTCCCTAGTGGCTTAATGGAATTGATTTATAGCTAAAAGATGAACAGAGTTAACATTTGTAAGCTCTCTAAATAGGAAAAAAGACAATTCGGAAGCAGAAAAAAGAAGATATAATTAATAAGTAGTCCTACGTGCAATGTAACTTGATTCTTGACACCAGAATGCGTAAGATCAAAGTCAAGTTAGAATATGAATTAATAAATGATATAGTCTCAGACTTTTGGTAAGTTTTAAACTGTAGTTAAAACTTAACCATTTATATTTGCAGTTTTCTGCTGGAATTATAAAACAGCTATGAATAACTTTTCTGTTATTTACATTTAAATAGAACTTATTAAATATCTTTCCTAATCTTTGTGTTACACTGAATGATAAGTAATTGAAATATCCTCTATTAATTTCTGACTTGGGTGTTTATTTGTTGAGTCATAATGTTCATTTCTTTAAAATTAATCCATAATGTATTTCTTGGTCTTTATTCAGTTAGTCAAAGACATTGGAAGAAAGAATAAATGTTCTTGACCTTGAAGGACATACTGTGTTTAGCTCATTATAATGAACAGATGTCAGAATAATCTTTCTTATGAAGAGATGTCACATTACTCTACCACGTGAAAACTTCAATGGCCCTATATCACTTACCAAACAAGGTTCAAATTTTATTCTTGACAGTCAAGGTCCTTCACGAATTGGGGTCACCCTTCCTTTCAACCTTTATTTGATATTATTTTTCCCTTCCGCATTCTACATTTTAGACAAATTGGACTGTTGCAGTGTTTTCTCCTGGCTCCAGGTCATTGTTTATGCTGTTCCAGTGTTTAAGATTCTCACTGTGTTTTGTGTTTTGAGTTCCTATCCATTCTTTAAATTCCAGCTCAGATGCCATCTCTTCTGTGAAGTCTTCCCTAATGATCTTAGTTGCTTGTATTTCCACTGCCCACTTCACCTAAACATTTTTTTTTTTGCCTCTCAGTGCCCTTATAATGTAATACTGATTGTTTCAGTGACCCAGTTGTCTTATCCTCCTACTAGATAATAAGCTACAAGGGGGAAGGAACTTCACATACAGTAGGAACTAAATAAATGTTTGTTGATGAATAGTGCTATCAGAAAAGAATGTTGAAAGAAAACTTGGGAGAGCTCCATTCTACATCTGGTTGAGGTTGCAGCTAGCTAAGTGGTGTTGAGGATGTCACTTCATCCATCTCAGCCTTGGGTTTTCCATCCTCTAGATGATACCCTAGTAGCCAGAATTATTGGGGCATGACCTATTCTTTCCTGAGGTGCTGAACTGAGTAAGCACTTAGTAAAAGCTGAGGAGTAGAACCCTTGACAAGCTCCCAGTCAAATACATAACCCACTTCCTACCCTCTTGCCCGCCCCTGTCATTGGGTGTGGGGCCTCTACTATCTTTGGTGGAGGAGCTCTGTTTATCTGCTCTAGTCAAATGCCCTGTGGCTTATCAGTTACTGCTTCTTGCACTTATAATGCTTATGATTCAGAGTCACATTCAGCCTAAGCATAAATCCATTTTCCATTCTACTTCCCAGCACACTTGCCTCCTAGTCTCTCTTAGCCCTGGCCGTCCTTCATTCCTATCCTTCTCTGCTCCTATAGAGGCCTCCCCTGTTGTTATCCCTCCATTTTCTCCTCACTGAAATCTCACTTTCTCTTAAAAGTGCAGGTTCTCACTTACAGATCCAGGAGTAGGGTTTGCCTGTCCTTTGTGACCTGCTGTTATTTATTTCCAGTCTTTTTCAGCCACTCGCACCCCTGCGCTCCAACCAGTTGAATTTAGTACTGATTTGTGGCTTCATACTAAAGTATCTTCCAGCTGTAAAATGTTATGATTCTGTATAAATCCTATAGAACAATAAAGGGATAAAACAATGGGTAAGACTGTTTGGGGCAGAGTTGATGTTTTTTGGCTTTGTATAGCTAGTGCCTAGCACCCTGCTCTCTATATTAATAAATATTTGTTGAATTAGAATGGAATCTTGTGTTAGGAAGAACAAATGAATTGAGGAGCAACCACCAAAGCATTTCCTGATGAAACTGAGATAGGAAATGAATATTTCAGGGATTGAGCAGGAGGATGGAAACATACAAGGTTTTATGGAGAAACCTACAGAGGGAGAAAGAGTCCTTCCTAGGGTACCTGGTTCTTCTAGGACCTAGTACTTAATACTAGTACTTGGTGGGGCTGGAGGTCCAGGAAAAGATTAAGGAAGGGCTTCATCAAATGCTTTGCTGGTAATAACAATAACTAACATTTATATAGTACCTTAAGGTTTGCAGAGAACTTTATATGTATTATTATCTCACCTAATCTTCTTAACAGCCCTTTGAGGTAGCTACTGTTATTGTCATTTCATAGATAAGGAAACTGAGGGTAGGGAGGCTAAATGACCTTCCCATAGTCACATAGCTTGTAAGTTTCTCAGGCAAAATTTGAACTCAAGCCTTGCTGACTGTACCTCTAGAACTTTATCTAATTTAGCACTGTTTATTTTAATTTGTTGTGTTGTTGTTTAACCATTTCAGTCATGTCCTACTCTTCCTGATCCTATTTGGGATTTTGTTGGCAAAGATACTGTGGTGTTTTGTCAGTTTCTTCTCCAGCTCATTTTACAGAAGAATAAACTTTAGGCAAGCAGCATTGAGTCACTTGCCCAGGGACACACTCCTAGTAGGTGTCTGAGACTGAATTTAAATTCACAAAGAGGAGTCTTCCTGACTCCAGCCCAGGAGCTCTTTCCACTGTGCCACCTTGTTGCCTCTCTTATTTTGGTTTACTGGTTTGATAATCCTGTAAAAAATGGAAATAAGATTAGTCTGATATGTCCTATTATTGTGGAGCTATTCTGGCTCTTTGAGATCACAACTTCCTTTTGTCAATGCTCACTAACTATCCCTTTAATAAGATGTTCTGATATTTTGCGGTAATCAAATTCAAGCTCATATGTTTATAGTTTTAAGACTTGATTATCTTCTTTTTCTAATCAGGACATTTGTCCTCCTTATGAGCAATGATATGTTTCCTATTCTTTAGTTTTTCAGAGCTCACTAATACTGGGCTAGCAAGACATGCCTCCCAGTCTTCATGACTGTCATTCGTTTGAGCCCTGCTGGTTTGAGCTTAGCGGCAGCCGCAGCCAGGTGCTCCTCTATTTTCTTCTTATTCATTCTGGGTATCAGATCCCTGTTGGCTGTATTGATTCTGTCCTTTCTAGTCTGAACACAGTTCTCCTAGTCAAAGAAAAGCAAAACAAGCCCCACCTTTTCTCTGCCACCTATTTTCATTGTCCTTTTTACCTTGAACAGTCTTTCTTCTCATATTTAATCTTCTCTTTTCCTAATTTAGCTTAAAAATGGTTTTTTCTTGTCCTTATTTTTCCTAATCTCATTCTGAGCTTTAGAACTCCAGCTATTATTCTTATAGCACTGTGCCACTTTGTATTTATCTTCCTTTATCTACCCTCCTATTTTTTTCTTTTTTATCAAAGATAATAATTCCACTTTTTCTAGATCATTGTTATCTAGAATGTCTCCCTTTGTTTCCGAGCACAGTGTCAGGCACACATTAAGTGCTTAATAAATGCCTGTTGGGTGCTTCCCTTTAAGTCTTCAGAATTTCATTCTTGAGAGCTCTTCATTCCTGATTCCCACCTCAGATAGACCCTGAGCTCCTTTTTCCTCCTCTCAGCGTTGCTCCTGATTTTCTGGATTTTAGAACCATGCCTCTGCTACTGTTTCACCTTGGAACGTTTGTGTCTAAGGTTTCCTTACCCTAGAACATCCACCCAACGGCTCCCATGGCCTTTTACCTTGGGATATCCCACATCTAGGCCAGCCCCCTTCTCTCATTGTTGAATTCCTTCTTTTATGGAAAAGGATTGAAAGGGAATAAGCATTCATATTCTACCCTCTCTGTGTCCCCCCACGTGGTGCTAAGTGCTTTATAAACATTATCTCATTTGATCCTCTGAGTAACAACCCTGTGACGTAAGTGCTGTTATTATCATCATTTTGTAGTTGAGGCATTGGAGGCAAACAGAGAGAAAGCAACTTGCCACACAGGATTGAATAGCTAGTAAGTGTATGAGGCCACATTGGAACTTTTTCCTGAAGAGTTGAAGGTCCTTCTGCCTCCAGGCCCAGTACTCTATCCAGTGTACCACATAGCTGCAGCCAGCCTTCATCCCCCTCCTGTCCTAGTCACTGACTCTCTAGACTGCTTACCTGCACAGGTACCTTCATCCTCCCCTCCCTGACCCATCCTTTTCCTGAATCCTTTGAAATCCATTTCTTTTACCCTTTTACAAATTCTAAAATGGAGTAGTTTCTTTCCACCCCAGTTCTCGTTAATTCTCACCCCAACAACCAGTTTCTCCTTGTTGATGAGAATCCCATTCAAAATTTCAGTTTCTCCTCTTAGTTCCTTTATGTTTTGAAGGATGAAGGCAATTCAGTAAATGGCTGACTGCTCTGCTTTTGAATGAGAGATGGAGAGGCAGAGACAGAAGAGGAGGTTGGGAAGAGACAAAGAGAGATAGACAGAGAGACAGAGATAGAGAAATGGAGAGGGAAAGAGAGAGAGAGGAGGAAGAGGGAGGGAGAGAAAGAGAGAGAACAAAAACTCAGATGTATAGAGAAGTTTTGATGTTTTTCAAACTCCTCATCTATTTTCTCTTTCTGTCTGTGTGGTCTCCAGTGTACTCTGTTTTTAGCATTTTTTTAATATTTTCTACCATACTTCCCTCCCCTAATTCCTAGATTTCCTCACATGAGTATGTCTTCTTAATGTATAAGTTTCTCTGTCTCTCATTCCCTATGTACCTTTTACCTATCCTGTTACTTTTGAGTTATGCCCTTCCGCAGACATATGCCATTCATGGATCTCATGTCACTAAGTTTCATTGATACCTATGTGATTGAGTGAGTCTCCTTGCATTAAGACCTTTAGTTCATGTTACTTGTGCCCAATATGTGTATTTTTTGTCTGTAGACATCTGAGATTGTGGATTTTCTTACTGCCTCCTTTCTTAGATTTTTGTGGCCTATGAATATCTGGGTGTCTCTGCCTCAGTTTTGGTTAACTTCTTCCCCTTTCCCTTTCTGTTTGAGTCCCCTTTGGCTAGATTAACAAGACCTCTGGGAAATACATTCTCAACAACCTTTGATAGGGGCACTCCCAGCTCAGACCAGAACATGCTATTCCTATATGGTAAGCTGTGGTCCAGATACAAAATCTTTCTCAGATCCTGTCTCTTTGCCAGCTGTTCACTTTCCAATCTCCCTTTTTCTTCTGAAGCCCTTTTCTTTGATAGACAGTACTGATCAAAATGAAACAAAAATTTCAAACAAAACAAAGCACCATCCATTCCTTTAAAACTTTAGGTTGTTGCCCAGGACTTCAGAATTTTAGCAGTATTTTCCAGGTTCTTTCTGGCAGGATCGTTTCTGTCCTCGTGAGTTGCCAGGAGTGTGGGGAGCAGACATTCATTTTGACAGTTCTTGGGACTTTCATTGGCATGCCCTGGAAACATGCCCAAGGAAGATAGCTGGCTTCTCTATTGTTTTTAATCAGCTAAGGTAACAAAAGACTGCTTCTGTAACCTTTCTGCAGGGAGCTGCTAACTGCTTCTTGTTTTCTTCTGACCCTAGCTGCAGACTCAATTATCTGGCAGCAGCCGCAGTCTGACCTCATCATTTTCAGTAGGACAAACCAGCTGCCCTTTCCTCATAGGCACTTGGCTTCCTTCTCTTTGGAGACAACTTTTTACCTATTAGGGAGCTTTAAGTGGTTCTGCTTCCTCCCTTTTTCCTCCATGCGAAAATTTTCTGCCTTCTCTCAATCCCAGGATTCCTCTCTGCCTCTTTAGATCCTTTTTTTCTTTATTTTCATCATTGAAGCCCTTTGTCTTTTTTTTTTTTAATGAATACTTGGTTGTTTATGACAGCATACAGAATGGAGAGTCATTCCTCCTGCCCTCTACCTTCATTCACCAAGGCAGTCAGCAAGTATCATTTACCACCTACTTTGTGCCAGGCACTGTGTTAAGCTCTGGGAATATAAGGAAAGGCAAAAAATAGTTGCTGACTTCAAGGAGCTTATGGTCTAATGGGGTGGGGTGGGGGGAGACAGCGTGCAGAAAACTATGTACAAGCAAGATATGTGTAAAATTGAAGATAATCAGGAGGAAGGAGGCAATTAAGGGGGACTGAGAAAGGCTTCTTGCAGAAGGTGGGATTTTGACTGAGACTTGAAGCCAGCAAAGGGAGGAGGCAGGGATGTGGAGGGAGAAAGTTCCAGGTATGGGGGACATCAAGTGAAACTGCCCAGAGGTAGCAAATGGAGTGTCTGGTGTGAGGAACTGCAAAAAGACCTGTGTCACTGGGTCCCAAAATAAGTAAGAATTAAGGAAGGGTAGAAAGGGACCAGGTTATGGAGGACGTTAAAAGCTAAACAGAAGGTTTTATATTCTATCAGTGAGGCAGCTGCTGGAGTTACATGGTCCATCTCGTTTAGGAAAATCACTTTGACAGTTCAGGAGAATGGATTGGAACAGGCAGAAATTTGAGGGAGGGAGACGTAATCACTAGGCAGAGTGGCTACAGGGGTGTGAGAGTGAGTTTCTTTTAGAAGAGCTACCTCAGAGGCCAAAGAATGAGAGGAATCATCAAGGAAACCTGAGGTAAGACCAGCAGAAATGTGATGGTAATAATTTTCATTTGGGTGAAGTTTTAAGCTTTATACAATCTTTCATAATCCTGGTAAGTAGTAGTTCAGGTACCTGTAGGATTTAAAGCTGAAAACAGCCTTAGCAATCTTCTCTTAGGGGTTCTTAACTTGGCATCTGTGAGTTTGTGTTTTCAAATATTTATATAAAAGCATTTGCACATAATGAGTTTGCTTCATTGTGCCCTGTACTTTTATTTTGTGCATTTAAAGATCTAATTCTTAGAAGGATTCTTCACCTTATCAGACTGCTAAAATGATCCACAGCGCTAAAAAAGTTAAGAGATCCTTGTTCTAACTCAGGAAACCACAGGGTTGAAAGGACTTTCCCACCATCATAGGGCTAGTAAGAAACAGACTGGATTTGGGCCCATGTCCTCCTGAAGGGTTCCTTCCACTGTAGCAAGTCAGTGTGCATTGACTCATCGCTATATATGCCAGGCACTGTGCTCAGCATTTAGACATACCATTAGACCATCATGTCTTCCATCATGCACTGTTTTTGTGATGGACAGGGAAGGGACCAATGCCTTGTTTGATGAGCTTTTTTTCTAATGGTGACTGATTTGACCTATTCATCATGCTCTTAGCTCAGCTCTTACCCTTTCTCCTGTGGGTTCTCAGGGAGCTGCTGGCCGCTAGCTTCCATTCTAATCAGGAACCATCTGTAATGTCAAATTTTAGACCTGTACTTTGATTTGACGGTTTAAGTCATATCAGCAAGAACTTTGTGGTCCTTGTTTGTTAGTATGCACTCAGGGAGGGCCTATCTGATACTCAAGAACAACTTTCCCTTTGGGGAAATCCTGTTGTTCTCATGCTCAGATCTGCCTTCTGCACTTAAAAAGGGCTTCAGTGTAGTGTCCCGCAGCAACTTGGACCTTTTGTTATTGTTGCTCATACAAAGCAACAGTAACTTCTGACTAGGTGTACCATTTCTGACTGTTGAGTGCTGGCTGATGTGATAAGGGGAAGAGTAAATAAAGCACACTGAAGCACTAGGACTCTAAAATCTGTAGGGCCATTAGCTGAAAACACATGGATCAGCTGGAAGCTAGAATAGAATGGTCAGAGTGGACACAACTCTTGGGATTTCATTGTCTTCTTATCCCCTTACCAGTTTTCTGTTTCACATAGTGTTACCTAAGACCAAGTAATTGATATATCATTATATATTTTGAAATTCTCTCGTTTTTCATTTCTACCACAAGCCCAGCTTTTTCTACCTTACTTTTAGTTTTGTCAATAACATATTTTAATGCCACTCCCCAAATTTTTCCTTTTTAAGTTTCAAAGTAAATAATCTTATGTGTTTTTATTAAATGTACCTACCAACAAAATGAGTCTGTAAAGCCTATTTTAATATGCATATGCTAAATGATATGAGGAAGATGAGAAAATGTATAAAAATATATTTTGCAAACCTTCAAGCATACATGTTATTCTTATCAATTACTACTACTTCTCTTTTTATTTCTCTACTAATTACTACTACCAGTACTAGCATCAGCACTGCCACTCCCACTCCTACTCCTACTCCTACTCCTACTCCTACTCCTACTCCTATAGTGGTGGGAGAGGGAGGAGATGTAAACAGAGTTGAGGTAATTAGAGGATTTTTTATTATTAACCAGGTGATCAGGAAAAGTTTCAGTTAGGCCAAGTAGGTGGTAGTACCTTACCTGAGTCTTAAAGGAAGCCAGGCATTCTAAGAGGTAGAAAAGATGAGGGCGTGTTTTCTAGCCACAGGGGACAAAAACATGAGGATGGTAGATGGAATGTGACTTTTGGGGAACATGAAGCAGGAGAGTTTAGCTAGAGTGTAGGGTCTATAAAAGGCCTGGAGATGGAAGCTTGAGCTTTGCATGCCTGGCAGGGACTTCACAAGTCATCTCGCCCTGCCTCTCATTTGATAAATGAGGAAGCTAAGCCCAGAAAGATTGTCACTCATCAGAGGTCACATAGGTAAGTGGTTGAGCTGGAATTTGAAGACAGGACCTGATCTTAATTGGCTGGTTCTTTACACAGCCTTCATTTTAAGGAGGATGCCCTGGTGCTCCTCCTTTCTGACCACCATGTCTCCCTTCCTCTCTAGGTTACATTCACAATTCCCTTGTAGACTTTCTCTTCTTCTCCTCCCTTCCATTTTCCAATTAAAAATTGGAAATTTTTAATTAAAAAAAATTATGTTGCCTTTCCTTATTAGAATATAAGCTCCTTGAGGGCAGAGGCTATCTTTTTTTCTGCTTGCATTTGTATTTCCAGTGCTCAGTAGTAAGAACTTAATAAATGATTTTTGATTTGACTTGATTGAGCTAGCATGGCACATTGTCTATCCACTCTTTCTCCCAGTAGAGACTTTTTGGGCAGGTACATGTGTGGTCAGATGAAGCTTTGGGGATACCATTTTGGCAGCTGTGTGGAGAAGAGATTGAAGAAAGGGGAGATCAGAATCAGAGAGGCCAATTGGAGGGCTGTGAGATAGTGCAGGTAGAGGAAATGAGGACGAGTATTAGAGTGGGGAAAAGTGGAAAGATGGGAGGTTGGCCAGAGAGAATACATTGTTTTGGTAGCGTCTTGTGATGTTCTCTGCCATACTTGGTACTTGTTTCTCTGGTCCTTCCTGTAAAGACAATATGTTTTAGGGCCAAAATATCTGATGTTATATAATTAAACTTCAGTGGAGGGTATTATGCTCTTTATGTCTTTATTCAACTCTGGTTGAAGGCATTTTTCATGGGGTGGGAGCCATCCATACCTACAATACATACACACATATCTATCTAGACATATACATGCACACATTTTTTTTTTTTTACCATAATAGCATTTCTGTTTTCAGTAACTTGCTCCATTGTTTTTGCCTTTCTTTTTTTTTCATTATATAAAGCTGGTGAGGGATATTTAAAAACAGCTACCTCTTCTTTTTCTTCCTGTCCATTAATTGCATGATATTTTTGGACCATTCAGTTTCCAGGTTCCAAAATGGCTGAATCCCAAGGCTTCTGTTCAGTTTTTAGAATCTGTATTTCCTTTGTTAGCATTCAAAATACATTTGGACCTTTATTATTGTTACGTTTTTAACCCTGTTTATTAACTCATGATGTTAAGACATAGGAGAAATAGCAGAAGCAATTTGCAATAAACGAAGACTTTAGTGTTTAAATTCCATGAATTAAAACATCCTGCCTAAATTCCTTTGCAAGGATGTCTACTTGACAAACACCAGGAATACCATGGAACTTGGAAAACTCTTTTTCTTCATCTACCAAGAATTCTGAACTGAATTTAATACTACATACATAGATATCTTGCCTGTCAGTTAATTTTTTGATGCCCGTTGTCTTAAATATAAGTCATCTTAAGCCTGTTAATTACTGTGATTATTTTAAGGTCAGGAAATATAAGCATTAAGTTATTTTTTGTTAAATTATTATCTAATTGTTAGATAATAATCCTATAATAGCTTATTATCTCATCCATTCTCCAGGTGCTACAGAGAATATCCCTGTTTGACAGAGAGGGTAATAATGATGATGATAACTACCATGTGCTTTACATAGATCATCTCATTTGATCTTCACACCAACTCTTCAAGGCAGGTGCTATTATTATCCTCATTTTACAAAGAAACCAAGACTAACTAAAGTTATGACTTCCTCAGGATCACAGACTGGTGTCTGAGGCAAGATTTGCACTCTATTTTAGCAGCTTGACCCATGGTAATAGTTAGCTTGTCCCATTCTCAAAATGCTACATTGTCGCTGGGTTTCAACTCAGGTCTTCTAACTCCAGGTTCAGAACTCTATTCAGTATGTTGTGCTTCCTGACTGAATTATATAATTTCTTATTATTTATAACTATATTTACATAGCTTGGAATAATGGATTTATGTAATTCACTATAAAAAATCTGTTACTAACCTCTTTTCCATTCTGAGCAGCTAGTTGTAGGTAAGAGTACTGGATTTAGAATCAGGAAGGTCAGACTTCAAACCCCACCTCAGACACTCTCTCACTGTATGACCCTGGGAAAATCAGTTGACTTCTCTCTGTTTCTGTTTGTTCATCTAAAAATGGGGATAACAGCCCCTACCACAAAGGTTGCTGTGAGGATTAAATGAGATCATGTGTACAGCACTTTGCAAACCTTAAATCACTATATAATTTATTATATGTTACAAATATTATAAAGTTATATAATAAACCTGTGATACAAAGCACCGTTATAGCGTTCCTCTAGTCATTATGTAGTTTGTCATCTTTCCCTTGAAAAACATGGCACTAACGAAATATTTCTGCATTTTGTGGTTTTATTCCTGTTCTTCACTTTGTTCTTTTCGTCTCCTTCCATTGATGCATCCATAGTCTTTACAAGTGATTCCCAAACTTTTTTTGACAGCATAGCTCTATTAGTAAAATATTTTTGATCATGAACTCCAAATATATGTATGCTTGTATATTTATTAATTATATATACATACTACTATACTAAATTATGAATACCATAAAACTTAGAATAGAAATTTAAACAAGATGAGATTGAAAAGTAAATATTACTATTTTAAAACACATTTCAGTTTATTTATTTAATAGTACCAAATTTTTTCCTCATACAGAAAAAGCAACATGATTGACTATACTTTATTGCTTTAAAAGTAATCTTTATTTAACATTTAGTGATTCAAAGAGCTGGTTCTAAGTTCAGTTGCTTTTGTTTTTTAGTTTAAATGGCTGTCATAACCAAAAAGGGATACCTCTCAGGAACCCGAGACCCAAATGAAAGAAGTGGATCATTGACTGCATTTACTAAATTGCCAGGCTCATTTTTCAGTCCCATCTAACAATTAGGCCAAGTGTTTCATGAGATTTCAGCTAGTAAATCTCCATCTTCCTTGATATCAAATCAGTTGTTGCAAAGTAATCAGAAGGCATTGCATTTTTATGTTTTTTGAAAAGAAAATACAAACTGTGATTTTTCATTTGAAAGATTTTTAGTCAGGTTGGAAAATTCTGTTTCTATGTTTTTAAAGTATACAGATGTTAATGTTTTAATAGATGACATACTTAAATCTTTTTTGGAGCAATGAAAACTTAGCTTTTCAATGTCTTGGTCATCATGATGGCTTCATACTTTCATTAGCTAATAGCTCAGGGCACAATATGTACTTAATGAAATTCATCATTAACCAAAGGGGATGTAAATTTAAATTTCAAACAGTCTTAATAATTTCATCTTTTTTGGCTGACTTCTGATTGGACTGTCACTCTTTTCACCTCCTGTTGTGGCTGATAAAGACCTCATACTGAGAGAGATGTGCCAGTCTTTCTCTCTTTGCTCTCTTGTGTTCCCATTACTGCCATTACCCTTATTTTGGGATTTCTTTGTAGGTATCTTGTTAAGCCAATTTTCCATGTTGTTGTGACTATTTAAATAATACATAAATCCACTTAAACATTGATACTTTTCAGAATTCTGAAAGCTAATAAATAAGGATGGTATGTCAACTTCTCTGGATTGTGGAACTCTCTCCTTTTCCCTCCAGATGCCTTCATGATGCCTGAGCACCTTACATATAGACTGCATGAGAAGGCCAACTCATAAGTTGTTACTAGAACTTAATTTCTTGTTTTTAGATAAAAATAAAGATGAATAGAAGTTCTAATATTTTCTTCCCACATCCCATGGTTCATCTTGAGCACATTCTACTTTGAAGATCACTGGTGTAGGCAAGAGGGAAGGTGGGCTTGACCAAGTGCTTTAGCAGTGGGCATAAAGATCAGGTTAAGGGGCTGGGTGGTGCAGTGAATAGAGTGAGGATGACCTGAGTACAAATCTGGCCTCAAACACTTGACATTTACTAGCTGTGTGACCTTGGGCAAGTCATTTAACCCCAATTGCCTAGCCATCCTCCCTCAAAAAAAAAAAAAAAAAGATCAGGTTAATGTGAGAAGTATTGCAGGGGAAGACTTAGAACCATTTGATGTGACCTCCTTATTAAGAGGGACTGTGTCTTCTACTTCATTTTTATCTCATTAAGTTATTACTAGGCATTTCAGTGAAAGATTGTATTGGCTTAAGATTGAAACTTGTGACCAAGGTGAGATCTGAAGTTTATTTGTGGATTCCATTATATGATTCAATTCAGCAGCATATCTCTAGTCTAAATTAGTTTAAATTACAGAGGATTTTCTGTACTCTGCATCAGTTAACAACACATACACTAGCAATCACAGAAGAACTTGTAGGGGGCTTTGTCAAAATGTTATCACATTTCATTTCTTTCCCTTCCCATCTCTAGGTTGATCTCCCTTGGAAACTAATGTATATAGGTTTTGAAAATGAAAGAGGTTAATGAAGTGTGAGGAAGGTGAAGAAAATTATGATGTATCAAGTTGACAAATGGCTTTATGTAGGAAAGTTTGGGTTATTGCAGGAGCCTTTTTTTTTTTTCAGGCTTAAGAACTCTTTAATATTATTATGGCCAAATACACTGTCAAGCGGCAGTGTGGTAGGTTTAAAGTCAAAGGACCTGGGTTTGAATCTTATCTCTGATACTTTCTATCTTTGTTACTTCCAACAAATTACTTAATCTTTGAAACTCATTTACTTCTTTTACAAGTGATGAAGTTGGACTAAATGACCTTCCAGCCCCCTTTAAGTTCCCTTTTAACTCTGGATGCATGATAGGATGTTTTGACCCCCAAGGTCCTTTTCAAAGGACTGATTAGATAAAACTACCTTATCCAGAGGGTATTTGACATTTCATTAATTAAACTGCCCCAAGTGGAGTCCAAGAAACACTCTTATTGAATTTATGCTATAGTCAGTTTCTAGTGAATTTACATTAAATGTGCATAATGCAACATCATAAATCCAACATTTATAAAATGTGAATATGCAAAAGCTAAGATTATTCAGAATTGTCCCAGAACCTTTTTCTGCATGTGAGAGGAACTCCTCTAGGTGTGCACACAACCTAATGTGCATATTGACATACTGAGACCACTGTAGCTTATAACACCCACACTTTTGTGGGTGTTATGTAGAGAACCTCAAAAATGACTTGTCTAAGAGAAAAGTACATATAAATGAGAGCTACAAATGTGCAGGAAGGCAGACAGAGAAATATAGCTGCTTTGGGATATTTCATATAGATGTACTGGGGTCACTGGTCAACAACTGACCAATGTCTGCCCTTATTCTGATGGCCTTCATTTCATGATTGACCAGTTAAATTGAATTGATCACACCTGAAAAGAGTGTGGGGCTAGGGAGGAGAAAGATTTTTTTTTTCCACAGTGAATGTTGACTAGGAGATAGCACTTTAGGCTGTTTGGAATGAGTCTGTTCTAAATAAAATATTACCTGTAACCTTAACATCCTGAAGAATAAAATTATCCTATAATATATGAATTTAAAATGGTTCCATTTTTCCTTGCCTTCACAGCTAAGCGGTATACTAAAAAAACTAATTAAACAAAAAAAGAGGGAATATTCTTGTATTTGCACAGACCATATTGAATTCTTTGATTTTTTTATTCATTTAATTTTAAAAGGCTTGTTTTATTCTTCTGAATTTTCAAATAGCTGAGCAAAGTGTTGTGGGGGGAGGAAAACACAAATGGTAAAAAAAATACAAATGTTTGTATGTATGATACATAATTATTTTTCTATTCCTAAATATGAAGATGTGATGAAAATACATGTATCATACACACAGGTAAAGTACTATAAATCATTTAAATATCTGAATTTGTTAATTAGAAATCAGGTCTTGATCTTAGTGCATTGGTGGACTAATTAAAGGCATTCTTATTATTAGTAGGTAAATAACAGTAGTATTCGTTTACATGGCACTTTATGGTCAGTCTCCTGATGTGATGAACTATCACACACGTCACTACTACTGGCTAGTTAGACTAACCAAAGCTCTGACTTGTCTTTCTGTAAGCCCTCACTTGATGACTTCATCACCTTCCATGGCAGCTAAGTAGCGAAGTAGACACAGTATTGAACAGTCAGGAACACCTGAGTTCAAATCCAGTCCTAGACAGTAGTCTCTGTAACCTTAAGGAAATTGCTTTTTGCCTCAGTTTTCTCATCTTTAAAGTGGGAATCATGGTAGCACTGCCCAGAGTGGTTGTGAGGATCAAAGGAAATAATATTTGTGAAGCTTGTGGCCTAGTGCCTACCTCACAGTTAGTGCTATAAAAATGCTAGCTATTTACGGTCTGATCTTTGTAGCATTAGTGCACATTACTCCTTTCCACACTTTCTGTAGTCCAGTCCTTGTTGGCCTTCTTGTCATTCCTTGCAAAGAGTGTTCCATCTCCCATCTCTACTTGAATGTTCTCCTGCCTGATCTCTGCTACTTTGGATCTCTGGTTTCCTTCAAGACTCAGCTCAAGTACTCACCTCATTGCTAATATCTTCCCCCATTCCCCAAAGCTACCTTTTACCTACTCTGTATTTTTTATGCATTCTTACATATTTACATTTTGTGACATTGTACAGGACGTGTAGTTAGTCATTCAGTCAACAAGGACTATTAAGCCCCTACTGTGTGTCAGGCACTGTATGAAATATTGGGGTTACAAATAAAGGCTGAAATGTCCTCCCTCACCACTGGCCACAAAGAGTCCCTGCTCTCCAGGAGCTTCCTGTCTGGGGTGGAGAGCAGCATGTAAACAATTATGTACAGACAAAATAGAATCAGGAGAAGTTGGGAGCAGGAGAGGGAAGCCATGAAGATTAAGGAGAATGGGGAAAGCTTCTGGCTGAATGTGGGACTTTAACTGAGACTTGAAGGAAGCCAGGGAAATTGGGAGGGAGAAATGAAGATGGAGAGTTCAGGACAAGATGGAGTGTCTTGTGGGGAAGATCAGGAAGGACACCTGTATGATTGGATCAGAGAGTATGTGATGGGGAGCAAGGCCTGTGGGGAGAGGCCCTTTCTGTACATTTTTGTACCTCCATTTGGAAGGTAACTGTCATTCAGGCAACAGGCATTTGTGAAGTACTCATTAGAAGACAGCCATTGCAGTAAGTACTGAGGATATAAAGAAAAGGGACAATATGGCCTTTCCTCCCAAGGAGCTCCCATTCTAATGGAAGAGATGTAGAAAACCAAATGTCAGCTCCCAGGTATAAAGATAGATATGGAGTAACTAGGAGGTTATCTCAGAGGGAAGACTCTAGTAGTGGGGATTGGGAGGAGGGTGTGGGAAGAATGGGGAAAGGCCTCTTGCAGAAGGTAAGATTTCAACTTAGTCTTGAAGGAAGCCAGGAAAGGTAGGAGATGGAGGTAAGGAGACCACCATCATTAGATCACTAATACTTGAATGGGAATAAACTATAAGAATATTGGAAGGGTAGAAAAGGGCCACATTTTGAAGGGCTTTAAAAATGTTAAAGGAAATCCTGAGAAATCAGTTTCCCCTTGTTTCTGAGGGCCCAAACCCTACATTTGAGCCTTGAATCCACCTAGAAGATGTAGCCATCATGTGCAGATGTTGCACATGCATTTCTTGGCTCATAAGCCCTTAAACTCATTTGGAGGACATAGTTTGAACTTAATTGCCTTGTTTAAGATCCTGCCTCTACCACAGTTAGCTGTGAGATCTTGGACAAGTCATTTAACCTCTTTTAGACTGTTACCTTTAAAAGGAAGGAGTTGAATTAGATTATCTCTAAGGGTTCTTCAGGTTAAAAATTATTTGATTTTTAATAAACCTGGAAAATCTATGCTTTAAAGAATCTGCTGACCAAAGAAGAAAGACCTGCCTGTGTAACCAGAGGTAAAGAGTTCACATCATTTGCTTCTGGCCTTCAGCAGAAGTATCAGGAGCTATCTCTGGTGCTACTGAGAACTTACATTAAGCTGGTATGCTCCACTTAGTTCTGTCTTTGGACTCATGTTCTCTTGCATCTTCTGCCATGTCCAATGTGTTACACAGTGTAGATGCTTCATAAATATTTGGGTGTTGTTTATTTCCTCATTCTCCATGAGTAAGAAGGCTTTTAAAGAGACCTCACACAGAGTGGGACAACATCTTGGAAGCTGTCTAGTTTAGCTGATTGGTACCTTAACAAAAATCCGCTCTACAAATGACCATTATGTCTCTGCCTGAAGCCTCTAGTTCAGGAGAACCAGCTACCTCTTAAGTTCATTTTAGCTTTTGGGCAGTATTAATCATTGTCAATTCTTTCTGTGAATCAAGTCTGAATCTGCCTCTATACAATTTCTGATTTTTATTCCTACTTTTGCTGTGTGGAATCAAACCCAACAAATTCAACCTTTTTCCCTAACACTTCCTTAAAATAACTGAAGACAACTTTCATGTTCCTTCCAAATTTTATTTTCTCTACTCTGAGTACTGTCAGTTCCCTTAAATAAACCTCATGGCATGATAACCAGGCCCTGACCATCCTAGTCACTCTCCATAGGATACTTTTTGGTTTATCAACATCCTTCCCAGACCTGAACATCATGTTCCAGAAGTAATAGCTACTCAGGACAGAGAAAATGAAAATATCACTTGCCTCAGTTTTGACATTTTCACTCTCAAGAAAGCCCAAGAATGTGTTAGCTTTTTCTTTTTAATTCTTTCTCTCTGATCACAGCGTTGAACACGGCGGGGTGAACAGAGAGCTGGCCTCAGCCAAGAAGTCTCATTGCTGACACATACTGGATGTGTAACCCTGGCCAAGTAACTTAACCCCTCAGTGGTGTGAGCAGCTGAGAGTTGTAGAACGATTGCTACTCTACCTTGGGAAAGGGCATTTCTACCTCAGGTATTTCCTAGGGTAATGAAATCCCAGGCCAAACCAAAAAGAAAAAAATTCATGTTCATTGATTCATTTGGCAATTTCATTTGGCTAAAACTTTCAGTTCTTATTTTGGATGAATGATACTGAGCCAAGTCATTCCAATCTTGTACTTTTGAAGTCAGTTTTTTAAACTAAAATTGAAAATTTTACATTTTCTTTTAAATATCAGATTAGTTCAGCTATACTGTCTTGTATATCAGGTTATTTTTTGGCTCTTAACTCTGTCCTTTGTCCTGCTACATTTCTCTCCTTATTTTGCTTTGTGCAAAACTGATAAGTATACTTAGCACTTTTACCTAAGTGATTGATAAAATGTTAAATAACACAAGACTGATCACAGATAGTTTTTGGACAATTTTCAGTTTTGGATACATGCCATTAACTGTAACCTTTTCTTCTTTATGCATCTGCCTTTCCTTCTGCTCTTTCGATGAAAACATTACAAAGATTTACAGGCTACTAACCAAGTCTGCTCCTCACTTTGACTTCTGAACTCTCCTATAATTTAGACTTCAGAAACCTCCTGAATATCTGGGACCAAATCCACTGACTACTTCACTTTTGGAATTGGAAATAACAAGTGCAGAGTAGTCAGTACAGATTATCATTTCATGCTAGCTTGTGATACATGCTTGTGTTCACACACTCACAAAACAGTGTTAGAACTTGGAATTTAACAGATTAAAAACATAAAGGCATTTGGGGAAATATTCTGACAGTAGAGATGCTCAAATATTAGGCAACATTTAGTAAAAAATGAGTTTTCCTTTTAGACTTTAGTGCTGAAAATACCATATGCGCTTCATTATTGGCCCATTATTATTCCTTGAAAAACTAGCATGTGAAGGATCTCTAGTTTTGTTAGTGTGGGGAAATAATGCCTCTGCTGACTGTGACTTAATGGATATACCCTAGGGGATTGCTTGAGGCTCTTAAAGGTTGAGTTGTTCAGAGTCACTCAGCCAGTGTCATAGGTGGTATTTGTTCTTGATGTACTTCATGCTATCTACCTTACTGCAGAATGGCAATAATTAAATATAAGCATAGCTCAGATGTACTTATGTTGTACTTTAAGGTTGGGAAAGTGCTTTACATATGTTATTCCATTTGAGTCAGGAATCATCACCTCATACCTGGATTATTAGAGTCTTTTTTTTTTTTTTTTAATTTCTTGCCTGGTCTCCCTACTTTAGCTAATCCTCCACTCACCTACCAAAGTAATCTTCCTGAAGTGTCGGTCTGGCCACATCATCCTTCCTCCTCTCCCTCCCCACCTCCATAAACTCCAGTGGCTCCCTATTACCACTGAATAGAAGCTTGTTACCGTAATAGGTGAGAGAGAGGAGAGTGAGTTCTAGGCATGGGGTGAGTCTGTACAAGGAAGTAGTAGGTAGATCACCTTGTCTGGAGACTTGAAATATTTGGAAAGGAAGGTTGAAGGTCTGTCATGGTGGCTTTTAAATGTCCTACTAGGGATTTTGTATTGTACAGAGGCAAAAGAAATGGTGGTTTAGAGAGATTAAGGCTTGCCTCGGGTCACATAGTTTATATGAGTCACTGGATTAAAAATTAGGCCTCTATTGACTGACTCTGTCATTCTTTCTGCAGCACAGCTTTGCCTTTGTAGGATGAGGTTTTTTGCACTGGCCCATGACACAGATGCCACAGGGTTCCATCAGAGTCATGAGTAGGCTGGTTCTCATTACTGGGAAGCCATTATGACTTTGGTAGATAATTGAGGTCGCTATTTAAAATGAGGATTATGAATTTTTCCATTAGAAATTTTTTCCTGCTTTAATGGAAACTGGAAGTTAGAGATTTTTTTCATTTCCATATCTCAGTCTTTATTTGCATTTGTATTTACCTTTAAAGAATGTGTAGTGTCTCAATGTGCCTCACTTAAATAATATTCTGTGACATTTATGAAGATTTCATTTCTTATACTAATACGAGCATTACTGTAATACTGTCAGTATAGGCAGGATTATGTTGTCTCCAGTATTTTAAAAGTGTCTGTAATTTTCTTGCTGAGTGATTCTCTCTTAATGATGCTGATAATATGTCCCCCTTGCCTGAAAAGAGTGTCTTGTGAGTTGCTGTGCCTGTGAAAGTTCATCTCCTGGTGGCCAGGCTCCCGGAGATGATCCTTTCTGAATTTAGCCATCTAGGTTGGTCCTCAGGTGCCCTGTCCTGCCCCACTCTGTCACTGAGTCTAAATTCTTAGTTTAGACCTGTCAGAGCTT
Organism: Notamacropus eugenii; assembly: GCF_028372415.1. Classification (NCBI taxonomy): domain Eukaryota; kingdom Metazoa; phylum Chordata; class Mammalia; order Diprotodontia; family Macropodidae; genus Notamacropus; species Notamacropus eugenii. Next base: position 471,991,686 of record NC_092873.1, on the reverse strand, counting down.
ATCCTCTGCTGACAGGACCGTTAAGACTTCATAATAATCACCTCCATGTCATTATGAACCATTGGAGTAAGATTTTAATGGAAGCTTATACTGACTGCATTATTTCATGTTTGCATTTTTGTATTTTTTTATATTTTTATATACTTATGCCAGATTGTTTTTTTCTCTCAATAAGGTAGGTTCTCCCTATTTTTCAGTATGTCAATGAGAGCTTCAGAATTTGTGTTAATTGCCTTGTAGGAAGAAAATAATAATAAATAGCTGGCATTTACTTAGTGATTTAAGAAGAACAAAATGGTTTACATGTATAGTATCTTATTTGAGCCTCAAAACAAGCTTATGAGATAAGTGATACCAGTATTATCCTTATTATTCTCATTTTATGAAAAAGGTAACTGAGGACAAGAGAGGTTAAGTGATCTGCCCTGGATCCCACAGCTGCTTAGTCTGTGCGCAGAGATTTGAACATAGACAGTCCATAGTCAATTCAGCACCTACTGTGAGCCAGGTGCTATATGCTAAATGATGGATATTTAAAGAAAGATAAAAGATCCCTAATGGGAGAGACAGCATGCAAATAATCCTATCGAGACTGGCTATCTACAGGGTCAGTTGTAAAGAGGGAAGGTAGTACCAGAATGAAATGTTGGAGGTGGGTGGGCAGGAACCAGGAAAAGATTTGTTACAGGTGAGATTTTAGCTGGGACTTGAAGTAAGGCAGGGAAACCTGGATCTTCCTCACTCTTTTAAGTTCATTCAGCTGCCACAATAAAGTACTCTAATCTGTCCTGATAAAATAAAAGGGGTTAAACACACACACATATTCATGCATGACCATTTTTCAACTTTTTATTATCTGCGGGGATTCTTAATGTGAAATGAGGACAGCTTAGATAGTTGACATTTACAGATGCATTTAAAACTTCCTTTTAAACAGATTGTGATTTATGTTTTTCTACTCTTTAAACCTTTTTTACCTCTAACAATTTAACAAGTAGCAAACCACTGGTTTGAGTTTAATCTCCTTTTCATCTCCCATACACCCTCTGCTGGAGGCTCTTATACACTTTTAGTTCCTAACTCACTGAAAGGGAGGGAAGGAGAAGTAGTAAAGGTCTCATATGATACGCACCCCAAATAATTCAGAATTAACTGTATTAAAATGAGTATGTTAATGCTTAAAAGCCAGGTAGCCTCAAACAAAGAAATTTTCATTCAGTTTCATCTGTAATAGGATTCCATAATGCACCATGAAAATGAGTTTTTGTTTGGTTGCTAAAAAAAATGGTCATGGCTAAAATCTGAGCATATTGAAAAACAAATGAGCTGTGTTATTTTAATTTCCAAGGGGCCCCATTTGAGCAGTTCAGAACATCTGAGCTTTGTTTGTGGAATGTGGCATTACCCCCCCTCTTTAATGGACTTTTAACTTTCTTCCTAGGAGTATCTGAAATGACTCATGAGATAGTCAGTCCATTAGCTGATTAGGTGACTGTGAAAATCTAGAAACAGTCACAGCTCAAACCAGCAGGGTTTTCAGAAAAGGCTTAGTAGAATTTTGGAAATGGAAAGGACACTTTCTTGCTTAATGCATCTTGTGTGCTCTCTCTCTCTCTCTCTCTCTCTCTCTCTCTCACTCTCTCTCTCTCACTCTCTCTCTCCCTCCATCTCTCTCTCTTTTCACAATGCTTGGATGAATGTCTTGCTGTTTGGTTGTTGTGTTAAATCTTCTGGGCAGCTCAAAGATACATTTTAGCCTATGCGATGGAAATTTTCGAATTCTGTTAGAGAAATTATAAGTGGAGAAGTCAAAATATGTTCTATAGGTCAAAGAAGGCCAGATTTTCTTTCCTGAATGATTTTTGTCACATAGACAGTAACAGAGGGGAAAGGGGGCATGATCCTCTTCTGTGCTTTACAGGATGTTGAGAATTGAATGAGGATCATTTTTCAAGTTCTCAGAAATAGTTCTTTTTTTTATTATTTTATTTGTTTTCAGTGTTCTACAATCACTTCCATATAACTTAGATTTTTTTCCCCTTCCTCCTCCTCCTTCCACCCTCCCTCCCTGAGACAGCATACAATTTTATATAGGTTCTACACATATATATTCCTATTAAATACATTTTCACCTTAGTCATGTTGCATAGAAGAATTAAAATGAATGGGAGAAATTATAAAAAAACCAAAATGTAATACAAAAGAAAATGATCTGCTTCATTCTGTGATTGAATTCCATAATACTTTCTCTGGATGCGGAAGGCATTTTGCCTTAAGAGACCACTGGGAATTTTTAAAATGCTTGCATTGCAATGAAATTCTAAGTCTACCGGAAAAAATCCTTGCACATTGTGGTTGTTGTGTACGAAGTTCTCCTGGTTCTCCTCCTTTCACTTAGCATCAGTTCATAGAAATCCTTCCAGGCTGCTCTGAAGTCTTCCTGTTCATCATTTCTTATAGCACAATAGTATTCCATTACATTCATATACCACAGTTTATTCAGCCATTCCCCAGTTGATGGGCATTCCCTTGATTTCCAGTTTTTGGAACTGAAAACCACAAAGAGTGGTGCTATAAATATTTTTGTACATGTGGTCAGAAATAGTTCCAGGAACTGAGTATGTAGTATAAAAGAGGCAGACAGAAATAAATTTAATTGAATTTTGAAGTTAGGAAATCTTGGTAGCCCCCAAATGGTTATTCCAGAAAAGTAATTTTACTTGTATTGTCTTCTCTCCCTTTTCTGCTAATACATTCCCCTCATTTTCTATAAAATCTTGCCCAGATGTTCTTTCTTCTTGGAAGTCTTTGCCGGCTGACTGTGCTGCATTCTCATCATTCCTGTGCCCTGCATACCCCTGAGTACTTAAGTGTTATATACTCAGTTTGTACTTTGACAGCTTATCCATTTTAATATGGTAGATTTTGATTATTTTCTTGGTGTTTTTTTCTATTCAGCTTAATTGTAAGGTAACAGCTCAGTAAACATTTATTAAGTGCTTACCAACAAGCATATAAACAGAAAGAAAAACATTCTCCTCATAAAAAGAAGCTGAAAGGGTTGATGGTGGTGGTAGGGTAGAGAAAGTCCAGAGAGTCAGGAGTCTGGCATTGAGAAGAATGAAGTCATGGTTGGCCTAAGTCTCTTCTTTAAAATGCAAGTTCTGGAAGGAACCAACCAATTAGAGGGGGAGACTCCAGACTAGGAGGCCCTAGTGTGGAGTGAACTTCCAGGGAGAAGAGGTTTCTTTGGCATGGTAGAGGAAATGAGAGAATCAGGTGTACAAGCCTGGAAGGGAAAGGCCTTGAGGACACAGAATGTTTTCTATTTCTGTGGGATCTCCATTCTCCCTACTAAAAGAGCTTAATGATTTTTTGTGAGTTGGTTAAGGACAACCATATATATCATATCACATTGCTCTAGCTCTGATCCTTTGCCAGCATCCCTAAAATACTTTTGAGCAATGGCCAGTGTCATAGTTAGACAGTTATGTATGTTGACACCTTATTGGTATAACCCAGAGGAATAGCACCATGTATCTGCTTGACCCCATTCCTTTTTTATTGATACTTACACTAAATGTGTTTGGCAGTGCCTTCTTGTTTGGTCAGTGAAGTGAGACATTATGATCAGACTATGATATAGAATTATAGAGCTGAAAGGGACCTTTGTAGTCATCTAGGCCAACCCGTTCATCTTTTAGATGAGGAAACTGATTTATAGAAAGAAGTTATTTGACCTAAGGTTTCATTAGGTGTACTTTGGGTTCCTCTTTTAGTTTTATTCTGAAGATGGATGTGGCCTGGTATACTCTGTTGGGCATCCATTGTATGCCAGTATTTAGTTTGGTGCCTGGCACATAGTAAGTGATTAATAAATGCTACTTTATTGACTCACATTTTTCTAGAGATCAGGGAATGAGTAAACTTAATCAAAAAGATAGACTTTTCTAGATTGTATCTACAACAGGCAGTTACATGGTGTATAGCGGGCCTGGAGTAAGGAAGATCTGAGTTCAAATCTACCCTCACACACTATCACTTTGGGCAAATCACTTAATTTCTGTTTGCCTCAGTTTCCTCAACTGTAAAATGGGGGTAATAGGAGCCCCTACCTGACAAAGTTGTTGTGAGGGGTAAATATTTGTAAAGCACTTAGCACGGTGCCTGGCATGTAGTAGGGATAAAAGCTTGTTTCCTTCTATTGCTTTCCCCTTCTGTTGGAGGCAAGATGGCATTCCCTTTGATTGGTTAGCCCAGAGATGATAGTGAGGTTGTGATCTTGAATAATTGGAGTGGTTGTGGAGCCTTTGACAGTAATAGGGAAGTTTTGAAGAGGGTTGTGTTTGGGAGAAAGACATTGAATTCTGTTTTCCTCTGTTGGGTTTAGGATGTCTCCTGGATGCCACTTTGAATAGTACAAAAATCAGTTGGTGATATGGACTGTAGCTTAAGAATCAGCCTAGAGTTGGATATGTACGTCTATAGAGAGGTGTTAACTGAACTCATGGGAATGATGGCATTATTGAATGAGAGGATTAGAGAGAACAGGCCTCAGGACAAACAGTGGAGACTAAGGAAAAGGGGCCAGATACATAGGAGGACAGCCAAGAGGGGTCAAGAGGAGCTATGACTTTATTAAATTGTAAGCTTCTGAAGGGAATGGGACATCTTAGTCTTTAGTGAGGTGCCCGGCACATAGTGGGCACTTAATAAATGTTGATTGATTGATTGTTAAATGCTTCAGGGAGGTCAGGAACAATGCAGATTGAGAAAAGGTCATCACATTTACCAAACTTCTCACAAGTCATAAGTGACAGAGTCAAGGTTTGAAACTCAGTCTGCGAATTCCAAATTCAGGACTTTCTACATATGCAAATAGCAAACAATGATGCTTCTTAAGTGAATATTAGTTAATGCAGTCTTCACCAGCCTCTGAAAACGCAGATGTGGAGAAGGAAATGACATGTTTATTGTTATTATTTTTTGAACACAAATATTGCTCCTCTTTAATCCTTGGTTCTAAGTAGGTCATTTGACAAGTGGAACATTCCATTCCCTTCTGTTCTCTTGCCTTTATTAACAAGTATAAATGCAATAATATTACATCGTAAGAGAATTACTTTTATATTTTCTTTTTACCTATTATACACCAGCAGTTTATTTACTAATTCTTCCCCCACCACCACCACCACACACACACACACATCAGGAAACAGCTTTCTCTAAATTACTGAGACTTTCCTGGGCAACTTGGTGACACAGCAGATTTAGTGTTGGACCTGATTTCAGACCTGGCCTCAGATACTTACTGGCTTTGTGACCCTGGGAAAGTCACTTAAACCTCTGCCTCAGTTTCCTTATTGTAAAATTGGGGAAATAATGGCACCTACCTTCCAGGGTGTAAAATGAGATGATATTTGTAAAGGCCTGGCATATGTAGACACTATATAAATGCTAGCTATTTTAAATTTTAAAAAAATTTCATTAATTATTTAGTTACCTTATTTAGAGATATTCTTCTTCTAGTCTCCTGAAAGGCTCAAATATGACCTAAGACCTCTAGGTATGTCATCTAGGCCACATCTTCCTTTTACACATTGAGGAGTCCCAGGGAAGTTATCCAGTGTGATATAGGTAGTCAGGGTCAAAGGAATGAAATCCATTTATTTGATTTGAACTACTGTTCTTTCTACTGTAACACACCGCTTCCTGCCAAGAGAAATCATCTTTAAATTTCCCACAGAAATGAAGACCGAAAGAGAGAAAAGTTCGTGCTCCCAAGTGTCATAGTGCTACACTAATCAGTAATCCCTGACATTTGTGCCAGCATACTTCCTCCTCTTAGCTTACCTGCTCCACAGTCACCAGCATATATATGTAAGCTGATCTAAACCCTGATAAATGAACTTTGTTCTCTTTCTCTCTCACTCCTCTAAATATCCTGGGTAACTGTAGTCCTTGGTGGAAGTGTATGTGAAATTCCCTCTGCCCCCAACACTTGATTCTCCTATTCTGTGCCCCAGATACAATGAAAACATGCTGATGTTCTAATGTCACCTGTGTTTTCTTCTACCTGTGTGTCCGCTCACCCCCAGAGTGTCCCATTTTTCTCACTTCACAAAAATGTGCTTTGGATTTTAAGACTATGGCATGTTTAAATTGAAGAGTTGAAAGGCAGACTACTGTACTGTACTGACTATCTTTAGAAATTTTAAAGATTGTTTAATCCAAATGCATGTTCAGCAGTAGTGTAGAACATCTTAATGTCTCAGCCATATTTGGCTCTGGTATTTGAATTTTCTGCAGATCATTGTGTTAGTCCTACAGGCCCATTGGGGATTTGTGCCACATACTGAATTTTCTACATGCCCATCAGTAGCTATAGGAGGAGAAAATATAGTTTGAAAAACCTGTGGACTTCTGTTTGGAGATTTTTAGGTGACAAGGTATAACTGGAAGAGTAATGTCAAAAGTAATCCTGAAAAAGCCTTTATAAAGTGATGTAACAGTTTTGTCTAAACTGAAGAGTGTCTTAATACAGTAGAAAGATAACTGAAGCAAAGTCAGAGGATCTGAAATCTGGTTCTTCTCTACTGATTAGCTGTGTGACTGTGGGCAAGTAACTTAATCTCTCTGGGATGTCATTTTTCTCATCTTAGATTTTTACCACATCATGCCATGGTAATATTCTTTTCTATATGTATTTAAATTAACTTTTATTTAATCAAGTTAAATCCATATTTTATAGCACCAAGGAAACTAGGTATTTAAAGGAAAGTTGTACTTATTTTTTTTAAAAAAAAAATTCATCAAGCTTGTGGAGTAGCCCAAAGGAACGACCCCACGCAGAGCGGGAGTGGCTGTGACGTGACGTCGTTGGGGCACCTTTTAAAACAGGCACCGTGGAATCCAGAGAAGCGGCACAAACGGGGAGACTCCCGAACCCGAGCTGAGTAGTGCCAATGAGGATGGGTGACACCTGCGGGCGCTCCCTGGGCGGCCCGAGCGGCACCAGCCTTTAAATCCCTCGGTGTCCCCAGGCGCACCTGACACGCCTGATAAACGTGGATCGCTCGTGGGGCGTGGATCAGGGACGTGCACCAAGGCCAGCCTCCGAGGGCGCCCTCCTGCCCCTCCGAAGAGTGCGGAGAAAAGCCGGAGCCAGCACCTTAGTCTAGTGGAAGATGACGTAAAGGGAACCCAGGAGGAGAGAGCCGAAGGAGGGCCCCGCTGGCCCCAGCCTCCCCCCTGAATCGGCCAGTCCGAGGGAGAAGGAGCGGGCCGAAGAGAGGCCCGCATCCGCCGAGTTTCCGAGTTGAAAGAGATCTCTGGAATGTAGTGGAGAAAGTCCGGAGACTCAGGAGTGTAGGCTGGAGGAATCCCTAGCCAGGGCTGGTCCGCCAGGCTGGAGGGAGGCTGGAGCCCATGCGCTGCCACCCACCGCCACCACCGTCATCTAGGAAAGCTGGTGTTCTGGACTGCCGTATAGCCAGTGTGGAAGAGTTGAGCCCGCTTTTGGCCAAGGGTGTTCGATTCCTCTGAATTCTGCTGCGGTGGATTTTCCTGGGTACCTGTTAGAGATGCGCTTGACATTAATAAGGTATCCAGGGAAATTTATTGCGGCGGAGTTCAGAGGAATTGGCAACTTTGGCCAAAGCGGGACCCCTATCCTCTTTCCAGGAGGAGGGAGCATTGAATACAGAACCCAGATGAGCTAAACACTATTAGTACAAGGCAGATCCTCCCACCAGGAGATGGATTGGTGCATTCTCCTTTGGGTCACCCACCATCTTCTCTACCTACCCATTACATAACTCCCCTTAGGGTGATTCCCTCTCCCAAACATGCTCTAACATAGGACCCATGATCAGAAAATGGAGGGATCATTTTATGTGGGGTGTTTCTGCTTGTATGCATGAGGTTCATTAAGCAAGCACAGTAAAGAAAAGTCTTTTCCTGTAACTCTAGGTCATTTTTCTTGCCTAGTTCAAGCTGGCTGTAGATTTGGTCCCTTTATTAAAAACTTTGTAATTTTCTGGAAAAAAAATTCATCAAAAATAAATCCACAATTTTCTATAGTCTTTAGCATAAATGCAAATATTTTATGTAAATGTATTTTTTTAGTTTTTATTTGTCTTCAAAGCTATATCAAATGCCTTAGATAAATGTTAACCAAGATTTCAAAATTGGCTAATGGAGAAAATTAAACACACAAAAAAAGTCCCTTACGTAATTCCATACAAAGTCTACTATAGGTTACAGGGAAATGAACATGGCAGTTCAATAATTATTGACATTAACCTCATAGTAATATTTTTGACAGTAATAGGGGATTTGGTAAGAGGAGAGGGTTGGGGAGAGGAGAGAAAGGAGTTTAGGGAACATATCTCCATACAAGTATTTGAAGGGTATATTGAATTCAAGTAAAAGTATGAGGATCAACTCTTCAAAAAAAACCCCAAACTTTATTGATATCCCCAAAAAGTTTAAAGTGGGCAATTCATCAATTTTTTTTATTTCTAAGAATTTTTTATTGTAAGACCTCTGTCAACTCCCATTAGCATTTTAGAAAAATTATCTTTTTTCTACAAATATTGTCCTTCAATCCAAATCTTTACCTTTTTTTCTCTGTGCTAGCTAGAATAGAAAGCTAATAATAATCCTTGATACATATTTGGATGCACAAAGAGAAATCAACCTTTTACCAATGTAATAATCAGAATTTAGCTTTGATTTTCAGGTATTGATCAAAATAATTGCAATACCTTTTCTTTGAAACTACTTAACTTTAAAAATACTTCCAGGTTCTATAGACCAAAGAGTTGGAGATCTGTTCAGAACTTACTGTCCCTACTGATTTTAAAGCATCTTGAATTCTAAGGTACAATGGAAGTCCATCTGTTAAATCTTATCTTTGAAAATGGAGGAATTAATGAATGGTAAAACAGTGGTATAAAATAGTTTACGTACATTTTTCTTATGCCCTTAACTCCCCCCCCCCCAAGAATAATTTTTAGTGAAAAATTACAGACTTTGGAAAGAAGGGAGCATTTTCTTTTACAACCAAGATGTTCTAATTAAGTGATTCATGTTTGTAAGAAGTTAAAGCACAGCATGATGACTTTGTACCTAGTAGGTGCTTGGTAAATGAATGAATGAAATTGTCAGTCTTAGGATTTGAATGAAGCCCCTCCATAACATCCGTGTCTTCCAGCACTTCTTAGTTACTACATTTATGCTTAATTTACCAAAGCATCAAAATTGTTCTCTATCTGGAAGATAGAATCGCTTCTTTAATAAAAGGACACTTAGGAATTCAGATAACTGATGAAATGTTTAAGACAATGTTTAACATTTTAAAAGCCTGTCATTCAGAGAGGTTTTTCTTAAATGACATCTTTTCACATCTTAAAATTGAGTCTTCTTTTGCTCATGTCTTTTTCCATTCTGAGTGTGTGGGTGGTATTTATATAAGACTTAATTGATTTTCTACAAATTATTTAAAACAAAAGGGCACAGTAGAGGTTGCAGTTATTAGATAATACCAGAAAAAAAAGAGTGCCATCTAGAGTGCTTCCTTTAGCAAACTGAGCATCATGTAAGAAAGTGACTTAAAAGTGGTACTTAGTGATTAACCCACCAGCTGTCAGAATTTGTTTTTATACTCCCTTTATGCAGTAAATCTAAAAGCCTTAGGCAGGTGTTTTTGAAGTGATTTCACTATCTAGCTCTACTCTTCCTATCCGAGCTTATTTCTTATTATTCCTCTTTATATATTCCATACTCTTCCTCAGATACATCCTGTCCTTGACTACCTCCAAGCTATTAGTCCACCAGCCAGCAAGCATTTTAAAGCATTGTACCAACATCTGTGCTAAACTCTGAAAATACAAATATAGCAGACAATCACTGGCTTAAAGGAGTTTATATTCTATTAAGGAAAGACTATAAAAGAAAGATGAGTGCGTGTGTATGTCTGTGTGTGTGTGTGTGTGTGTGTGTGTGTGTGTGTGAAGATCTTGTGGAGATGAGTGAGAAGTGTAGCATGGAGAAGAATGAAGAAATTTTGGACCTCGCCAGCCTTTGAAGGTGAGGCCTGGGGTGGGGAGGGGCAGAGATGGGGTTGTCAAAGGGTGAAATGATCTTCTACAGTGAAGTTTCTATGGTATGGTACACAAAATTTTTTGTTAGTTTTCCTCATGCTCCAGATGTGCCTTGTTTCTTGAAGTTCTTGGCCTCATTGCTCATCTTCCATCATGAAACCTTTCCTTATTTACTTTGGGAAATAATGTGGAAAGGAAAGAATTGCCTGAATCATTCCCCTGAATTTGATAGCAAAGCAGATAACTTTAATTAAGTAGAATAGCAATGTAGAGATCCAAAAGTCCCTAGAAGACAAACTATAAGAAAGAAGCCAGTTCAGGAAACATCATGAGCCTATTATGTTCTAGTTATGGCAAGCATCTGTTATTTGGACATACACTGATGTTCTCTCTGCTGAAAGCAAAGTGCTTAATGTTTTCTTGACTTGTCATAAAGGTAGTCTCATTCTTTAAAAAGCAGAGAAATTAAAAAGGTCTACTGACTGCTATTCTTAATCTGATTGTTACCAGCAAGAAGGAATTGAGTGCTAGAATGGAAAGGTCTTATGATAAAAAATTTTAAATAATTATTTGTTGTTCTCTTTTTTTCACCTCTGCTAGACAGTAGACTGCTTGAGGCCAGAGGCTTTATCTAATCTAAATTTTATATCTGAAGTACTACCTAGTAAAGTGCTACGCACACAGTATTTGATTAGTAAATATTCATTGACAACAACAAAATAATTGAAACTGCTTAGAAATTATAACAACCAAAGTAGACTTTAAAGAAGAGACATGAGAACATATTTTCCTTCCTTATTTGAAGAGGTGGGAAACCAGTTACTATTTACATTCATTCTGAATGGGCATTGTTGCCTCCCTCAAAGTGAGAACCTGAAAAGACCTTAGCTTTAAAGGGCCAACATCTGCCACTGCATCCTGGGCCATCTCCAGTCGTCCAGATTGATATCTGACCAATGGACCCAAATGGTTCTGGAGGAGAAAGTGAGGCTGGTGACCTTGCACAGCTCTCCCTTGCTCAAACCACAGTCAGTTGCAAGTCTTGTCCTCATCTTCCTGATTCATGGTCCTGTTTGAGAACAAAGGACAAATCTCAACCACACAACCACAACCTGTAGAGGAGGGAGACTATGGATGTGGAACATTAAATATAGACCATATAATGTTAGACATATTTTATGTTAGTGCTTATGGAGTGTAAATTTTTATTTTTTATTCTTTGTTGTAAGAGATGATGGGGGCAATGGTCATGTCAGGATGAAGAAATATATTGGGAAATATAAGTATAAAAACAAAAGGTAGAGATAGTTTTAAAAAATAAATGTTTCTCTAATGTTGAATGAATCTTTTATACCTGATACTTTGCATATAGTAGGTGATGATTATAAAAAAAATTGTTGAGCCTTGCTCTTATACCTCAGTATTCTTCATATTTCTTAATAAAACGTCATCTTATGTTTAGAAATTGAAAGATTAATGATGCTCTTTAAAATTGGCTTAAAAATGTTCACTGTTATTTCCATGCCCTAAGAAAGTGGTTTATTGAAAATGGAATGATGATATACTTTGCATTCTTTGCTCTTCACTAACATAATATTAGATCCTTTATTAATAAATTGAATACTATACCCATGTTTTTAGACTATTCTATTGAAAAAGACAATATTTAAGGATAAGAGAAATTGCAAATGGAATGGAAATTTAAGAAAATTATTTTATGTTTATTATCTTTACTGTATATGAATATTTAATATAATGATAATAATATAAATAAAACATTTATTAAGCAGTTTGGCTACAGTTCCAATAATAGAAAACAAGACAGTTCTTGCCTTCCAGGAGCTTACATTGTAATGGAAAGAGACTATACAGAAGTGGAAGCTGGAGATTTTTCCAAAGAGTTATGCAGGCTGGAGACTGCCAGGCACTTTGCTAACCACTGGAATTACAAATATGAGCAAAAAGTCCACATCCTCTGGGAACTTACATTCAATATACACAAAAAGGAGATGGAGAGGAAGGTACCCCTAAGGTGGAGAAGTAGTTGGGGAAGTCCTGGGCTGAGCCAGGTTTGAAATGAATACAGAGTGGGTGCTTCCTAAAATGTAGGTTCTGGGGAACAGTTCACCAATCAGAGGAAGAACCAGTAAAGATGGAGGTGTCACCAGCATGAGATAACTGGGGTGGTCGTCCAGAAGTAGTCTGAAGAGCTGAATTTAACCAGAAAGCTAGCTAGGAAGTCATGTGCATAGAGATACTAATTGAACTTACGAAAGCTGATGAGGTAACTAAGAGAGTAAAGAGGGACCAGAAGAGATTTCTAATACATCTACAATTAGGGAGATGGGATGTGAATTATAATCCAGGAAAGGAAACTGAGGAGAGATCAGACAGATTGGAGGAGAACTAAGAGAGAACAATGTCAAGAAAACCCAGATAGACAATAGTTTCTAGGAGGAGAAAGTGGTCCTTAATGTTAGATGCCATAGAGAGATCAAGAAGAATGAGGATTCAGAAGGTGATTGGTAACTTTAGAGAGAATAATTTCAGTTGAATGATGGAGTCTGAATGTAGATTGCAGAAAGTTGAGAAGTGAGGGTTGAGGAAATAGAGGAAACAATTTTTTTATGAGTTTAGCTGTGGAAGGGAGGGGAGAGATAGGACAATAGTTTGAGGAGGTGTTTGGGTAAAGTGAAGGTTTAAGAATGGAACAGAGACCTGGTGGCTTGTAGATAACAGGGAAAGAACCAGAAAATAAGGAAAGATTGAAGATTACAGAGATCTGGGGGACAATTGTGAAGGCTGTCTTTCATAAGTAATGGGGTAGGTGGTTGGATCCAGGGCATAAGTAACGACTGTACTTACTCAAATGTACATTCTAAATCTTTACAAGTAGAAAGTAAGTTTCTTAAGGGTAGGAATCTCTAGATTCAAGCAAGGTACGTTGTATGAAGTATGTATTTAATAAATGCTGGAATTTAATTTGTGACATTCTTAAATGCTTTGTTTTAGAAACAAAAAAATGGTATTAGCCATATACTACTACTACTATTACTACTTCTACTACTTCTGGTACTGCTGATAAAAGCTCACATTTATGTAGTGTTTAGGCACTATAGTGTGCCAGGCACTGTGGTAAGCAATTTACAATTATTATCTTATTTGCTATTTACAGCACCTCTGGGAGGTAGGTACTTTTTATTATCATCCCCATTTTATAGATAAGGAAACTGAAGTAAATAGATACTAAATATATATTCAGACAGTTGTGATGATATATAGTAATTTGAGCATAATAGGTAAATAATATCTGTAAAACCTGAAAATTCACTCCACATATTGTCTTTTATTGTCTTATGTTTTATTGATATCTTAATACATTTTTATTTTTGTTTCAGTAATTATATTTAAGGAGTTTATTATATCCTCAGTATGATTCCATTATGTCTCTGGATTAAAGTTTTTTAAAGAGTCTCATACCTTTAACAGCAGTCAATGGGAAAAATGTGTTTCAACATACATAAATTAGCTTTTTAGGTAGTATTCCAGAAATGTAGCTATTTTATACATGTTGACAGATACTTTGAATCCTAGTTAAGTGATTAGAAAACACCACCGGATGTATACTCAATAAACAGCAACTTCTTTTAAATAAACCAGTATTTTAAGTCCTTGGCTGCTGTTGTTGCCTTTTCACTGACTTCTCCCCATGCCTAGAACACTCTCCCTTCTCATCTCGACCTCTTGGCTTCCTTCAAATGTAAGCCAGTGTTTCATCTTCAAAAAGAAGCCTTCCTCAGTTCTCCTTAACCTTAGGGCCTTCCCTCAAATTTTCTTCCAATTTATCGTGTATATATCTTGTTTGTGTTTGGTTGTTTGTATGTTGTCTTCTCCTGTCAGACTTTTCCTGGAGAAGGGGACCTGTGTTTTTTTTTAGCTTTTTCTGTATCTTCAGTGTTTAACACAGTACCTAGCTACTCTTCTGTAGGTAGGCACTTTTTTATAACTGCTTGTTGATGTGACTGGGCCATCTGGCTATCCCTGGCACTGTGGAGGAATAGGGCCATGGTTCTACCAGAGAGAAAACTCCAGTGTCAACTAGCCCTTCCTTTTACTGAGAGTCCTCCATGTCAAACTTGACCAAGGACCTAGGAATCGTTAATGCTTTCAGATTATTGAAGTTGGTGAATAGATAACAGATAGAAATGACAGCTCCTCAGAAGAGAATTATTCATTTTCAATGTTCAAAAACTGGCAACAGTTTAAAACATTCTCAGAATTCTGACTAATGGATAGTATAATGTAAAAATGATCACATGAACTGCAAACAAAGCAGTTTTACTCTCCCAAAAATGAAATGTTGCTGTTAATTCTGTCAGTGCCTTATTGTTTTTATATTGTACATATTTCATTCCATGTCAGAATAAAACCTCATATTTGCCACTTTTTTTCCTCCATTTCTATTAATTCTCCCATATCTGGTTTTTTTTTTAGTATTACTATCTGTTCACTTTTAAAAAATGTCTAATTATACCACTTAGGAAATTTAGAGAAGGAAAACAAAATACCATATGGAGAGAGGAAAGTTAAATTCTACCAGTTACTTTTTGATTTGCAAGAGAGGGCTATTTTTTTTAAGTCACTTCTAGTCTAGATAGTTCCTAGCAGCTACTGCTACTTCAAAGATGAACTTGTTGAAGTGGTCTGTCATTGTTTATCCTCCTTACCTGTGATAGACTAGTGTGTAGCATAATTATGTAGATGGCTTATCTAATACAGCCCCTGCAAAATCTAATAATTAGGTATAAAATTAGATTCTTAGTGGAAATTTTAACATGGACCTGAAAAATGAATGCATTTTTAAGTGTGAAGAAAAAATATATCATTTTTAGAAACAGAATAATTATTACTTGCCAAGTACTACTGATTTTTCATCTCTCAGTCAAGTTGACTTAGATTGAAATGAGCTTCCTCATTTCATGATTATTAAACAACTCTTTTTAAAAAATGACTGTAAATATAATAACTGTCAAAAAATAGTCCATCAAACCTTACCCAAACAACTTAGAGTTTAACAAGACACAACCAAAAGAATTAATAAACAAAAACCAAGCATATAAGATGTTTTGTCACCTTGGCCTCCCCAAGGTTCTCCCAACTTTGGCTTTGTTTGCTTTCCTTTCTTGCATCATTTAGTAAACAAGTGTATATTTCTGGTACTGATTATTTCTTTCTGCATTGTTTCATGTAAGTCTTTCCAGGTATCCATGTGCATATCATTTTATGACCCCATCATATCCTATCACATTAATAAACTTTAAGGCGTAAATTCCTTAGGGCAAGGATGAATTTTCATTGTCTTAAATCTAAAGCTCAATGCCTTGCATATAATGGGGGCTTAATAAATCTCTGTTGAATGAATCAACTAACCCATTTCTACTTGTGGGATATTCAGCTTTAAAAAACTTTTTTAAATATTAAAAATGGAATCTCTTTGAAACTTTTGCACAGATTGAGGCAGCTGGGTGAATAGAGGCAGGAATATCTAAGCTCGCCTCCGTCCTCAGACTTCTACCAGCTGTGTGATACTGGACAAATCACTTGGCTTGTGTTTGCTTCAGTGTCTCAGCTGTCAAGTGGGGAGATAGCATTTGCCTCATAGAGTTGTTGTGAATATCAGTACTTATCACAGTGCCTGAAACATGGTAAGCATACATAATGCTTATTCTCTTTTTTAAACATGTTTTTGCTCAAGGTAACCCTAGAAGGATTTTCCTCTCCAGAATTTGCCTACAGCAGTGGAATCACATGTGTCTCACAGGTCTGGGCCAAAAAAATCCTCATCTAAATTGTCTCTGAGTTCAGACTCATGTTAAATACAGGGTAAATATTAATTTGCTAAATATTTCCCCTCTGTTTTAAATAAATGAAGTTTTTAGGCAGTCAGTCATTTTAATAAGTTGGAGATTGGGTTTAGGTCTGTTGATATTCTTGGAATAGATTTGAGAATTTTTTCTTAGAGCTTCACAGTTTTCTTAGTCTGAAATTGGTATGTTCCCCAGTTCTCCTTCTGAAGAAGAAATAATTGCATCAGAAATACCTGTGTGATTGCTCCTTAGACATGGTGGTTTCACTACTTCTGATTAAAATAAGTTATTTGATAAGAAAATATGAAGAGTTGTCTTCAGCTCATTGATTTAATAATGAGAATAATACAATCAGTGGTAGCAGTTTATTCAAATTTTCTTTTAAAATCAACTATTTTCTGTTTATTTTGTTAATTTATTTAATGATCTCTATATTGGATCAAGTTTAAACCTCTTCTTTGAACTTTAAGTCCTTCTTAGCCCCTGGATAGGGACTGGTCTTGTGATATCATTGGTTTCGGGAGCTAACAGATGAGAAAATTCCCCTACCAATGCAGATGGACAGTTTCTCTGTGACTCGTGGGTGCTCTGAACTACTTATAGAGTTGTCTAGAGCACTTAAAGATGTTAAGTAACTTATTCAAGGTCATACAACTAACATGTTTCAGAGGCAGAACTGGAATCCAAATCCAAGACCAGCTTGCTATCCACATGCTATGCTATGTCATTCTTAATGATAACAAGGACAAATTTAGTAACCATTTCTCACTGTTAAATCAATGAGACAAGCTAGAGACTTTCATATACACAGAGTCTTAAAAAGACATTACAGTCAAATTAATTTGTTTTACTGTTAATTTTTTTCTTTGGTGAATTTCTAGGAGCAAGTATGGCAAAATCACATATTATGATAATGTAATTGCCTTTCCCAAGTATATATGTATTATAATTGTACCCTTTTTCTGTTGTAGGACAGAATTACCTTTGAAGTAATATGAAAATATGGGTTTGGGGAGTGCTTATTGTATACTGTGTGAAGGTCATCTGGCATTATCAGAACATCAGGGGGAAAAGAGAGCCCAGAAAAAGGGAAGGTAAACAAAATTTACTGTAGGAGGAATCGCATAAAAAAGAGCCTACCTTTTCCTCAGTAATAATAAGGAAAAGCACCATGGAATCAAGAGAAGCTGCATTTCGAACTAACTCTCCTGGGGCACCTAAGAATAGAGAAACAGATATTCCAGCTTTTCTGGGTCTTAAGTCATGGGGAGAAATTCAGTTTGAGAGGAAGATGTGTCACCCTCCCTTTTTTGCAGAGGTGAGGCACAGCAAATGTGCTTCAGTGCCTAGGAATGTGTAAAGAGAAAATCCAATGACTTCTGGGTTTGGAGTTTAGGGAATAGGTGATTGTTTGATATTGTCCATTGGTAGGCAAGAGGCAAAATTTTTAATATTGTCCCCTGTGTCATTTGATCCTGAAATCCTTAACCCTGTAGAAATTATATTTTATTTTTTAAATGGCTGACTGAAAGAATCTTTTGATTGCTTCCAGTGGGGGAAATGTATAAAAACAGAGAATGGGCTTATGTTACAAACTGGAAAAACAAAGTACTCCTTTTATTTCTCACATGGAAGTGACCAAAGGTGAATAACACTATTCCTAAAACTCCAGGTATCCTCTAGGGCTGACACTGATGGTGATACTGTAGACAGCTAGGGCTGAAATAGGTTAGAACTAAAAGGTCAGAAAGCTCACTATTTTTAGGCTAAGCCCTGAGCACCATATTGGATTATGGCACTAAACAGAGTGATCTGTTCATCTTTGAATCTCAGGAGTCAGCATAAGGAATCCCTGTACAACACAGCTAACTAGAGGTCTCTGGCTTTGGCTTTGTGGTCACTAATGAGAGGGAACATACCTCCCCACACTTGGTGGCCCACTCTGCTTTGGACAGCTCTAAATTATTCTTACATTAGTCCTGAATTTTCCTCTTTTCCATTTACTGCATGCTGCTGCTTTATCTGCTCTTCAAGGACAAGCAGAAAAAGTCCTCTTGGAGCAGGAGAAATCATACTAGAGCTGGATTCAGAGGACTGGGGCTCAGTTTCCTGAGGTTCTTTTAAGAACTTGGGTGTCCTTGGGCAAGTTTAACCTTTCTAGACCTTGCTTTTCTCTTCGGTGAAATGGGGGCATTGAAATAGATAGCTTCTAAGCTTTGATTTATGATCTTTAGTCTGGTTCTATTCAGAAACTGTAGAAGCTAAAGATAACTTATTTGTGTGAGGGGTGGGGAACCTGCAGCCTCAAGGCCTGTGTCCTGGGCCTTTTCAGTGCCAGGATAATTCCTTCAACTTGTCCTCATGTGATGTGATCTCAAGAACCTTCACCCCTCTGATTGAATATCATACACTCATTGTAACCTGACCAGCATAGTGTCCCCTCTGTAATTTGACCCTGGAATTCCTTAGCTCTAGAATTGTATTTTTTTAAAATGGCTAACTGAAAAAATTAAGATTCTTAAGAAATATATGAAATAATATATTGTATATTAATGTAAGTTAATATAATACAAATATATGAAATATGATAAATATGTGAAAACAGGATGGGCCTATGTTACAAATTAGGAAAAAAAGGCACCTTTTAGTTTCTTATGTGGAAGTCATCAGAGGCAAATATGGTAAACTTGTTTGAGAATTTGCTATTAGTTTCACGTAATACGATAGATCATTTGATCTTGGGCAAGTCACTTAACCTCTCTTTGCCTCAGTTTCCTTACCTGTAAAATGGAAACAATAATAGCACTTCCATCCCAGGGTTGTTGTGAAGATCAAATAAGTTAATAATTGTAAAGTACTTATCACAGTGCCTGACACAGAGTAAGCATTACATAAATGTTAATTATTATATTTGCCTCAGTAGCTTCCAACTAGAGAGTCTTAATGAAATGAAGAACATCTTATATTTTTGATTCCTTTGTTTTTATTCCTTATATGCAAATTAAATTGGAAAAGTAAGAATTCCTAGCAGCCAGAATCTTAGAATATTGGCTCCAGTGAAGTAACGTCATTAACTTTTAGATTTTTTTACATCTATTTTTTGTTTAAAGGATATTTGAAACATGCCCTCTACCCCCACAACTCTTGTCATATGACCAAAAGGTTCCAGTAACTGTTTTGTTACTACTTTTGTTACTGAAAACGGCTGATTTGATTCTAAAATATAAGCAACCTGGAGGTCCCGAATGCTTCATTTGTGGCTGTGCATCTCTGTTAATGCCAAGAAGATATGTCCTGACCCTTGTTCCCCTCTGCTAACTGCTTTCAAATACATTCTCTTCTTACGGATTTCCATCTCTGAGGCCTTAACAATGGGGTGATTACTGTAGCATCTCTTGGAGGGGAACACAAGCTACCTAATCAGCTCATTTACCTCACAGGCCTGATTAGTTTCTGAGATCCTGTTACATGGCTACTACTTCAAACAGATTTAGAAATAGGATTTTTAAAAAGTCATTTCATTCCTTTTTCAAGTTACTACGTTTGGAAGGATATCCCTACTTAGCATATTCATTTTTGTTTATTCACTTTAAAATATTGATTCAGAATGATACCTGTAAATCTGTGAAATACGATTGTCGTTCACCTTCATTTTCTCAAGTCAGAACAGATGAAGTAAAAAATTTCTGTCTCTGTTGCTTAGAAAGGTTTTGGGCTTTTTACATATATTCAAGGTAACCAGACATCTGAAACATTAAAGTAAAAAAAAAATGTGATCATTATTTCATATAATGTTTCTTCTCTTTATTAGGTACAGATTCCAAGGTCAGCTTAACAAGCCAGACAATTGTTAGATGGATGGAATAGTCAAATTTATTTTCCAGAAAACAACCCCCAAACTCTTACACAATAATTATCCAACTGAGATGATTTAGCATGACTTGGGTTAATGCTGTGCTGCTCATGAAGGCTAAGAATTAGCTATGTAATTTGCTTCTGCCTTCTGCTATGTTTCAGAACAAATCTCACCTCATCATTTTCACTGAGTTCTGTGAACTGCTTGCCTCATCTCTGCCAGACTCATGGGGTCACCCTTTACAGAGGAAGAATCTCCATGCTGTTGCTAGCAGAAAGTGTGTTGAGTATTGAGAAGTGATTAGCAGTAGTTAAGGCCCTAAATTCTCATGGGTCACCTGTAGTTATTGGTTGTTATTGGCAGTCAGATACATTCCTAGCAGATGTGAACCTTTATGCTTAGAATTGTTTTCCCTCTATTCTTAAGAAATGCCAAATGTATTCCAGTACAGCATTTCTGATAGAACTGGAGACAGTGCTGTCAAATTTGGTAAGTCAGATTGAGCAAGAGCTCTTGTATCTAAAATGCATTTGGGATATTAAACTTGTTAATTGATAAGATCTGTTAAGAAATCAAGGAGGCTTTTCTAGAAAAGAAGCCCCTTGTAAGTTTGGTTACACTTTCTTTGTGTTTTCATATGTTATTCCTTCCAAGTTGTGGCTAGGTACTTTGACTCTATAGAAGCCTGTAGTGCAGGCAAGTGAATGTGTATAGCCCTATTGCTCTCCATGGTGATAAAACTATATAAAACCTTCAGCATAATCAAAACTGCTTATCTCTTTTATTATTCTTCTGCCTTCTGTGGGTTCTTTGAAACTTTACCAGGGCCTCCTTATGAACTCCATTAGACTTTTCTTTCAAACAAGCAGATTGAACCCTTGAACCTTTGTTTTCATTTAGAATCATGGAAAGATAATGCATTTGTTGGAAGCGACCTTAGAGGCCAACCCCTCAGTTGAATATAAAGGGGGAAGGGGACAAACATTTATTGTCTCATTATGTGTCATACTGTGCTAAGCATTTTACAAATATTATCTCATCTGATCCTCACAACAGTCCTAGGAGGTAGGGGCTATTATTATCCCAACTTTATTTGGGGGAAGCTGGGGCAAACAGAGGTTTGACTTGCCCAGGATCACAAGTGTTTGTGGCTGCATTTGAACTCAGGACTTCCTGACTCCAGGCTCAGTGCTTTATCCACTATGCCAGAAGTGAAATGACTTGCTCACAGTAAAACCCATCTCCTTGTGGTCTAAGTTCCCGTTTTTCACTATGTCACCCAATTCAACTATCAGGCAAGCCAGTCATTGAGAGAGGCATGGTCTCCAGGAATAAGGAAATGAGAGTCCTTTTGTACTGTGCTTGGTCTGACCTCTTCTGAAGCATTATGTTCAGTTGGGGGTGTCCCAGGGAGGAATGACGCTGATAAACTTGAGAGTTGCCAGAGGAAGGCAGCCATTTTGAGGACTTTGAGTTTGTTCCATATGAGGATTGTGCTTAATACATTGTTCTACACCCAGAAGTCATCATTATTTCTTATGTATGGACCTCTGCTAGATATCTTGTTGTTCCATAAGCCCAAATTCAGGGCACTCTCTGGAATTTTGAAAAACAAAACTTATCTTACTCTGAGATTCCTTTTTATCCAAATCAGATCTGTTGTGATTTGATTCCAGTATACTCTTATGAAGACCACTTGTGCATGTATTATGTCAAAAGCAAAGGGTCTGAAGGAATACCTCATCTGCAAATTGTGATAGTGTTCAGAACTTGAACAAAAAAATTAAAGCCTTTATTAGATACAAAGTACTGTTATAGGTGCTAGGGTTACAAATAAAAAAAGTCAGATGTCTCTACTTTTAAGGACTTTGCATTCTTTGACTTTTCTTTTTGAAATTTTAATGTTATCTTTCTTTTTATGTTACCTCCATTTCTGACTATATCCTTCCCTGATCCTACCTAGTGAACCATCCATTATAATAAGTATTTCTTAAGAGGAAGAAAAAACAATTCAGCATAAGCAAACCAGCACACCAACCCAGTATGACGCTGAATCCATTATATCTCCATACTTCCCCGTCTTTCCAAAGAAGAGAGGAAGCTGATTTTCTTAACTTTCCAATTGGTTTTTTGTTGTTGTTGTTGTTTTTCTTCTTTACATTGTTCTAGTCATTCTACATATTGTTTTTCTGGTTCTCCTATCATCACTATCATCACTCTGTAGGAGTTCACAGGTCTTCTAAGGGGGATTTTACATTCAGATGCAGTCAAATAGGGACATAAAGCATGATTTGGACTACTTAGATCAGGAAGGGAATTTTAGTCTAGGCAACCCAGGTATGATGGATTGGGCATCTTGGCTCAATAGATTATCACATCCTTTCCAATAGCAGTATTAATGTTGATTTTTATTATTGTTCTTAGAGCAAGAAAGAGTAAGAGGTAAAAGCGGGGTGAGGAATGACATAAGTATGTGGTGGCAAGATTCCTGGCACGATGCCCATACGGGTTAGCCCGTGGTGTCATGGTGGATTGTTGGTTTTCATATGAAGTACTTCTAGGAAAACCTAGGTTCAAGTCCTGTCTGTCATACGTACTAAACTGTGTGACCATGTCCTGGTGATTTAACCCCTCAATACCCTCAGGCAATTTTCTCAGACTAGATATTACAGAATACTAAAGGGAGTTTCCAAACTGTGAGTTCTCCACAGCAGAGAAATTGTAAGTTGAGACCTACTGCTCTTTGTCCCCTCTCCCAGAGATACATTGTTGCATATTCTTATCATTGAGGATTAATGTCCGTAATTGTTTATTCATATTTATGACACAGAATATTTTAAAGATGTGTTTAATTTATTATTTTAGACCACTTTATAGTGCTTTCCTTTGAAGAGCTTGTAATTGGATGGAGGGGTGACAATATGCAAACAAATATGTACAAACAGGCCATATAAGATATATTTTATATATAATTAATGGAGGAAAGGCACTAGAATTAAGGATTGGGATTTTAGCTAATCAGATTCTTATGGACAAATGCATCGCACCTTATGCTAGTGATGCTGTTAAATTGGCTTAGTCCATCAGTCATAATTTGAATAGTAGAAATTTAGAGATTTCAAGGAACTACCTAGACAAAAAGTAATGATTCTTTCTGATACATAGTTTTATAGTTACATAGTTTTCTAATTTGTCCTAATGTCACAATTATGAGAGATTTTTTTGAAGTATACGGAAAAGTAGTTTTCAAATCCTTATACATAGAAAGCCTTTTACCAAGTATCCAAAGTGGTTAATTTATATATTAGCCCTAGGCTTCTGGTGAATGAGATAACAAGCTGTGAGAAGATCAGAAGGAGAAAGAAGAATGACACAAAGACCCTAAGTAAGCTCAAAACTGGATAAATGATTCAGAATAAATCAGGTGTGCAGACAGACCTAGGCTATCATGATAGCACCTACCCTGGTATCTTTATGAATATGTCATCCAGTTGTATTCCTTTTCCCTTGCTAGAATTAGATTCCATATTGCCAACCACCTGCTGGTGACCTCCACTGTAACATGACAAAAAGGTCCTTTGTGTCTTCCTCTTTTCCAAATTTAATTCTGTCTTTTGAGAGCATTATCAGTAACCCTCCCAGTCATGTGAGTTTGTAACCTTGGAGTTAACCTTGGATTTTTCCCCTGTCCTTCACTTCCATATCCAGTAATTTCCCAAGTTCTGTAGATTTCACCTCTACAAAATGTCTCCCATCCATCATTCTTTCTTTTCACTAATTAACTCTTATGTCCTACTGATTTCTTTCTTGCCTAGACTACTGTACTCACCTCTTCCTCTGTTTCCTTTCTTCAATCCTTTCTTCCTGTACTACTAAAATAATCTTTTTAAAGCACAAGTGTGTCCATGTTGCTTGCTCAAAAAAAAAAACCAACAAGAATTTTATTTTTAATGTATTTATGATAAAATTGAGTTATTTTGGTTATTTTGTTATCTTATGACCAAGTAATTGATTTTCTTGGTTGGAAGGACCATCTCTCTGGATGTCCTCAGTACTACTGAAGTGGCAATCCTGGGCCTCACTCAGTACAGCTTTGTACCTTTTGTCTTTTTATGAAGCCTTCTGTTAGTATTCATATTTAAATGTTCCCTTGGTTTCTTTTACTTTGGATTACCTCAATTAGGATTTTAAAATGAGAGGGGAATTTAGAGAATACCACCACGCCCATTCCCATGCAGAAAATCCTTCAGCATTTCTGCTAGGTGATCCTACAACCTTGTATTCTCTTTCTCTTCTGATTATTTATATTCTGTTTAACCGAGCAAATGCTGTGTTTATCCAACAGAATGTATGTTCCTTACAAGTTGGAACAGTTTTCTGTGTCATTAACCTAAACATCTAAAATAGTGCTTTGCAAATTTAGTGCATGTGTTTAGTAAATATTTATTGAATGAGATAAATTTAGGGGCTTTCTATTTTTTTGTAGAATACTCACAAAATCAAAGAATTTTTTAGTCAAAAGAGGGCTCAGTGATCATCTTGTTCAACCCATAAGTAAAAGAAATCTCTAACATAGCGTGCCCAAAGGTGGTTATCTAACTTCTTGAGAGACCTTCAGTGAGGTGAACTTGCTACTTCCCAAGGCAATCTCTTCCACTATTGGACAGCTCTAATTGTTGGGATGTGTTTTCAATAATATAATGGTGATAATGATGTTTGCAAAGCTTTGTGTATGTAAACTTGTTTGAGATAACTGTGATACGAATTTTTGTAGAAAAGGATTTAAGATTGAGAGGGTTAGACTAGACATAGCTAGTCTAAGGCAGGATTTTAATGCAGCCAAGTTCCATACTGAACATATTCTCCACTCCATGTCTTTATAGTGACTGTCTGTTATGCCTGAAATGTTCTCTCTCCTCACCTCTGTGTCCCAGCATCTGTGGTTTCCTTCATACCTTAGTGTTTACAACCAGATAACTCTGGCATTCATTAATTGGCCAATAATAAGCCCCAGCCCAAGCCTTACTTGCTCATTATTTAAGTTTTGATGGCTCAGAGTGAGTGAAAATTGCAGTTGTTTCTGTTCTGGACAGAAACTGACAGTCTTTCTCTCCTTGATGGATTCTTTTGTGAAGGCAAAGTAGGCCATTTTTTACCTCAGTTCTTACTTTACCTTTAACTACTGAATGGGTGTTGCCTCAGAGAGTCTGATACCTCAGAAAGACCTTAGCCTAAGAAGGCCAAGGTCTCTTACTGCATCCTGGGCCATTGCTAGTTATCCTGACCTGTGTCTTGCTACTGGATTCTGGAGGAGAGAGTGAGACTGATGACTTTTCACGGCCCTGCCTCACTTAAATCCAATTCACTTGCACATCAAGACATCATCAAGAATGAAGTACGAATGAGAGCTAAAATCCCACCCTTTACAGAAGCTTTTTCTGATTCCCTTTAATGCTCATACCTTCAATTTGAGATTATTCCCAATTTGTCCTCTGTGTGTGTGTGTGTGTGTATAATTTCCTGTTTGTACATTGTTGCTTGCATATTGTCTTCCTCATTAGACTTTGAGATCCTGGGAAACAAGGACTTCTATGATTTTCTCTGTATTCTGATGTAGCTTAGCAAAGTACTTGGCATACAGTAGACACTCAATATTTGTTGTCTTGATGACTTACAAGAGGCCTTTAAAATTGAGCACACAAAGCAATTATACAAATGTTATGTGTATTTCAGTATTTCAAAGATCCTTGTTTTCTTTGATGGGGGTATCCCCTCCATTTTGCAAGTTCTTTGTGACTTAGTAGATAGTCTTTAAAAATTTCCAGAACTGAATAATTGATCTCCCTGTAGCCAATTGAATAGAACTCTGTTGATCCTTAGATGTTAGATCTATAGCCCATCCCCAGACTAATACTTAGGACTTTATCAGCTCTGTACTGAATCTTCCTGTTTAGTTGCAGAGTCCCAGGGACACATCTACATCAGATAAGAATGAGGCTTTGGGGGGGTTGATAAACTTTTCTTATCTCCATGGCTTATAAATTTATTCTGTGCTATGCTTCCCTTTGGGGGACACTGGGCCCTCTTCTCTCTATATAGTTGAGGGGACCTCTGGGGGTCAGATTCTGGTGATTAAATTATTCTGTTTTTTTTTCTATGGTGTCTGAGCCAGCTGAGAGTAGATTCTATAGAATAGATACAGATTCACTTCTATACCCTTTATATGTTTGACATATATTTAACTTGCATTTGTTGTTAATTTACTTAATCTTTGCCTCTTTCTCTTTCTACATCTATAGATTAGATAGATATACTTACACACACATATATATACATACATACCCATACATACACACGAATATATACACACATATATATTATTTGTCTTTTATCTATGCTTCCTCTTTTCCTGCTCAGTTATTCTCTTTTCTTGTTGTTGTTGAATCCAGGGGGTCATTTTCTTACCTTGTTAATACAGTTTTTCATCATTCCTGCTGCCTCTTTTCTGGGATGGTGTTGATTGCTTCTTCAGTTAATGACACTACAGCTGGAGATAAATTGGTTATGGTTTGATGGCACATGATAAATACACATATCATTGGCAATTGGATATCCTACCCAATAACTAGTTCTGTATTCTGAGAGAGAGATTTCCTCCTGAGAGTGCTGGGGAAATTGTGATAGTATCATCCATCAGAAATGTTATTCCTAGTAATGAATCTGTGAGACAGATCTCAACCAAGGATATCTTGAAGAAATAATGTTCTCTCTGGAAGGAATACTGTATATTTTCATCATAAAGCCAGCTGAATTTGCCTAAAGTGTTTAATCCTTTCTCATACTACTAACAATGGCATCAAATGTATCTTGTCACTGGAAATGATTGAAGTTCTTCTCTAGGAATAACTAAGCAAGATTTATTTGTTTGTAACATATCCAATAGCACCCTTTTGTATCTTCATTTTGATTCCTTTTGGAATCCTGGCAAATTGGATTTTAATTGGATTGGAGGAAGATTGCATTGTACTCTCTTTTTAAAAGAAAAGCTACTGGTAATTTTTTAATGTTCAGAGAATTATATAAATAAGGATGAACAGAATCTATTTCAGGGTAAGGTAATTACACCATCATTGGATAGAAAATCTGTGTATAAAAATAGCCAACCTCAGATGGTGTTGGAGAAAGGTAATTAAAGTATGGAGAATAATGAAAAAATACCCCTTGCTTTGCTACTTTCTTTTAATGGCAGGCTTAGTTCCCTACAATCAAAGCACTGAGTCCTCACCTGGAAGTCTATGCAGAATTAATGGTTGGAAGTTAGAGAGAGGCAAATTTAGGCATTGTATCAGGAACAATTTCTTAAAAAATGAAAGTTGTCCAGAAGTGGACTCAGTTACCTCAACAAGTCTTTAGGCAGTGGCTGGGTAGCCACTTGTCAAATATAGTGTAGTGGGGATTCCTTTGATTTAAGACTTGGACTGGATGTCTTCTGAGACTCTTCAGATTCCGTGTTTTTCTGATAGGAGAACTCCATTTTCATCTCTAGATTTACCACCAATTTGTGTGTGTGTATGTGTGTGTGTGCGTGCGTGCGTGCGTGCATGCACACCTTCTAAGCAGAGGCCACATGGAGTAATTAGTGAAATAAAGACTTTATTCTTTTGTCTTGATTGGGCAACCCATTAGTAAAACATTTTTGAGCATGTATCCCTAATATGTGTATATTTACTTAGAAATTAATATACATCTACTGTATGCAATACTGTACATCATGCACAGTTTAAAAATACACAAAAATTTTAAATATTTTTATTTTATTAATGTTATAAAACCTTTTTTGCATATACAGTAGGATTGAATAAGTTTCATTATTTTTAAAATATCTCCATTAGGGCAGATTTGTAAATGGTAATTGTTCTTGTAGTAACTAAGTATTTAGTTAATTTAATCAATTGAGCTAGCCAAAGCAGGTTAATTTTTTTTTTCTAAAGATACTGTTTATTGAAAGATACTTAGTGTACCAATTAAATAATAGGTCAGAAAAGTGCATGAACAGGACAACAGAAGTCATTTCTCTCTTTGTGGGGATTCGCCATAGACAATACAAAAACAAAACAAAACCAAAATCAAGAAGCAAATTGTCTGATTTCAGTTCAGCAGAAAGTTTTTTAATATAAGTTGAATACTGCTTCCTTTACAAGGTTCCACTTAATAGATAGTGTCATGCCTAATTTTCAATTTGTGTTTGTCTATGCTAATTATGTTTTTCTATGAGTGTGAGGAGCTTCATAAGAGCTTATTTGACTAGATGGTAAAGTGGAGAAATGAGAATAACATCTAATATGGTTGAAAAGGTTGTTGTTAAGTTGTTTCAGTCATTTCTGACTCTTCATGACCCCATTTGGGGTTTTCTTGGTAAAAATACTGGAGTGGTTTGCCATTTCCTTCTCTAGCTTATTTTACAAATGAGGAACTGAGGCAAACAGTGACTTGCCCAGGATCACACAGATAACAAGTATCTGAGGCCAAATTGGAACTCAGGAAGATGATTTTTCCTGACTTCAGGCTTGGCACTGTATCCACTCTACCACTTAGCTGCCCTGAAAGGTAGGTTGAGATAGATTTGGAAGAGCTGTAATGCCAAACAAAGGTGCTGATATTACATTATAACTTCTCCAGGGAGCCATAGGTGTTCTTTCAGTAATGAGTGACATGGCCAGACCTATGCTCTATGAAATTACTTTGACAAGAGAATGAATTGAAGTGATGACAAACTTGGAGCAAAGAAACGTATTAGTTGGTCATTGCTATAGCCAAGGGGATGATACAGGGAGCAGTGGTAGGTTGCTGGGGGCAAGGGTTTTCCTAATCGCACATGTCCAGTTGTGGTCATGGTTGAGTGATAATACGTAAAGGTTAAGTATGATTATATTGGAAATGAGCACCAAGATTGGCTGCCCCATAGATGTGAGACATGTGGGATGACAGAATTCATCATTCTACTTATTGATTGGTTGATTACACAAATCCTGGGGTCATACTGTGGCCTCTTGATGGTGGGCCTCTATTTTGGCAATCATTGATTTAGTGGATAGAAAAATGGCCTTATAGTCAGATTGATTTGGGGTTCAGATCTAGCCTCTGACACAAGTTCTGTGACTATTGACAAATTTCACCCTCTCAGTGACCCACTAATTTCTTTAAGTAAGTTTCAGATGAATTGCAATATAGAAGTTTCTGTATTGGGAGTTTCCTACACATATCTACTGAGAAAATTCTAACATGATTGGACTGCATATGAACTATTCTTAATGATATTGAATATTGTTTTGAAAATCCTGATGTAAGGAAGCTTATACAGCAGAGAGAGAAAATGGAAGAAGTGTTTGAAGAGTTAAGGATCATGAATACAAATGTTTTTGTACCTTCATCTTTAGAATTCAATCTAGTTTTAGGCACTAGCTTCATATTTTATGTCCCAAAGGGACCACTAGAGATTGTTGTTTTAAACATTGTCCAAGTTCTCCAGGAAAATTGTTGGTATACCCAGTTCCAGAGTCCAGAGTCAACTGGTTATTACCTTACTAAATTTCTAGCTTGCTACCATGAATCTGCAGAATCATGGAGTATTAGAGAAACTAGAGGGGCTTATCTATTTGTCCTTGGATCACTGGAACTATTGGGCTCTGAAAATGTGACCTTACCTACCTTATAGTATTATGAATTTTGGTTTTCTTTTGATCTTTGATTTTTTGATCTTTCATTATGTATACTTTATATGTTACTTGGCAATAAGAAGATACATTGTTTTCTTGACTCAAAAATTTACTACTTAAGTGTACATCATCAAAATATTAAATTTCTTTATTTTGTGTCCTCATTGTAAAATTAGAATACGATTTCCTGTCTTCTAGGAATATTATGGCACTTCATTTGAGGCTTTAATATAAGGGCTAGAGTGTGCAGAGCAGGGTCTCAGAGTAAATAGAATCCCATTAGAGTCCCACTTCTGCCACTCAGCCAGCCTGGAACTTTGGATTAGTCACTTAACTCTTAGAAATTTGCCTTCCCTGTCTCTGACGTGGAGATGACATTTCTTGCATTCTGCTTCTCTTAGGATGGTTGTGAAGATTAAATGAGTTATTGTACATAAAGCATGAGGTAAGTGTCAAACACTATAACTGAGCTGTTGTACTCATTATTACAGAAAGCAGTGAGTGCCAGGAGTTAGCATTATTGCCACTTACATCGCAATATACTTCAGTTTCCTGTTTTGCCATTACCAATCCCAGCTATTAGCCACAGCCAGAGGCAGACAGAATTCTGAACCAGAAATGAGGGCTTAAAAGTAGAAAGTCTTATAGTTGTTATGAGTTCATTTTAACTGTATTTGAATATAATGAAGGAGTTCTTTGTCTTTTCCTACATTATTAGAATTAAAATTAGGTTATCATTCATTAATAATAATCTAGAAATACTTTAGAATATGATTAGGCAAGTAAAGAAACCACCATGCCGTTGAAAAGCATGCTGGGAGAGAAATTCCCAAGAGGACTTGATGGAAAGTCAGAAAATATAATCAGATCGAGAGAAGAGGTCTAGAATACCTACAGTTATTCCAGTAGTGTTGAAAAAGCACGTGATTTTAATTTTGTTTAAGTTGAAATATTAACTTTCTAATTAATTTAATTTTCAGTGTTTTGACTTAGTGCTATCTAGAACAGACTGGCTTAATTGTAAACATTTAGTATTACATAAAGGCTGAATGGATTCCATTATTGCTAGGGAAAATTGCTTTCTTAACAGCATCTCTTCTTTTCCATTTGAAAGTATACATCTGTATTTAGTTTCTGCCACCATTACTTTGCTTAAGATAGGAGCTGGTCCATCATACTTAATCTACATAATCATAACCTTCTATGCTAGAGAAAGGCATTTAATTTCAGTCTCAGTTTTATTTGAAAGACATTCAGTATTCCTCAGCTCTTCTAAATTACTGAAAGTACCTTCAATGTCATATACCAAATATTTATTAAGCACCCATTATGGGCATCCTGTTCTTGGAAAGCTGGAAAAAGACAAGGCTTAGACAAGCTGAGGGGTTTACCTTCCTAGTAAGCCTTGCCTTCTGTTCCAGATCTTCAAGTCTATATAAATTACTGCGTAGAAAAGACTTTTTCAATCCTTACAGAAGTTAATTCAGACTATTCACTGGAAGGTCAAATACTGAAGCTGAAGCTTAAACGTTTTAGTCACATGATGAGAAGACAGCACACCTTGGAAAGGACCCTGATTTTGGGAAAGGTTGAAGGCAAAAGGAGAAGGGGACAGCAGAGGAAGAGATAGATAGTGTCATGAAAGCAATGGACATGAGCTTGGACAGACTTTCGAAGATGGTGGAGAATAGAAAAGCCTGGAGAGTCGCTGAAAGTTGGATACCATTGAACAACAACAGAATATCTTTTCAGGTTAGGTAGGCCAAAAATCTATGGAACTTCAAACCTGGGAGTAATATCACTATTAGGAAAATTGAAGTTTTCAACAATTTAGCTTTTTATTCTTATAATCTTGTATTAGATTTCACTGAAGAAGAACCTGAGATACAGTACATGTAATATCCTACTAGGAGTGAGCCTGGAAGCAGGGTTGTGTCCTCATACTGATGTTTATTGTAGCCCAGCCTGCTGAGTATTCATGAAAGCTCAGCAAAGCCTGTCCATGTCAATTAAGTCAGAGAGTGAAGGTTGTTCAGACTGAGGCCTGGAGTTAGCCATAGGCAGAGGCAGGGAGAGTCAATATAACCTTGCTTATCCCCCTATCTTCCTGCATTTGCCTCATTCCACTATTTCTCAGACATCTCTCTGTAAATTCTTTAAGGCATGGAGACTTCAGCTCTTTTAAAGTAATTAATACTTTCTTAGTAATTGCTGACAATAGATTTTTTTAGCTCCCTCACTCATTTTTGTTTTCTCCTTTGCAATCTGAAGCTAAGTTTTCTTAATGAAAAAGAAACAAAATAGGAACTAATTACTTTTGACTCCTCTTATTGTTAGTATGGTATATTTAACTTGGTACCGGATTTTATGTGTGAGGACAGTGGGAGAGAGAGGAGCTGAAGATGACTTCAGGTTTTTGAGCCTTGATGATTGATAGAATAAAAATGTCATTAATAGAAATGGTAAAGGCATGAAGAAGAACTAGTTTTACAGGAAAGGTGAACATTGTTTTGGGTGGAGATTGGGAGGAGGTCAGAGGGAGGGAAATTGGGTTGGGGGTTATCTTCATAGACATTATAATTGAAGTTATAGGAGTAAATAAGATTGCCAGAGGGAGCGAGGGACAAGGGCGCATTTGTGTATGTGTGTGTGTCATGAATTCCTTTGTCAATCTGCAAAGCCTATGGACAGCTTCTCAAAATGTTTTAAAATGCATAAAATTACATATAAATAATTTTCACTTATTTATTTTAGCATTAATTTGTAAAGTTTTGAGTTCCAAACTCTTTCCCTCCATCCGGCTCTTCTCTGACCAGTTGAGATATCAGAGCAATATTAAACATGTGAAGTCATGTAACACATATTTCCATGTTGCAAAAAAAAGTAAGAAAAATAAGATTAAAAATATGCTCCATTCTGTTATGACCTTTGTTCTCAGAGGTTATCATTTGTCTCTCTGGAGGTAGATAGCATTTTTCATCATAACTTTTTTTGAAATCATCTTGGATCATTGTCTTGATCAGAGTAGCTAAGTCTTTCACACTTGAACATCTTTATGATATTGCTGTTACTGGGTACACTGTTCTTCTGTCTTCCCAGGCTTTTCTGAAATCATCCTCTTTGTCATTTCTTATAGCACAAATAATATTCCATCACAATCATGTACTACACCTTTTTAGGCATAATTCTTTGCTACCACAAAAAAGAGATGCTTATAAATATTTTTTTATGTATATAGGTTCTTTTCCTTTTCTTTGATCTCTTTGGGATATAGACCTATCAGTGGTATTGTTAGGTTGAAGGGTATGAACAGTTTTGTAGCCTTTTGGGTATACTTCCAGATTGTTCTGTTTTTTAAAATTTTATTTATTTTTTATTAATAAATTTTATTTATTTTCAATGTCCTACAATAACTAGCATATAATTTAGATTATTATTTTCTCCTCCCTGCCCCCTACCTCTTCCCTCCCTCTCTGAGGCAGCATACAATTCTGTATAGGTTCTACACATACATTCCTATTAAATACATTTTCACTATAGTCATGCTGTGTTGAAGAATTAACATGAGTGGGAGAAATCATCTAACAAACCAAAATGCAATGCGCGCGCGCACACACACACACACACACACACACACACACACACAAAATGATCTGCTACATTCTGCAATTGGATTCCATAGTTCTTTGGATGTGGAAGGCATTTTGCCTTAGAAGACCATTGGGAATTTTTTTTAAGTCCTTGCATTGCTGTGAAGATCCAAGTCTACCAGAAAAAACTCTTGCAAACTGTGGTCGTTCCTGTGCACAAAGTTCTCCTGATTCTGCTCCTTTCACTCAGCATCAGATCATACAAGTCTTTCCAGGCCTCTCTGAAGTCTTCCTGTTCATCATTTCTTATAGCACAATAGTATTCCATTACATGCATATAGCATAATTTATTCAGTCATTCCCCAATTGATGGGCATCCCCTTGATTTCCAGTTTTTGGCCACCTCAAATAGTGCTGCTATAAATATTTATGTACATGTGGAACCCTTTCCCATTTTTATGATCTCTTGGGGATACAGTCCTAGAAGCAATATTTCTGGGTCAAATGGTATGCTAATTTTTGTAGCCCTTTGGGCATAGTTCCAAATTGCTCTCCAGAATGGTTGGATCAGCTCACAGTTCCACCAACAGTGTATTATTATGCCAACTCTAACACATCCTCTCCAACATTTATCATCTTCCTGTTCGATCATGTTTGCCAGTCTGATAGATGTGATATGGTACCTCAGAGTTGTTTTGATTTGCATCTCTCTAATCAACAGTGATTTAGAGCATTTTTTCATATGACTATACGTATCTTTAATTTCTTCCTCTGAAAATTGCCTGTTCATATCCTTTGACCATTTATCAATTGGAAAATGACTTGTATTTTTGTACATTTGACTCAGTTCTCTATATATTTTAGAAATGAGGTCTTTATCACCGACATTAGCTGTAAAAATTCTTTCCCAGTTTTCTACTCCGTCTGAATTTTGGTTGCATTGGGTTTGGTTGTGCAAAAACTTTTCAGTTTAATGTAATCAAAATTATCCATCTTTCACTTCATAATGCTTTCTATCTCTTTTGTCAAAAATTCTCCACTTCTCCATAAATCGGATAAATATACCATTCCTTGCTCCACCAATTTATCCATAGTATCAGTGTTTATTACCTAGGTTGTGTGCCCATTTGGATTTTATTCTTGTGTATGATGTCAGTTATTGGTCTTTGCCTAGTTTCCAGTTTTATCCAGTTTTCCCAGCAATTTTTGTTGAACAGTGAGCTCTTATCCCAGAAGCTGGGATCCTTGGATTTATCAAACAGTAGATTGCTGTATTCATTGTCCACTAGGTCTTGAGTACCTAGCCTATGCCACTTGTCTACCCTTCTGTTTCTTAGCCAGTACCAAGTGGTTTTGATAATTGCTGCTTTATAATACAATTTGAGATCTGGTAGTGCTAGGCCATCTTCCCTTGCATTTCTTTTCATTAGTCCCCTTGATATTCTGGACCTTTTGTTCTTCCAGATGAATTTTGATACTATTTTTTCCAGCTCTAGAAAATAATTATCTGATAGTTTAATTGGTATGGTACTAAATAAGTAAATTAATTTAGGAAGAATTGTCATTTTTATTATATTGGCTCAGCCTACGCACAAACAACTGATGTTTTTCCACTTACTTAGATCTGACTTTATTTGTGTGAAAAATGTCTTGTAGTTGTGTTCATATAGTTCCTGGGTTTGTTTTGGCAGGTAAACTCCTAAATATTTTATAGTGTCTACCTTAGCTTTAAATGGGATATCCCTCTATCTCTTGCTGTGGGGTTTTGTTGCTAATATATAGAAATGCAGAAGATTTGTGTGGGTTTATTTTGTAAGCTGCAACTTTGCCAAAGTTGTTTATTATTTCAAGTAGTTTTTTACCTGAATCTCTGGGATTTTCTAAGTATATCATCATATCATCTGCAAAGAGTGATAACTTAGTTTCTTTTTTGCCTATTCTAATTCCTTCAGTTTCTTTATCTTGTCTAATTGCTATAGCTAACATTTCTAGTACCATACTAAATAATAGTGGTGATAATGGACATCCTTGTTTCACCCCTGATCTTACTGGAAATGCATCCAGCTTATCACCATTGCATATAATGCTTGCAGAAGGTTTTAGGTAGACACTGCTTATTATTTTGTGGACAGTTCCCTTTATTCCTGTGCTGTCCAATGTTTTTAATAGGAATGGGTGTTGTATTTTGTCAAAAGCTTTTTTCTGCATCTGTTGAGATAACCATGTGGTTTCTGTTAGTTTTGTTGTTGATATGGTCAGTAATGCTAAAGGTTTTCCTAATATTGAACCAGCCCTGCATTCCTGGTATGAGTCCTACCTGATCATAATGTATTATTCTCATGATAAGTTACTATATTCATTTTGCTAAAATCTTATTTAAAATTTTCACATCTATATTCATTAGAGAAATTAGTCTATAATTTTCTTTCTGTGTTTTGTCTCTTCCTGGTTTAGGTGTCAAAACCATATTAGTATCATAAAAAGAATTTGGAAGGACTCCTTCCTCAATTTTCAAAAATAGTCTATATAGTATTGGAATTAACTGTTCTTTAAATGTTTGATAGAATTCACTTGTAAATCCAGTCCTGTAGATTTTTTCCTAGGGAGTTCATTGATGGCTTGTTCAATTTCTTTTTCTGAGATAGGGTTGTTTAAGTATTCAACTTCCTCCTCTGTTCATCTGGGCAAGTTGTATTTTTTAAAATAATCATCCATCTTATTTAGATTGTCGAATTTATGGGCATAAAGTTGGGCAAAGTAATTTCTAATTATTGTTTTAATTTCCTCCTCATTGGAGGTGAGGTGACCCCTTTCATTTTTGATTTTAGTAATTTGGTTTTCTTCTTTCTTTTTTTAAAATCAGATTGACCAAAGGTTTATCAGTTTTATTAGTTTTTCATAAAACCAGCTATTGGTTTTATTTACTAATTCAATAGTTTTCTTAATTTCAATTTTATTAATCTCTCCTTTGGTTTTCAGTATTTCTAATTTGGTATTTACTTGGGGATTTTCAACTTGTTCTTTTTTCTAGCTTTTTCAGCTGCATGCCCAAGTCATTGATCTCCTCTTTCTCTATTTTGTTCATGTAGGCATTCAAAGAGAGAAAACTTCCCCTCAGAACTGCTTTTGCAGTATCGCATAAGATTTCATAGGTTATCTCATTATTGTCATTCTCTTGAATGAAGTTGATTGTTTCTATGATTTCTTATTTAACCCATTCCTTCTTTAGGATTAGATTATTTTGTTTCCAATTAATTTTTGGTTTTTCTTTCCATGGCCTTTTATTACATATAATTTTTATTGCATTATGATCTGAGAAGGATGCATTGACTATCTCTGCCTTTCTGCACTGGATTGTGAGGTTTTTAATGCCCTAGAACATGGTCAGTTTTTGTATATGTGCTGCTGAGAAAAAGGTATATTCCTTTCTATTCCCATTCGGTTTTCTCCAGAGATCTATCATATCTACCTTATCCAGAGTTTTATTTACCTCTTTAACCTCTTTCTTGTTTATTTTGAGGTTAGATTTATCAAATTCAGAGAGGGGGAGGTTGAGGTCCCCTACTAGTATAGTTTTGGTGTGTATTTCTTTCTTCAACTTCCCCAACCTCTCCTCTAAGAATTTGGATGCTATACCACTTTGAGCATACATGTTTAGTAATGATATTGCTTCATTGTTTATTGTGCCTTTTAGCAAGATATAGTTTCCTTCCTTATCTCTTTTGATTAGATCTATTTCTGCTTTTGCTTTGTTTGAGATTAGGACTGCTACCCCTGCTTTTCTTGTGTCAGCTGAGGCACATTATATTCTGCTCCAGCCTTTTACCTTTACCCTGTGTGTATCTCCCCCATTTCAAATGTGTTTCTTGTAAACAACACATTGTTGAATTATGGCTTTTAATCCATTTTGCTATCTGTCTCTATTTTATGGGAGAGTTCAGTGCATTCACATTCACATTTATGATTACAGTCTTTGTCTTCCCCTCCATCCTCTTTCCCACCGTTTGTGCTTTTAGTTCTCCCATCTCCCTTCCCTTCCTCAATAGAGTTTTTACTTTTCACCACCACCTCCTGCAGTCTTCCCTTCCTTCTTTCAGCCCCCCTCCCTTTTACTCCTCTTTACCCTTACTAGTTCTTCCCTCCATTTTAGCTTCCCCTCTCCTTTCTTCCCCCTTCCCCTCCTACTGCCTATAGAGCTAGTTAGATTTATATACTTAATTAAGTTTATTGTCCCCTCCTTGAACCAAATCAGATGAGAGTACCTCTCAAAGAATGCTCATCTCTCTCCCCTCTTTCCCTCTAGTATAATTTTGTACTTCTTCCTGTGATGTAATTTACCATTTTCTGCTTCCTCTTTTTCACATCTCCTGTTATAATCCCTTCACACGCTTAAATCATATTTTTATCATCACATCATTTACTTTATACCCATTCCCTCATATTTCATAATAGATGCACAATTCTCAGGATTAACTAATATAATCTTCCCTTATAGGGAGGTAAACAGTTTGCCCAAATTGAGTAACGAATTTTTCTTTTCTCCTGTTTACCTTTTTATGCCTCTCTTGCGACCTGGATTTGAAGATCGAATTTTCTGAGTTATGGCCTTTTTGGTAGGAAGGTCTGGAAATCCCTTATTTCACTGAATGTCCATTTCCTTGCCTGAAATGTTATGCTGAACTTTGCTGGGTAATTGATCCTTGGTTGTCATCCCAACTCCTTTGCCTTATGGAATATTGTATTCCAATTCCTTCGATCTTTTAATGTAGAAGCTGCAAGGTCCTGTGTGATCCCGACTGTTGCTCCTCGGTATTTGAATGGTTTCTTTCTGGCTGCCTGTATTATTTTCTCCTTCACTGATAGTTCTGGAATGGCAACAATATTTCTTGGGGTTTTTAGTTTGGGATCTCTTTCGAGAGGTGAACAGTGGATTCTTTCGATGACTATTTTGCCCTCTGGATCTCGCACTTTCGGGCAGTTTTCCTTGATGATTTCTTGGAAGATATTATCCAGCCTCTTTTTTTTTCATCATGGCTTTCTGGTAGGCCAATAATTCTTAAATTTTCTCTCCTGGATCTATTTTCCAGGTCAGTTTTTTTTTCCAATTAGGTATTTTACATTTTCTTCTATCTTTTCTTTCTTTGGATTTTGTTTGACTGATTATTGATGTCTCATAGAGTCATTAGTTTCTACTTGCCCAATTCTATCAATTTATCAAATTGTTTTCTTCAGTTAACTTTTGCATCTCCTTTTACATCTGTCCAATTATTTCTTTTAAGGAATTATTTTCTCCAGATAGTTTTTGTACTTCCTTTTCCATTTGTCCAATTTTCCCAGTTAGTTTTATGCTTCCTTTTCCATTTGTTCAATTTTCCTTTTTAAAGAGATATTCTCATCAGTGAATTCTTTTTTCATACTTTTAAAATCATTGGCCAGTTTTTCTTTTATTTCTTTCTTCAGCTGTTCCAGCAGAGCTGTTTGTGCATGCGAGCAGTTCATAGTCTCTTCTGAAGTTTCAGATGGGAGTACAGTCTCAATACTGACCTCTTTGGTATTCTTCTTTTGGTCCTTGTCCCTATAGAAAGATTCTATAGGTTTTTCACCCTTGCTTTGCTTTTTCTTGCTCATGATGGTTATTTGTTTTGTGGCTTCTGGTTCTTTCAGTTAGAAGTTGCAGAACGTGGTGTTGAGCTGACTGATGTAAAAAAGCCAAGGGCAGATGCCTTTTTATCTTTTTGTTTTGTGTTTCCTCGATCAGCCCTGGGGCTAGTTTGTTAAGTGTGTGGGATGGGTGGTCTGGTCCTGGGAGATCTCAGCTGAACTGAGGCAAAGGCAAGCTTAGGGGTTGGTGATCCCGGTGGCCCTATTGTCTTCCCATTTTCTCTGGAGTGCTGAGGCATGCTTGGTCCTAGTGCGAGTTTCCACCTCCCGTGGAGTTCCTCTCCTAGCGCTGAGGCATGCCTGGTTCCTAGTGTGAGTTTCCACTGCCTTGGGGCCCCTCTCCTTCCAGTTCCTATCTGCCACAGTAAGAGGAATCCCCCTTACCTATTTTCCTAGCCTCACATGTTATGAAACTGTTTGCCCCTTCACTGTGCCCACTGATCTGGCATTTTTCTGGGGAAATATTTTATGGTTCTTTCAAGATCAGCAAAGGGGGAGGAGAGAGCATTTACCAATCACTCCACCATTTTAGCTCTAGAAGTTCTAGTAGGTGACTTACAGACATTTAATCTGCGTGCTGAAAGTCTCAGAAGCTGCTGCTGCTGATATCTGGGGCTCAGTGGCTGTCACTTGCTCAGCTGTGCTCGTCTCTCACCCTGGGCTGCCTCTCTGCCTGCTGCTGCCTTTGCTGCCTTAGAATTAAGAGGGATCCCAAATTGTTCTCCAAAATGGTTAGACCAGTTCACACATCTACCAACAGTCCACTAATGTCCCAATTTTTCCAGCATTTATCACTTTCCTTTTCTCTCATATTAGCCACTCTCTTAGGTGTGAGGTGGTACTTAGACTTGTTTAAATCTACATTAATCATTAGTGTTTTAGAGCATTTTTTGTATGCCAATTGATAGCTTTGATTTATTTTAAAAAACTATTCATATTCGTTTTCCATTTATCAATTGAGGAATGGCTCTTATTTTTATAAATTTGTCCCAGTTCACTATATAGTTGAGAAATAATACCCTTATTATCACTAGAGAAAGTTGCTGTAAAATTATTTTCTGGTTCTTGCTTTCCATCTACATTTGGCTGCATTCAGTTTGTTTTGCAAAACCTTTTTAATTTCATGTATCTATTTTAATTCCTGTGATCTTCT
The DNA here is from genome assembly GCF_028372415.1 of Notamacropus eugenii. Classification (NCBI taxonomy): domain Eukaryota; kingdom Metazoa; phylum Chordata; class Mammalia; order Diprotodontia; family Macropodidae; genus Notamacropus; species Notamacropus eugenii. Next base: position 471,951,737 of record NC_092873.1, on the reverse strand, counting down.
CCACCTACTTTTTGGTCAGAATCTCTTCCTTTACCCAGAGATATGACAGGTAATCCTTAATTTGTTTATGATGATAACCTTTTAACATGTATAGAATTCAGAAACAGTTTTCAAAATGTATTTTAAAAAATAAGTTCGTTGACCCTGTTAAGAAAAGAGGATTAAAAATAGAACTTTGTCCATGTAAGAAAAAGAGAAGGAACCAATCAGAAAGGTAGGAGTGCAAGAGGGATTTAGTGCCTTTTGGTAGGAAGTAATTTAAAGAAGGGGGAAATGGTAATAAGTGGGTGCTACAAATAGGTCAAGAAGGACATGGCTTATAAAAAAAATGGTTTTTGATTTGGTGGCTAGATGATCATTTGAAAGAACAGTTTTAGTTGAGTAGTTAAAGTGAAGTAAGATTGTAAGGAAAGAATTGGTATTGAGGAAGTGGAACTGAGAATTGTAGCTTGGGGTGGGTGGGTGGGTGGAATGATCTTATTAAAACTTTTCTTGATTTCTATAGTATTTTATATTGCATATCTTATATTCTCTTCTCTGTGCAAATGAAATGCTGTATCTGAAAGTGCTTTGAAAATTTGAAAGTATTATGCAAATGTCAATGATAGTGTTTTTAGCCAAGTTACTGTTCACATGTAGTGCTTCCAGGTTAGAATACTCTGTTTTCATCTGTTCTAATTCTAGAAGAATTCTAAACTATAAACTTCCTCTTATTAAATATCTTTCTCAGCACTTATTTTCTCTGTATCTTCTCTAGGAACATACCCTAAGTACTCTAATCAAATAAAATAGCTTATTTTGACCATAAATATCTGTCTACCTTATTTGCCAACCATTTACAACCAACTTTGTAGATAGGTCTGGGAATAGGAAACCATTGAGGGCCATTCAGGATATCAATTAAATTAAAATTGAAATGTGAAATTGCCTGCAATCCTGATAAACACAATAAGCAAAGTAAAGAAACATCACCGTTTCTGAAGAACCGCATATGAAGGGCAACATGCTGTGATGGTTACAAGTAGGTTATAATATTTTTGAAAAGTTTTTAATTGATAATCTTCTATTTTTATATCACTTTCATTTCTTAATATTCCCCTCTTGTACTCCTTTACTTAGCAATCCATTGCTTGTTATTCTTGTACTGGTTGAAGAATGAAATTATCACAAAAGCAAATCAAGAAAATTTTAGCTGCTTTACTTTTGGTGGAGATGGAACTCTGTCATTCTGTCATGTCTCTGTGCAAGACTTGTTATATGTTTCTCAAATCTCTCATATTTTTCCTCTTTTTCTGTAGGTGTCCTGTAGTATACTTCAGTGACAAAGTCATTTGTGATTTCTGTTTGATTTCTCTTTACTCAAATAATCTCTATCATGCATCCCATGTCTGTTTCTTGAATTGCCTTCTATGAGTATGCTTTATTAATATACAGTGCTACCCCCGCATTACATATGTACCTCTTACCTATTCTATTTTTTAATATGGTACACCCATGATAATATAATAGCTGTTATCCCACCACATATCAGTGGTACCTCTGAGATCAATTTTGCTTACTTGTGGTAGGACCTCCAGTTACTCTTACTTGTTGATTAAACTTTGGGAATTTGTATGTAGATGTTTGAGGACATGGGCTTTACTACTGTTTCTTGTCTCAGATTCTGTCCCTTGTAAACGTCTGGGGATTTCAGCTGTTATTCTTTTTTCCTTCTTTATAGCTACTTTGTGGTATCTAACTTGGGAGATAAACATAGGCAGTCTTCTCCCTCTTCCCATTATTTTTTAATTTAAAGCTCTTTGGTTAGATTTAGAAGACACCCAAAGAATGTGTTCTTACCAGCCTTTGTTAAGTATACTCTGTGCCTGGCCAGAAATCTGTCATCCTTATAGTTAAACTATAGTTCAGAAATCCCAAATCCATTTTCAGATACCACTTTATTAACCAGCTCTTTATTTTCCAAATTAATTTCATTGTGTTTAAATGGAAATAGTCATTCTTGCATCTATACTAATGAGAAATTCCTGATAAAAACAGGAGTTAAAGGTACCATCAAGAAATTATATGATAGGAAGAGGAGGTGGTCTGGTCACAAGGTAATTTATTACTGGTATACTATCATAGTAATTTACCCAGAATGTGAGGTGAAAATCTCTAGCATGTTTTGTTGATCCTTGTGATGAAATTATTTTAGGACGCGGACAAAAGTTGGACAGGCTGAGATCATAGATGCATTTGAACATTGGAGTATCTCTCTCCCAGAGTTGTTTAGAAGATTGGGACATGGAAAGCACCTTATAAAATTTAAAGATCTATAGAAATGTTTTCTAGTATTGATATCGTGCTTTTTCACTTGATTGTAAGATCCTTGTGGACAAGTCTTACCTTCTGTTTCCTTTGTTAGGTACATACCATAGAACTCTACCCATAAAAGTTAACTTTTCTGTGTCATGAACCACTTTGGCCGTCTAATGAAGCCTATGGGCCCTTCCCCAGCCCAGTGTTCATTGTTATTTGAATATTTAGTTTAAAAATGACCAAAAATAGTATTTATGAATTCCACATGTTCAAGTGGAAGACTGAAGAACAACTGGCAGTCACTGAAGTCAAGAAAGATGAAAATTTTTTTCCATACCAATATTTCTGTGCTTAAAAAGACAATATCTGTATTGAGTTTATCTTTCGAAAGACTAATTAGTCAGTAAGTCCTATGTGCCAGTAATTGTGCTAGATGGGTTGGGGGGAGGGGAGATACAAAGACAAAATTGAAACTGCCCCTGCCCTCCAGGAACTTATATTTTATTAGGATAGACCTTGTCAAGTTTGATTTTAGGTCTTTGGGGGGGTGGGGTGAGAACTGGAAGGAAGAGTGAGTACTGACAGCACAGAGATTAGAAAAACCCACCTTTTGCAAGTGGCATTTTAAGTCTTGAAAGAGAATCTCTTTCAAAGAATCATATAATGAACCAGTTTTCTAAATCCTGGTTGTAGAATTTTAGAAATGTGGCAATAAATATAGTTTTAAACTCTGCTGTTGACTTCTAGTTGTGCAAAAAACAAAAGCCACAAAAAAACCAACATCATGGAAGTAGTGAAAGATCAGTTTCAGAAAAAAAAGCCTGTCAGAGGGCCATAATAATGGGGGGGGGGGGTGTTAATTACTCAGTTACTATCATCTGAGTATTCATTTGTAAACCCCAAGGTAATTATTGTTTAGGAAACTATCATAGAGTTGTTCTAAAGGGGTTGGCTAAACATTCTACCAGTGTGAGCCTGTTTTGGATGTTATCCTGGAAATGAACTCAAGAATTTGAGCAGAGCCGTGTTGATCCATTAATTACGTTTCTGTTTGTTTTTTTCTCTAATGTACTTCTGGTTTTCAGTTACTCATTTCTTGAAAATAATGGCTTATTATATGAATATAAGGCATATGTATTTTTAAAATCATTAAAAATGAATAGAGGTAGTTTGATTTATGGCATGTCTGTAGTAAAAATTGGTTCAAGAGGCCAACAGGACATAAAAATGAAGGTGCCTATCAATAGGCAGCTAGCAGTGAGGAGCTGGAGAGCCAAGAACAAATCTGGGGCTAGATATAATCCTAGGAGCTGTCCACATAGAAGATAATAAACATGTGGTGGCTATTGGCAAGAGAATACAGGAGCTTCATGTGTTTCCTTTTAATATGGAAGAGGGAGGGAGCAGCAGGCATAGATTGGGTTTATACAGGGAACTGTTCTAAATGGAAGAGTTTGGAGGAGCAGTCCCAGTTTCATCCAGCATGAACACTTTAAGTGTTTAGTTGGTCGTGTCTAGGCTTGACTTGCTTTTGCCTCAAGGTCTTGTCTCAGTTACATTTCAGTTGGGCTGGGGAAGGGGTTATACCTGTGATTTTAGGCTCACCTGTTTATGGAACTTCACATTTTTCTAGGGTTGTTAGTATTTATCCATTATAGTTTTTATGAAGATGTAGTAGGGGAGTAGGCACTGAGGTTGACTGTCTTTGTTATAGAAATCTTTGGATCAGCTCTTAATTGAATTAGAAGATACCCTTAAGTCATTCTGTTTGCAAGTGTCTGTCTCCCATGTAGAAGGTACTGGGTTAGGCTGAGAATAGTAGGCTCAAACTAAATTGTTCCTTCCCCACAGAGCTTACATTCAGTACTGCTCAGCGAGCATTCACCAGGTGTAGGAGTGGGAGGTCCATGTTGTGGAGCAAAAAAAAAAAAAAAAAAAGTTACATGTGGGCTCAGAATTGAGAAGGCTGAAAAGGAGATGCACTTGAGGCCAAAGTGAATCTTGGTTGTATTTGCTGCTGCTAAAGCAAACATAGTGGTTTGGAAACAGTGCAGGAAAATATGTCTCCAATTATAACAAGAAATGCCTCATTGGATACTATTAGAATGAGGCATATGGGGCTTTTATTTTACCTGTTGCTAACTTGACAGCCATACATTGCTAACTCTGCTTATGTTGTTAACATTGTAATTAACCTTCAGGGATGTGAAGTTACTGGACTCTAAACAACATTGTCGGTACAGCCACTTACAAGGCAGAGGCTGAATCCCACTTCCAGCTTCTTTGAGCAGCCTTGTGTGTGTATGCCTTACAATGATGAATATCAAAACAGCAGTTAATTATAGTCGTGCCGTTCCTGTTCGTCGCCTCATTATCTCTGTCTTGCACGATTATTTTCTGTTGCTGCCGGCTCTCCAGCATCAGGCTTGGCACCGGTGAAGTGTGAACACAATGCCAGCACTGCATTGCGCCCCAGAATAGAAAGACAGATGGCAGATTGTGCTATTTATAGCAGAGCCGATCTGCCTGAGGTGAGCATCGCTGCCGAAATGGTTCTTATCAAGAATGTTTTCAGTTATTAAAGGGATAAGGAAATAAAACCAAGTGAAAAAAGCCACAGTCCCTAGGACTCTGAGAGCAAGAGTTTTGCTATAGATTACAAAGCAATTCCAAGTATTGATTAGCCATTCTAGAACTGGAGAATCAGATCTTTTTTTGCCCTGCCCCCCAAATAAAGACTTCAGGTTTTCGGCATTATTCATGACTGAGCTTGAGGAATTTATTGTTCAGTGAAATTCTGCTGCCATAGCAACTTGGGTAGAATGAATTTTAATTACGAGGAGCAATGTAGGTTTCTGATAAGAACTAATCATTTATTGCACTAGTGGAACTACTCTTTTTTTGTTTTGTTTTGCTTTTTGTTACTCTTTCTCTAATTGCGTATCTATTTAAAAAAAGAATGTAAAACAATGTTCTTTCTCATTTTATTCTTGTTGTTTTTGAAAGATGAAGTGCTCAAAACTCCCCTTAACATTGTACATGTTATTTCATGGGATGAAACAGGCTTGAAATACAAAATTTTGATGTCATGTGAGTCACTGAAACTCTTACACCTTTTAGATGCCCATTTTCAAACTTCAGAGGGTCCCCCGTTTCCACTAGTAGTCCCAAGCACTTTGAAAGTCTGAGATGACCAGTGAAACTTGTCAGAGAATTTGTGTGCCCTCAAAGCGCCTCAAAGTCATATCATTATTTTGTTTTTATATAAAGAAAAAAAGACAAGTTGACTAAATTTTCATCTTTTTAAATCATTACACTTACTTTGTACAGGAACATTTTAAATTAATTTCCTTATTTGATAGATCCATATTAGATTTAAAATCACAGCAGAAAAGTCTTGGTTGAGGGCATGTTCAATCTAGTGAACTAAAAACTATAATTCTGGTTAAATTTTTTTTTTGTGATCTTATGGAGAGCTTAAAAGATTGAAACTTCAGAGAAAATAATAAGTTTTTATTAGGCAAAAGTTTGTCGGAGCTGGGCTTGCATTGTCTTGCCTCTGTACCTTTTTATATGCAGTCTTCCATGTTTTAAGTGTTTTCTTGTTTCCCTTCTACCTCTTAAAATCCCAAGCTTCCTCAGGTACTTAACTCAAGCACCGTCCTGTGCATGAAATAGTTCCTGAGCCTCCTAATTACTGATGCCTCTCCTGCTACCAGATTACTTAATCGTGTGATATTTACTTAAATGTATACATATTGTTTCTCCCAAAAGAATATAAGTTCCTAGAGGGGAAGTAGTTTCATTTTTTAAATGCCTACCACACTGCCTGTCACATAGAAATGCTTCATAAATTCTAGTTAGATTGTGAATTTGAGTGCAGGACAATTTTTGCCTTCCTTTGTATGCCCAATGCTTGGCATCTTCGAGGTGCTTGAGAAATGCTTGTTATTGGCACGTAATGGATTGCTGGTAGAATGGTTTATACGGTTTAAATGGATGGCTGAAATGACACACATACTTTATATATATCTTAGGGAAAGGTTGGCAGTCTTTTTTATTAATAGCTACCTGACATAGCTTACAAGTGGATGATACCTGATTTTTAAAACATGTGGTGGCAAAATAGTTACAACTTTTAAATTGAATATAAAATATGTGTGTATATGCTTTTGAGGGAAGATATCTTTCCTGTCATTTTAATATTTTATTCCTCCTTCAAGCCCCAACTTAAATGCCTCCCTCCTAGCCTCCGTCCTCTCTTCGTTCAGAGAAAGGAGACAGAGAACCAGGAGGGATCAGTGTCATGAAAACCTAGAGATAAGAAAGCATCAGGGAAAGGAAGCCTATTGGCAGTCGTTAAGGTTGCAGAGAGGTCAAGAAGGACGAGAACTGAGAGGCCATTAGATTTAGCAATTAAGATATCTCATCAGTTTTGGAGAGAGCAGTTTGAGTTGAATGATGAGGTCAGAAGCCAGAGTACAAGGAGTAATGTGAAGGAGAGTAGTATGTCATCACCATGGGTGTATAGCTAGAGGCTGCATTGTAAATGACTTTAAGAGCCAGAGGAGTTTGTATTTTATCCTAAAAGTCACCGGCAGCTCCTGCACTGTTCGTTGATGAGAATGAACATGCACACGAATAAGTAAATGTAAAAAATATATGAAGTACATGTAATTCTGTGAGTGGGGGATAGCCATTAGCTTCTTGAGGGATCACAGTAAGCCTCGTGTAGAAAGTAGCCCTTCATTTGAGCCTTAATGGAAATTAGGATTCTAAGAGAGGATTGAGAAGAATTGGTAGGTGTAGGTGGTGGGCCAGAGGCCAGAAGTGGAAAACGAACAAGTTGTGTGGTGGAAGAGCAATTATATTGGTGGAAGAGGGAATTATAGGCAAATAAGCATAGAAGGGTATATACTGAACCCAGATTAGGAGGAGGGTTCGGCACCAATGTCCTGGGCTACAGCGGTGATAGTTCAAGTCCCATGAGCTTGTTTGGGAACCACCCCAAACAGAAGATAGATCATTTATAGATCTGAAAAGGAAAAAAATAAAAGGTTTCTATCCAGTGTAGTAAAATCCTGTGATCTCCCACTCACCATCTCATGCCTGTCTATTTACAGTAATATCACATTGAATTGTCACATTTTCAACACAATATTCACAGATTAGTTTAAGACCACTTTCAACCATCTGTTGACTAGTAAATATTAGCCCTGTCGCTAAGTAGTTTGTAAAATGTTTGTACTATAATGGATTCTAGATCATGCAGTATTTCAAATGATAAGTAAATAACCCCCAATTGATAACTGAAGTATTTTGTATGCTAACTTATAAAAACTATAGCGTGCTGCATTGAATATAGATTTTTAGTGTTCTGTCTCACTGATTGGCTAAGAATGTAGAGTATTTATCCTTGTTTTCTCTCTTCTTTGTGGTGCCCACCCTACTCCACCCCCCCCTTCGCCGGAACAATGTTGTGAATGTAATAGTTGCTTAATAGGTGTTTGTTAAATAAGTAAATTGAATATTCTTCAATAGTGCATCTTTTACTTTCCTAAAGGGAAGAATCAGTTGATATGATCAGACTTCTCCTCTGGTCTATTTTCATTAATTTCATTATTCTTATCTGCATATCCTTCCTACATATACTAAAATCTTCATGGAAAATTATGTTTTACAAAAGTGATGTATGAATCATGATAAAGAAAGAGCCAATGAGAGGGCTATGATTCAAACCTATGCTTGTATTCTATAAATCCCGCACATTCTGAGACCCTTAACACTGTAGTTTAACAGATGTTATATTTATAAAACAATTTAAGCTTCCATATGTGAAGAATGTAGATTGTTTGGCCTATATAGATAACACTTAACTTCTCCTGCTTGGATGGTTAATCTGTGCCTCCTCATTTTTCTTTAGTCATTTCCTGTCTCCTTATTACATTTCCTTACTTTTTCATATTCTTTTGCATGGCTATATTTTTCTTTCCTCCATTCTGTACTGGGAGAAGAAGGTGACTTGTGGAGAATGAATGGTGCCTGATACCTGTTCTTCTAATACATGAGCCTGCAGGAGCTGGATACCTCTCCATTCCAGATACTTCCTTTTGTACTAGCTATCCCTTGGAGGCTGAGTATCCTAACTCAGCATCATACAGTAATAGCAAATGAGGTTCTCACTTTTATGTTCACAATTCAGACCTTCTTTTATTGCTCTTAGAATATAGTTTACTTTTTAAGAAAAAATTCCCATTAAAAATGTTCTGTGAATCACACATGAAGGAATAGTGTTTAAAGGGAAGTTATTTTCTTTTTATTATTATTATTTTGTTTTCAGTATTCTACAGTCACTTCCACGTATCTTAAGATTTTTTCTCCTCCCTTCCCCCCCTTCCCCACTATCTTCCCACTTCCTCCCTGAGATGTCATACAATTTTATATGAAAATGTATTCCTATTAAATACATTTTCACCTTAGTCGTGTTGCATAGAAGAATTAAAATGAATAGGAGAAATCATAAAACAAAACATATTACAAAAGAAAATGGTCTGCTTCATTTTGTGATCGAATTCCGTGGTTCTTTCTCTGGATGTGGAAGGCATTTTGCCTTAAGAGACCATTGGAAATTTTTTAAGTCCTTGCATTGCAATAAAGTACTAAGTCTACCAGAAAAATTCCTCAAACACTGTGGTTGTGACTGTGTACAAAGTTTTCTTGGTTCTGCTCCTTTCACTCAGCATCAGTTCATATAAGTCTTTCCAGGCCTCTCTGAAGTCTTCCTGTTCATCATTTCTTATAGCACAATAGTATTCCTTTACATATATATACCACAATTTATTCAGCCATTCCCCAGTTGATGGGCATCACCTTGATTTCCAGTTTTTGACTACCACAAGGGATGTTATTTTAAACAAACCACAAGTATCTGTGAGAGCACTGGCTTATAATGGTTGATCCTACAGTGTTAGACCCTGTTTTGACTCATTTCTATTGTGTTTCACAGTGGAGTATGTTTGACTTGCTCATGAACTATTTTTTGGTTGAGCAAGGCAATTAATTCAATGATGAAGCACATCTTTCCAAATTCTAACCATTAGTATGAGCTGTATTAGATGAGGTAATTTATTTGGTAGCCATGGTTATAAAGAAATCCATTTTAGTTTTTGATGGTGCTTATATTCAATGAATTGTTTAGCAGTTACTTCTGTAAATACCAGTCCTTTCTAAGGCTTCTCTAATGTGCACTAATTTTATTTCTTTTTTATAATTAAATTTATTTATTAAACTTTTAACATTCATTTTCACAAAATTTTGGGTTCCAAATTTTCTCCCCTTTTATCCCCTCCCCCCCAAACACCAAGCATTCTAATTGCCCCTATGACCAATCTGCTCTCTCTTCTATCATCCCTCTCTGCACTTGTCTCCGTCTTCTCTTTTGTCCTGTAGGGCCAGATAGCTTTCTATACCACTTTACCTGTATTTCTTATTTCCTAGTGGCAAGAACATTACAGTTGATCCTAACACTTTGAGTTCCAACTTCTTTACTTCCCTCCCTCTCCACCCCTTCCCTTTGGAAGGCAAGCAATTCAATATAGGCCAAATCTGTGTAGTTTTGCAAATGACTTCCATAATAGTTGTGTTGTATAGGACTAACTATATTTCCCTCCATCCTATCCTGTCCCCCATTACTTCTATTCTCTTTTGATCCTATCCCTCCCCATGAGTGTCGACTTCGAATTGCACTCTCCTCCCCATGCCCTCCCTTCTATCATCCCCCCCACCCTGCTTGTCCCCTTATCCCCCACTTTCCTGTATTGTGAGATAGGTTTTCCTACCAAAATGAGTGTGCATTTTATTCTTTCCTTTAGTGGAATGTGATGAGAGTAGACTTCATGTTTTTCTCTCACCTCCCCTCTTTATCCCTCCACTAATGAGTCTTTTGCTTGCCTCTTTTATGGGAGATAATTTGCCCCATTCAGTTTCTCCCTTTCTCCTCCCAATATATTTCTCTCTCACTGCTTGATTTCATTTTTTTTTTTTAAGATATGATCCCATCCTCTTCAATTCACTCTGTGCACTCTGTCTCTATGTATGTGTGCGTGTGTGCATGTGTGTGTGTGTAATCCCACCCAGTACCCAGATACTGAAATGTTTCAAGAGTTACAAATATTGTCTTTCCATGTAGGAATGTAAACAGTTCAACTTTAGTAAGTCCCTTATGACTTCTCTTTGCTGTTCACCTTTTCATGGTTCTCTTCATTCTTGTGTTTGAAAGTCAAATTTTCTTTTCAGCTCTGGTCTTTTCATCAAGAATGCTTGAAAATCCTCTATTTCATTGAAAGACCATTTTTTCCCCTGAAGTATTATACTCAGTTTTGCTGGGTAGGTGATTCTTGGTTTTAGTCCTAGTTCCTTTGACTTCTGGAATATCCTATTCCATGCCCTTCGATCCCTTAATGTAGAGGCTGCTAGATCTTGTGTTATCCTGATTGTATTTCCACAATACTTGAATTGTTTCTTTCTAGCTGCTTGCAATATTTTCTCCTTGACCTGGGAACTCTGGAATTTGGCCACAATGTTCCTAGGAGTTTCTCTTTTTGGATCTCTTTCAGGCGGTGTTCTGTGGATTCCTTGAATATTTATTTTGCCCTCTGGTTCTAGAATCTCAGGGCAGTTTTCCTTGATAATTTCATGGAAGATGATGTCTATGCTCTTCTTTTGATCATGGCTTTCAGGTAGTCCCAAAATTTTTAAATTGTCTCTCCTGGATCTATTTTCCAGGTCTGTTGTTTTTCCAATGAGATATTTCACATTATCTTCCATTTTTCCATTCTTCTGGCTTTGTTCTGTGATTTCTTGCTTTCTCATAAAGTCCTTAGCCTCCATCTGTGCCATTCTAATTTTGAAAGAACTATTTTCTTCAGTGAGCTTTTGAATCTCCTTTTCCATTTGGCTAATTCTGCTTTTGAAAGCATTCTTCTCCTCATTGGCTTTTTGAACCTCTTTTGCCAATTGAGTTAGGCTAGTTTTCAAGGTGTTATTTTCTTCAACATTTTTTTGGGTCTCCTTTAGCAAGGAGCTGATCTGCTGTTCATGCTTTGACTTCATGTCTCTCATTTCTCTTCCTAGCTTTTCCTCCACCTCTCTAACTTGATTTTCAAAATTCTTTTTGAGCTCTTCCATGGCCTGAGCCCATTGGGTGGGCTGGGACACAGAAGCCTTGATTTCTGTGTCTTTGCCTGATGGTAAGCATTGTTCTTCCTCCTCAGAAAGGAAGGGAGGAAATGCCTGTTCTCCAAGAAAGTAGCCTTCAATAGTCTTATTTCTTTTCCCTTTTCTGGGCATTTTCCCAGCCAGTGACTTGACCTCTGAATATTCTCCTCACACCCACCTCGCCTCCTGATCCTCCCAGCCAGCGTTTGGGGTCTGAGATTCAAATGCTGCTTCTAGCCTTAGGGCTTTTGGCGGGGGCAGGGCTGCTATTCAGTGTGAGATTAAGTTCAGGTGGTCAAGGCAGGGCTGCCTCTCAGGCTCAGTTCCCTCAGGGGGTTTATGCACAGATCTTCCACAAAGGATTCAGGCTCCCGCCCGCTTGGGGAGCCCTGGTCTGCAGCTGCCTCTCAGCTTCTGCCTCCCGAGGGAGCCTGAATTATGGGGGCACCCCACTCCCCTCTCGACCCGCCAAAGAGACTCTCTCACCGACCCCCGTCACCTGTCGGTGGAGGGACTTGTGCCGCCGCTGGAGATCCTGTCCCTGAAGCCTGCTCGGATCTGTTTCTCTCGGTGCTGTGGCCGCGGCCGCAGCAGGTCTGGACTGGGCTGCGGACCTTTTGTGAGAGGCTTCCAGGTCCCTCTGTGGGTGGAGGGACCCGCGTGGCCGCTGGAGATCCCGTCCCTGAAGCCCACTCGGATCCCTTCCTCTTGGTGCCACGGCCGGGCTGCACTCAGGTCCCAGTCCCGGCGCCCAGTCTGCAGCGCGAAGGACCCCCCGCGAGAGGTTTGCAGGTCTCTCCGGAACAGAAATCTCCCTCGCTCCAATGTTCCGTGGCCTTTGGGTGCAGAATTCGCCGTGAGTTACTTCCCTGTAGCCATTCTATGGGTTGTGGGTTCGGAGCTATGTGTATGTGCGTCTTTCTACTTCGCCATCTTGGCTCCGCCCCCCCCTAATTTTATTTCTTTAAGCAAAAAAAAAAAAAACAAACTTCATTTCTGTCATGACTTTGCTTTTAGTAGCATCTGTTATCATGCCTATTTTCAAAGGTGTGTCAGAGTAGTACCTTCAAATCATGTATTATTTTGGTGAAAGAAGAATACAGTAGCTTTCCATGAACATGTCAGATTCCATTCTTTTACTTTCTTGGAGTCCAGCATTACCATCTGACTGCTGACATCTCCCACTACATATTGGGAAGGCGTCTGTAACTCAACATATTCCAACCTGATCTCTCTCTCTCTCTCTCTCTCTCACACACACACACACACACACACACACACACACACACACACACCTCTAAACTTACCTGTTTGTGTTGGGGGCAAAACATTTTTATTCATCCAGGTTCAGAATCTTGTTATCATCTATGACATCTTTGATATCTTCCCATTCCCTCGAATCTCCTCCTTCCTTCATCATCCTTTTAGTTGCCAAATCGTATCAGTTTCTGTTTGTCATCCATACCAAAACATAATTCATCTCCCTGTTTCTAATATCTTCCCTTTCCAAACCAGCCTCTAAACAGCTGTGAAATTTATATTCATATATCGCAGATAACCATGTTGGTACCCTTCAGAATTTTTATTGGCTGCTACTATAGAATGAAATACAAAATCATCAATTTGGCATTTAGAGCCCTCCACAGTATGGCTTCCACCTATCTTTATCATCTTATTTCTATTATTTCCTTTATTTTTGCCCTCCACCCTTCTCAGACTGGTCTGATACTTTTCTCTAATGATGAAATTCTATCTCATACCTCTGTAAGTTTACAAAGGTGCAAAATTACCTTCATGTTTCAAATGCACACTCTTCAACTTATTAGAATTTCTGATTTTTGAAAGATGACAAATGCTGGAAAAGATGTAGAAAAATTGTGAGAATTGTGAAACCAGTTTAGCCATTCTGGAGAGCACTTTGGAACTACACCCAAAGGGCTATAAAACTGTGCATACCCTTTGACCCAGCAATACTATTATTAGGTCTGTACCCCAAAGAGATCATAGAAAAAGGAAAAGGACCTATTCACACACACACATACACACACACACTCACACACTCATACTCTCTCTCACACACACATATTTCTAGCAGCTCTTTTCGTGGTGGCAAAGTATTAGAAATTGAAGGGATGTCTGTCAGTTGGGGAATGGCTAAACAAGTTGTGGTATATGATTGTCATGGAATACTATTGTGATATCAGAAATGACGAGCAAAATGGTTTCAGAAAAACCTGGGTAAGCTTATATGAATAGATGCAAAGTGAACTGAGCAGAACCAGAACACTGTACACAGTAACAGCAGTGTTGTAAGAATGATCCACTGTGGAAGACTTACTCTTATTCTGAGGATCACCTGGCAGGATAACGTACCAGACACTGAAGTCCTTGCTCCAGCTGAACTGCCAAGTATTCAAACTATGCTTCCAAGAGCACAACTTAGATGGGCTGGCTACATTGTTCAAATGCAGAATGTATGCTTGCCAAAAAGACTGTTTTATGGAGAACTCACATGGGGCAGGCGATTACATGGTGGTCAGAAGAAGCAATACAGGGACAACTCTCAAGGTCTCTCTCAAGAACTTTGGATTTGATTGTGGGACATGGGATACACTGGTACAGGGCCACTCAGCATGGTGTGCCCACATCAGAAAGGGTGCTGTGCTCCATGAGCAAAGCAGAATTGAGACAGCCAAAGTAAATGTAGGTTTCACAAATTTGCGACATCACACGGACTGTCTGTTCCCAATATGTGGTAGAACCTTCTGAGCTTGTATTGGTCTGATCAGCCACAGTTGGACACACTGAAACTTGAGTTTATCATGGTGATGTCATTTGGTCCTCTTCAAGAACGAAGGACAACAACCAACCAGCTACTCTGAACAAGACAATTATCCACCACAATTCCAAAGTACTCATGATGAGAAATACTATCTCCCTTCAGAGAATAGATGAACTCTGATTATAGATTGAAGTATACATTTTAAGCTTTCTTTGTGTTGTTCTGTTTTTTGTGTTTTCTATTGCAGCATGGCTAATATGGAAATGTTTTGCATGTCTTCTCATGAAAAAAATTGTCTCCCTTAAAAAGACAGTTCAGGTGCAACCTCCTGCAGAAAGCTATTCCTGATTGTCCCTATTTCCTCATACTGTCTCCCTTTAGAAATAACGTGTAATTTTATATATATTTTGTATATGCTTATCTGTGCGAATGGTATCTCTCTCTTCACTCCATCTCCTACCAGCATAATATGAACTCCTTGAGGGCAGAGCTCTTTCTTGGTCATTGTATGTTCAAGAACTTACTACAGTGACTTGAATATAGAAGATGACCAATAAATGTTTATTGGGTTGTTGAATTGACTAGAACTACAACTGTGGTAGGTATTATATTTGATATAAATAAAGGATACAAGCTATATATTTATACACGATGTAATTTAAATCCAAAAGTACATCTAAAAGAAGCGTTTGCTAATCTATCTTAATGCTAATGCCTTCCCTTTGAGATTTCCTCCAAGGATCCCATCCTGTCTATATCATTTGTACCTGTTATTGGCATGTTGTCTTAACATTTAGATTGTGAGCCCCTTGAAAGCAAGGACCATTCATTATTATGATTACTATCAGTTTTTGCTTTTCTTTGTATCTCTAGTGCCTTATCACAGTGCCCAGCAAACAGGAGGTGCTTAATCAATGCTTGATAACTCTGTTTGACTTGAGAGATGATAGTACAGTTTTTTATTTTGTTTTGAGTTTTTTGGGTGATATTCTCCTACGTGTGCATAAAAATCTATTTAAGATGAAGTTGCATTGTGTGTCTATGCCCAGTCAGAGGTGATTTGAATATGGAGAGTTGTAGGCATTCAGACTATGGATAATATTTGTCTTTTTGCATTTACCCTAAGTATTAAAATCTAGAGTTGTATTCTCTAAATAGAAGATAAAAAAGGGATATTAAAGTCTGAGTGATTGGATGTTTCCAGTCTTAAGGTGAGTAGCCATTTGAGTTTTTTTTTTTTTAGTTAATAGTCAGGGAATTTACTTCATGTAATAATTTTAGTCACTTTTAGTGGATCAGTGGGGCATGAAGGTTCTTAGAGAAGATGTCTAATCTGACTTGTTTATGTTACATCCCAAGGAAACTGGGGATTTTGTCCTAACCCGATCACTGTCTCTGTAAAAAAGAATTTGTTGTTGTTGAACTCTTTCAATTGTGTCTGACTCTTCATTACCCTATTTGGGATTTTCTTGGCAAAGATACTCTAATGATTTGCTCTCTCCTTCTCCAGCTCATTTTTCAGATGAAGAACTGAGGCAAAGATAGTTAAGTGACTTGCCCAGGGTCACAGAGATACTAAGTGTCTGAGGCAGAATTTGAACTCAGGAAGATGATTCTTTGTGACTCCAGGCTGGGCACTCTATCCTTCCATTTAGCTACCCTATGAAAAGAATACTTTGAGCTATGCTATTGTGGGCAAAATTCTTAATGATCTCCAAAACTATAATTTGGTCTTTGGATTTTTTTTTTTGTTGTTAGCTAAATGAATTAGTTTTGCGTTCATTCTAATTTAAGGAAATTTATTTGTGCTTTCCCTGTGCCTGAATTGTGTACTACTACTACTGCTTAGTTCTTTCTCTTATGCCTATTTACACTTGTGAGAACATTTCTGCATCAAACAGAGATCTTAGTATTCTCAGAAATTATAAATTAGATGAATTCAGGACAAGGACATTCTATTTTCCAGTAAAAAAAAAAATACTTGGAGGCCTACAAATAAATTGCAATAGTATTCAAATTCATGTACATGGGTAAATGACTAGAGCACCTTAAAATCATTGTAATTAAAGCACAACAGAATCCAATTACCTTGTTAAAGAAAAATGCAAGAAGCATAAAGAGGATATGAAAAAAACTTGAATTTAAGAAGGGAACTAAATAAGGATACACATAATCAGTTGAGCTGTACACAGCAAAGCCAAGGGAAGCAATAAAACATCAAGTGAGTTCCGGCTGGGGGATTAAGAAAGGCAATTTAATGCATGAGTATATTGAGGGAAAGGAAATATCAAGGAAAAGTAGGTCCACTGATAAAAGAAGCAAGATTAAATTAGGAATGATTAAAAAGAAGTTAAGGGACTGAGATGTTCTTTTTTAGACCTGTCATTTATAAAATAATTACATAAAAATAGCTATAGAAAAATAAAAAGTAATTATGACCCTATAGATTGTTAGAACAAGGTAAGAAGATACTTGGGAAGCTAGGACAAATAAATTAGTGGGTCCCCATGACTTACCCCCAAGAATATTAATAAAATGTCAATAGACATTTTATGCCCAACTAATTTACTGACTCTAGAGAAATATTTAAACAAACAGTGGAGATCTGAGGAAAGGCTGAAAAGGTTATTAAATATAACTGAAATATAAAAAGCAAAATTGTACTAGGAGTCTGGAGACCCATTTTTTCTTCTTGGATTCTCTGCTCTGAACTTCACTGAATCACTAATTTCCTTTTCTGTTAAATGAGGGGTCTCTGGGCTAAATAATTTCTGAATCCTCTTCCATTTGTGTATGATTTGAATGAAATAGTAAAGAAAAATGATTCTCTCTTTTAAATGATTTTTAAATTTACTTCTACTATAAGTCTGTGATTTGATTGAGATAGTAAAGAAATATTATTCCCTCTTCTAAATGACTTCCAAATCCTCTTCTGCATCTATACATCCATTATTTGATTATGTAGTAAAGAAATATGATTCTAACTTATAAATGATTTTCAAATTCTTTTCTATTTCCATATGTTTATGATTTGAATGAAATTGCAAAGAAATGTGATTTTCTCCTTTGACTTAATAAATCTAACTTTAGTCCTTACTAAATGTGAAGTAAATTGAAGAGTATGTCCCACGATCCAGAAGACAACTAAACATACCATGCCACTATATTTAAGGATGGCACCTGGGGAATTCTCATCATCATTCCCCACCTGGCTATTTTCCTGGCCTTCATTATTTCTAGAAATTCAGAATTTTGTAAGAGAAAATGATTTCTAAAACTTCCACCTCCTTATCTCTCTCTAGAGCTGTTTCCTCCTAGTTGGAGAGGGTGGGAGGCTTCCTCCCTGATCTTTACCCATTTAGGGGGAGTACTCAAGGAAGTCTCCTTATCATTTCCCATCTGGCTGCTTTCCTGGACTTCATCATCTCCAGAAACTCATCATTCTGCAAGATGAAATCAACAAAGAAACTCACACTTCCTCAGATAATTTCTCACTCCAGCTGCATAACTTCATCACTTCCACCCCACCCCCGCTTTTCTGTTTCTTCTTTCTTTATGTGTCATCTCTCTCATTATATTGTGGACCTGACCATTTTATACTTTTCTTTGTCTCCATTGCTTAGTAGGTTAAGTACATAGTAGGTGCTTAATAAATGTTTGTTGACTGACTGAATAAAGGACACCCTTTTTATGCTGTAGCAAACATTTGGTTTCCCAGTCATAAGGGGCAGGAGTGTAAATAGTCCAGAAAGCATTTCTTAATTTTGAGATGTCCGGAGAACCAGATCCCAGTGCTGGCACAACAACTAACTAGTTATATGACCTTTGACAAATCCTGTTTTCTGTGCACTTCACTTTCTTCGTTTATAAGATGGAGAATTGGAACTGTTGGTCTCTAAACATCCTTCCTCTTATATAATTCTGTCGCTTCTGATTCTTCATTCTGACCACTCCCTTCAGTGTCTTCATGTTGAAAATTAAGAGCTCCTCTTTTAGTTTATATCAAATCACTGAATAAAGGCAAGCTGTTCTTTCTAAATAGGCAGCTAGGTGCTGCAGTGGATAAAGTGGAGACAGAAAAACCTGAGTTCAAATTTTGCCTCAGATATTTCCAACCTGTAATTCTGGACTTAACCCTGTTTGCCTAGTATCCTCATCTGTAAAATGAGTTGGAGAAGGAAGTGGCAAAACACTCCAGTATCTTTGCGAAGAAAACCCTAAAAAAGGTCTTAAAGAACTGAACAACAATAAAGTTCTTTCTTAGCTGTTTCTTAGAAACACATAGTAGTAAACTGAATTTCATAAGACTTCCTTCTTTTGAATCCAGTTACAGGAAAGATTATAAAATTAGTAACAATGAAAACAACACAACAAAAAACACAAAACCTCCAGGTGATTGACCTTGGAAAGACACCTCTTTCATGGAAGATATGTCAACCGAATAAGTAATTACACAATTTATTGTAGGTGCTGACTGATCAACTTTAAAGTTGTATTTGCCAAGAATAAGCTTCCTTTGTCTATTTTGTCCATGATAAACCCAGTTAGTAAATTTTTCCCACTGAGTTGAGTAGCAACATAATATGATGGGAAATCTAGTGAAGATAAGGTATTTTTTTCCCTTTCATGGGTAGGACCTACACTAATTGTCATTCCTTTTCAAGGCTGCCTTACTTGTTTAACAAATAATAAAAGAAATATAAATTAAGTATAAGGAAAACATTATTGGGACTTCACTCTGGCTAATGCCTTTGTCATGATTCTGAGTTTCTAATATGGTATATTAATTCAGACAATTTCTTATTTAGCCTTTTTGTGACTATTTTATCTTTATGTATATATGCTCAGTACAAAGTAAATGCAGGAATGTGCAAATTTGGGATATCCACCCCAAATATTCACATGGACTATTTGTGCCCAAGCTGTGGTAGAGCATCCCAAGCTTCTCTTGGTCTGATCAGCCACAGTCGGACACACTGAAAATTCACTTGATCATGGTGATGTCATTTTGGTCCTCTTCGAGGACGAAGGACAACAACCAATATGTGCTCAGAGTCTTAAATGGAAGTGCTTTTTTAAACATAAAAATAAATAGTGTCAAAGATTCTGTGGTGAAAACCACATTTCCTTGAAGGCAATGAGTTTGCTTTATACTGTAAATGCCCCCAGAAACCTTATTGGAGTTTCTGAGCCTTTTCAAGACCTTAAGATTAAAGTGGGGAGAGTTAATTAGTGGCAAGTATTTCCCAAGGAAAAATGTGAAAGGGATCCAAAAGTTACCTTTGGGAAATTTCACTAGGAAGATAAGTTAACAGTAAGAATTAGGAAAAGATCAAGGGACTTGGGGATATGAAAAGGGCTAAGAAAACGTTGTGGGGAAGAGAAAGTTGGAGAGGGGGAAAGGTAAGTTGTGGTCAGAGAGTGTAATTTCAAAATTTGAAAGCATAAAGGGGTTATAATGATGAGAAGTGAGGGCACATTGGCTAATATATACTTGAAATTCAGAGAGAGACTCTTGGAGTTGAGGATCCAGCCAGTCAGTAAACATTTATTAAACTTCTGTTCTGTGCCAGGCACTGTGCTAAGCCCTGGGATTCACAGAAAGGCAGAAAACAGCCCATGCCCTGAAGGAGCTCCCAATCTAATGGGGAAGACAACATGCATATAACTACATACAAATAAGATCTATACAAGGAGTCCCTTAGGCTTGTAACCTAGGACTCATCCTGGACTCTTCACTCTCTCTCACTCCCCATATTCAAGCTGTTGCCATGACCTGTCAATTTCACCTTTGCATCATTTCTCCAGTATGTCCTCTTCTCTTCTTTGACATTGCCACCACTCCTTATCACTTCCTACCTGGCTGATTGCAGTAATCTGCTGTTGGGTCTGTCCACCTCAAGTCTCTCCCCATTTCAGTCTATTTCTGTTCAGCTACTGAAGTGATTTTCCTAAAACTCAGGCCTGATCATGTCGCACCTTTCCCTGTTAAATAAACTATTGTAACTTGGCCCTCTCCTACTTTTCCAGTCTTGTTACACCTTACTCCCCAGCACATACTCTTTGAACCGATGACACTTGGCCTCTTGTCTACAAACAAGACAAGCCATCTCTCAGGGTCAGGCATTTTCTCTGGCTATCCCCTATACTGGAATTTTCTTTTTCCTCAAATCCAACTACTGATCTCCCTGGTTTCCTTTAAGTTTCAGCTAAAATCCAGTTTTCTATAGGAAGGCTTCCCTAACCCCTCTTAATTCCAATGCCTTCCCTCTTTTAACTATTTCTTACTTAATGCACACACACACACACACACACACACAAGTTTGTTTATGGTTGTTGTCCTTTGTTTTCAAAGAGGACCAAAATGACATCACTGTGCTAGAGTCAAGTTTCAGTGTGTCCAACTGTGGCTAATCAGACTGATCAGACCAATATGAGCTCAGAATGCTCTGCCATAGGTGGGGCACAAATAGTCCATATGAATATTTTGAGTGGAAGTTTGTACATATTTGTTTACAGGTTGGCTGCCTCATTAGATTGTAAGCTTCTTGGGGGCAGGTACTGGTTTTCTTTTTTTTTGCCTTTTTTTTTCGTCATCAGCACTTAGTACAGTGCCTGGTATATAGTATAGGCTCTTAATAAATATTTTTTAATTGATTGATTAAAGATCTCTGAGGGAAGATACTATCATTAAAGAGTCTGGGGCAGGAAAGGCTACTTGGAAAGGTAGGATTATAGGTAGGACTTGAAGGAAGCAAGGGAGTCAAGAGGTTAAGATAAGAACGGCCTAGTTGTGCCTGTGGAGATGTTGTGTGTGAGGGACAGCAAGGAGTCCAGTGCTAAGGAACTTGTGTCTCACTGGGGGTAAAGATATAACAAGACTCACAAGGTAGGAAGGGGCCTGGCTAGAAAAGGCTCTGAATGCCAAGTAGGGTCTCTGATCCTGGAGGATTTGGTCCAGTTGTTAAAGGAATCAACAATATGGATATGAATTCCCAGAGGATAAATACAGAGGATGGAATGAAGAGGATCATGAACCAGATATCAAAGTGGTTAAGAGAATTAGTAGACGGTGAAGGAGCAGCACAGATTCTTACTTGATAGAACTGAGGATGCAGTATAGTTTAATGAAAAGAGGTCTAGCCTTAGAATCATGAGAACATGGATTCAGATCCTGCTTCAGTAAATATATTACCTGTGTGATTAGTGACAAGTCAGAAGGACATACGATCACAACTAAAAGGGGCTTCAGAGTCCACCTAATCCTTTCTCATTGAACACATGAGGAAACTGAATGAACATAAGTGACTTGCCAAAGTCACTTACACAGGTGTAAGCATCTAGACAAGATTTGAATCCTGACCCTCTGGTTCCAGAACCAAGGTTTTCACTTAACCTCTTTATGCTCTAGGCAGCTCTTTAAGGCAAACTTTAAGTTATAGACAAATCCCTTTACCTGCATGGATGAAGTGTTTCCACAAAAGAAAATCCTGACACTGATGAAATCACAGGATTTGACCAATTCCCTCCCCCTCCCAAAAAAACCCCAAACACAACCTTCAGGTCATTGTTAATAGCTACGTTTGGGAAGAGGGTAGTATAAATGGATTTCATATATAGCTACAGAAAAAAAGAACATTAAGGGCACACATGTAGTAGAGGAATGGCTTAGGAGTGGCAGAAGGAAACAAGGAGTATGCCCACCCTTCCTCCTGCCCCTGAGAGTCTAGGAGAGTAGGAGAGAGCTGTGGCCCCCACTGGAGTCTGTTGCAAAGTATGTGGTATCTTCTGGTGTTAGTTGATTTTAATTAAAATGTGAATTAAAGGACATGTTAAGTGAAAATTGTTAAGGATAGAGTGGGGTTTCCAAAGGCCAAATTGGAATTCATCCCAAGAGAGGACAAATGGAAAAATAGAAATTAGAATGGGGCTAGTTCTCATGGGTATGACTTGAGTATGTCCTTGGACCTGGGCAAGCAGGACTGGATTAATAGAATTTGGAAACTAATAAAATGGGATGCATGTATGATTTCTGTCTGCAGTATTAAACCGATGGAAGATCTGTAAATAGAAATCCCCTATTTAACAAAAATTCCCATTTGTCAGTCCTTGGGATTGAAACAGAATTTTAGAGTGTTGGTGTTTTGGAGAGTGACCCTATGAAATCTCAAGCCTTTTTGAGCATCTCTCCTTTAATGGTGGATAGAGGAAATCATGCATTCACTGTGCAGAGGCAGGAAATCTGAAAGATGTTTATGGAACAGAGAATAATTTAGTCTGGGTAATATATAGTGTTCATGTAAAGGAATCATGACAAAATGTCATTAAGTTCATAATAATGCTCAGGGAAGGAAGATATATTGAATTAATCCAGAGGAAAGAAATAAAAAATAGGATGCTTTGCTTTTTGATTAAGAATGAAATGGATGAAGTATTATTTGCAATTATATAGTCGATCCCTAGGGCTGAAGTAAGGCAGCTTAATAGAGTGTTGTGATTGCTAACTTCTATATTTTTATATTTGTGGTAACAGTCAGGGAGCTTTTTCATTTATAGTGAAGTGTATAATGCCTGGCAATGTGTCATTCCACTGTAGAACTTTGAATTCATTTTTCATGTGGATTTGAGTGTTTTCTTCTGATGTTCATCTAGAATTTCATTATAAGTAGAAAAATTTAAAAAAAAGTTAATACCTGAGAAAAGAGTTTTCTGCTGTCTGCCAATAGAAATTTCCATGGCTTCAGTTGTTTTCATTTCCCTGCTTTTGCAAGAAAAAAAGGATGGAAATAGAAGTTCTGTGACTATTAAATGGTACTCATGTATGTGTCATATTTCAAAAGTATTCTTAGCATTGGATGATAGTAGATTAAATGAGACAATATTTGTTTTTAAAAAAATGCCTAGCACAGTGCCTGGAAAATAGATACTTACCTGTCTTTTGCCTATATGCAAGTTGTTATGGTGAGGTGTGTCAATAGCTCCCAGTCTTAAAGCTTACTTTGCTAAATCAACAGAAGTGGATGCTGATTTCATTCTTCTATACTGGGGCTTCTTGACAGTTAGGCATGGTTAACTTCCAGATTTTATCATCTCTTAAATGACTATGGTAATACTTATACTACCAGACTCATCAGGCTGTTGTAAGGAAAACATCTGGCAAACCCCAAAACATGTTATGCCACTGTGCATTTTTTAAAATTAAATTTTATTTTCAACTTAAAACACCAAAAAAAAGAGAATTTTGCAGATATTCACAATTTCCATTTCATACTATTTGCTTTTTAAAAAAGTTATGTAATATATTTCACACATTACTTTCAAAACTGCCCTGCTTATCTTTGCTTCCTTCTGAATTTCTGTACATTATTTTATTTTATTTTTTCCACTGGTCCTCTTTTTTTAGAGATGGGGGAGAATCACTGTTTAAGTTTCTTCTAGATAGATAATTTCACTTTTTTTCTTTGTTTGCATTTGGTATGGCCTTACTCTTTTTAGGTTTGATTTTTGGGTAACCTCTAAATCTATAATTATTCTTTGTAGTGGTTTGTGTCTTCTTTGGTCTTTTTATTTCTTCAGCCTTCCTTCCAAGTCTGGGGCTTTGTGCCAGGGCCCTGCTCTGCTCTCTGTTGCACTTTTAGATGGGATAACATCATGTGTTTATCTTGGTTCCCCTGATTTCTTTTATATCAACTGTCAGGGAGAGAATGGAGGAAGATTCCTAACCTCAAAGTTACCTTCCTTCTAGTCTAATATAAAGTCTCCTTCACTTTATTGTCATTTTCTCTCATATTTTTCTGGCATTCACCTTCTGAAAGTAGTTACATAGGGATAAAGGGAAATAATCAATTTGCTATGAATTTTAGATTCTAAAAAGATTAAAGATGAACTTCAAGGAAAATATTATTCTCTCTGATTATGAAAAACACCCTGATATTACAGCAGCTTTTCATCTTTCAGAAACTGCTTATCAGCTTGTCTCAAATAGTCATATCTTCCTGCATTTCGTTTTCAGAAAAAAATTTGAATGAATTGAAAGATTAAGTTCAATTTCTATAGTGAAAGAAACACACAGAATGTTTTGACCTTGGAAGAAGGCATCTTTTCCCATTGATTTAACAGGTGACATTGCTGCTCTGCCAACAACATCCATAGATATTCAGACAATACTAAATATTGCTCTTCCAGTAGGAATTTTTTGCCCTTGCCTTTCACCTCAGGTTTTCTGCCACGGCATATGTGTATTTTTTTCCTGGTGCAAGTCTCCTTTCATCAGTATATTAATTATTGATGAGGTCTGCACTTAGGGCATTTATTCAAAATGAATAATTTCAGTGGCAGAAAAAAAGCCTACTCTGGAGATTTAAATGTATTGCCCTTTCACAGTGTTTTATATTGCCTGCCTTAAAGGGCAAGATTGGATGTGAAAGGCTCCAAAGTGAAAGTAATTTGTCTGCTTTGAACTCTATTGCATCTGTGTGCATATACGCCTTCTATGAAATTGTGACACATTCCTAGGATGACTAAGAATGACAACTTAAGTGAATACCAAAGGGAAAGAAAAGTCTTGTGTGGGAGGAATTAGATATTTTTGTTTTCTTAATTTTTTTTCTCAAAAGAAGCAGTAATAATAGTTAAGGGATCAGTTAGTGGTTCTATGATTCTATGGTTAACATATCAAGCAGCGCGTAATGTGCCAATCACTATAGCTGATACTACTTTTTGAATCCATGTTATCTTCAAGGTGGGAGACCTCCACACATGTCTTATTCTATTGCCTCACTGGGGTAGGGAGGTTGCCCTGGTTTTTCAGATCAAGAGGGGATCCTATAGAAAATCTAGTCCAATCCCTTCATTTGACCAGTGGAGAAAAGATTTAGAGAGATTAAGGGAATAACTCATAATCTGGCTAGTAAATAGAAAAGCTGGATTTTGAACCTAGCTTCTCTGACTTCAGATTTGATGTTCTTTTCATTTTTATTTCTCTGTCTCTGAATATAGACTCCTCTTGATTTTGTATCTGCACTAATAAGGCCAGCCTACCCATGATTGTGGAAGCTCATGGATTAAAAAATGTGGTTTGCTTTTTTTTTTTTTTTGCTACAATTTACTTCCAATGTGGACATAGGGGGATGTCATCCATTTCTGTGAAGTTTATAAAAGCTTTAGGTTGCTGGAGATGGGCAATCATTTGAAATTATTATTTTTACTGGATAAATACTTGATTCTCTGACTTGAGGCAACACTTTCATATTATTTTCACCAAATTCTTTGAAATCATGATCTCATTTGCTTCCCCTCCTCAACTGTGAAGGTAATTTTGTACCTCTCCCTCAAGATGAGCTTTTGTATTCTGCTTGTTGTTCTGTGACAGAGATGAAAATCAAATTAAAAATAAACTACAGTCTTAAATGCAAGTGACAACTGAATGAGTTGCTGTGACAGTTCACATTATGTGGACGAACTGAATGCAAAGTGGCTTAAGGAGATTTGGGAAATTAAGAGTTTTATCTGGTATTAATGAGGGCATTAACCACTTGGTTTTCAACTCCCTGCTTTAAACCCTATACCTCCCAAAACATGCAAAACACATTTTCTGTCACTAGGATGAACTTTCAGACTAAATTGAACAAACAGCTTGATCTTCATTACCAATAAAGATCCTTTGGTAGTGTCTCTGTTAGACTCAGCTCTCAGAGTCATAGGAACGTAGATTTGTGTCTGGAAGGGATCTTAGATATTATTTACTTCCCCCTCTCTGGGTTTCCAGTATACTATGTTCTCCTGGTTCTCTTCAGATCTGTCTGACTGATCGTCTTAGTTTCATCATCTGTGTTTCTAACATTATCTGTGTTATTCCTCCACCCTCTATTTAAAAGGGTAGCCTAGGGTCTTGTCTTGGGCTCTCTCATCTTCCCTCTCTGTCTATATTCTTCCTCTTAATGATCTAATCAACTCTCATGGGTTTAATTATCACCTCTGTGCAGATGATTCTCAAATGTATTCATCCATGTTTCATCTCTTCCCTCAGTTTCCCTTTTCCTTACCAAGGGGATAGTCACTTGGATAGCCCATAAGCACATCTGCTTCCATCCTCCATTCCTTAAAACTCTATGTCATCATCCACTGTTCCCTACTTCCCTCTAATCACTGGTCACAGAAGATTGATCCTTACTCCTTTTTAAGCTAGACATGTCAAAAATGTAACTTGTTACCCTTTCCGTTGTTGAGGACACCAGGCACCTTCCAGGCACTCACTTTCCCAAATCTCATCAGCCTCAACCCTTCTCTCTTTCTCACTTGTGCCCATCTACAATCAATTGTAAAATCTGTTTGATTCTATGGAGAATTACTGTCAGAGCTCTCTATAAAGGGAGTCTTTGTGAGGAACTTTACTGCTCCACCTTCCAGCCCTCCATTCAAAGGAAAGAGGCAACTGAGGGAGCTGAGAAGTGGTCCAATATCATAAACTGAGTCAATCTGCAATGAGATGAGGTTTCAGGTGACCAGCTTCTCCTGGGAGAGGCAGGATGTTCTTTGAACTTGAAAGCAGGCAGAGGTGCTCATTGAAAATGGAGTCAGACTTTTATGACCGCTTGCATGGAAAATTGTAATTGTTTCTTAATTGGTCTCACCTTCCCATCTCCTCTCTCCAGTCCATCCTCCAGAGAGCTTCCAAATGGGCTTTTCTGAAGCCTAGGTCTGATCATGTCATTCCTCTGCCCAAGAAGCTTCAAGTAGCTCTCCATCATCTCCAGCCCATGCCTGGAATATTTTCTTTCATTATCTTTTGGAATTCCTAGATCCAACTGCTTCCTTCTTCACAAGGTCTTTACTGATTCTCCCAGTTGCTGGTGAGCTTCTCTCCCTGCCAGTATAGTTTTACTTCATTTTTATTTTATGTTCACTTATCTGTGATTGTATTTTCCCACAGTAGAATGTAAGCTTCCTTGAGTCAGAGACTGTATTGATTTTTGCCTTTGTATCCTCAGCCTTCCGCACATTGCCTGGCACTAACAGGTTGTTAATCACTGCTTGTTGAACTCATGTCACCTCCAGCTCCATCATTTTATACATGAGGAAACTCCATGCTGAGAGGTGAAATTGTCTCATCTGATATCATATAGTGAGAAAGGTGGTAGAGCCTGCATCCTCACCTGTGTCCTTTGACCGCTACCAAAGACGGCACTCTTTCTTTCCTTTGTAGTTCTGATTAAATGGATCTCAGTAGACAGATGTTTGCTGTGGCTGTGCTGTTTACCATGCCCCATCTAAAAATGCTTCCCTGCAGTCTAGCTAATATGATAATAGAACATTGGAGGTGGATAGAGGTGGATAGTACCTTCAGAACCCAGAACTAAGCAGGTGATGGTCCTCTTGTACCCTGTCCTTGTTGTATTACTTCTAGAGTATTATGTTTAGTTTTGGGCACCACATTTAAAAAAGTACATTCTTTAAAAACAATCCATATGTAATAGAGATTTGCAGATTCATATGTAGCCTGTTTTTTGTTTTGCATATATGGAAATCCTTTTTTTGTGTGTTTGTTAAGTGCATAACAGTTTTTAAAAGTATGTTTGTAAGCTGGAGAGCAACCAGAGGAAAGGAATCAAGTTGGAGCAGGACATTGAGTTGAAGGAATAGGTTCCTTAACCTGAAGAAAGGGAAGTAAGAGGGAACTTGTTAGCTTTCTTGAAATATTGAAGGGCTGTCATGTGCAGGGGGATTAGATTTTTTCTGTTTGGTCTCAAAGGATAGGACTATTGAGAAATGGGGAACAGTTGCAAATAGATATATTTATGCTTGTTGTAAGGAAAAACTTCCCTAACAGTTAACTAAAAGGAGAGTGGACTGATGGGGTGGTGGGCTCCCCTTCTAATGTATGTATTTGACCACAAGTTGGTTTATCTTGGTAATATTGTAGTGGGATTCTCTCTTGACTATGGGTTAGATTATATTGCTACTGATGTGCCTTCCAGTTCCAAAGTTCTTTGAAATTCTTTAGTCTAAGTCCTTGTTTACCAGATAGAAAACTAAGGTCCACATAGCTAATACTGGCAGAGCTTGGACTAAAACTGACATTTCTTGACTCTCATTTCAGTATTTCTGCCTTGCCATCTTCCTTGGTATCTGCCCCTGCTCCTGTATATATGTCAAGTAGCCTGTCCCTGGAAGAAAGAGAGCTCTTCCCCTAGTTTCCCTCCACCCTACCCCCTGCTTTCCTTCCTTCTTTTGTGTGTTGTTCCTCCTGCCCCCATTTGATTATAAGCTCCTTGATGGCAAAGACTGTCATTAAAAAAATTTTATTGTATTTCCAACACTGAACATGTACCTGGTACACAGTGGAAGCTTTATAAATACTTTTTGGATTGGATTGAATTGAATTTCTAAGGTTCTTCCCTCATTGTCCACACTCAGTAGATTTGTTTCTTAGGCTTAAATATTGAACAAGAAAGCTGGTCTGACACCATTAACTATCACAAACCCTAGTAGGTGATATTCATGAGTTAATGTGCTTTAAAATTCACAACCTATTTGCCTATACTTTGGCTGATGAGCATTCTGAAACTTCTGGCCCATCATCAAGTTTCTATGTGAAGGCTTTCTTTCTCATTATAACCTGCCACAGTATGCGTCCTTCTGTAGCCTAGCCTTTGAGAGTTAAGGGTGATTTAGTGCCATAATTAGTATAGGCAAGAGACTAATACTGGAGGAAGGTTTCTTAGAAATTACTAAGAAATTTCCTTGAAGAGTTAAAATGTTACATATGTCAAAAATATACGTTTATACTCTAAAATTACTACAAAGGAACCATGGGTCAATGGAATTGGAAAGATTTCATTATCTGATACTGTTTTTGTCATTTAAAATTCAAATACACAAAACTGGAGATTGAAGGGCTCAGGTGTTAGACAAGAAACATGTGCTCTATGGACTCCTGCAGAAGTGTTTATAGTTCCTGAATCCCAAAAGAACTGCTGATTTTTCATGGAAAATTATGATTAATGTTCTCTTAAACAGATACATTTATATCTTGAACTTCCCCTTCTTTTCCTTTAGTCTTGTTATTTGGGTTATTAAAATGAAAAAAATATTGGCAGAATTTGAGTTCATGGGAGAGAGGGAGAAAGGAAATCACTTTGTTTCCTTAGATTTCAGCAGTTTTTTTTCTTTTTATTTCCTTATGTGAAGTGTGGAGAAACTGAGAATCCTTCCAGAAGGACCTAAATAGGGCCAAAGAACTATAGGATTTTAGAATGACAGAATTGAAAGAAACCTTAGGGGTTTCATGACTTTCTTACTTTATAGGTAGAGAAATTGAGGCTCAGAGAGCAAAGGAAAGAAAAATTCTGTAATCCTATTCCGAGTTTATTGTTTTAAATTTTATTTGACATACTGTTTTTAGATGACTTCCACCCTCTCCTCTTTAGCAGGAATTCTCACATATTGAACTTACTGTGATCTTAGCTTTCATTATGATAACGAATGAAAATAGTAAATTTTTAGATGGAATTATAGAGCTGTTCTTTTCTTGGGGTTTAAGAAATGGTTTCAACCATAGGAATGGATAGTGCTCTCAGAAAGTCTCACTGAATATGAGAAGAAGGTAAGGTGAGGGCAAGTAAGAGAGGAAGAATTCCAGGGGAATGACTCCTAAGGGTGGTGGCACAGCATTACAGATCCCTGGTAATGTGCTTCAAATGAACATGTGCCAAAAAACTAAAAACATATGCATACAGTTGTATGTGTGCAGAAGACTCAACAATAGTGTATCTCTTTGTATGTGTGTACTTGATTAAACTTCTTCGTGTTCTCACTTGCATGAGAATACCGAAAACCTTGAACTTCATTGCTTTTTCTATCCTAAGCTTTCTCCTTCAGAAATACTTAATTCACCTTCCTAATTTCCTAATTCACCTTCCTAAAATCTTTTGCTTTAGAATATTAAATTTTTAGTGAGCATGACTTCTGTTGTGGTTTAGTTATGGGTCCTTCTGGCATAAACTCTTTGTATAATCATTTGACATTAATATGATTGTAATATTTTAATTAAACAATTCAATTATGGTTCTGTATTTGTATTAATTTGAGAGAAGTGCTTCTGATGTGGCATGTTAAGTATATGTCTTCCAAAACTACCTACAAAAATTAAATTTCACTCAAAGATCAGTTGAAATTTACTAATCACAGATTACGTGCAACTTCAAATACTGTATCCCAGATGAAGCAATAATAAAGAAATAACACTCAGAATTAAAATATATTTTTCTCAGTGGTCTGTTTTGTTCAATTTGTTGGAAAAACCCCTTGCTTTAGCTATTTGTACATTTATTCTTGGAATGCATTTCTGATCTATGTATTATTTATGTGATTTGTGTGAAAGACCCCAATAAAGATAAAGCTGTTTTGTATTAGTTGCAACCCTTGGGAGAAATTCTGAATCCTTTAATCTTGTCTTGGGTCTGTTGATATACTAAGTGCATGAAGGTATACCATTACATAAAGCA
This sequence comes from Notamacropus eugenii, assembly GCF_028372415.1. Classification (NCBI taxonomy): domain Eukaryota; kingdom Metazoa; phylum Chordata; class Mammalia; order Diprotodontia; family Macropodidae; genus Notamacropus; species Notamacropus eugenii. The sequence continues at coordinate 471,920,936 of NC_092873.1, read as the reverse complement.
CTGGTCAAACACTGGTTCTTTAGGAAGCAGTCTCCACATAATAAATATTTTAGACAGAAGCACTTAAAAGTGAGACATAAAGGACTCTTTCCGACAAGGGAAGCAATATTAATATTTGCTGTGTTGTGAGCCCTACCCCTTGAGAAAGTAAACTGTCATGAATACAGAGAGCAGTGTGCCCTTGCTTGTTCTGCCCTCCCTTGTCCAGCATGGCTTCTTTAGCCTCCGTCTAAGTCCTAGTCCCTCTGTCCAACCCCCAAAGAAGATGGGCTTGGCCTTCCTGTACTCTCCTCAGTCAGCAGGTAGCCCTCTTGTCCAAACACAAGCTTGGTTAACAACCTCCTTTTACTGCATTAGAAATGACCTTAGTGAAATGTAGCCCCTCCTCCTTCCTGCAAGTCTCTTAGAATACTCATCTTCCTTTAAAGGTTAGCTCAGATGTCATCTCCCTGTTGCCTTTCCTAATTCCCCCATGTTGTTAATGCTCTCTCCTTCAAATTACTTTGTATTTATTATTCTGTCTTTATATTGTAGCCTCCTTGTAAAATAGAAACTCCTTGAGAGCAGGGATTGTTTTGATTTGTTTTTTTTTCTTTTTTTTTTTGTCTTTGAATTCCGCTTATTAAAATGCTTTGCACATGACTGGCGTTAAATAAAAGTCTATTGACTTCAGCAAATGACTTTAAGCACCATGGAGGAAAGATGGCTAAACAAACAAAAAGTGAGACTGTTACCCAATTAAATTACTTTTTTTGGGGAAAGACTCAGAATTACAAGACTCTGTGGCTAAAATTCAGATTGAAAAAAAAATGTACCAAATAAGACATGAAATAATCTACAATCAGAGAGGATTTATAGGTCAGTGTAAATTTCATACCAATTTTCTTGGTGGGCTATGAAGTTATTTTCATCATAGCTCACGTTAATATAGCATTGTAAGATTTCCAAAACAGTTTTCAACAATATATTGAGATAGGTGATATATTATTGCTTACCCATGTTGTATAATTGGTATGTGTCAAAGGTAGGATTTGAACCCATGCCCTGGCTTCAATTCTACTGCTTTTTGAAATGTTCTCTACTTTCTTTTGTATAAAATATGTGATACTTTCATGTTTTCAATTCTTTGATAACTGTGCACAGTTTTTCAGTAGGTAGAATATGAAGATTCTTCAGTGTTCTGCACTTCTCTTCCCTTCACTGACTTTTAATTCTGGATCATATTTTTTTTCTACTTTGAAGTTAAAATGAGTTATGGAAGAAAGATGAGGGGATATGTGAAATTCAGTATTGAATTATCAATCCATGTTTGTAATCTATTGATGTTACTGTTTGGCTCCTTCATCCTTAGGAATGAGAAAATTGAGACCAGAAAGATCATAGGACTACAGCATCATATATTTAAAACTGAAAAAGATTTCAGAGATCAGCTAGTCCATTGATGTCAAACTCAAAAAGAGATGGGGCTTCTCAGCATTATAGAAGAATGCCTGTAGGTAGTATATTGTCTTAGAAAACCACATATTAATATTTTCTATGTTTTATTGCATTTTTAAATTCACTTTTGTTAAGTACTTTGCAATTACATTTTAATTCGATTCTGCCACAAGCTGGAATGTTGTAGGCCTGGCCTTGAATTGGATACCTCTGATCTCATCTAACCCTTCAGTTTACAAGGGGGGAAACAGAGGTTTTGCTGCCAGTAAGTGGCAGAGGTGAGATTTGAGCTCAAAGTTTCCTGAAGTTCTGCACAAGTGCTTTAGTGAAAAAGAAAACATTTTCAAATGCCTTTCAAGTGAAAGCTAAAGATTATTAAGATTGATTTCTCCTTGGTGTCTATCTGATATCCAGAGGTGTCTTGGACTTCCAGGCAATTGGTTGGGCCTGGGACAAACCTGAAGAAATAGAAGGTTCTGGGAAGAAAAAAGGAATAGGAGACAAGAAAAAGCCAAAGTTCTAGCACCAACTTTCTTCTGAAATTTGTTAGTAACACTATATTTTTACTCGGAGTATTCTCTGTCTCTGTAAACTCAACAGATTTTTCTCTCTGTGTCCTTAAGTTTATAAGGAGAAACTGAGAGTTTGGATCTTGCTCTTTCTAAGGCATTGTGCAGAGTGGATGGAGAGCTGGTCTGGCAGGAGCCAGGGTCAAGTTCTTTTTCTGGTCCATTCTGGCTGTCTGATTCTGGGCAAGCCACTTAATTAACTTCTCTGTGTTCTAGGTGACATTCTCTGCCTAGAGGTTGCCCAGAAAATGCCAAATTCCATAGGGAGAGGGAAATTCTTCACATGGGAGTTACTTCAGTGAAATGGCACATCCAACTTCTGTCCCTGGCCTTGTTTCTGCAGTTGTCCTCGTTTTCACTTCGCTGTATGCCTGATTAGTCAGTGAGAAACTGAAGGTAGAGTGTTCTTGAGTGCAACCATTTGGTGCAATTTTCACGTTGTGCTTCATTTGTGTTAAGATGAGGCAGTTAATTATAGGTAGCTTTTAGTATTATTAAGTGCATCATGAGCTTAGCCAGCAGAGCATGCCTTCCAGCAAAATGAGAATGTAAGTTCAGGGCAGTGGCCAAGCCCTTTTAGAGTTAGAGGATTACTTATCAAAATATGGACCAATCTTTGTAGTGCCAGTATTTCACCAAATTCAAAAGGCTTCAGTCTTTTTCTTTCTAATGTGTTGCTTAAAAGCAGTGTGGTGCCAGTGGATAGAGAGCCAACCTCGGAACTAAAAAAACTTGTGTTCAGCTCTTGCCTTTTAAAGCTCCTGGCAGTGTGACACTGGGCAGCTAGCTCTCTAAGCCTCTGAGTTACAGAGAAGGTGGTGACTTACATTGGCATTTGATGCAAGAAGCACGGTGGTATAGTGGATGGAGTACTGGACAACGGTATTAGGAGACGTGTTTATTAAGACAATAAGCCTTTATTCTGAGCAGATCCCAGGCTTGTGTTATGAGTTGTTCTATCTGTGGCACAGGAGGCTGGTGTTTAAAGGCAGATTTGTGGATCCTTTCCCAGGTTGCGATTGCTTGTGTACTTTGCAGCACCTGTGAATGATCTCACAGTTTGAAGGTGGTTAAGAGAGAGCATGACCTTCAAGTTTGAGCCAAGGAATTATGCATTCCATTTCCAGATTTTTACTTGTTTACTCCATGACTTTGACCATATCCTTCACTTTTCTGGTTACCCATCTTTAAAAGGGGAGGTAATTCCTTTTGATAAAGGGCATTTGAATTCTGTGCAAACAATAAAATGAATCTGTCAAACAGATTTTTGGGGATATGTTTTGGGATTTAAAAATGGAAATAATGATAGAATTCTAAAAATGCAAATATGTTATTATATAGTTATCTAAAATGTTAATGAACTTACTTTGCCTTTCTAGCTTCATGGAGTCAGTTATGTAAGCTGAAGAGAGGACAAAACCCTCTTTTTTCCTTCTAATTGGGAGGAGCATTATTGTTAAGGGGATAGCAAGGTGCAGTGGGTAGAATATGGGCTTGGAGTCAGGAAGATCTGAGTTCAAATGTGGCCGTAGACACTTAATAGCTGTGTGACCCTGGGCAAGTCACTTAATCCATATTCACCCCAGTTTCTCATCTGTAAAACAGAGACACACTAGAGAAAGAAATCAAACCATTTCAGTATCTTTGCCAAGAAAATTCTATAAGACAAAAGTCCAATATTGTTAAACTTTGGGCAGGCTTCTTTGCCACTGTGGCCTTTAATCTGTGAGTTAGAAATTTGGGCTAAATAGAAGTGTTTCAGTCATATGAAAGCTCAGTTTAGCTCATTTTAGTGAGATGTGAACAATCTCACTAGAACAGGTAGATATCTGTAGTTTATTGTCTTCTCTTAAATGATAAGCAACATTGCAGAAACTGCACCTGTCTGTGCTCCAGAGTGCTTTGCTCTGTTTTTATTCAATCATTAGGAATGGAGCAAGACAAAGAAATACAAGTATGTCAAGATTCAGAAGTCATTCCGTAGTATGTTTAATCAATCCTTCATGCTAACCATGTTTACAGTTACTGATGCTTTAGATGTTTTTTGTTGTCCTGTTTTCAGTCATTTTTAACTTAACCTTCAGTGATATTATTTTAATAACCCATATTTCAGCTACCAAAAAAAGGCTTATTTGCATCTTCATATATTGAATATTTTATAGACTCAGGCTAAAATTCCCAAAGAGGTTAATATAATATACATAAATGAGAACTATCACAAAATCAATATAGAATTTAAAAGAAACTCTCTTTCAACTCTAAACAGTTCCTTAATACTATGGCTATCCAAGGAAAAATTGAAAAACTCAATGACTGATAACTTCAGATAGTGAAGGCAGAAGCTACGTAGCATGTGCTATCTTTTGTTAATACATCGAAACAGCTGTCCTTGAGCCTTTTTTGAACAGTTGTATATTACCCTCAGGACTAAATTCATCTATCTTTTTATGTGCATGTCTAAATTGGATGGTGAATCTAAATGTACTTCTGGACGTGTCAGAGGAGTCTGCCTTGTTATTATCCTATGGCAGGCTACCAATCTTACATTTCTTCAACCCTTCCTCTTCAAGGGTTCAAGAGCAGAATTGTGAAGTAGAGAAAATCTGTAGAATTTGCTTCTTTCAATTCAATCAATATTTGTTGAGCACTTACTCTAGGTAGCCATTTAATTGGACAATGTGAGAATGGTAAACAGTGCCTTATACATACTAGGGCTTGGTGCTTGTTGAATGAATAAATGAAGAGATGGGTAGATCAGTGAATGAATATACTTTGGTGACCATCCAGTCTAGAATCTTGATTTCAGTTATGAAGAAAATGAGTCCCAAATGATGACTTGTCTAAGGTTAAGTTGCAGAACTTGAGTCAGAAACCAAGTTTTTACCCCTAGTCCAATGCTCTTGAAATTACTCTGCATTTCTGCCCACTCTGAGCATGTGCAAAGTTCATTACAATTAGAGTCTTGAATTTAGATTATGTGCAAATAGATTAAAGATGGAAAGTTTTGGTTTTCTAAAAATATCCTTAGAAACAGAATAAACTGAGTAATACTTTTGCAAAGCTAAGCTAGCTTGCTTCAAAGTCTAGAAGCTTAAAATTAGCCCAGGCTGACCCTGAAAGCAATGAAGAGGAACTTTAATTAGCCCTGGTCATTGAAGCCTGATTGACCTACATCTGACAGCCCAGGTCCTGAAACCCTGCGGAAAGAAATGGCCTTGGGCTGAGCCTGACTCCAGTACCAAATGTCCTGAGACTAATGTAGCTAAAGGAGGTATCGTCCTGGGTAGAGTGGCAGTAGAGGGGTCTTTGTTTCCTCTACTTCAGAGGTTCTTAACCTTTTGTGCCATGGACCCCTTCTCAGAATACTTTTTTAAAAATGTGTAAAATAAAATACATTGAATTACAGAGGAAATCAAAGGCAAGTAAAAATAATGATATAATTTATTTTTGTACGTACAATCCACAGACCCCCAGAAATCTTGCTGCATTTGGAAATTTAGCAAACTTCAGAGATCCATCAGTTAAAAAATAGCTCAAGTAACTTTAGCAGTAGACAGACTCCTTTCAGAGCAGCGTATAAAATTGAAGGTGCCATAGGTATTATTTAGTCTAACCCTCTTGTGGAAACGTGGAAACTGAGTAAGGTTAAATGATTTTCCTAAGATCACTCAGCTAGTTCCAGAGCTGTGAATAGAAACCAGAGCTCAGTCACTTTTCATTAAACATTTCAGTATAACATGCTGACTGTTGTCAATTTGTGTTAAAGGCCTCAGAAGATTCACAGTGTCATTGTCTGTCAGGGGTAATGATATATATTGACTAATCCTACCCGATACTTAAATGGGATAAAATTTTAAAAAGCTATATTGTCATTCATTGGGTATATAACTCCGAAAATGTTAATTTTTCAATTTCAGTGAGTATTAAGCCATTCCAAACTGAACTCACTACCTTCTTTAAAAAAAAATACCTAAAAAAGACATACATATGCATTTGCAGTAATTTTTCCTTTTTTGTTGAAATGTGTAAAGGAGAAATTTTCCTCTTACAGCAGACTATGCAGGTTGTTCAGTTGAAATAAATTAGAGTTTAAATAAAATAATCAACCATTTTAGCTTTGCATTTATAAATGATTCCCTAGAATTTTTGATGTTAGCTTTTCCTTAAACAGTGCTTATTACATCTAAGCAAAATATGGCATGAAAGGTAGGGTATCATAAGGTGAAATGTTTGTTTTGGTTTATATTCTGTGATTCCATGTCAGTTTCTTTATTTAAAACGATGTTTTGTACCTGTTTGAAGTAATTTCTTCTAGCTTCATGTAAAGTACATTCTTAGAAATGTAAAATTAACATGACCTGCCAAGAGATAGAGAACATTATGAAGTGCAAAATGGATAATTTTGATTACATTAAATTGAAAAGTTTTTGCACAAACAAACCTAATGCAACCAAGATTAGAAGGGAAACAGAAAACTGGGAAAGAATTTTTGCAGCTAGTGTCTGTGATAAAGGCCTCATTTCTTTTTTTTTTATTTTTTTTTATTTTTAATTTTTTTATTTTTTTAATGTTTAACAATCACTGCCATACAATTTCGATTTTATCCCTCCCCACCCACCCCCCACTACCTCCCTCCCTCCCCACGACTGCATACAATTCTGTATAGATTCTACATATACTTTCCTATTGAGTATATTTTCACTATAGTCATGCTATGTAGTCAGACTAAGATAAATGAAAGAATCCGTATAACAAATCAGAACATGATACACAAACAGATACACATACACAAACATGATCTGCTACATTATGTGAGTGACTTCCATATTTCTCTCTCTGAGTGTGGAAGGCATTTTGCCTTGAGGTCCACCATTGGGATTTTTTTTTTTTTTTCAGAAGTTCTTGTGTTATTACAAAAATCTAAGTCTACCAGAAAAAACTCTCACACACTGTGGTTGTTGCTGTGCATAAAGTTCTCCTGGTTCTGCTCCTTTCACTCAGCATCAGGTCATATAAGTCCTTCCAGGCCTCTCTGAAGTCTTCTTGTTCATCATTTCTTATGGCACAATAGTACTCCATTACATTCATATACCATAATTTATTCAGCCATTCCCCAATTGATGGACATCCCCTTGACTTCCAGTTTTTGGCAACTACATTAAAGGCCTCATTTCTAAAGTATATAGAGAACAGAGTCAAATGTACAAGAATACAACTCATTCCCCATTTGATAAATGGTCAAAGGATATGAACAGGGAATTTTCAGAAGAAGAAATTAAAGCTATCTATAATCATGAAAAAATGCTCTAAGTCACTATTGATTAGAGAGATGCAAATCAAAACAGTTCCAAGGTACCACATCACAATCTGATAGCAGATTGACTAACATGACAAAACAGGAAGATGATAAATGTTGGAGAAGATGCGGCAGAGTTGGAACACCAATTCATTGTTGGTGGAGCTGTGAGCTGATCCAACTATTCTGGAAAGCAATTTGGAACTATACCCAAAGGGCTACCAAAGTGGGCATACCCTTTGACCCAGCAATATCATTTCTGGGACCCTATCCCAAAGAGATCATAGAAATGGGAAAGGGTCCCACCTGTACAGAAGTATTTATAGCAGCTCTCGTTGTGGTGGCCCAAAACTGGAAATCAAGGAGATGCCCATCAATTGGGGAATGGCTGAACAAGTTGTGGTATATGAATGTAAAGGAATACTGTTGTGCTATAAGAAATGATGATCAGGAAGACTTCAGAGAGGTCTCGAAAGACATATATGAACTGATGCTAAGTGAAAGGAGCAGAACCAGGAGAACTTTGTACACAGCAACAACCACAGTGTTCGAGGAATTTTTCTGGTATACTTAGTACTTCATTGAAATGCATGGACTTAAGAAAATTTCCAATGGACTCTTGAGGCAAAATGCCTTCCACATCCAGGGAAAGAACTATGGAATTGGATTGCAGATAGAAACAGACTATTTTCTTTTGTATTATGTTTTGTTTTATGGTTTCTTCCACTCATTTTAATTCTTCTATTCAGTATGCATTTAATAGAAATATACATGTAGAACCTGTATAAGATTGTACACTGTCTCAGGGAGGGGGTGAGGAGGGGAGGGGTGAATGAGAGGGAGGAAGTGGAAAAAAATCTAAGATGTATGGAAGTGATTATTGAACACTGAAAACAAATAAAATCATTCAATTTTAAAAAATGTAAAATTAACATTTTCCCACTGAATTAAGGAACTGATTGTGCCAGAAGCGTTTACCAGCAATGAAGTGATAATATGATCACTTGTCAAGCTGTTTGAAAGATACTTTAAACAAAACACTTAAAAATTCCTTTTAAAAAGCCCTTAAAAATGATACAGGTTAGTTTTCCTCTGTCTTGTGGCTAACAACTTTTCATTTAAATACCCCATAATGATTATAATAAAATTTGTGAATGTGATATTTGCCTATAATTTGGAGTTAAATGTTTTCAGAGCCATTGACCCTGGAGACTATTTTATTTTATTTTTCGCGTGTTCTTTACCTGTAATTCTTATGCTGCCTCCAAGTGTATAGTAGTATTTTGTTCATGGGGTTCTCTCTCTCTCTCTCTCTCTCTCTCTCTCTCTCTCTCTCTCTCTCTCTCTCTCTCTCTCTCTCTCTCTCTCTCTCCCCTTCCCCTCTCCCCCGCTTCTTCTCCCTCCCCCTCCCTCTCTCTCTTACACACACACACACACACACACACACACACACACACACACACAATTGAGTGAGATGACCTGAATAACATACTTTTTTGCATTAAAAAAGAATACTTTGTTTTTAAAATTTCTTTATTTTTTAGTTTATAACATTCCGTTCCTCAAGTTTTTGAGTTTTAAATATTTTCCCTCTTCCTCTCCAAGATGGTGTGAAATCTAATATAGGCTGTGCATATACATTCATATTAAACATATTTTCACATTAGTTATATTGTAAAGGAGAATTATAGCCTATGGAATGAACCATGAGAAAGAAGAAACAAAACAGAAGAAAAAAGAGAGAGCAAATGGTATGTTCCAATCTGCATTCAGGCTCTGTAATTCTTTCTCTGGATGTAGATAGCACTTTCCATCATGAGTGCCTTGAAATTGTCCTAGAACCTTGCATTGCTGAGAATAGCCAAATCTATCAAAGTTAACCATGGCACAGTGTGGCTGTAATTGTGTACAGTACTCTCCTCACAGCTTCAGTTCTTATAGGTCTTTCCAGGTTTCTCTGATGTCCACTTGCTCATCTTTTCTTATAGCACAATAGTATTCCGTTATTTTCATATATCACAGCTTGTTCAGCGGTTCCCTAATTGATGGGCATCCCCTTGATTTCCAGTTTTTGACCACCACAAAAAGAGCTGCTATAAATATTTTTGTACATGTGGGACCCTTTCCCATTTTCATAATCTCTTTGGGATATATCCCTAGAAGTAGTATCACTGGGTCAAAAAGAATACTTTGTTAAAATAACTAATGAAGTTTCCTTTGTATATATTTGTCTTCATGTTGTCTCCCTCTTTAGATTGTAAGCTCCTTGAGAGCAGGACTGTCTCTTCCCTTGTTTTGTATCCCTAGTGCTTAATATGCTGCCTGACACTTAGTAGGTGCTCAATAAGTGTTTATTGAGTGGTTAATGGAATGAATGAAGAAGCATTTCTGGAGAGGTGATGAGGACTTCTACCAGAGTGGCAGCTCTGTAAGTGGAGAGGAGGGAAGGTATAGGAGAAAAGTTGTGACAAGATTTAATAATAGAATAGATATGCGGGGGGAGTTCAAGTAAGGTACCCAGGATGACACTGAGATTGTTGATTAAACCTCAATGACTGGGAACATAGTAATGCCCTTGACTGTAAGGAGATAGTTGGGAAGAAGGGAAAGTTTAATGTTTTATCTCTCTCGTAAAAGAGGCTGAGAAGAACCAACCAGATGGGTGGGAGGACAACCAGGACAGAGCCACATCACAGAATCTCAGAGAAGGAAGAGTATCCAACACTGCAGGGAGGTCAAGGAGGAGGAGGGCTGAGTAAAGGTCATGGGATTTTGCAATAAAGAGACCACTGGTGACCTTGGAGAGAACAATTTCACCTTTGGGGTGTTATAATCATTTGACCTCTAATTGCTGCTTTATAACTTGTATAAGAAAAAGCTCTGTTTTGTGCTTCGCTGCTAAAGTCCCAGCTTGCCCAAGCAGCCAGAAAGAGACACATTATCATGTGGTATCACTGGTCTTTCTGTGCCTATCCACCTCACTGCTCTTTTTTTTTTCTTTTTTTTTTTTTGCCTTGGGGCTACCTTTTCCTTAAGGACAACTAGGTGGCACAGTGGTGGATACAGTGCTTGGCCTGCAATCAGGAAGACTCATCTTTGTGAGTCCAGATCTGGCCTCAGACACTAACTAAATTGTGTGACCCTGGGCAAGTCACTTAATCATCTTTGCCTCAGTTGCTCATTTGTTAAATGAGCTGGAGAAGGAAATGGCAAACCACTCCAGGATCTTTGTCAAGAAAACCCCAGATGGGATCCCAAAGAGTGACACATGACTGAAATGTGAAATGAAAAGTGCCTGAACAGTAATGACAACAACAACAACTTTGTCTTTTCCCTCCCCTTCCCTCCCATCTGTCCTCTTTTAGGTAACTATGTAAAGGCTGCTTTCAAAAAGACCTTGGAGTTTAAAAAGCCTGAAGAACCCTGAATATGACTTTCAAAATGTACTTTAGTAGCAAATAACAAGAATATTCAGGAGAGATACACAGTAGTTTTTCCATAGTTAGCTTATGTAGACATTCTAAACTTTCCTTTTGGAATAATGTAGTTCATGTTCATAGAGGAAAGAGCATGTATAGTTCATTGTACAGTGCCAGGCCTAGAGGCCTGAGGGCTACCCGAGTCTTACCTTACCTATCGTAGGTCTTTGGCTGGCCAAACCGGATAAACGTATGAGAGAAGAGACTTTCCGGAGTCGAACAAGGGTTAGGCGTTATTCAGGGTCCTGGTTACATGTGCAGGAGGAACTCTTCCTTAGGAGAGAGAGAGAAATCTCCCAAGGAGGCAAAGATCTTACAGTAAGAGAATGAAAGCAGAAGTGGAAGTGGGGAGAGAGGGGGGAGGGAAGAGCGAAGAGAGGAAAAGGGGCCTTCTGTCCTGTAAGGGCCCCTCAGCGAAGAGAGGAAAAGGGGCCTTCTGTCCTGTAAGGGCCCCTCAGCGCTAAGAGTGCCTTCAGGCTTTTCTGACCCTACTTAAGCTCTCCTGCCGTATAGTTTGCACCTGAATACCGTGCCTGTTAGATAACAATAGGTATGGTCAGACCTGGGCCAATCTCGAGGGCGGGGAAGCTCTCTCCCATCACATTTCTCACTGGAAGAGGTGGAAATGCACGAAATCTCACTCCTCAATTCCCTGCTGTTTCTTGGGGGGCCTCATGAGAACTCTAAGATTTAGAAGCTCTCACCTTTACCCGCCCGAGACTGTCCACATGGAACTGAGCTTACACCCCCAACAGTACAGGAGTGCAGAGGTGGTGATATTTTGAGTGGTCTAGATATTCAGTACTGTGGTCCACAGTATATTCAATTAATTTTGCTAGCACAGAAATTTTTAATAGCCTTTTACCTTTCCACTTCTCTGACCTTCCAGTAGTTTCCCATAATTATCACTTCTTAAGCATTTGTATATACTCCTGCTGTCATATTCAATGGCATAACATCCTGTAACAAATTGGTTGAGATTGGGAAAGATTACCCTTCTGAATGACATTGTAGTTTTGTGGCTTCTGTTGATTAGGATTCTTTGACTTTGTGAACTTGGAGATGAGCAGCATTTAATATTAGTCACCCCCAATGTTGTACTGAGGGGAAGAGTGAAGCAGTCTTATGATGGGGGTTGGATGGACAGTAATCACATTATGGATGGGGAAGCAAAATTTCAAAAAGCGCATCATCATTTCTTGAACAATATACTTTTCTGTCATGAAGAGCTTATACTCCCTTTAGGACAAATCTAAATATTTTATATTAGAGAAAATACTTAAATGTTGAGTGTCTTTTAAGGCAATGACCAATCTTTTACTGTCAGAAACAGAAGGACTAGCTTCTGAGCTTGCTAGATCTTCTTTCCTTATAGGGGAAGAATTTTGTATTCATAATTATGCATTTTATGTTATCATAGAAAAATTGGAATAATGCAGGTAGGAATTTCATTGTCCTGTCTGCTTCACTGGGACAGCTGACCCTTGTTTCCTCCTCTATGAAGTGAAGGAATTGGACCAGATGATCCCCAAGGTCCCTTTCAGCTTCAAATTCCTGCGAGTCTCTGGTAGTTTGCACCGTCAGAGGAGGGGTAACCAATATTAAAAGAGCCATCTGTTTCTATGGTAGTTAACATAACAGAGTAGAGGAGGACATGAGTGCTTCTTAATACAGCTTTTCAAAAGAGTGAGAGTTCAATCTTTGATAGCTACAGTTTCAAAATAATTAATAATAATAATCTCTTTTTTTAACTATGAAAGCTGAGTCCCCTTGTCCATTAATGAAATGTCTGAGTATTAAAAACATGAATGAAACATTGACAACTCTATTTCAGTCTTTCACCATAAGAATTTAAAAACTAGAGGTCAGTCATTTTTTTGTTAAGCCTTCCTTAAAATGGAGATTTCTCATTGTTGCCCTTGAAGTCTGTACAGAATTACCAATGAGGAATGTAGGAGATCTGCCACTGGGGTTCCAGTGTTGTAGAGCAACTCTTCTATAGCTTTGATTTTTAAAGTTGCCATTTTGCTAAATATGTTTCTTCTGTGCTGGAGGCCAAACTATCTTGAACTGATAACATGGTACCTGATCTTCAGTCAGTTTTCTTAACCTCAGCAGTGCTTATGTTTTTGGTTTTAAATATAGTAGATCCAGTTCATTTTCACTGTTAAATGGAATTGAAGACAAAATTGGAATATTGAGTAAAGGTTTTTCCTTTGAGCCTTTCAGAAAGCTCAAATTTTCTTAACTTTTAGATCAGCTTGTGAGAATTAAAGTCGATAGGGCCAAGAATAATGGTGGCTGGTGTTTATATATTCTGTTAGGATTTCCAAAGCATTTTACACACATTGTCTGATTTGATCCTTACTATAACCATGTGAGCTAGGTGCTAATATTGTCCTCATTTTACAGAACTGAGGCTGAGAGAAGTTACCTTATCTCTCAGGATTATACAGCTAGGATGTATCAAAGAGGGGATTTGAACTCAGGTCTTTTTGCCTCCTAGCCTGTTTCATTTGATACATTATCTTGCCCCTCTCGGCCAGAGATCTGGTTTTCCAAAAAAGCACTCTGTTGTTGGTGTTCACCCTTTGTTCTTGGAGAGGAACAGTGATATCAGGAGAATGATGTCTTGACTTGCAAGTGAATTGGATTGGAGTCTATGTTAGTCAGCCTTAAAGCAATACCATTTATGGTACTTCTACATATATGCAAGGGTCAGCTTGAAACTCGGGGCCCTCTTTTCTCTCAAAATATCCCTGTTTTTTTTTATCTTCCTAATTCTATGTCCCTTTACCATTTCTTCTCTGTTGGGCAACTCCGTCTTTTAATAAGCCAGTTCCGTCCTCCAGCTACCCTGGACATAGAGATAGATGATGTAGGATGGTTTCCCTGTTCTTTTCTTGCTCCAGGTTAGAACTAAAGGATGATCTCTTCTCCAAAATATACTTCCCCAAGGGACTGTCTAGACATTCAGACCAATCTCAGGTTCCCTCCAAGGTTACTTCCAGCTCCAAATCTGTGTATCAAGTTTGAGGCCCTTGTAGGAGGGAAACAAGCATCTATATAGCTTCTACTATGTGCCAGACACCTTATAAATATTATCTTACTTGATCTTCAGAAACAACCCTGCTGAGATAGTGTTATTATGGTCGGTATATATAATGAAGGGGGAAGCTGAGCCAGACAGAAGTTGTGACTTTTTCAGCTATTAAGTGTTTGAGTTGGGATTTGAACTCAGGTCTTCCTGTTTCTAGACCCAGAACTCTATCCACTGCACTCCCCAGCTGCCTCATGATGTTGTTGATGTATGGCTCAAATGCTAAGACATTCCTGCTCTCTGGGAGCTGACTGGTGGAGAGAATAGGGAGTTATGATGCAGCATCTATAGACAAGCATGAGAGCCATCCAATTTGAGAATATTAGCAACTAAATCAGGGAAAGCTTCAAAGGTGAAGTGTTTGATTTGAGACTGGAAGGAAATAGTAATTTAGAAAGGTAAATTTGAGGAATAAATGCATTTCAGTCATCAGGAGTTGCAGGGCCATAGTTCATCACCCTCAGAGTTCATCTAATTCAACTGCCTCTTTTATAAATGAGAAATTGAGGCTCAGCAAGCTTGTCACTTGTCAAAGGTCATATGAGGCATAAGTGGCAGAATTTGAACTCAGATCCATCAGTGCTCTTTTTCTGCTGTCCTGAAAGCTAAGAATGTTGATGCCAGCAGAATTGCTATTAATACATATTGTATGGAATGTACAGTGTGTAAAGAAGAGGAAGGTGAATCAAGTACAAGATGCATGTAGAAAGAAATAATGTATACAGTTTGGTTGGAAGCTGTATTGTGCAGTGCCTTAAAAGTCAAGCTTAGGGGTTTGTAATGTAGCCTAGCAGTTATAAGGAGCCACTGAAGGATTTTCAGCAGGAGTGACATTCAGAAAAGCAATTTTTAAAATTAGAGTCAAATTCTCTCAGCCCTGAACAGGTTGTAAGAATGCTTGTTGTAACTGGAAAAATCCTGGTTTGATAGAATACCAGGTTTGTAAATCATTGACTTTGACATAATATAAGGAAAAGCTGCCTAACAAAACTGTTCAGAAATGGGATTGGGCTGCTCCATACCAAGTTCCCCTTCGAAGGAGGTCATTGAGCCAGAGGGTGGATGATGATCTTTGTCATTGTTGTAAAGGGGATTTTTGAGTCTCCGGTGTAGATGGGTTCATCGAGGTGACCACTGAGGACCATACCTGTTCTAAGAGTCTGTGATTATATGTCATAATCAGATTTCAGGGAAAGAAGAATATTCTCTTCAATCCTTATTTAAACTCATTTCTTTTTAGTAAAGAAATAAAATTCATTGTGCTCTATGTGGGCTATGTGTCAGATTCCTCTTGTCATAAGCAGAGGTGGGCAGATTTGATACATTGCCAGGTTCTGAACCTTTGGAGCAACTGAATTAGACTTTGGTTGAATTTCCAGATTTCAAAATGACCTTGTTTCCCCCACCGCCTCCCACCTAGGTGTCTGCACCAAGGGGAGTGCAATGTCGGGGTTGGGGAGACACAATGGTATAGAAGTCACTGTGGTAGAGATTTTTCTTTTGAATTTCAGTATACTGCGTTACAACATACAGTCATGAATTTAGAGTGGATCATCTAAGAGGATGCTTGTTTACTGATTGGTAAATAATTTTACTTACTTTATTGCTTCCATTATTGCTGCAGTATTCAGGACCAAGGATTTTCCACTTCATTTCTCCCTGTCATTTTGCTGTTAGTTGGACAGGAAATTGTTGATTTGGCTTTGCTGCAGATCTTTTAAATTCCAACAAGAGGCTGGTATAATTGACAAAAGAAATTGTCAACACACGTTTTGTGATCAGTAGAAAATAAATGACCACTTCAAAAGGTGCCTCACCCCTTTTCAAAATGTTTACTTTGATTGATCTTGTAGGGATAATAATGATGATGATGAATAACTAATATTTATATAGGGCTTATTATGTGCCAGCAACTGTGCTAAACACTTTACAAGTACTATCTTACTGAATTCTCACAGCCCCCTTGGGAGGTGGGTGTTATTATTATCCCCATTTTACAGTTGAGAAAATTGAGACATACAAAGGTTAAGTGATTGACCCAGGATCCCTCAGCTGTTGCTGAGTATCTGAGGCTGAATTTGCACTCACATCTTCCCGACTGCAGACCCCACCCTCTATCTCTGACTGTACCTAATAGTAACAAAGAGTAGCCATCAAGTAGCCATCAAACTAGAGCCTCACCAAGTTTCCTAAACATTTTTAATTCCTTTATCTGATTGACAGACTGCTTTTTTCTTTATCTTGAAGTATAAAGATGATTGCACATGTCCTTGACTATGATTTTTTTTTTTTGCATGGGAATTATTTGCTCATCACTGGGAACCTCCTGTGATCCCCTGTTCCCTCCCTCCTGCCCCCAAATGAATTATAGAAACAGAGTTCATAGATTTCATAGACTCTCTGGATTGGAAAAGACCAGTTCTTCCCTAAACAGGAGTTCCTTCTACACTATCCCTAAGAAGGTACCATCTAGCTTTCGCACAGAGCTTTCTTTTATGAAGTTATTTAATCCAATCTCTTCCTTTTCCCCAGACATATCGGTGCCTCCTCTGAGTGTATGTAATTTCATGAGTCTTCTTTGAAGGACTAAGGATTGAGTAGATAATGTGGCCTTGATGAGGATGTTGTCAGTAGGAACCAAATTGATTTCTTGTTTTTGGTGGAGGAGGATGGGTTTATTTATGTGTTTGTCTGAAGGAAAGATTCAGGTTGCCAATAGCCAGGGTTTCTCTAAAGCAGGAAGTAGAAATCTCCCAGATCACAGACTTAGAATGTTAGAGCTAGATGAGATCTCTGAGTTAGGTTATCTAGTGCTAAATCCTTATTTTGCACATGAGGAGACTAAGGCCTAAGGAAGGAAAGAGACTTCCCCAAGGTTACACAAAGACAGAGCCTGAACTGAAACCCACAACTGACTCCCAGATACAGTGTTCTTTCTGTTACATTCTATTACCTTTTTTGTTTCTATTTCTATCACCTTAATTTTATTCATAAGATGTTGCACATTTTCAGTAATGAAAAATGACATTACAAGTACACCTACCTTATTTTCTGCTGCCTTTCTATTGCTTTGTCCCTATTCTCCCTAATTAACTACTTCCCTGTCCTCTCTCTGCTGTTCCCTGTTTCCCCAAGTGGTGGTATATTATTGAGCCTGGACACCGACTTGATATACTTTCTCTACATGCACACATATCAGTTTTTTAAGTCTCTAGTTATAAATAACTGTAGTGATTGATGTTTTGTATCCAGGTAATTCCCTTCTTCCCTCTCCCTCTCTTTTCCCCTCTCCTCCTTCACTTACCTCCATCCTCCTTCTTTCCTTTTCTCCTCCTTAGTCTTTTACCTCCTCCATCCTTTTCTTCCCTCTTCATTTCCTGTTTAGCACTACTTCCCTCACCCCATCCTTCTCAGCTCTTTTATCTTTTCCCATTATCCTCTACCCCCCCACCCCTGGCCTCTGCCACCCCCCCTTCTAACCTTTTTTAGCCTCACCTTTTCTTCTATTTTCCACAGAACTCCTTTGTATGTGTTAATATTGACCTGAATGTCCCCAAAACTTTTATAAATTATTCAGTGTCAAAGCTTGAAACCAACGTCTGAGCTCTTCTTGACACAGATGACTTTAAATTTGTAAGACAGACTAAAACTCTGTTGAAATGGTGTTGGAGAACTAACGTTACAAATACAAGGAAATTCAAAGCAAAGGCTTCACTTACTATGTCCTATTTTATTGAGGTCAGAAAAATGCACAGTAACATATTTTAAAATGGGGTACTGCTTCGGAAGACAATCTGATCTATTTAGGTTCATGTAAAATGTAGTAAAGATTTCTGAAAGCTTTTGATCAAAGACCTTTCCAATTATATTATAAAGCAAGCAATAGAGTCTGTAATGGCACTTAATAAATGTGAAATCTTAATTTGTAACTCCACATTGTCATTCACATAGCCAGGTGTTCCACCTAATAGCATATAGTATCATGCCTACAGTTTTCCTAGTCCTAACTTTGAGGATGCTGAGCTGCAGTAGGATTCATCATTTAAAAAAAAAAAAGATAGAAAATAGCAAAGTTTTAACTTATGATTCTTGACTATATTCTCACTGAATATTTCCAGGCCTTTGATCTTCTTTTTCCCTCTGTTAGCCTGCTTCCATAGTGATTTCACTGTTTCTGTCTCTGCTTTTAGAAAGCAGGAAGAGACATTCCATTTAGCAACTTGTGAATAACAACTCTGGCAAAAGTTTGCTCAGAAAGGAGAAAAAGATAATGTCTAATCCAAACTGGTTAAAAACGTGTCCATTTTGTTAATCCATGCTTATTACTGCCCTTCATTAATACAGACAGCTAAAATTGGCCAAGCTTTGTTTCCCAAAAGAGTCAAAGCATTTGAGAGTCATTAGGAACCTTGGTGAACCTAGTCTAACCTGTACATGAAAGGAATCCCTCTATAGCATGCCCAAGGAATGATCATCCAGCCTCTACTTAAAGATCTTCAAAGAGGGAGAACCCATCACTTTTGAACAGCTCTGCTTCTTAGGAAGTTTTTCTGATGCAAAACCCATTCAGCCTTTTAGAAACTTCCACTCATTGCTTCCAGCCCTGTCCCCTAGAGCTAAGCAGCACAAATCTGATCCCTTCTTTACATGACACTTCTTCATGTATCTGATAACAGCTGTCATGTCCTTCCATGGTCTTCTCTTTTTTTAGGCTAATCATGCCTGGTTCCTTCAAACTATCCTAAAAGCCCCTCACCATCCTGGTTCCTGCTTCCTCTCCTTTGGCTACTTTGCAGCAAGAAAGAATAGATTTCTGCTAATAGCACAGTGCCTGGCCCATAGAAGATGCTTAATAATTTCTTGTTTCTGTACTTCTTTCTGTAACATTAAGGGAATTTGAAGATCTTTCCTGTCCCTTAGTAGGCCCATGTCACCTGCTTTGAGCTTTGGCCCATCCCACAGCCTGAGTCACATGACATACATGGTGGGAGGAGCTTGCTGAATGGTTGCAGCAGGAGAGTGTGAGGCAGAGCTGGGAGAGAACAGGCAGAGCAGAGCAGAGCAGCTAGCATGAGAGAGAGGGAGTGCTTTTGCCTAAGGGAGCTTGTTTGTGGGATAGCCTGATGGAGGGAAGGCTTGAGAATGGCTATGCTCCCTGCCTTGATAATGTGTATAGATTTGGCTTTCTGATATTTGAATAAATGTCTTGTTTTTGTCTTTGAGGAAGGGAGTTTATATTTTGCGAATTTACCCTGAAAATATGCATGCGTATCCCTAGTGGCTGCTGTGGGTAGCACATTGGCATTACACTTGCCCACATATATTTTAAAACACTTCTAAAGCACTGTAAGCAGCTAGCTAGCACAGTGGATAGAGTGCCAAGGTGCTAGGCAAATCCTGTTTGCCTCAGTTCCTCATCTGTAAAATGAGCTGGAGAAGGAAATGACAAAGTACTCCAGTATCTTTGCCAAGAAAACCCCAAATGGGGTCACCAAGAATTGAACATGAGTGAAGTGACTGAACAATAATATAAACAATAGCAGAAGAATGGGCATTCTCTCCTCTTGTCTAATGCCGCCGCTCTTCTCCATGCCAGTGCAATGGGTGATTCCATGACTTGATGGTATTTAGTCCTGTTCTCTGTACTCAGTTAAGTTAATCATCCAGCCTCATCAGGTCTAACCTTTTAAAGTACAGATTCTTAACCTATGGTCCATGAACTTGTTTAAAAAATTTTTTTGATAATTGTATTTCAATATAATTTGTTTTCTTTGTAAACCAATGTATTTTACATACTTTATACTTAAAAAATACTATTCCTAAAAGGGTTTCATAAGCTTCTCTAGACTATTTGAATCTATGATCCAAAAATTGTCTGAAACTCATTTTAACACATTGGTAGTGTCTAAAAGACCTTAGCCTAAGACAGAGTTTATAGATGTTGGGAGAACTTTCACAAACTTAGGGTCGTTTCCATGCAAAGAGGAGTTATCAAAAAATAACTAATATTATCAGTAAGTTGATACTGTTCTATTGAAAAGGAGATTTTAATGAATAGTATTAGATACTGAATGAAAATCAACACTATAGTTCTGCTAGAAAGCAGTATCTTATTTTCAGTGGTACCTTCTTTATGCTGAAGAGTTAGAATAACTTTTAAAATGTATTTTCATATTTAGCACCTTTATAAAAATAAAAAATGAGTTGAAGATCAGTGACATATATTGAAATTGGCTCTTAAAGAGAGCATCCTTTGTAGGCATTCTTCTTGTTGTAGATGGAGTAAAAGAGACTCAGTTTTATATCTGCTTTTCTGATTGAAGGGTATTTTGAATACTTAAGAAGACATCACAATCTCTTTTTCACATTATCATATTTAAATTATTTTCTTTTTATATTGTCCCTAGGCGTTGCAATCAAATATTCAAAGAATTATTTTTTGCTTTGAAAAGAATCACGTACATATCAGTGAAATGGTAACATTGACATGTGTACATAGTGAAATATTGAAATACTGTTCTCTAGTGTCACATTCACTTTGAACCTGGTTGTTCTACTTCATGCGCAGATCAAGTATTAGTTTTTGGAATTCGCAAATAACAGTAACGTCAGTCAACAACCTAATTGTAATACATAGCACTTGTGTTTAAAAAAGAAATTTTATGTTTCAGCATTAGATAAATTTGAGGTTAGACTAGAATCAAGGCATCAACAATAAGAATTTATGAAAGACTTGTACTATGCTAGGGACCATGCTGTAAAAACAAAGGAAAAAGTAGGAATAGTCTCTTCCCTTAAGGAAGGAGTTCACATGCTGTTAGGGTAGCCAACGTGCATAAGTTGGTAATACACTCACAAAAACCACCTCACCTTCTAAGCAGAAATTTTTCTATTTTTCTTTTACTTTCTTTTTTTCTTTAATTTTTTAAAAATAGTTTTAATAAGTTAAGGTAGAAGGTAGAACTCTGTACTCCATTTTACTGGCAATCTTTTCAGCTCCAGTAGGTTCAATTACCCCTCTACAGATGACTACCAGGCCTATATATCCAGTCCTGATTTTTCTCCTGAACTTCATTCCTGCATAATTAGCTGGCTTTTGGATGTTGCCAGTTAGATGTCCATAGGCATCTTAAGATCAGCGTCTCCCAAATAGAAGTCATAATCTGCTCCTCCTCCTTCTCATCTATTTCTATTGAGGGTGTGAATTAGGGCCTCCCACCATAACAGTTAGAATGAGGGTTTCTTGAGCTCAAGGAGCTAAAAATGAAAAGACTTGATCAGTTTCTCCTACCCATTTAATTTCCCTCATTTGGCGGCAAGCCCCTGGACAAAAGAGTGAGTATGTGTGTGTGTATATGTATGTATGTGCCTTGTTCATATTCGGTGCATAATTAGTGTTTATTGATTGTGAATGTTTTGTTTAATTTGTAAACTGAATTTCTATACAAATGTAAGGAATGGTATTATTATTTCAGTTTTTGTTCTTTGTCTCTTTCACTCCTCCACTTTTGCTTTTTTTCCTATTTCATCATGGTTTTGCTGGCTTCCTCTGAGCTGAGTCTTGAAGAAAGTTCTCCTGTTTCCCCAAGTGTTAATGCCACCCTTTTTAGATTACCTTCCATATATATTGTATGCACCTCGTTATGATGTGTCATTTCTCGCATTAGAACATATGCTTCTTGAGGGACCATTTTTTTTGTCTGCCTCACACTTGACACACTATGCTGGCCACAGAGTAAACTTAATAAATGCCTGTTGGATCCTTTCCTGGCTCTTCCTCTTTTTCGCCCCACCCCTTTTCTCCCTATCCTCCTGTCCTGTACCCCTATTCCAGTCAGTCAGTCAGTAAACATTAATGAAATGCTTTCTCTGTGCTAAGTGCTGAATATAAAAAGAAAAAGCAAAAATAGTCGGTGCCTCTATGATGTGGAATTGAAACATGTACGTCCATATAATTTTGGTTTTGAACTCATGAAAATAAGTTTTTGATTCTTTGTTCTTAATTTTTAAAATCTGTTAATTATATTCTATTCTGTTGTAAGAAGAAAAAAACACTTAAAAGAATTTTTGTTTTGTTTTAAATACTTTCTACAGAAAAAAAGGTATCCCATAATTGGTCTAGATTGTTTTCCATGGATAAATAACTGAATAACAAAGTGCCAGGTGATTGGTTTGTTGATTTCTAGAGCATGCCTTCCTTAAGGATATTATCGCTTTTTTCCCTTTGTTATCGTGTGCTTGGCAAAATTTTTCCTAAAGTTAGGACATTTCTGTATCATCCTTTGAAAACAGAAGCATTTTTCCCTCTTTGTTAGTTAACAAAATAGGACAATTTAAGCAGATTCTTGCATGGAGTCGGGAGCTGAACGAACTGATTGGTTTTCTTTTCAGTGTTAAGATTTTCGACAAAAATGTTTTTGTAAGAATTTAAAGTTCACTCATGAACCTCTAGGCAGAGATAATTTCCTTTGGTTCCATTCTGTATCAATCATTTCCTGCCTCTTAGGACTAACAAAAGCAAGGCTTTGTTTTAACACTGAATTTATGAAGTGTTAATTAGTTGACAGATTTACATATCAGAGTCTAGTAAGAGAGGCCTCTGTTATGTTTGTTCATTCATGACAGGAAGTGTGACCAAAAAAGTTGGGAGGAAATTGATTTTTAACTTCATCATAACTTTTTTGTAATAGTTGTAGGTTGTTATAGAAATTAAAATATTAAAACTAGGGTTTTGAAATGCATTTGGTATAGAGGAGATTTAATATTTTGAAATAAGGCCATAGAAGAGTTTCAGTTTTAAGGCCAGGAAGCATTTGCATTCTAGACTCTAAGGGCTGGAGATACGATGACCCGGATTTCTGCTTTTGACATTATCTGCGTGACCTCAGGCAAGTAACCAAACCGTTTGAAAACTAAGTTTCTTCAGCATTTATTAGGCAACTAGCATGTGCCAAGCACTGTGCTAAGTGCCTTACAAACATTCTCTCAGTTGTTCCTCACAACAGTGCTGAGAGGTAGGTGTTGTTATTTATGCCCCTTTAAAGATGAGGAAACTGAGGCAGACAAAGGTTAAGTGACTTATCCAGGGTCATAGTGCTGAGGCAGGATTTGATCTCTGGATTCTTTACTTTCAGGTTCGTAGCTCTCTCCACTGTGCTACCTACTTAGCATAGGAACAAATCCCTAAATCTTTAGAGCAGTCTTAAAGTGGAATGGGATTTCTCAGGAAAAAGTGAGTCCCATGCTCTCTCCTGCCCCAAGGTTTTCAAACCAATTCTGGATGATCACTTGTAGAGATGCAGGCACAAGGCATCAGACAGCTGCCAAGTTCTTTTTCACCTCTGACCTTCTGTGAGTCTGTGAAAAACTTCTTAGGGGAAGTAACATTTTAATTCACTATTAAAGCATGAATAGAGTTTGGAGAGTGGATCTGGGCGTAGGGGAAGGGTAATGCAGGCTGAGAGAGCAGAGGAAGCAAAGCAAAAAGGCAGAAAAGTGAGGATGTTAAAGGCTCCCTAGGAGCAGTGGTCAGTAAGAGAAAAGAGAATCAGAAAGTTTGGAAAGGCTCTCTTTGCATGACCAGAAATTGAAGAAAGATTTTGGAGCCAGCTCAAAACCAGCCATTGTCGCCTGAGCTCAATCTGGTAAATACAAAGAAGAAAGCTGTTTCATAAGACCCTGAAACAGATGAATGCTAAATAGACTTACAAAATGAAAATGCTGCAGCATCAAATATTAATATTTTGCTAGCAGCAGGCAGCACAAATGTTAATGGCTGGCATGCATTTGAAGGCCTACTTAACTGTGAATTTTATTAGGACCATTTCTCAGAGCTGGAGTTATAAATGGGCTTAGAAATGAGAAATCAACCACCTCTCAAGGGAGCCGCAGGTTCTTTGAAATCTTAATTAACCAATCACACTCATCTTCTCTTCTGTCAATTGCCAACACTCAGTTAAATGCTGAAAGAAACACTGTCCAGCTGGAGACAACCTAAGATCTAATGAGAACACCATTCTTTTACATTAAAATAAATATAACCAGAAATGCAAAACAGAAGAATGAAAAACTAGATTTATTTTTCTTGTTTGAACTTTTTTTTAACCTTCTGTATTAAAAAAATAATTCATGACTCTGGCCTGGAAATGAGGAAAAGTGGAAGGGAGAATGAAGGCTAGAGCAGAGATAGACGTACCAGCTGGCTCTTCTTCTAGAATAAGGCCTACTGTAATCAAATATGCTTTGTGAAGAACCACTTTTATTCCTTAGAGAAGGCTCCAAATAGATCCACTAAATTTTCTAGGGAAGATAAATAACTTCTGCCAAAATGCAAATTAATATTTGCCCTTGTAGGTAAGGTGAACTTAGTGTAAGTAAGGTGGATTTTAGTGTGTGTAAAGTGAATTTTCGTTATTATTTCTCAGAATTCAGTTTCCCAGGATCCATAGCCATAACAATCAATAGTTCTCAAGTATTAGATATGAGTTCCCACAGCTATGGTTCCAAACATCTCCTCCACACTTGTGCATAGTTATATAATGGTAAATAGCATAGATATTAACTGCGACTGCGCAGTAAGATACAGGGATGAAGTGATGTAACCTTGTGAGGCTATTGCTGGCAATATGCCTTCTTTGTCTGTTGGTCTATAAAACAGATGGTCACTAGCCAGCGAATGGGGAACCCTTAGGGTTGAATGCACAAATTCTGTGTGTGCCTCAACTGGCCCCCATTGAGGCTTGTGGGGAACCTTAGGGTTGAATGCACAAGCTGGAATGCTGTGCCTGCCTTGATCGAGTCCCATTAAGGCTTGGGGGGGAATCTGTGTTTGCCTTAACTGGTCCCCCATTGAGGCTTGAGGGAACTTAGGTGAAGCACGAGTTGTGCCTGTCTCGATTGACCCCATCGAGTCGTAGGGGTAGTTGGGAGCCCCCCCCCCCCCCCACCCTTGTGAGAAGGGTGATTAGGGAATGCTGTAGGAGTTTGTGCTTCTGTTATCAGCAGTCTTCTTCTGAGAAAACTAGAGTAGAATAAAATAAGATTATTAACCCCATTTTAGTGTCTTTCCTGTCTTACAAAATCAAGCGTGAACCTGTGCTAGCAACCCTCAAGTGTGCTATATTTATCTATCTTACAGCCCTGCAGGTGGTTTGTGGGGAAAGGGATGAATCTTTGTCCTTATCAATTGGTTCTCCATACCAGGTACCAAAATTATTTTTCGCAAGTGCGGATCTGACCATGTTACATCTTTACTCAGTAAACGTCAGTGGCTCCCTAATAGCTCTAGCATAAAATACAGTAGTCACTGTCTGACATTTAAAGCCCTTTACAACCTGTCTTCAACCTACCTTTCCACTCTTAAATATTACTTGCCTCACACTCTGCAGTAAAAAGTCAAACTGGATGTTTTAATGTTCTCCCTTCACAGCATTCTCCCTGAACCCTTTGTCCCCTAGTCTGGAATGCACTCCCTCCATACCTCCCTCTGGTAGAATCCTTACCTTCCTTTAAGGCGTTAATCCTGTGAAGCATTGCCACCTTTTGATGATAAGCCCTCCCACACTGAGCTAGGTAGGTCATTTAACTGCGAAAAGGTAACCTGATTCCATACTCAGACCTGGAGCCATTCCAGCTTTGTAAGTGAGACTTTGTGCTCTGCCTAACATAGCTTTTAAGGACCCAGGGCCCCCTCAGCTTCGTGATCAGGCATGTGAGGAGGAAAAAATGGAGGGCTTACTTAACAGCTGTATATTACTAAAATGTTATTTTGCTTTAAAGAATAGTCGCAGTATTTTGCCATGGATTATAAAAAAATGAATGAATGAAAAATTCCAAAATAGCTCAAGCAGTTGAGTCAGTAACTTGTAAAGAAATGCATCGCTGAATTTCTAGTTCTCCTCTATTTGACTTGAGAACCTTTAAGTCTTGATTTAAAAAAAAAAGATCAGTTTTCTATGCAGCCCCTTAGGACCTGGTATCTCTAATCCCTGCTGCACAGTCTAAAATATTTAATATGATCAGTATCAAGTTAGGATAAATATTTTTTTTTCACATTAGGTGAATGATCCCTCCTGACTCTTGCCAGGATAAGCTTGCTGAGTATGGATGTTTGGCAGTTTGCTAATTGATGATCTTTAAATGAGCTTTGATGTTTATTTATTAATTCGTTCATCAAGTGCTTATTAATTGTTTTAGGGGGAGATGCAAAGGTTAGATAAGATCTAATCTCTTCTCTCATGCAGCTTAAGATCTAGTAGGGGTCTAAAAAGCAAACACAACTCACTGAAATATAAAATATCCAGTTTTGGTATAGTAAAAAGAGTACAAGATTTGGATTCAGATCCTGGCACTACCACTGATTCCCCTCTTGAATCTGGACAGATCACTTAATCTCTCTGGACATCAGTCAGTTTTCTCAACTTCAAAATGAAGGATTGGACTACCTGACTTCAAGGGTCCCTTCCATCTCTGAATCCATGGTACTTTGATAAGTGCATTCAAGAATTGTTATATGAGGTGTGGGAGAAGACCAATGGGAAAGGGTTCATGAAAGGCTTTATGGAGGAATTAGAATTCACTTTAGTCTTCAAAAATGAGGCACCATTTATTGGAACCAGAATTAAGATTAATATTTTCCTATCCCTGTCTCTTTTAGTGCCAAACCTAAAGATTTCCAATCCATCCTGTGGAATTTAAAAAAAAGAAAAGGCTTTAGGCTTGAGGGAAGAAAGCCACAAGATAAAAGTCTGTGGATATATGTTTTTTTAAATAAGATATGCTTTAATCTAGCTTTATTTTTTGCCCAAAATAGTCATCCAAAGTGTAGCATCTGTGTTGTACTTTAGGAATCTCTGAATTATGTAAATCTCTCGCTCTATACATAAACGATTCATATTAGATCCTACTTATGGAATTAGAACATTCCTTTCAATAGACTTTGACTTAAAGTTTTATTATTTTAAAAAGGTTCTTCAGAAGTGTGATTAAGTTATTGAGGGCAGTGACCTCATATATTTACTGGGAATCTCAGGGCGTCTGGTACAATGATGAGGGTTTTTTTTCTTTTCTTTTTGTTTTGTTTTGCTTTTAATTCATTGATTATTTTTAACATTCACTTTTAAAAATTTTGAGTTCCAAATTTTTTCCTTACCTTCAGCCCTTCCCTTATCCATTGAGAAGGCAAGCAATACAATAGCAGTTATACACATGAATTCATGCAACACATTTCCATATTAATCACGTTGTTCTTCCCTTTTTCCCCCCAAAAAAGCAAAAAAAAAAAAAAGTGAAAAAAGGTATGCTTCCATATGCACTGAATTAATCAGTTCTCTCTGTGGAGGCAGAGAATATTTTTCATCATTAATCCTTGTAATTGTCTTAGATCACACAATGACTAGGTTCTCTGGGGACAGCAGTAACCAGCTCTATACTAAAGTAATTTTTGAGCTGTCAAGCATACCTTAACCACAGTGTTGGCTCTCAGTGTCCAGTACTAATATTTGTGCTGTGCTCAGCCCACGTAACAGCATCTCAGGGCAGTTTTGATGAGGCCACTTTAAATTACCTGCTGTCTGTAGCCCATTCCTACCTTGATTGCATCAGAAATTCTGGGTAAATCTTAAGTAAGTAGGCACCAAGGACTTCTCAGGATTGTAGGCCTGCTATGAGTGGTTCATCTTACACTAACCTCTAGAATGTTTGAGAACTTCTGAGGGGTAGGAAAGGGAAGAGCAGAGTCATTTCCACATTCTTGGTACATCCTCATTTAGCCAGGAGTTGACTGAGGCTCAAGGAAGAAATCTGGGGCCCTTGTCATCTCCCAATTTTCCCATTTTCTAAATCTCTGGATGACCCAGAATCTCTGAAGTTTACTGGTGCTCTTGGCAGCTGTGTAGGTGGGCAAAGGGACCTTATTTACAAGTACTTCAGAAGAACAAAACACTTATGGAAGGGATACTTTTTAAGTCTTTTTCCTTGCCATGGTTAATAAAGTGTCAAGTTTATTTTCTTATAATCACTCACCAACCAAGAAAAGAGTGACTATGAACTTACTTTCATACCAAACTCTTACTTTATCTTTGCTTTTGGAATTCTGTGGTACCTTATTAAATTGCTTTATAATTTTTGTTAGTTACTACAAGAAAAGTTATTTATATAAGCATTTCCATAAACCTGGCTTTTGGAGAAATTATAATTTTTTTCCCTTTTATAACATTATATAAAACGAAATGCTTAGGACCACTTCTTTTGAACATACTCTCCTCTGTGCTTTTAAAAAGTGTCTGAAAACTGTATGTGCAAGGAAAACTATGGTGCAGAGCATATGAATCTACACAAGTTTACCACCTTTTCCATTGAATACTGTAGAATTGACTTGCCTCATTGGCTCAATAAAACTTTGGTAATTCTCTGGCTTAATACACAGCCTTAATGAGTTCCTAAGGTAATTTACATTTCAGAGCCTCCAGCACCTACCACCTTAAAGATCTGCTTATTTGTAATTAACAAAGGGTGAGGAGTCCCTTTCTAAAATTTCTGATGGGTCTTTGACATCTAGAGTAAGTTTAAAGAACTTTGTCTTACCTCAGCTATAAAGTCTGTCCTCCCTCCTCTTTGACATTCAAAGATAACTTCTTCCAAATTATAACTCCATCCCTAAATCCCAACGTGACCATTTTCTGTTTCCAGTGCTAAGGGATAGGGTCTGAAGGCATTGGCCTCCAGTTTGGAGCACATTATATCACCACACTAATATTACCACTGTACCCATAGTTCAATTCTCTTACGGCAGAAATGTATCTACCGCTGGTAAGGCTGGATAGTACAAGACTAGAATAATATTTCCAAGCTCTGTACTAGGTATGAGTCTGTATGCTGATTTTCAAGCTGCATTTTTATGGAGCATGAATTCCTGCCACATTAGTTGATTGGTACTTTTTTGATTTGTGTTAGATAAAACACGTTCTACAGTGAATTAGCTTTCTCTGGCATCTTTGCCGTTTATTCATGGGGAGGGGAATATTTTTCCTTTAATCATCTTTTATGTCTTTTGAAACATCAAACTAGCCTGTTATTTCTTAATTTGATCTTATTTTCCAGGTCATCAATTCAATTTCTTTCTGTGTCACAGACTTGGTATTCTCATTAACAACAGTGTCTATCTATTGTTATCTTGATATCCTTATTTTCCCTCTCAGCCTCTTTTAGCCAAAAGCTTTTTGTTTCTATTCGTAGTAGAAACTGAAGCTTTCAACTAATGTTTGTTCATTTCTTACTAAGTCAATTTAGCAAAATTTGAGAAGTCAACATGACTAGTTAATAGTCAGTAATTTCTTTTTAGGCCAAAGTACCAAGGACCAAATGACATAGAGAGGATGGAATTATTTCAACCACAGTTATAACATCAGAATCTCTGGAGTGCAGTGAGGCAGCTGGTAAGCCACTCAAGTAGGGCAGTATAGTAATTTAAAACTAGTAGAGAGGATCATACCCTAGTTGGGGATTTTATAATATTAATTTCCAGTCAGGCCATTGATTGATGTAGTGATTCTCAAGTACTTGAATCCCTAGTAAAAACAGAACAAAAGAACACCAATGAGCTCTTCTACTCATTAAACATTTCTTCTTAAATGAAATAAAATCTTTTCTTTCCCACATACATATATACTTTGTCTAAGGTGTACCTGTGAAAAATCATATAATCTTAGCTAGCCTCCCTTTCCTGCTCTTCTGTGAGAGAGTGTCTTTCTTGCATTAGAGGAGCCCCCTTGTTCATTGAACAGTCCCCCAGAAGGTCAGGGAGCCTTCTGGATCTGGATTCCTTACATCTTTCAGACCAATCACAAGGCCAGTATGTTGTTTCAGGCTGACCTAGTTATATCTTAATACCTAATTTGTTTGCATCTTTGTCCTTAAACACAGTGCCATTTTACTGTGTCAGTAATTAAAAACAGATTGTTAACTGCAGAACCTTTTTTTGGTGGTTCGAGGGTAGTGTGGATGATCTTGTCATAGGATGCTATCAGTGGCAGAATATGTCTTGCCTAAGGACATATTCAAATCAGACTTTGAGTTAGGTTTGTCAGGGGTGATGGGAACAGAATATGATATGTCTTCTGAAGTTCAATTACCTTGAATGACTTGGCCAGCTTCCTTAGTTTCCTTTGTTCTGCCTATGAGAGGGAGTGGCATTATCAGCTGAGCTCTGAAGACCACCTGGTCAGGAAGAGGAAGTAGATGGGAAGTATGGGAGACAGCTGAAACACCTGGAATGATAAATAATAGTAGTCAAGGCAGACTTCAATTATCCAGACTCTATGTCTGTCTGTCTGTCCCAACCTCCTTTCCTGTCTCTTCCCGCCTCTATCTCCCCGGTCACTCCCAACCCCCAGTGACTTTCAAATTTACTTCAGTGATAGGTGGGGGAACTAACAACTAGATTCATCAACAGGTTACTGGGGGTCAAGATAATGAGAACCCTGAGAGGTGTAATGAATTCCTCTTAGAATCTGTGATAGAGGAGAAGAAATTAAGGCATCATTTAAAGCATACTTTAAATGGGAAGAAAGGAAATGTTAAGGGATTCAGAGGAAACATACATAGGATTACATAGATTTTATTTTAGTTCCATACTACAGGGGAAGTCAGCCCTAGAGTGATGGGAGATGTTCAGTGATGTTCAGTAATGAAATTCTGAAGACACAAAGGAAAACAGTTTTAATGGAGAAAAATAGGATTTGTCTGGTGAGAGTAACATGGATACAAGAAGAACTCATCAAGTGACTTAGATTTTTTAAAAAAGAGATGCGTGAAATCCAGAAACCAGTCTACATGAGATGATATGTTTCTGTCATGAAAAAAAAGAAATTTACATGATAACTTTGTTGTATATTTGAAGGGAATAGCAAGTTTTACAGGGTAGCTTTGCAATTTCACATGCAATTGCCTTTTTTATTGTACTGTGCTGTTCAAGTCTTGTTTCCCTTCTGTTTTGCCAAGGAGAATGACTTTTGCTCTAGAAAAGACAGGATAAAGGTAATTAACA
The DNA here is from genome assembly GCF_028372415.1 of Notamacropus eugenii. Classification (NCBI taxonomy): domain Eukaryota; kingdom Metazoa; phylum Chordata; class Mammalia; order Diprotodontia; family Macropodidae; genus Notamacropus; species Notamacropus eugenii. The sequence continues at coordinate 471,890,011 of NC_092873.1, read as the reverse complement.
GAAAATTGATATTCAGGGTAAGTAAGGAGATAGTAAGAGATCGCCTAGATGCTCTCAATGAATTCAGGTCTCTGGGTCACCTGACCCAGAGAACTATATGCTCTAGTCCTGAAAGAGTATCTTTGTTAATGGTTCAATGAGCATGGCACCAGGTCTTCAATGAAATACCCCAGAAATCTGTGCTAGATAGATATGTGCATGTATATATGTGTGTGTATATGTATATGTGTATATGTGTATATATATATATATTTGAAGATCTTATTTAAAATGCAAATGGCATGTTTATACAATTTTCAGCTGACATGTCGTTGGAAGGGATAAGTGATACGTTTGATTACAGTGTTCGGATTCAAAAGGATCTTGATGGTTTAGAATGTTGGACTTTATTTAATAAGATGAGATTCAGTAGGGATAGATGTAAATTCTTATACCGAGGTATAAAAAATGAACTTTAGAAATTACATAAAGGTAGAGGAATTGTTGTTAGACAGCATTTTTGTGAAAAAGATCTGAGAGTTTTGGTGAACTTAGCATTCATTATGAGTCAACAATATCAATATATGGCATCCAGGTGGCATGGTGAATAGAGTTCCAGGCTTAGGAGTCAGGAAGACCTGAGTTCAAATCCAGCCTTGGACACTTAATAGCTGTGTGACCCTGAGCAAGTCTCTTAGCCCTGTTAGCCCCAGCTTGCTCATCTGTAAAATGAGATTGAAAGAAGGAAATGACAAACCACTCCAATATCTTTTCCAAGAAAACCCCAAATGGGGTCACAAAGAGTCGGACATGACATAACCAATATAACTGAACAACATCAATGATATATGTCAGCCAAAAATAGCTAATGTCATTGTGGGCTGCATTAGAGAGGCATAGCTTCCAGGAATAAGAGGATAACAGGTCCATGAAATTCTGCCTTCATAAGACCTCATCTGAAATAATGTGTCTAGTTCAGGTTAAGGACATTTATAAACCGAGGAATATCTGGGGAAGGGTAATCAAGATAGAGAAGACGTTTCTGTCCCATGCGAGGATTGGGTTGAAAGATTTGAGCATGTTTAGGTTGGAGAGGAGACTGAGAGGCCATGGTTGGTGGTTGTCTTCAAGTATAGGAGAGGGCAGTCTGAAAGTGCAAGTTGGAATTGGAATGCAGTGGATACTCACAGACCATCGGACAGTTAACACAAACGAGGGAAAGGATATTGCTGTAAGGACACAGAATTGATTTAGGTGGGCACAACTTATCAGCTTCTGTGTTACTCATGCTGTGTGCTATTGGTCAGAAACTTGAGCATCTCTTTTCTCCTGATGGGGGCTGACTTTTGAACTCAGGACACCAAGATTCAAATCTTCACTCTTCTACTTATTACCTGTATGACCTTAGGCTAGTCAGTCATATCTCTGTGGTCTTCAGTTACTCAGTGAGGGTGTTGAATGACATGACAAGTCCTCTTTAGGTTCTAAACCTGTCAACCTTATCTTAGGGATAATGAATCTTCTTACTGGTTACAAGGGACAAGTGGTAAGAAAAGAGAGGGTCTGTAGACCTTTCTCTTTCTGTTATGCATATTACTGACTTATTAAGGAGGACATAAAATAATTTTTTAAAAAATACTTCTTTACTTATGTAGCATTATACTTTTTTCAAGCCAAGTTGTAGAATTTTGTAAAGTTAAAATTTCAACTGTCTTTATTTATAACTTTTTAAGTGACATTGTTGTAATGCAGTCCTGTTACCTCTTCATTACTTACTATGCTACTGAAAGGGGCAAAGAGGTGATGCAGTGCATAGAGCAGGAGTCAGGAGGACCTGAGTTCAAATTTCACCTCAGACACTTGACACTCACTAGCTGTGTGTCCTTGGGCAAGTCACTTAACCCCAATTGTCTCTTCCTGGGTCATCTCCAGTCATCCTGGTGAATATCTGGTCACTGGATTCTGATGGCTCTGGAGGAGAAGTGAGGCTGGTGACCTGCACAGCCCTCCCTCACTCAAAACAAAGTCAAGTGCAAGTCATGTCATTGTTTCTCTGATAGCATGGTCTTCTTCGGCAAGGAAGAACGAACACACACACACATACACACACATGCTACTGAGAAACAAGTTAGTTTTATTTATAAAGCATTGTAATCAAGAAGCCTTGAATAGGGAAAAAAGTGGTCTAATTTTTGCTTATTTCACCCTCAGTGTAGTTAACCACTTTAAGCCATTTCAATGAGTAAAAAAAAAAATTACCTTACAAATTGCTATATTTTAATATGAGAGAAAGAGAATGAATATGTTTTTGAAGGATTTCTGTTTGTTTCCAGCAGAAAGCTGATCATATTATGTAGTTCATCTAACACTTGTGGAAAGAAGGTTAAGTGAAGAACAGCAGAACATTTGCACACATCTCAATGTTTAAAGATTATTTTGATATGAGGTTAGCAGCTACAAGGTAAAACTCTTAAGCAGTATGCACATTAGAGAATCTTTGGGATGACAAAATTGCCTTAAAGGCAGCATTAGAATTTCATTTTCCAGTATCTATCTAAAAATCAAGTTTGCCATTTCATTTTTCAATAGTTGATGAAAAATTAACCTCAGATTATTTTCTTCCTTGTCTTTGAGTCCATTATTCAAGTCGAAGTCTCACTAGAAAAAAATTTACAGTTAATATTTTATCAGATGAGAGCACCAGCTCTGGCAGGTCCTGCTAAGCCAGAAAAGATGCAAGGATGGGCCCACTGATATGTTTGTTGCCCAAGAACCAGCCTAACTGCATTCAGAAAGGCTCATCACCCTGTTATATCTCACAAGTCTTATTTCAAAATCTTGAGATATTTAAGTTTTATTAGTTTGTTTTTGTTATAGAAAAAAATGTAATGTTGACCTTGTTGTCTTTGTCAACTTTCCTTGGTAACAACATAGATTTTGCCAGCCCTCAAGAAACACAATAAGTGTTATCCAGATTTAAAGATGAGGGAACTTTCTGGTCTGCTATACATATAGTCTTGGGAGGATTTATGGTATACCACAGAGAAGAGCCCCACATGATAAAAACATTTGGAGAGCTTTACATCCTGCAAACTGCATCCCATCCCAGCCATCTCCTCACCAACAGGCTCTATTCCAGCTATTATCTGCATCTCCCCTCCATCATAATCGTTCTTAGGTCCACTTGATCTGACAAGTGAATGTTCATTTATCTTATCTTGCTTGGAACCAGGCTGGTACACCATTTCCTGGCCAATTCCACACTATACCATGGTGTGTGTCTTTCCCCTTCTTCCCACTGTCCTCAATGTATTGTCTTTCCTCGTTAGAACTTAATTGTTCCTTGATGTCAGGAACTGTCTATCTTTCTTGGTGGAGGGACTATCTCCATTAATGAATATGATCTTTATTGTATAGAATTGTTGAATTCTTGAGCTATCCTTAAATCAAAATGATATCATCTTGGAGATTCTGGAGGTCGTTGAGTTCAACTCCCTAGATAAAGAGATGCCTTTTCAGTACCTTGAATGAGAAGGAATTCTCTCTTTCACATTTCATTTTTAAGGTACTCTGGTTCCTTATAAGTTCTTTATATTAAGCCATACTTTGTTTCTTGACTTTTATAACCAGCCTTTGGTTCTGGTTTAGAATTCTGGGATCAAGCAGTATAAGTACCATCTTTCTTTGATATTCCAAATGAAATTATGTATTATGTGCACTTTGTTGATAGAAAAAAGAAATGTGGGATTTTAGTCCTAATTTTGTCCTAAATCTGTTTTATATACATGTTAACTTTGCTAAAGGGTAATTTACTTTCTATGCTACTTTTGACTGAGTTAGGAGCATGAACTACAGAAAGAAATTTTTTTTTTAGTTTGTTGAATTCTCAAAAAAAGATGATTATTATCCCTGTGTCCTTTAATCTTACAAAATCTTACCCAAATGTATGGTTACACTCCATTAATGTATCATATTCAATCTCCTGAATGTATCTTTGTATGATAAGTCTTGGAATATTTTCATCATTTATGGATGCGTCTGACAGTGCACAAAGTGGAACATAGAACATTTACCTTGATTAGTACCATTTACAATTTTCTTTTTTTTCCTAACCAAAATTGATCAAATTCTATATGTATCTTGTCGCAGAGAAAAGTTCCTACCCCCTTCTGAATGAGGTACAATTAGAAAATCTGGTAGGTGGTATGTATGAGAGAAACAGAAATGTGTACTGTTGAGTTGACAAATGTTGATATGGTTTGTCCCTGTTCATTAGAGAAGACTTAACAAGCATTGTTTGTCTCCAGAGAAGTAAGTTATAACTGTTAACCGGCTAGCATGTTGCAAAAGTAATTGGACCATTGTGTATTTATTGGGGCAACTTAAAATTATTTCATTCTACTAAGTAGAGGTAATCATTGATATCCAGACCTATCATGTCCTCCAGGGAAAAATACTTATGTTCTTTCCTATTCATTTCTTTTCCAGTTAGTATAGTTGTAATCAGTGTAGTTTAGATTCTCAGGTCAATAAAACTCACATGTTAATAGAGAGATATGCTCTTTATGAAGAGTAGAATATCAGTCTTTCCTGGTTCAGTTAAGTACAATTCAAAAAAAATTATGGAATGACTCCAGTATGTAAATCACTCTTTTGGGAGTGAAACAAAGATGAGTTTAAGCCTTGGACCTTGTTGTTAAAGAGCTTGTGATTCATTTGGAAGGAAAAGGATGTGGAAAGGGATATGACAAGTACCTAATAATTATAGTTTTTAAAAAAAGGCTCAAATATGAGTGAAAGTAACAATACTGCAGCATTTTACCATCACATGTTTAATAGACTGTTTTGGCATTCATATCCAAATGTGGAATTACCACATATCCCAAGTGTTTCCTATTCCATTGAAATTATTACAATCTGTCTAGAGCAATCTTTCATCAATTTATTTCCTTAATGGGGAGAATTGTCTGTCACAAACTACTTTCTCCCTTGGTGGGCACTGTAAGCAAGTCAGATAAATTCTATCTCAGTGAATATACAAATCGTCCTCTTTTTAAAAGTTTACATCTCATAGATCTGCTCCAGTTTTTGAATGGGGTTGTATGTATCTGAGCAAAGAGTAACCAGTAGACAGAAGTAATATAGACCTTTAAAAAAGTCTTTTATCAGGTGTACAATCATAGTTTAATTAAAATCTGAGTTAGTGTAAGAGAGAAGAAAAAGATTGTTTTACTGTGGAAAGAAAAATGACTAAAATAAAAAAGGAAAGAAGGGATAGGGAAAAACGGATACTTCTTTGACTGGAGAACTGTTCATATTGGAGTGCTAGGAGTCAGTGATAAAGCAAGTTTTATATGCTACTCCTTTGTGAAATTCTCTCTTCCTTTGACTATACTATGCATATCCATTTACTTCTCCAATTATTCCTTTCAGTCCAGGAACTCCTACTTTGGGTCTCTACTGTCTTGATTGGTGATTGACTCAGTCAGAAATGTAGGCTTGACTCCAGCCATTCCCCAGCCATCTTCTCAACAATTGTCATCCTGATGTGTGTCCCATCCTTCCCCCTTTTTTAGTTCTGGAACCGTAATCAAATTGATTCTCTCATTACTTCTGGAAGGGGTATGTATGTCAGTTGACTCCCCAGTGGTTCCACTCTCCTGGTTCAAATCCTTGTAATTGTCCTTCCCTGGATATCCTTACCCTGTGCGTGTCATTTATCCCTATTGGAATGTATACTCAACAACTGGTAATTAAGTCACGTATGAACCTACTATTATTCCATCTTTGAGTCAGCATATAAACAAGAAGCAGTGCCAGATACTGTGGTGTTCCTTATAATTATCCATCGCTATTACTGACCCAGGTACTGGAACATCTCTGGGATCGGTCTGTTTTGTTCTCAGGTGTTCTTTCAGTGATCTTCCCTTCCATAACAGGCTTTCTTCCAGGGCCCTAGAGAGTTTGGCCACTTTTTTGTGTTCCCCTAAGCCTTCTGCCTGCACTCACTGTTGACAGTTCTTTCGAGCCTATACTGTTCTTTTGTCTCTTTTCTTCGACCTTTAAGTCGGTGCTTTGACTTTCAGAGCATTGCTAGCAGTTTACGTGGAATGCCCAGAAAGCAGATTATTCCTAATATGATTTATTTGAGAAGATAGGGCTTGCTTTTTGCTTTAGTATTTCTCCAATTATGTTCAAACCTTTACCCATAATTCAAAGAATGAAAACTGGCAGAGATTCAAGGTTTTTCTGTTGCTGTTTTCAGCTGATGGTTTTTGTAGCATGCTTGAAACAGAAAGCTGCTTTTACATTTTCTCCTTTCCCTTTTGCAAACATCAAGGCTGACTAAATCAGATCTACCCTGTAAACCCATCTGTTTGCAAGGGACTGCAAGTAGAGTTCCTAGTAATGTTTCAGCATAGATCTGACAACAGTAAGGAACTAAAGGAGGGGTCCCTGTAGAGTTCCAACAGAAAGCTTGACGTAAAGGTCAGATTTCTAAAGGCTTAACATTAGCCATCAGCCTACCAGTATTGGCTAATAATAGCCTGTCAGTGATCATCTTTGTATACTAACAACATGGCATAGCACGTGTTAAGTGGAAGTTGTTATTTGTCATAGAATTTAAAGGTAGAAGGGAGCATTAAGTCTTCATTTGATATGAGAAACCTTTAGTCTTCAAAGTAAAGAAAGAGTCCTTGACGTAAAGGTTATGTGACTTCCCTAAGCTCAAAGAGGAGATTTAGGGCTTGAACTCAGATCATCTCTGTCTAGTGCTTTTATGTCCAGTATAGGTGCAAATTGCAGCTAATACTTTGGTTGAGGAACCAAGGTGAGGAAAACAGTGTTGTACTTTTGAAAATAGGACAAAGAAAAGGACTGTTAAGTTATTAGAGAAGAGAAAGTATGGTACCGTAGGAAGGGCACTGACTTTGGATTCAAATCCTGACCAATGCTTGCTACCTCTGTGTCTTTGGATGAGTTCTGTAGCTTTTCAGATCTTTGTTTTCCTATTCTGTAATGTGAGGAAATTTACTGGATGGCTTTTGAATTTACATCTAGCTCCAGATCTGTAATCTTATGATCTTTTGATTATTCTTTGAGATAACCTACACACTGTTTTTTTTATATGGAGTATATCTTTCCCTGTTTGGGGAGGGGGAGATAGGGAGGAGATTATCTTGGAAACAATTTGAAAATTTTAAGACATATAAAATCTTTAAAGTTTAGGATCACTATGAATCCTTTGATTTATATCTTTTATGAATACAATTGTGCTTTAGGTCTAGGAGGCTTCCACATAAAAGGTGTAGAGCCTACTGAGGAGAAAAAGAATTTTAAAAATAGGTGGCATTTCTTTAGTACTTTAAGGTTTTCAGAGCTCTTTTCATACATTATCTCATTGGAGCAGATAGTTCACAGATCATATCAAGGTTCATCTACACTTGATAAAAAAGAGAACTAAGCTTCTGATATGCAGAGTGGTAGTGGAGGGAGGGGTGTTCATCCTGAGGGAACATTACACTTAGTGTTTTTGAGGGTCAGTAGAACCCACTGATGTAACCTCCCAGGGAGGAACCAAGTTCTGATGTTTCAAGTTACTGTTTCCTCTGTCTGCTTCTTCTGGAGAACACAGAGGATTTTTTTTAATGTCATTTGATGTCACTTTACAGATAAGGAAGCTGAGGCCTAACCGAGCAGGATGATTTGCCTGATGTCACACAGGTAGAAGACAACTTGATTTAAAACCAAGTCCTCTGACTCCACATTCATCTTGATTTTTGCTGTTAGTCCACGTCTTGGACTTTGAGAAGCAGCTCGGTGTTGCAGTGGTTAGAGCAGTGGCCTTGGAATCAGCAAGACTGAGTTCACACCTGCTCTTAGACACTTACTAGCTTGTGTGACCTTCGGCAAGCCACTTAAATACTTTGTGCCTCGATTTCTCATCTGTAAAATGAGATTTTTGTGAGGACAAAATTAGACAGTATTTGTAAAGTACTTTTCCAGTCTTAAAGCCCCACATAAATGCTATTGTTATTCTTATTACTATTGTAGGAGCATGTTATACTGCTTGACCTTCATTTTCATTAAAGACATACCTAAGCAGGCTAGCTAAAGTGCTCATTTAGTTTGCAAAATGTGCTTGTCCTCACTTCATGAAGTTCCAGGCATTATTCCCTGGAGCACCTGAGTATGTGAGAAGAGTACATGACTGGCCAGATCTAGGGAGTCTTAAAATGTAAACCTGAAAGGGGAAATTTATCAAGAGTAGTTAGAGTGGGAGATCTCTAAGGTGCCTTCCTAGTCCAAGTTCCTACAGTTTTTTGATTATTGTTTCTATAATCTAAGGAGGCTAAGTAAATTCCCATGACGCCATGCTTGCCAGGCAAAGGTTCTAGGATCTTCTAAACCATTTCTTGGTAAGAACTATTAACCTTCAGGCCACTGCCTCCCAATATAGTGCCACCTTGGGTAAATAATGTTTTCTTTCATCAGCTTTTCAGGCCATACCTAAATGAAGGCTGTTATTGTAAAAGATGATCCTCCTTTCTCCTAGTAGGAAAAACCAAGGAAATAAAAACATAATCCTGTCTTTCTGAAAACTCATTTCTCATACTTGGAATACTTAAGCACTCTCCTTTGAAAATGAAAATTACTTCTAAGTCTCTTTCCTAAAGCCATTTTTATTGCCGCATAGATCCTTCCTTTTTCTTTTGTAAGTAGAAACTCACTCTGTTTCTCATTGCAAAAGTTGAGGGAACTAAAGAGCTATTTGACTCGTTTTGTTGCTAGTCAGAAGGGACATTTTGTCTTCTATCCACTGCTGTAAGCCAGCAGAATTTCCTTCAAACTTACTTGCAGTGTTTTGGGTACTTGCTGACAAATATAGAGCTTTGCAGTCTGTTTCCTTTTCTCCACTAGACGATATAAGCTCTAATTACCACCCAGCACGGAGCAGAAGCTGAGCTGAATAGAGATAGGAAGAGAAGACATTGGCTTAACCCATGGTTGATCAGCTTATCCCCATCTTCTCTTGATTTTCTGGGCAAGAGAGAAGAAGAATTGAAATTCATTGAAGAAACTCATCTTCAAAACTCCTTTTTCTTGTATTCAGGACTAGGAATAGGATAGAGTCAAATATTTACAGATAGAAGATGTTCAACAATGCGTTTAATTTGCAGTTAGCACTCTTTTGTTGCTGGCTGGAAGTGTGTGGAATAAATGCACCCACTAGGGTTGCTTGAGGGAGTCAGAGTCTATTTTCTTGACATTCAGACAGATACAATAACCAACATTTCCAAGAATAACAGAACACCAGTAGAATGAGTAATCGTTCCCTACGAGGCTTAGAATGGTGCCCATATTGGAGCTTCTGGAGCCTGTCTTTCTGAAAAATATCCCTTTCTTTCACTAAGGCAGATGTGATATTCTCTATGAGCTTGTGTGCCTTATTTTTTGGAGGGCTGACCCTGATGTTCTAACCTGATACAATCAATTGGGCTGTCTTAAGGATCTTTTCATATTTATGGTAATTTCATGTGTTTGTGATGTTATTTTTTTTCATTTTTTTAGGATTCAGCCCAGGAGAGTGTTATAACACGAGACATTCATCGAACGTTTCCTGCACATGATCACTTCAAAGACACTGGAGGAGATGGTCAAGAATCCCTATATAAAATCTGCAAGGTACAGCCTGTCCATCCTGATTTTTCTTCTTTCTTACAAATCAAAAATAAAGTACTGTTTTCCAAGTCCACATTCTGAGTTCTACAGACTTATTCTATATGTAAGAATTGTTTTATTTCCTATTTGCAACTTTGGTCTGCATAATATTAATAGTCAGTGGATGCACAGTATTTTCATTACATTCTTCCCTGCAATCATGTACTCTCAAGACTCAGTTCCCAAACGCTGCCCTCTTGACTTGGAATCTTGTCTTATGTAAGCTGGAGCGTGATACGACCTCAAGTTTGCTTTACTTTTATAACGAGGTGAGCCGAAGATTCTCCCTATACTGAAATAGAAAAACAAAACACAAAGAATTACCAGCTGGCTCTGCCCATCTGGAGAAAGTACATAAGGATATAAGGCAGGCAGACTGTCAACAAGTGGTTATTGAGCTTTTATTATGTATCAGTAACTCTGCTAAGCACTGAGCATACAAAGAGGGGAAAAAACCTGGTTCCTGATTCTGAGGAATCACCTTCTGTTGGGGGAAGACAGTGTGCAAACATCTATGTACATTCTCTCTCTCTCTCTCTCTCTCTCAATGGGAAGTAATCTCAGAGAGAAGGTACTAGTAGTGGGAGAATGGGAGGAGTCTAGGAAAAGCCTCTTGAAAAAGGTGGGATTTGAACTGGGTCTAGAAGAAACCAGGAAAGTCAGGGAGGAAGGAGAGGAAATGGTGGAAACTGAACCATCCTCATTTTTTTTTAAACCAGAGGTAAAAAAAGAAAAAAGATTGGGTTAACTCTAGTTTCTGAAAACCTCTATCTACTCTGACAATATTGAGTTCTTATGACCTGTCTTCTAACTTGATGTTTTGTTATGAAGTGTCTCTCTTCCCTCCCATTGTTAGAACGCCTTCAAAAACAGTTTTCAAACTTTAAATTTTGATATGCCTGGAAACCAAAGCTTTCCATGCCTGCCAGCATTTTAATATAGTAGCATAGCCTGTGGCAATGTTTCTCATTTCTGTCCTTCAAAAATCTCATTTTCTAAGACTATATAGAATGTACAAAATTATCTTCCTTATCCTTTAACATATAGTAAAGGATATGTGATTTCATCAGTATGGGGGGAATTCCTACACTGGGAGCTCCCTGTATGACACCATTGGTATATCCTAAAACATTACTAAGACACAGAGGTTGTGACTTGACCAATTTCACTGGTCATTGTCAAAGATAGTATCTGGATACACATCTTCTGGATGCTCAACCTAGCATTCTGTGTGCTATTCCATGCTGTCTTTTATGGATAAAAGAATCAATACAAAGTATCTTGAAACCCAATATTAACCAACAGTTTTGTCCTTCACCCTCTCAGGTTATCAGATCAGTTAACAACTGACCTTATTTTTAAGGACTCACAAGTTAAACTTTTAATTAGTAGAAAAATGACCAAAATTAGTTATCAGCATGTTGGAAAAAAAAGAGGATCTATTTAATTCATTAAATCAGTAATCAACTTGGAAATAATCCAAAGTTGGTATTTTTTTTTTTTTGAAAAATGACCTTTCATTGGTCAGTCAGTTGTACTTTTAGACATAGTTTCCTGTTTGGTGGGAGGTATTATTTTAAAATTACCATTAGCAATATGTCTGCTTTCCCTCATTAGTACGGTAGGTTTGGAATTTTACCACTGGCAAAAAAAAAAAAAGATCTCTATGAAGAATGTAGCATTTTTAGAGTATATGATTAGCCCACTTGGGCTATTTCTGCTTTTTTCTGTGCTTGTTTGAGAAAAATCCTGGCCATTATGAAGGATAATAGAAGGATAATGAATATACTCTTCTGAGAGATCTTTTTATATGACATGTATCATCCAGAGCTAGAAATATACAAGTGACTAAAACTTAAGAGCATACTGACTTCTCTTTAGAAGGCAAAAACAGATCATTGAGTTTGACCAAAAATAAAAAAGGTACTGTATGATACCATCAAAAAACATGCAAGATAGCTCTACTATAGAGTAAAAAGTTTTAAAGATATTTTCTATTTAAGATTATCTTTTGCACGTTGGCTTTTTAAAAATCCAGTGAAAAGCAAGATACTCCAAACTATGTATTTTAGCCCACAAGTTTTGTTTAAAAATAACAGTTTTTGGCTTCAGATTGAACACCATTCTCTGAATATTCTGGCTTGTAGTACAGGGAATCACATTTTTGTTTGTTTTCCAGGCATGGGGAACCTGCAGCCTCAAGGCCACATGTGGCCCTCTAGGTCCTTGTGTGCAGCCTTTTGACTGAGTCCACGTTTTACAGAACAAATCCTTTTATTAAGGAGATTTGTTCTGTGAAGTTTGGATTCAGTCTAAGGGGCACACTTGAGGACCTAGAGGATCAAATGTGGTCTCCAGGCTACAGGTTCCCCAGCCCTATTTTAGATATTTACCACTCATTTCTGTTAATCATAGAATGGTTGTCCACCATTCTTTGATTGATGTTAGGTGGTTGACTTGGGCAGCTAGGAGGCTCAGTGGGTAGAGTGCCAGGCCTGGAGTCAGGATGACTCATTTTCCTGAGTTCAAATCTGGCCTCAGGCACCTACTAGCCATATGACCCGTAACCCTGTTTTTCTCAGTTTCCTCATCTATAAAATGAGCTGAACAAAGAAATGACAAACAACTTTCTTTGCCAGGAAAACACCAAATAGGGACATGAAGAATCAGATGTGATTGAAAAATGACTGAAGCAACAACAATGGAAACAGGAATGCTCACTACCAAACTAATTTGAAGTGACCCATAATAGAGATAAAATGGACAGTGTTCTTAGAATGAGCAAGAAGGTATTGGGAGAATTCCAATTATAGAAAGTCTAGAAAAGAGCTCTCATTTTAAGGATGGAATAGTCTGACATTGGAGGTGAAAAAAGTTTTTTTGGGCCCTGGTGAAATGAGAAATGATCTGAGCTGTCAGATAAGAGGGAAGACTGTTAAAAACTTGCTGTCATGTTTTAATGGGGCTGTCAATTCTAGTTTCTTCTCTTAATCTCATCTTCCGACTAAAAGGAAAGCAAGACAGTTCAAAGCTTCTTCTGTTGTCATGAATTTGTGTGAGGAAGTTGAAAGTCTTAAGTCAAAAAATTTAGGGCTGAAAATAGTATCAAGAATTTTGCGAAGTTTTCTGCTGCTATTAAAGGGATAGGGTCTAGCTTTTTGCTTCTGGTTTTTGCTAAGCCAGTTGCACATATCAAAATGGTGCTTTGGAGATAGGCAAGAACCCCCTGCTCACCAGCTTTTTTTTTTTTTTTTTACCCAACCGAGTAAAACTCTTGCTACTGACTCATTATTAAAGAGGTTTCTGTACAGCTTGGACAAGTCATGTCTCACAAAACAGAAAACCTCATTCATCTTAGGTTGTGGCCAGTTTGTAATACCAAAAATCATAGCCCAGATAAAGCATTAGATGCTTTCATGAGCTAGGTAATGTAAGAAGTATTATATTCTTTTGAATATGGGTAAACTGAGGCTCAGAGAACTTAAATGATTTTCTCCCATAATTATATAGCTAGTAAGTGGTAAGAGTCAAGACTTGAGTGTAAGTTTCTGACACTAAGTCCAATGTTTTTCCTACTATTTCAAGTTATCTCTACTTATATGTTAGGTGTTGATTGTTTGCTTTATAGCCAGTGCTCCAAAAGCCCTCTGCTGACATTTTTAAGATTTTTTTTTTTAATTGTCCTCATTAGGTTTGCATGATTGTGGCTGCAAACAATGGGGTAGCATTTCCTAGTCTATTTTTAGGTTTACAACTCTTCATAAGGACACCAACAGTCTAGCCTGTCAAACCAGTCGGCAAAAATATTGTTCTCATCATCGTAGATTAAAGTGACCTGTCATGTACCATTTAATTTGAGGCATGTTGCTTTTTTCATTTTCTGATTAAAGAACTATTTTTTGAAAAAGAGGCTACTGCTGTGACTTTAATAGTGGGAACTGAATATATTTCAGGGAAATCAATAACCTGGTTTTTCTAGGTTAATAATTTGATTGCAGTGGTTTAAAAAAACAGCAAAAAGAATAAACCTACCTTTCTTTCTCTAGATATCTTCTTTTGAAAAACGATATTTATTTACTATAGGGGTGAAAGTTGCATTTCTGGCAATGACACTGTTGGGTGGACTTTGTGATGGGTTTTTTAGCTTCAGATATAATCACAAAATATATTTATCTCATTTATACTTTGTGTCTCATTTGGCATTTCTAGTAATAGGTACCTATTATTTTTCACCTCATTGACTTTTTTAAAAAAATTTGGTTCTTTGTCTACCTGATTTAATACAGATCTCACTCTAGGGGCACAAAGATGTCCTTGAGTCTGATGGCAATAGTTGCTACACATAAAAAAGGCTTTCGTGACTATTTGTCGTTTCCCATTGACCATCTCAAATGTCACTTAGTGCCACCAGGATATAAACCTCCTCCTCCTGTTAATTCATTTGGATCTTGTACAGCATCACTAACCTGGCAGTGTTGGATAATTTAGTCCATTAACAAATTTGCACTCTCTTCTCACTTAACTAATCAACTCAAGTCCCTCATTCAGATTCGTTAAGTATTAATTATCCAATGAACTTGAGAGACCCCATTTTCCATTTATTAGTTAACAACAAGCATTTTATTAAATATGTTCTATGTGCCAGGCACAGTGCTAGCTAATCACTGAGAGGGAAAGTACAAAGAATGCAACAATCCTTACTCCCAAGAAGCTTCTATTTTAGTGGGAGACACACATTAAAAAATCGGTTATTAAGTACAAATTTGTACCAAATAGATGTAAGTTATTAAGGGAGGGAGGGCACTAGCAATTGGGAGGAATTAGGAAAGACTTCCTGAAGATGAAGTTCCACATACAACTTAAAGGAATAATTACTTTTATTCATAAAGTTAAATAAATATAAACATACACACACAAATACACAGAGTGCCCCAAAAAGTCTTAATGAATTTTTAAACTATAATAAGTTTTTTAAAAAGTGTTTTGGGTTTAAACCAGTGTCACCATCAGAGTCTCTTCTAACCTTCAAAATATTGGTAGTTCATTCCTGTACACTTGTCTTGAACCTCAGTCTTCAATCATTTACCTTACTTCAGACAATGATCAGAGTCGATTAAGTTAATTTAAAAAATTAATCATTTTTCTTTTCAGGATTAGCTTTTTCTCTTTGTCTTTTCTTCAGGAAACAACCTTCTATATCCTCAATTTCTAACTCCTCACAAACCTTTTATAAAGATTTTTTTAAACAGAATTTCTTCAAAATAACTGTCAAGACAGTCGTTCTCATAAGAAAGAATCCCTTCCTTACCTTCTGTCTTGGTTGTGTAAACTCTTAATAGATCTTTGTGGATCACAGATAAACACTAACTCCATAGACAGTTCATGTTGTCATTTTTTCCACAGATTTTCCATTGTTGTTAATTGTTGTTTTGAAAGATACTGGAATGGTTTGCCATTTCCTTCACCAACTCACTTTACAGATTAGGAAACTGAGGCAAACAAGGTTAAATGACTTGGTCAAATTCACAATCTAGTAAATTCCAAGGTCAGATTTGAGCTTGGAAAAATGGGTCTTCCGAACTCCAGATCCACTGCACCACCTAGCTGCCTCCAGTTTTCCTAGATCCCCATTGATCACAAATAAATAACATCACTCTGTGTTTGTGGGTAAAAGTGATTAACATCAGTTTATTTTTTTCAACTTTTCTTCAAGGTTCAGCCCATACTAACTTCTCCCAACATTCTGTTGGCACCCTTAAAGATATGTAGTAGTAATGTCTGTAGCTTTTTTATATAGCTGACTAGTTTTGGGATTACATTTGGTTATTGGACTCTGCAAAAACAGTGTAAGGTAAAACAGTATATAATGGCAGCTAATTTAAGGATGGCTACTCGAGTGGCCAAAATTTAGAATAAAAATACTTAACTTAAAAGGTACTTATGAAGACCTAGGAGTATAAATTGGACATTGATGTGCCACTAAATGGAAGGAGTTCATTTGCATCATGAAATGTTTGTTGGCTTAGCCAGAGCTGAATGAGTTTCAGGTAGTCACTCAAAGCTTTATTTTACCACTGATTTCTATGTTAATGTCAGAAATGATTTTGGTTTCCTGAAAACCATACTGTCTTAACCAAAATATCTACTAGTTATTAAGGAGCTTTGTTGGGCAGGGGGATTCCCAGTCCAGGCATTGGTCATGGATGAGCTCAGCTATTATACCACACTATACCAAATCCTTCTTTTGTAGCTGATATTCCCCAGTAGTTGACATTTGGTCAACATTAGTTGCCAGCAGAATCATGGAAAAATATTGCAGTGGTAGGGACTCTCATGAATTATTCTTACTTTGTGATAATGATGCTTTCAGTGAAGATCATGGTCTAACTTGCATTGGGAAGAAATCTTGAAATTAATAGGTTTTACTTTGCATTTACTTAACTGAATACATGTGGTGTCTCCTTATAGAATGTATGGGCCTTCAGGGCAGGGGTTGTTTCTTTGCTTATTTCATAGTATATCCTTGAATTAAATTAAACAATGTGTTATTGATATTATTTTGAAACTTTATAGGTAAGTCCAACAAGCATTTATTAAGTACCTACTATGTGCCAGGTAACTGGGGATGAAAAGAAAGGCACAAAACCAGTACGTACTCTCAAGCAACTCACAGTCTAATGGGAGAGACAAGATGCAGACAACTATGTACCAACAAACTATCTACAGGATTGCTTGTGGACAGTTAACAGAGGGAAGTCAAGAGCATTAAAGTGTATCAAGAAGTTTTTTGTAGAAGGTGGGTTTTTAGCTGGAATTTGAGGAAAGCCAGGGAAACCAAGAGGCAGAGAAGAGGAGGGAGAACATTTTAGAGAAGGGTTCACTTCAGTGAGAATACACAGTCAGTAGATGGAGTCTCTTATGTGAGCAATTAATAGCATTTATAGACTTGGAACCAGAAGAGATCCAACCTTCTCATTTTACAGATAAGTACACAAAAGGATAAGTAAGTTCAGTCTAGGTAGCTCAGTAGGTATAGCACCAGGCCTATGGTCAAGAAGACCTGAGTTCAAATGTGGCCTCAGACACTTATTAGCTATTTGATTCTGGGAAAGTCACTTACTCTCTGTTTGCCTCGGTTTCCTCATGTGTAAAATGGGGACACCTTCTAGGGCCAATACATTTCATCTGTGTGGATAATCAAATTTCTAAGGTTCTTAGATTTAAATTTGAATTTTATCCATGGCAGAAAACAGCAGCTTAACTACTCCTGGATCTGAATTAAAATGAGAAAGATACGCTCTCTATGAACTGTATAAAGTATAATTTGATAGATGATTTAGTTAAGAATCTTTTGATGATTTGTTAAACATCAGTTTAATTATTCTTGGTGTTCCTATAAGTTATTTTTCCCAGGGTCCTGCTCCCTGCCAGAAATCTTTGTACTGTATAACAGACAGAGAAGATATCAGATTTTCACATGGACTCCTTCAGTTGACTTCTATCCCCAGAATGTGAAAAAAGAAATTCTGTTACTTGTTTTCTAGGACTATAGCTTGGATCAGAAGGCACTGCTTTGTAGTAAATAGAACACTGGACTTAGAGTCAGAAGACTTAGACGTTTGAATCTAGGCTTTGTCACTTTTCATGTGGGTAACCTTTTGATTACCTCTGTTCCTCAGTTTCCTCGTCTGTCAAATGAACATAGTCATACATATACTATTGACATCACAAAGTTGTTCTGAAGATCATATGAGATATTTTCAGGCTGCTATATAAATTTTTTTTACAATCCCTTAGAGACCTAAACTCTAGAAGTGAGCTCTTTCTTTTGATGTCTTTCACTAACCTAATTTTTCTGACCTTCAGTTTCCTTATCTGTATGTTAAAGATAATGTTGTTTTTTTTAATCTTAATAGATTGTGGTAAGAAAAGCACTATATCAATATGAACTAATATCAAAGAATTTTCAATTGTTCCTTTTTTCAAGAGTAGATTTTTTGTCAACCACTACTTCTGCTCATGTCACCAAACTTTTGAGAACCCTTCTCCCACCCAGGACAGTACAGAAATATATTTGTAAGTGATGACAGAGGGGCTCTTTTTTTTTCTTCATAGTTTAGAACTTGCCTTTAATGAGCTGATTTCTGATAGTTGTAAACTTTTTTATTGTTTCTGGCAAAGGATTATTTTTTTGCTATCTTGTTTTAATTTCACATATTAATAAGATATCCCTTGTGTGAATCTTTGCCCAGCTGAGAAACTGTAATGTGATTTTCAAATATGGATTTTTCTTCTGAGACCATACCAGTGAAAAGGTCAAGTTTTTGAGGCTGTAATACTGGAAAGAGAATGAATGATTTGTTACACTATCAAGTGTTCCTGAAGAGATTTAAAAAATTTCTCTAGGCTCTCATTCTGAAGTCCCAAAAGAGCTTTTTTGAGATGGCTTTGTACTTTCTGTGGAGCCAGTCTATGCTTTTGCCTGGAAGGCTAATTGCAGCCATCAGACCATTACTAGGGGAAAGAGAAGAAGTTAGGATTAAAATGGAGATAAAAATGGAAGGCAGAAATAAAGGGATTGGTGTAAATCCTAAGGGTTTCATTCTAGTCACTCCTTTTGGAAAGTATGATTAATTTCAAGGAATAGAAGTGAGACAGCTGAGCAGCTCCCTATATAACTGAGAAATAAGGGAATAAAAAAGTAGCCTGGGTGGGGGTGGGGTGAGGTGGTGGAGGGACCTGACAGATTGAGAAAGTAACACTGATTCGGTTTTCTTTTGAAGTTAACTTTTCTTAAAACAATGATAACAACTCATATTTCTATAGTACTCTAAGACTTAGAAATAATTTTCCTAACACTGGTTTTAGGTAAAGGCATACACACAATCGTAAACTTTCTTACCTCTAGTACAGATAATAAGCTCTCAGCTGTTTGTCAATTTTTCTTCAATTTGTAGGACCTTTATTGCATTTCCTGTTTCTTGCTGACTAATTGGACTGGAGCAGTTAATGTCTTTTGAACATTGGTTCCAGCTTCAGAAATATACATGTTCAGATCCTAACTTGGGCAAGTCAATAGTCAGTCAACAAACATTTATGAACTACCTACTATGTGTGGATAAAAAGACAAAAATGAATCAGTCCTTACAAGTCAAGGAGCTAACTACCAGAGAAGTAATGCCATTAGAAACAAAATATATGTAAAGCAAATATGAGATTTTGGGGTCAGGGGGAAAGGCAGTAGTAGTTGGAGGCTTAAGGAAAAGCTTCATGGAGGAAAATTATATTGGAGTTGAGCTTTGAAATAAAGTAGGGATTCTCAGAGGAAGAGATGAGGCAGGAGGCGATTCTAGCAATGGGAGGCAGTCTGTGTGCAAAGAAATGGAGACCAGAGATGAAAAGTAATTCAAGTAGAAGGAGGAAGTCATTTTGGTACATAGTGAAGTGTAGTACTGTTGTTGGCCAGGGCTAGATTGCTCAGATTTGGTACTGAAACAAAATTAAACTGGTAGAAATGATTGTCATGTAGAAAAAGGAGATTTGCTTGGTCATGGCAGAGGATGGATGTTCAGGGCGGTCACTGCCTTGATTCAGCTCCCCTGCCTCCATTTATTTCCCATGGCAGTTTGTGAGTCCAGCATTAGCTCCCAGCAGAAGCTCCTGTAAGATTTTGTATTCTCAGACTAAGCTAAGGAAGCCACTTTGGTGGTCAGAGCCAGACTTGGTATTGACTTTAATACCTTTTAGGGCAAAAGTAGCTTAATTTGTTTAAGGCAGGGGCTTATGCTGTTGTTCCCACCACAGTTTTCCAGTAAGTCTGGAAAGATAGTCAGGAGGCAGATTGTAAATGATTTTACAAGACAGATGAAGCAGATTGTATTTTTTATTGCAAAGGCAATAGTGAGCCTCTGGAGCTTCCTGACCCAGGGGATTTGTAGGGTTAGAATTATACTTTAGGGATATCACTTGGGAGCTGCCTGGAGAATGATTTGAAGTTAGGGGAACTTGGAGGCAGGGAGATCAATTTAGAAATCATCATAGTGGTGCAGGTGAGTGATGATGAAAAACCAGATTGGGGGGGGGAGGAGCAAAGCAAATACATGCAAGACACATTTTGGAAGTAAAATTGACATTTGGATGATTTTGGCAAGGGAGGCTTAAGGGCACTGTGAGAGTTTCAGAATGATCCCAGGCTTGCAAACTTCTGTGAATGGAAGGGTGGTGATACCCTCAACAGAAATAGGAAAATTTGGAAGAGGGGCACATTTGTGTGGGGCAGAGATAATGAATTATGTTTTGGACATAGTGACTTTCAAATTCCTACAGAGTATCCAACTGGAAATGTCTATTCAGAAATTGTTGAAACAGGTTTGGAACTCTGGAGAGACCCTAGGGTTGCATATATAGATCTGTGGAATCATTTGAATTGAGATAATAATTGAACCCATAAGGACTGTTGTCATCAATAGAGGATGTTGAGGGGGAGAAATGGCCCAGGGTAGTCTTGGAGTTCATCTACAGTTAGAGGGCAGCAAATGAATTAAGATCCAGCAAAGGCAACTGTGAAGGCATGGTCAGATAGATAGAAGAACCAAGAGATACTTAAGCCATGAAAATCAAGAGAGTGTATTCAAGAAAAGAGGGGTCAGAAGTGGTCAAATGCTATGGAGAGGTCAAGAAGGATGAAGACTGAGAAAATACCTTTGGATTTAGCAGTTAAGAGATGGTCATCACCAGTAAAAAAAAAAAAAAACAAACCACAAACTGCTGTAAATATTTGTGTTCATATAGATCCTTTTCTTCTTTCCTTAATTTCTTTGGGATGAAAGCCTACTAGTGATATTTCAGGGTATGCACAGACTGGTTCCCCAAATCATTAGACCAATACTAGGCTCCACCAACAATGCATTAATATGACTTTTCATACAACAGTATTGTAAAAATAAACAATTTGATTCAATGCAAAGACCAGCTATGATTCCAGAAGACCAATGATGAAGAATGCTACCCACTTCCTGACAGAGAAGTGATAAATTAAAGAGACATATTTTTGGACACAGAAAATGTGAGAATATGTTTTGTTTCATTATGTATATTTCTTACGAGAGGTTTTAAATTTTTTCTTTTCTTTCCAGTGGGTTCCAGTGAATTGAGATAAAAAATGCTCACTCATTTAGAAAAAAATTAAAAGGAGATAATTGGTAACTTTAGATTGAACTTCAGTTTTCAGTTAAGTGATGAAGACTGTTGTCAAATTGCAAAGGGTTGAAGAGTGAATGGGGAGGAGAGATTGTGGAAGCCATCATCGTAGATAGATTTTTCTAGTTTAACTATGAAAAAGAATACAGCTGTAGAAGGGGAATCATAGGTATAAGTGAAATTTTTTTAAGAAGAGAGAGAGCTGGGCTATTGAACTAGATAAGGAGCAGTGAGGGAGACTGAAGATCAGAAAAGAGGCAAGAGGTTTGTGATATTGTGCTGAGAGAGATTGAGGGGGATGGTATGAGCAAGATGAGCAGAGAGTCTGGACTTGATGAGGAAAAAAGATCACCTCCACTGAAGTAAAGGGGGAGAGAGTGAGGGATCATGTCAAGGGCTTTTATGATATTAGAATATTATTATATACCACAGTTAGTATTATTCAATCTATTTGTCACTTCAAAACTTTATCCTTAAAGAAACTTCATTTCTGCCTTAAAAAAACAAACAAAAAACTGCATGACCTTGGGCATGTCACTTAACTTAAGGAACTCTGTTTCCTCATCTATAAACAAAGGGCTTGGGCCAAATGTTTCCATCTCCTTTTGAAATTCTAACAGACTTCCTTCCAGAAGAAAGATTGACGCCAACTCTGGTGTTTTACAACAAGGTCACTTTATCACGTGATACCGATTATGTGAATTACATGATATGATCACGTGAGGCCTCACAGGATAGGCCTGACCCTTGGAAAGGTAGTCCATATACTATGAAAAGCTGATAAGGCAGTTATGAAGCCATTTCTGTGATCTCTTTGGAATGCTACAACTGCTCTTCTGAATTCTTGACAGCAGCAGAGGTCTGGGGGTTGTACTCCAGGCTTATTTCTGTTTCTAAGTTGATTTTATTTTTGTCTCCCTTCTAGTCCTCAGGATGCCCCTTTATTCCCTCTCTCTTCACTCTCTCCCTCCTCCTCCTTCTCACCTCCACACTTCTCAGAAGGGAGGTTGGGCAGGAATGATGCTTATAGAGGATTGCTTTGCAGCTCTGAGGATTGCTTTGTTAAAATAACTAAACACATGGAGTTTCCAATAAGTTATTTTGGTTTTTTCTTTTGTAAAATGGTTGTCATATCCTCTAAGAAGTCAGTAAACATTTTGAGAGCCATATGTGCTAAGGTCATATGACTCTTACCCTCTCTAGTCATCTTAATTCTTCAATTATAAAATGAGGGAGTTTCAACAGATTATCTCTAAAAATGTTTGTAGTTTTCATGTTCAGTGATTTTATATAAAATTATCATGTAGTACAAGGAAGTCTGGACATATGAAATCCCCTTATTCTTATTGATTGCATGGAATAGCTTTCCTTTCTCGCTTCCTCTCTTTAAATGATATTGTTATTTCATGTGTATTTTGCATTTATTTGTATATATGTAATTTTGCTCCTCCGCTATCATATGTAAGCTTCTTGAGGGCAGGGACTGTTTTTATCCCTGTCCTTGTATCCTCAGTGCCTAGCACGTTGACTTACAAACAGTAGACACTTAAATGTTTTTTGAATTGAGATGAACTTATGATGATTGCTCCCTTCTCTGAAGTCCTTTATCATTTATTATCCCTTTTGTATACTTTAGCATTTTAACAGATGCACAGATAGACTCATAGCTAATATAAGAAACCAACATTTGTATTAGCTCTACACATATATGTTGTACTATGTTTGCTTCGTGTAGGTCACCATCAGGACAGAGGTCATGTCTGATTATCAGACTAGAACGCACGCTATAAATTCACAGAGATAATCCTTTAGCTCTTGAGCTTTTTTTTTAATGCAAAGCATTAACCATACATTTCAAATGTTATCTCTATGTGGCCAGGGCTCTTTCTTCTATATGTTTCATAACATATTAAGGGTATGGTTGAAATTATGTGTTCTGGGCCATAAATTCTGTATTAGGAAAGTAGATTCCTGTTTATAGGGTTTACCTTTGATAGGTAACTATCAGTATCAGTCTATAAATTATCTTTAAGATGTAGTTTGCTGTTTATTTTAAGATTTTACAAAAGGAATACTTTAGCTCACTTTTAAGCTATTATCAAGAGCTTTTTTCCTTAGTGGTATATAAAGGGAAGCATACATCTAGGAATTCTGCCAGCTCTCTTAGATAAGAAAATCACTTTGTAAGTGAATATTTGTGAACACATCTAACCTTCTACATTTTTCTTCTTAAGTGTTTAGATTATTCCATGTCATTGGAGCTATTTTTAGAGGCTACATCGGACCCCTCATTTTTACAAGCATGTAGGATAAATTTAATAACTTTTTTTTTTTCAAATAAAGCTTTTGTTCCCTGGTGAATATTTGTTAGTGGGGTTATCATCTTTTCCTGTCTTTATTTTGGATGTCTCCTGGGCTCTGATAGGAATGTCTCCCAACATTAAATGATGAAAGGGAGTTACATCCTATTCTGTAAATGAATTGGGTTCTTTTTTTTTACTGCAGGTAATAAAGGTCCTATTCTCAGAAAGGCAGTAACTTTAGAATTTAAATACTGGGTCAGACAACATTCTGTATATGTAAACACACACATAGAGCTTATTATTATGTCTCTGACAACTGATTTCAAACAATATCTGGTGGGAGGGGTATAGTATTCCCCTCACTGCTACACTGTCTCACTCTTTCATTTGTCTTCAAAAGGTGAACTAGAAGACTGCTTCTTTTTGGCTTTGAAGCATACTTTTGCTTAATGAAGTTCTCCAGTATTTCCTTCATTTGTTGTAATAGTTTCTATTTAAAGGCAGCATTATGTAGTAGAATGAGTATTGTATTCATAATCAGGAGATACCTGCGTTCCCTCCTACCTATAATATTTGCTAGATGCATAACTACAGACAATTTGTTTAATTTTTCTGAGCCTCAGTTTCCTTATGTGTAAAATGGAACTAACAGTATCTCTGAGGGGGCAGAGCCAAGATGGTGGAGAAGAAGGATGGACCTGTTCTAGCTCTCCCCCCACAGCCCATGAAGTACCTGTAAAAAATGACTCAACAAATTCTAGCGCAGCAGAAACCACAAAATGATAGGGAAACAGATTTCCAGCCCAATACAGCCTGGAAGGCCAACAGAAATGGTCTGTTGTACTGGACCCACAGTGGAACACAGTCCAGCCTTGGTACACAGCAGGGCACTGAGAGAACTGGAGCAGGCATCAGGGTGTGGAATAATGGGTAGCAGCTACAGTTCTCAGATTTCTCAGCCCACAAATGCCAAACACAGATTCAAAGGTCAGTAAGAAAACTCTTTCACCTGGGTGAGAGGAGAGTACATTCTGGCCCTAGCCCCAGCCCCAGGGCGACAGCATCCTCCACTTTTGGAGCCCTCAGCCTGGGGGAATCGAGCAGCTGATCTAGGTCTCAGTTCTGAGTGGCTGTCCAGGGGTGAGGAGGAGTGGTGGCGTGGTGAAGTTGGAAGTGGCTGTGGAGAGGGAATTCTACTCTCATCCAGGGCAGAAAAGAGTGCTTGTGGTTACTCACAGACCAGAGTGCAGGCCAGGAGAGGAGTAAACTCCTCTCCCTTGATTGTGCCACCTTGGAAGAACTGAGAATTTACAGGAGTCTACAGTATAGCCTCCACTTGATAAAGGACTCAAAAGTCAAGTAACTGGCTGGGAAAAATGCCCAAAAATGGGGAAGAAATAAGACTATACATAGAAGATTACTTTCTTGGTGAAAAGGTATTTTCTTCTGTCCTTTCAGATGAAAAAGAACAAAGCACAACATCAGAGGAAGACCTAAAAATCAAGGCTTCTATATCCAAAACCTCCAAAAAATATATATAGTGGTCTCAGGCCATGGGAGAGTTCAAAAAGGATTTTGAAAATTAAGTAAGAGAGGTGGAGGAAAATTGGGAATGGAAATGAGAGAGATGCAAGAAAAGCATGAAAAGTGGGTCAACACCTTGCTAAGGAGACCCAAAAAAATGCTGAAGAAACACCTTTAAACACCTTTAAAAATAGGCTAACTCAATTGGCAAAAGAGGTTCAAAAAGCCAGTGAGGAGAAGAATGCTTTAAAAAGCAGAATTAGCCAAATGGAAAAGGAGGTTCAAAAGCTCACTGAAGAAAATAGTTCTTTAAAAATTAGAGTGGAGCGATGGAAGCTAGTGACCTTCTGAGAAACCAAGAAATTATAAAACAAAACCGAAAGAGTGAAAAAATAGAAGACAATGTGAAATATCTCATTGGAAAAACCACTGACCTGGAAAATAGATTCAGGAGAGATAATTTAAAAATTATTGGTTTATCTGAAAACCATGATCAAAAAGAGCCTAGACATCATCTTCCACTAGAACCAGAGGGTGAAATAGAAATGGAAAAAATTCACTGATCACCTCCTGAAAGAGATCCCCAAAGGAAAACTCCCAGTAGTCAAATTCCAGAGTTCCCAGGTTAAGGAGAAAATATTACAGGCAGCTAGAAAGAAACAATTCAAGTATTGTGGAAATATAGTCAGGATAACACAGGATTTACCAGCTTCTACACTAAGGGATCGAAGGGCTTGGAATATGATATTCCAGCGGTCAAAGGAGATAGGATTAAAACCAAGAATCACCAACCCAGCAAAACTGAGTATAATACTTAAGGGCAAAAAATGGAAATAGAGGCCTTCCAAGCATTCTTGTTGAAAAGACCAGAGCTGAATAGAAAATTTGACTTTCAAATACAAGAATCAAGAGAAACATGAAAAGGTAAACAGGATAGAGAAGTCTTAAGGAACTCATTGAAGTTGAACTGTTTACATTCCTACATGGAAAGATGTTATTTGTAACTCATGAGACCTTTTTCAGTATTAGGGTAGTTAGAAGTATATATATATATATATGTGTGTGTGTGTGTGCGTGTGTGTGTGTGTGTATGTATATGTGTGTGTGTATATATATACACACACATACATACATACATACATAGAGGGCACAGGGTGAGGTGAATATGAAGAGAGAATACCTAAAAAAATAAAATTTACTGTTGAATGGAATGTACTAGGAGTAAGAGAAACAGAGAGGCAGAATGTAGCAAATCATCTCACATAAAAGAGGCAAGAAAGAGATTTTACAATGGAGGGGAAGAGCCAGGAGATGACAGGGAATAATTGAGCCTTACTCTCATGGGATCTGGTTTAAGGAGGAATAACGTACTCCATTGGATATGGAAATCTATTTTACCCTGCAGGAAGGGAAGGGGAAAGGGGATAGGAGAGGAAAGACAATAGGAGAGACAGCAAACTGGGGAAAGGGATAATCAGAAGCAAACACTATTGTGGGAGGACAGGTCAAGGGAGAGAATGGAATAAGTGAAGGGCAGGATAGGACCAAGGGACATGTGGTTAGTCTTTTACAAGATAACTATTATGGAAGTGCTGTGCATTGTTACATATGTATGACCTATATTGAATTGCTTGTCTTCTCAATGATAGTGGATGGGGTGGGAGGAAAAGAATATGGAACTCAAAGTTTTAAGAATGAATGTTAAAAATTGTTTTAGCATGCAACTGAAAATTAAGATATACAGGCAGTGGAGTATAGAAATCTATTTTGCCCTATAGGAAAATAGAGGGGAAGGGGAATGGAAGAAGGGTGGGTAATAGAAAGGAGAACAGACTAGAGGAAGGGGTGAATGGGGTGCATGCTGTCCTGGGGTGGAGGGTGGGGAGAGATGGGGAGAAAATTTTGAATACAAATTCTTGTGGAAGTGAATGTTCAGAACTGAAAAATAAATTACGTATTAAAAAAAGAAAGAGAAAAAAACCAATATCTCTAATACCTCACTGGTATGGTAGCAATTACTAAGACTTTTTTTAAAGGTATTAGAAAAATTTGAGTATATGTGTAGCCAGTAAGGAGGGGACTGATAGATAAACAGAGAACCTCTAGGTCTTTGCAAGAGCCCTGCTACTTTCTCTGCTTAAATAATAATCAGTTTTTCCATCTACCATGAACTGAACATAAACATGAATTCTCTTTTATGTGTTGTGTCCCCATTGGAGTGTGAGCTCCTTGAAAATAACGACTGCCCCAATTTTCTGTTTGTATCCCTCATGCTTAGCAGAGGGCTTGACATATAGTAAGCACTTAATTGTATTCCATTCCATTCTGTTTCATTCTATAGAGCACTAATTCTTAACCTGGGGTCTGTGAACTTGTTTAAAATAAATTTCGATGAACATATTTCAATTAATTTTTCTTTAATATCTTATTTTTATGCACTTAAAAACTGTATTCTAAGAAGGGGTTCCTAGGCTTCACCAGACTGTGAAAGGGATCTGTGATACAAAAAGCTGAAGAACCCTGTAACTAAAAAAGAAATAGTGATCACAGAAATGCAGCATGGCTTTATCTAGAACAGATCATGCTATATTCTCCTCATTTCCTTGTTAAAAGGGAGGGTTCATATAGTGAGAGGAACTATATTTGGAAATGCTTATGGTGTGACTACGAAGAGTATCAGTAAAGCATTTTTAAAAAAAAGTAGCATACTAGCTAAGAATTGGGATTAGTTTTCCAAGAAATTTATATCATTGCTAAAGCCTTTTCTTTCAGTGAGGCGAATATCTCTCAGTTATCATAAAGTTACTTCCAGTTTTCTTTGTAGTTGAAAAGTAGAGGGGGGGGTCCTACCTGCGGGGTCCTTTCTTCTTCCTCCCTTACATGTATATCTTCCCCATCTGAGCATGCCCTGTTCCCCCAAATATCCCACTCTTTCTTTTTCTCTTTCAACCTTCCCTGTCATGACTATTTCTGCTCCCCCTGAGTGATGCTGCTCTCACTCATCCCTCACTCAGTACAGACCCTGTGGGGTTTGACCTTTTCTATTATTCTCTTTTCTTACTTCCCTCCCCCCTTTATCTCCATCCCAAAGAGTTCAAAGGGCAATAAATGACCTCACATTTACGTCCTCAGGATTTGTTCTCTTGGTTCTATTGGGAATGCACAATCCGTTGATAAGCTACCAGAACAGGGCCAAATCATAGTCTATACTGAAGGCAAAGTAATTTTCTTAGCAGTTCATTTCCCAGCTAATTACCTCTTGAGACCACTTAAAACTTCATTTACAAGACTTTGTCATACAGATATTAAATAGTAATGGTGATGATTTCTTATCCACATACTCTGCAATCTAGTGACATGGAGCCTTCTTGCTGTTCTTCATACATGACACTCCATGTGCCTACTTTAAACATTTTCATTGGTTATTCCCCAAGCATGGAAATTTCTCCTTCCTCTTTTTCGCCTTCTGGCTTCCTTGGGTTCTTTCAAGTTTCAGCAAAAGTCCAACCTTTTGCAAAAAGCCTTTCCTGGTACTCCTTAATTTTTGTGCTTCCCTCTGAGATTTTCTCCAATCTATCCTGTATCAGATGCAGCTAGGAGTCCGAATTGAGTTCCAGCCTCAGCTACTTGCCATCTTTGTGACCCTGGAAAAATCCCTTAAATTCTGTCTGCCTCAGTTTCTGCAGTTGCAAAATAGAGATGATATAGAATAACACATACTTCCAATGTTTATTGTGAGGATCTAATGAGATGATATTTATAAAGCCTCCTTTCATGGAGGTTCTATATTCTTGAAATAACAATATAGAAATACTGTACTATGACCTAAGCATCATTGTTTATTTTGTGGCAATGATGTGAAAAGCTAGTTTTCCCTGTGATGACTAAATTGTGTGAAGCTTTCTTTATTGACTTAAAATTGAACAAAAAATATGTTGTTTAACATTTTGATGAAAGGCAGTTGAGTGTCATAGGTATAAGGGAGTTTTTGAGTATACTCTTTTAATTTTTTTTTTGTCTACAGTTTTGACTTTGTTATAGGGAGATCCATGGTGAAAAAACTCTTTACCAATACAGATGAGCAACTGTTCTGCACGTTATAGTGTTTGTGAGGGAGAGGGAGGGGTAATTTGCACAGGACCACACAGCCACTCATATAAGTCAGACTTTTGAACGTAGGTCATCCTGACTGAGGCTAGATCTCTCAGGACGTATGCCATGCTCATTCTAAAATTCATTAAAAGTCATTGCAGTTATAAAAAGCACAATGAAGAATGTCAGACTATTTTTATATTCATTTTCTCCTGCAGGAGCTATGTCTTAGGTAAATGTTAAAGCTGACACAATTCAACTTTACCCATGTCCTGTGTTTTAAGGTCTGAGTTTGTCTAGTCAGCATATAAATGGATCATGCTTTTTAATATATCATATCAGACCTTTCCCCCCCTCCCAGTTCTGACTCAGAAAATATAGGAACTCCAAAATACCAGGCTCTCCCTTACTACCTTGTCATACCTGCTGAGGATATATCCCAATCCTCTCTCCCCCATCCAGCTTTCCTTGTGATTCAAATACCAAACTTTTGTATGGATAAAGATGACTTCCTATCTTTTAAGGACAACTAAGTTCATCATAATGTGGCATGGCTTCTTTAACAAATAGTTTTCATCTGACGGGGGAAGCCAAATGAACAACCTAAGAACTAAAACACTTAAAAAAGCCTACAGTCAGTAGTAAGCTTCTTCCCAATTTTTCTCCCGTGGAGCTATCCAGAGTGCTGGACTACTTCAGCTTGAGCCTCACTTGATTCTAAATGGAACAAATCTCTTCATCTCTAGTTGCTCCTCTAGACTTCATTTAGCTCTAATACTTGATAACTCTCCTTGGCAATGTTCCAGACCAGCATCCTACTTCTCAGGTCTTCTCTTCCCACATTCTATATCCTTCCAGCACTTTTTTCTCTGCTATGATTTTTTTTTGTGCTTAACTTCTCAGTTAGTATATCTCTAAAAACCCTTCTTTTTCTTCCTGTTTTTTAGCTGCTTAGTAGAGTGTAGATGTGTCCAATCTTCATATTTCAACCTAATGGTTTATTTGTTTAACTAATGGCTCATGTCCTTATTAATGACTCTTAGCAAATCAAATTTGCATTTGTTGAGCCTGACTAGGTGATAAATCATGCTTATATTTATTCTTTGTTTTAAAACCAGCTGTTGGAGTCCCTTTTAAATACTCTTTCCATTTGCTTTTGAATCAGAAAGGAATTTAACTCTTCTGAAAAGAGTAAAAATAAATAATGAAAGCATAAAGGGCCATGCAATTAAAATTAATCACAACACAAACTCATTTTCTTAGCCATAGTTTTCTGTATTGAACCATTTTGAAAAAAAAAAGTGAACGTAGACTTTCCAGTAGCATATTGGCAGCATGTTAATATATAGCACTGTTTCATATTTGTTATGCCATTGATTGAGTTAATATATTGTAAAAATACTTATTGTGTTTAGCATATTTGTTTAGTATTTGGGAAAATAGATGGTCTAATTTTGAAGTCCTATATGTATTTGTAATTCTGTATATGAGAATTCTATTACCCTTTTTTAAAAAGTGTCAGTAGCTTCTTGGAATTTAGGAAATATCAACCAACAAAAATGAACAAGTGAAAGTCTAGTCTATGTCTATACAAATAAAATAGCAGAGACAGTCCTCATTATGAAGGAGCTTAAATTCTTCTAGGGGAGACAATAGACATAGGGGCATGGTAACACAGGAGGTAGGGGGTAGAAGCACTTAGATCAGGAAAGTTATAGAGAGAGTGATGAGAGGGGACATCAGGGAATAGATTGACATACTCTTTACATGAACAGAGTTGATTCGATCATGATTCCAAAACTGGAAGGAATGATGTTTACCATAGCAGACATCAACATGTGGGGACTCATGATTATTAAGTCAAGCAGAAATGAGAAGTGAGAATAGCAAAACATAGAGACAGATTGATGAAAAATAAACAGGTGGATAGATTTACTTAGGAACAGATCACATAGACCTTTTGAGATGAAGAAGTCCAAAAATTGATTAGTATAAATCTGTTTTAAAATATGTAGTCACATACTGTAATAAATCTCATTTCAAGTAGAAGTCAGTAGTTACTGAAATGGAACGAAATGTCTCCTCAGAGTCATAAAATCAACAGGAGCTAGATATCACAAAGAAGCAAATTAGAAGCAAAGGGAAGCACTAGGAAGAAAGAAAAACATGATGATCTAATTTCATAGAAATTAACTAACCTGTGAGATCACATCATCTGAAATGTCATATCTTTCTACCTGTATTGATATCTATATCTGTACATGGATCCCTTTATTTGAGACTTTCTTAATGACCTTATTTGACTTTATTATTCATAAATCCACAGCATTTATATCTGAAATTACAACAACAGCAGTAATAATAATTAGCATTTATTTATATAGTGCTTACTATGTGCCAGGTACTATGCTAAGTGATTTACAAATACTATCTCATTTGATATTTATAGTAATGCTAGAGGGCAAGTGCCATTATGATCTCCATTTTACAATTGAGGAAATGGAGGCAAATGGAACAAAATCACTCAGCTAATAAGTTTCTAAGGTCAAATTTGAACTCAGGTGTACCTGACTCCAGGCCCATTGCTCTATTCATTATGCCACCTACCTGCTTGAAAATAGGAACAGAACTACGTGGACAGTATTGTATACACTTGGTATGCACAATTATTTTGCCTCATATCATTTCAACCTTTAAAACAACTTACTGTTAGCACCTAATTTCTCTGTACCTTTCAATCAGTTCTGTCCCTAGGAAGATATGATCTCTTGTAGAATGTAATTTTGAAAATCTTAACTGTCCTCTTTCTCATATTTTCAGTAAGAATATTCTCAATATATTTTAGGTCATTGTCACCAGAATTAAATCACTATGAGCAAGTAATCATTGGGGTCAGGAGATGCTGAAGTCCCCTCTCTCACCTTTTTTTTTGGTTAACAGTACTGCTCTTAGTGTTTTCCCCATCATTTACTGTATTCCTTTCTTTGGGATAAATTGAAAATAAGGATATTTTCACCCAAATATTCAAAATTATAGTACCTCACATTTGGATTTCTCTTGTGTTCATCTGGTCTAGTTCAGCCCCTCTTCCCAATCCCATCTTTGTCCATTTCTTCATGTAGCACATCAGGTACAGAGGCAATAGAATGAGGATGTCTGTCACAACTGTATGGTAGTATCTGATAAAAAAAATCATCATAGAAATGGTACAGAATCTGTTTCCTTTTCTAGAAGTTTGTGACCAAGCTTTGAACAGATTCATTTTGTCCTCCATTGCTTTTAGAGGGTTATTGAAACAACCTATCAGATATGAAATTTGAGGAGTAATGTAACTGATGCTACACTTCTTTTGACCAGAAATAGCCAATAAATTTAATTGCTTCCTTAAAAGAAAAAAAAAAACCCAAATGCCTAGACTGATATTAAGCCCATGTATCATCATAGAGGAGGATGTTTGTCCTCCCATTTTGTAATTAATTCCCAAAGAGGAGAAGACCTTTATGATTTTCAAAAGATTGTGCTGGGCTATTTTGCTCTTGATTTCAAAAACGGAAGAGAATAAAGCTTGCATACTATCAATCAGTGTGCTTTGATTCTTGGAAAACATTCAGCAATACATTATTTAAAACGGAAGTTCTTAACCTGAGGTCTGTGAATTTTTTCTTTTGATAATTATATTTGAATACAATTTTTTCTTTTGTAATCTTACATGTTTTATTTCATATTTTAAGAGTATTATTCTGAGAATGGATCCATAAGTTTCACCACAGTGCCATAAGGGTCTGACACACAAAAAATGGTTAAGAACCTGCAATTTAAAAGACGAAGAGCTTGATGAATTTATGATGAATTTTATGAAGAAAAAATCATGGTAGACTATGCTCATGTCATTATTAAGCAAGGTTACTAGGGCTGGTGGACATAGTTTACCTGGATTTATGCCGAACTTGATGAATCTTTCAAGCTAATTTTGTGGATAAGAAAGAGAAATGCTTATTAATTCAGAGGTGTCAAACTTGATGCCCTTGCAACCTGAACTTGAAAATGTATTATCTAATATTATCATGTATTATATAATATTTGGTAATAAGTAGCTCCTCCCCTAAGGCCGAATAAAAAGAGAATTCTCAAATCCTTTTACCTCAAGAGGTTAACCAGGGAGCTGGAGTTTCTCATTCTCCTTTAATCCATTCTGTCATTTTAACCCTCACTATTCCAGGTGTATGTGATGAGATTCAAGCTTAGCACTATTGAAGGTAAAATACTTAAGGGGATAATGATCATTATGGCCCTGAATTGTGTTATAGGATTGTGACTGTTAAGATAGAACTATTTGTGTCTCTTGGTTTTAGCAGTGCTGTCACTAAGACTATATGGTGAAGCCTGGTTTAACTGAATTTGCATTTGATAAGTTACTAAAAATTGGTGCTGTTTGAAGAAGACCATTGGATCTTCTGTTATTCCTGTTGTAGTACTGAAAGAGGTTCTATACCAGTCCATTTGATTGGTACTACATCAACTAGGTTCAACCCTTGGTGGCACTGATCATAATTTATTATCATGGCTATTAGCAGAGATTATGTTAGCACTCCTATTTTGCAATAGAGAGGATTATGCTAGTTTAAAAAGATTCTGTTTCATCAAAAAATGACATACAGAAATGTAATATGCAGTGGTTTTTTTTTAGAAAATCTGACATATTTAAAATGTATAATTTGGGGTAGTATTCTATATTTAAAAAATAGGTGATAATTTTCAACGAGTTGCCATTCTATTTTATCTTGTTCTGATTAGCCTACTTGAAATAATCACAAAATCCTAGAAACATTCCAGCGTACTTTTCTTTAAAAAACAAACAAACCTGAGAACCACAGATGTTTAGGAAGAATGCATTTTTTTGGAAAATTAGGAATCAATTAGGTATGTAATTTAAATTAATTTCTCTTGACTGAGAAGACAAATAGCTGATGCTTAAGTTACATTAATTTTATGACAAGTAAGTATCTTCAGCATGAGATAACAAATTGTCTCCTTCTTTTATCATTTGACTATGTACCAAATGTCCTACAGGCTTATTAGAGTGTCCTTTGTTCAGGGTACCCATGTTAGCATATGCACATAGAATATGATATTACTAACCACCATATTGGATGGTTATGGTGGCTCTGCAAGGTCCCTTGTGGTACCCTGGTAGTACAGATTTGTTCTTGGATTATAGGAGGGTCCATTCTAATCTTAAAATCATCACTTTGAGGTGATAATGTAAGACATTGGAAAGATTGCTAAATTTGGAGCCAATAGAATTGTGTTAAACCATGACTACTATTTACTACCTGTATGATCTTATTAAGGTACTTCACAAACTTTTGGTGCCTTGATTTTTTATCTTTAAAATAAGGGTGATTGATTCTATGACCACTGAGGCTTCTTTCAGTTCTAAATACAGAGTGTTCCAAAAGTCTTAGTGAAGTTTTACACTTTAATTGCTTAAAACTTCACTACAGCTACATCCAGTTTGGTGCAAATAATGAACCTGAAATGGGCAGGTTATTTAAATGTATACGGAATATTTCCTTTGTGCTTGAACCAGTTACCATATTTTATAGAATTATAATTTCAAATTGTGCAAATTCAAATACATGGGGCCATTCAGGAGATTCATTATATTCACTAACAGGGACTTAGTTCTAAAACTTTTGGGACACCCCATATATGAATGATCCTGTGATGGGGCAGAGGAGAAACTGCCCTTAGACAAGATCATTTTGGAAGTGAGGACTCATCCCTTCTGGAAATTTTGCTTCACTGTGTTAGGGAATCATAGTTGAGGCCCCCAACCCTTCTCAAGATAATAATAATGATGATATCTGGTACTTTAAGATTTGCAATTACTTTATATGTCATGTCCTCTGATCCTTATAGCAACCCTGTGAGGTAGGTCAGTTAATCTCCATTTTAAGGATTAGGAAACCAAAATTTAGGTTAAATAGTAGCCTTATCATATTCATATAGTTACCCTCAAATGAATCCTAGAACTTACCAGTCTGAGGGGATTGGTCCCCTCTTACAGATGAATTTCTAGGGGGTACTTTAGCTACTTTGAATGACCCTGAGTTTCAGTTCAATTTCTTACATTGTTCTTTGGGGTCTAGAAGAGACTAGATCTATCTCACTGTTGCCTATACCTTTGATATCATCTGAGAATAATATAGCAATTGTGGTCTACATACTGGATTTGAAGGGATGGTGTAACTGGAACTAATGTCCCAATTAAAAAGAAAAGATTGACCATTTGAATGCCTTCTAGCTCTCTTTTTTTCCCATGCCTCATCTCTCAGCCTCCTAAATGGCCTGATAAGTTCATTTTAACGTTTCAAGCACACAAGAAGACCTTAAACATGTCAACATCCATCAGCTGTAATAATATTTAATTTTTCTTTCTCCCCTCTTCTCATCCTATAGGCTTACTCTGTCTATGATGAAGATATTGGATATTGCCAAGGACAGTCTTTTCTGGCTGCTGTACTGCTGCTCCATGTAAGTAAATTATCTTGTCAAAAAATGGAATTTTTGTCAAAAACTTGAATTTTTAATTGATTTCATTCTTCCTTTCTCATTGATTGCCTTTTCCTAATAAAAATTACATATAGAATTTTTATAATGGGACATTTCCTTATTCTAACTCACATTATTCACACTGGAACTATTTATTAAGGGAGTGAATTATTGATCTGGAATTAACTTTATACATTTATTTGTATAGATTTTATAATGTAGTATATAGTCAATTTTGTAAAGGTTTCATTTTTAGTTGAGAAATATGTATACCACTTTCTTTTCCCATTCAGTTGTCTCCAACTATCTATCATATCTAAGTTTTCTATCAGATCCTTAGGATTGTTCTTGTTTTGTCTTTTTGTAAATTTTTTCTAGATCTGGGGACTGACCTCAAATTGAGGTCCTCAATGATTATGTTTTGATTTCTATTTCCACTGTAATTTGTTTAGCATTTCCTTTAAGTACACGCATTTTATACTGTTTGGGGTGTATTGTGTAGCTTAGTTATTATTTAATTATTATCTATTTATATGGATAGATGTAGACATTATTTCATTATTTATGGTACTTCTGAACAGAATGTACTTTTCCTGCTTATCTCATCTAACCATGTCTGTTTTTTTCTATTGCCTTGTCTGAAGTTTTGATTTTTGTCTCTTCTCTTTTGAATTCACCTTAAGCATTAAATTCTTCTCTGGATCCTCATGTTAATTTTGTAGAAGTCTTCAAGTAAACAGTCTGTTGTTGGATTCTGTTTTAGAATCCATTCCCTCTTCCATTTTACGAGTGAATTTATCCCATTTACACTTATTGATATGATTTTTAATGATAACTTTTCTTTCATTATATCCTTTTATACCTTTTTTCTCATTGCCCAATATCCCATCTTTACAAGTAATGTTCTTTGTAAAGGAAGTGATTTTAAAAAAAGGACTCTGAACAGCGATAGTAATCTTTTGGCAGCACAGTAGATAGATTACAGGGCTTGAGGTCAGGAAAACTCATCTTTCTGAGTTCAAATCTGGCCTAAGACTACCTGTGTGACCATGGGAAAGTCACTTAATCCTGTTTGCCTCAGTTTCTTCATCTGTAGAATGAGCTGGAAAAGGAAATGACAAGCCACTCTACGATCTTTGCCAAGAAAATCCCAAATGGGGTCATGAAGAGTTAGACATGATAATGACTGAACAACAAGAAGTAATTTTTAATTAAGGTGATCTGCTCCTTTTCCTCTGTTCTTCCTCTTTTCATCTAACCTGGACCCCAATCCCTGGTTCTTATACTTTATTTTTCTCCATTTAATTCTTCCTTTATGATCCTTCTCTGAAGTTGAAGTTTATTTTGCTTATGACTCCTTCTTCTCTGATTCTGCCCTTTTAAAACTCACTCTTCTGCTTCCTGTACATACCTGTTTCTCTGTTGAAGCATTTATGGCATTTGTGGTATTAATAGTTCTGGTTGTTTTCCCCCAGTGTATCCTTTCTTCCTGTGAAATCAGAACACAGAAGTGTACCACTTGCTTTACTGTGTTCTGTGTCAAGCTACTTAGCATAATTAATAAACTGTAATGGCTTTTTGTTGTCCTAAGAGTAGATAGAAAATACTTTGTTTGGCATTCCAAACCCTTTACAACCTACTCGCCGTCTACCTTTTCAGTCTTCGTACATGTTATTACCCAACACATAGTCTCCTATCCAGTGAAACTGGCCTCCCTTCTAATCCACAAATAAAATGCTCCATTTCTTACCTTTAGGCATTCTCCCTGTCTGTCCCCTATGCCTGTTTTTTGCTTCTTTTTGTATCCCCAGCTCTTAGCATAGTACTTGGAATACAGTCAGTGCTTAATAAATATTTATTAAACATAATAATTGCCAATATGGACAGTCTGCAATCCTATTCTGCCCTTGTCTATTTCTTAACTATATAGAAGCAGGGATAGTAAAATATCTATAGTGCTAATTCAATTAGTAGACTTGTTGGAGTCCAGTCAGCAGATGTTTCAGGGTTTCAACTAGGTCTTAATAACTACTGTAGCAATCTTAGGACACATGAAGCACCTAACCATAATTCCATTACTTTGCTCTTTCCTGTCTCTCATGACATGTTGGGTGAATATATTGGAGTTTTAGGAGGTTATTATTATTTTTAAATACTAATATAAACCTTTTGTATTCTAAGCTTATCGTTATCTCAACTTTGGTCATTTCTATCCTTAAAGAGGAGAAGGGAAGAGGGCAGAGAACAAGCTTTAGTTAAATGTCTGCTATGTGTCAGGCATTGTGCCAAGTCCTTTATAAATATTACCTCATTTGATACTTGATTAGATTTTATACTTCTAGGAGAGGGGCTGTCAGTATTATTAACCACATTTTACAGGTGAGAAAACTGAGACTTAAGAGGCGAAGCCATTTGCTAGTGTTCATACAACTTATAAGTATTGGAAACAGAACTTGAACCTAGATCTCCTAATTCTGAGTCCACAGCTATACACCCAGTATGTCATGCTTATGAATTCAGTTTAAAAAATGCTTCTCTGAGTAACATGCTTGAACAGTAGTATAGTAGAGTCCAAATAAACATAAAACTCAAACAAATGTTTTGCTAATTTTGTATTATATTTTCAAAAAATATAACTGCTGTATTTTTACAACAGATGCTATAGCACCTGCACGATATTCACAATACCTGTGGCAGCCATGAATATCCCAGCGCAATTCTGAATCAAGAAATACCACAGACTCTCCACACGGAAGACAGAACCAAAACATTTTTCAGATACCAGAAAGCCATATCCGAGCACAAAAGCCAAATCCATCATAGTAACAAAAATCTATACACAACGCAGAGAACACCATCCGAGCCTTCCCTCTGTTAGGCTTCCCACAAACCAGCTCCCTTCAACAAATCACAAACAAGCTGTCTCACTCATGCTAGCCAGCTGCCTGCATCCTTCCTAGCTCTGATTGCTCTCTGACTAACTTTCTCTCAGCTCTGCCGGAGCTCTGCCTCTTCCTGTTCTATCTCTTCAGCAAGCTCCTCCCATCACAGGTTCCATGTGACTCAGACTTCCATGTGACCAGGCAGGTCACATGGACCTATTAATGAATGGGAAAGATCTTCCCGTTAAGAAGCAAAATTACATTAACAATAAGCAAAAATGCATTATCAATACAGATACCAGACCATCAATAGTTGAACCATATACATGAGGCTAATTACCAACCCTGACCCTCAAAGTAAAACCTTGTACATCCTAAGCTGATAAAGAAAATGGAAAAAAATATTATCCATACATTTTAACAGACTCACAAATGAACACCAAACAAAAACTAGATATGTTCTATGTCCTTTTGTTAATCTGAAGTTCTTTTTTTCTTAAAAAAGTAGTGCTATAGCCAATTTACATGCTATTCTGAGTCTAATGAGCTTTCTTTTTTATAAATATTTTGATATTTTTTCTTCTCTATTATTTTTATGACATTCTGATGTCTCCTCACATGAATATGCCATAGCTTATTGTCCTGTCCTTCAATTAAGGGATATAAAGACTTTTCCAGGTTTTTCTGTTATGAATAAAACAGTTATAAATATTTTTGTGCATGTGGTTAACTTATTTTTCTTGCTACCTGTAAGGTAGAACCCCATCAATGGAATCACATGAACAGTTTGTTTTTTGGTTCATTGAATGTGATGTCTAATTTTGAAAGAGAGGAATAAAGGATAAACTGATGCTGTAATACCTTTCAGAATATATTATGCTATCAGTAAAGCAACTTTAGTCTGGTGATTTTTTGGATGATTAGAGAAATCATATGAGTTCCAGCTGTATTAAAGGGCGTCGGTGTCATTTGACAAAAGTCACTTCTTTCAGTCCATTTGCCATTGGATGACATATTCCTTTTCTTCGTGGTAAAGAGATTTGATGTGGCAATTTCCATCAAGACCCTTCCAGGTCCTTAAAGGTAGGGAAGTTAGTTTGTTTTCTGAGGGGGGAAATCAGGAGAAGACTTAGATTTAAACCTTGGCTCTCTTATTTTACTACCTGTACTTATACTTTGGACAAATTCTTTTCTCTTAGTTTTTTACTTTCTTTACCCACATAAAATGATATAGTTAGGTTACATCTGGGCTTTTAAACTTTTTTGTGTATCTCTCAGAGTCTGATGAAACCTGTCAACTCCTCAGAAAAATATTTGTAAATGCAGGAAATAAAATATGTAGAATTAAAAAATAAATCAATTATATTGAATACAATCATCAAAATATTTTTTAAAAAAGTTCACAGAGCCCAAGTTAAGAACTTCTGAGATAGATGATATATCATCTTGATTACAGCTCTATCCTTTCTATTGTTCTGTGTTTCTTACACCTTCATTCATAAGCAGTTCCTTATAGAGAGCATAGATAGTTATAATGCCCTGAAATACTAAAAGGTATTGAAGTGCCTTCTGAAAAATCAGATATTAGATTATGTTTAACATAATTTCAGCATTGTAAATTTCATAATGTTCTGCTCATAGTTAATGTCTATTACATATGTTAAAAATTAGAATATTTTATAAGCTAGACCCACTCAGTTTGGAAGTTAACTATGTTCTTAAAATTTTTTTGTCAAATATAAAAGTAGTAAAATATGGGATTGCATAAGAAATAAATGAACGAAGTGATTTATATTAGATTCCAGGGGCACATTATAAGGGAGCTATTAATTTTTTTTTTTTTATCATTTATATAGACTGTTGCCTTTTTTTCTGCTTTTCGACCAGGGGTGAGGAACCTCTGGCCTCGAGGCCACATGTAACCCTCTAGATCCTCAAGTGCATCCCTTTGCCTGAATCCAAGCTTCACAGAACAAATCCCCTTAATAAAAGGATTTGTTCTGTAAAACTTGGTCAAAAGGCCACACCCAAGGACCTAGAAGGCCATATATGGCCTCAAGGCCACAGGTTCCCCACCCCTTTTCCAGACATTTGTTGGTAGTTCCATATTTATCATTGACAAAGCCTGCTTCCTTTCATAACGCTGGTTTTTTCTAGACCTGTGTTGGTTTGTACTTTATATCCTGCCAGGCCTAGAGGCCTGAGGGCTACCCGAGTCTTCCCTTACCTCTATCGGAGGTCTTCGGTTGGCTAAACCGGATGCTCGTATGAGAGAAAGGACGTTCCAGAGTCGAACAAGGGTTGAGCTTTATTTCAGGGTCTAGTTACAAGTGCAGGGGAATTCTTCCTTAGGAGGAAGCGAAGAATCTCCCAAGGAGGCAAAGATCTTACAATAAGAGATTGGAAGTAGAAGTATAAGTGGGGAGAGGGGGGGAGGGGAGAGAGGAGAGAGGAAAAGCGGAGCCTTGTTGTCCTTACACGTGGCCCCTCCGCCCAAGAGAACTTTCAGGCTTTCCTGATCCTACTTAAGTTCTCCAGTCGCATAGTTTGCATCTGAATACCGTGCTGTTAGGTGTGCCCAGATCCAGGACAATCTCGAGGGCGGGGAGAGCTCTCTCCCATCACGTTTCTCACGGGAAGAGGCGGAAATACACGAGATAGCTCGGTTCACCTCGATTCCCAGTCGTTTCCTGGGGGGTCTCGTGAGAACTCTAAGATTTAGAAGTTCCCACCTTTACCCGCCCGAGACTGTCCACATGGAATTGAGCTTCCATCCCCAGCAATATCCATAGCCTATGAGGGGAGAAATACACATTCAATGAGATATTTAAGACCAATGAATGATATTAAGGTATTTATCTTTTTCCATGGTGTTTTGTCTCTTTAAAGATGAGTGTTATTGGATTCAACTGAAGCAGCTTCAATAAATTAATGAACATCTCTTGAAAGTTCCCAGATGTTTTGGTGAGAGCTTTTAGCACATGTTTATCAAGTAGGGCTTAGGTAGTAGAAGCATTTTTTATCACAGGAGGAACTGTTCATTACATGCATGATGTAATAATACTGGTTTGTAGGAAGTTATCACCACAGATGGAGACGTTTTATGACCTGGTTACTTAAAACTCATAGGGTTGCAGTCTTTCTTTGAAAAATTATTTGCATTCTCTGCTGTATTTTATTCAACAGCTTCTACATATTAGTTATGTTGTAGGTTAATAATCGCCATGCTGGATTTCAAATGGAATTAAATACTATTCCAAGTATCCTACTGATGATCCTAGAATTTCATAAAATCCATTTGGATAAATTTTCCTCCAAGTAGATTACAGAAAAGAAAAATTACCTTAAAGAATATTTATTTAACATTTTTGTTGAGGGCCTAAATATTTTTGCCTTTGAATTAAATAACCATTTAAAACTTTTTTACTCTAATTTTATTGACATGAATTTAGAAGCTTCCTAGTTATAAAAAAAAATCACTAATTTTTTGAATGAACCTAGGAAGATTCAAAAGTTAACATAAAGATAGCATCTCTGTGAATATAAATTATTACCGAATACTTTTTACAAGTGGGCAGATTTAATATTTTGAAAGAAATAAAGTCAAGCACATCAGGTAGGAATATGAAAAGGATTAATTTCAGAATCTTTATTGTTTTGGGGATGTTTTACAGGTATGCTCCTATATACCCTTTCCCCTTGTTCAAAATGGAAATTGTAAGGTTTCTTAAAGAGGTGCCAAAGACCATTTTCACCTGAGACACTCATTTCCTTAGTTAGTCACTCAGTGAATCAAAAAGGATTTATTAAATACTTACTGTGTGTTTAGGGCTGGTGATATAAAAAAGGGTAAAAGGCAACTCCCAAACCCTCAAGGAGCTCACATTTAATGGAGGAGACAACATGTAAGTAACTATATGCATACAGGTTTTGTAGAGAAGGTAGAAAGAAAACTGAGAAGGGAGTTGCTAGGAAGTAGTGACCCTGCTATGTGGTATGTAGTCTTCCTGTGTTAGGATGTGATACTAGGTAAGACACGGTGCCTCAACTCCAAGAACTTCAGTATAGTACTGACCTAGCTGGAAGAACTGGACAAGGTGGTGTTGTTTTTTTTGGAAGGACTTTGGAAATCAGATAAGCAGTTCTAGCAAGCAAATAATGATTAGTTCCAATATTACATAATTTGTTCATAAAAATAGAAAAGTAAACATCTTACCAAACTCCTTCTATGAGACAAATACAGTGCTAATATCTGTACCTAGTAGAGAGAGATAAAGCAGAGAAAGAAACCTACATACCAATATCCCTAATGAATAATTAATATCAGTGCCAAAATATGCCCTCATCCTACTTCCCATCTCTTGCTCTAGGCACAATAATTGAGATCAATTACTGCTGCTTTTGGAAAGGGTATGTCAATAAATCACCTTTATTCTTTGCATTTGTTTTCTGTCCCTCATGCCTGGAATGCAAGTTGTCTTCTTCCATCCTCACAAACCTTGTCCTCCTCCAATATGCAGTTCAGTGCAGTTGCATGAAGTCTTTACTGAGTCTCCCCACTTGTTCATCTTCTTTCCTTTTTCAGATTTTATTTGCATTATGTTTATTTGTGTATATGTTATATTACCCTAGTTATGCTGTAAATCCTCTAAAAGCTAGAATGTTTTTGTTGTTTGTGTTTGCTCATTCATAATAGGGACTTAATGATGTATATTGTTCCACTTGTAAGTCTTGAAAATAATGACATCCTTAAGGCTTTATTCATTATAAAGTTTTTTGTTGTTTTTGTTGTAATTAGCTGTGCGGGTTAGCTTGATTGTTTATATGAATATGATTCTGAGGTCAAGGTAATGGTCTCAATCTCTGACTGGGTCAGTTAGAATTCATCTATTCCAAGGCCATAACCATGGTGTGCATGTATATGTGTGAGAATATAGATGGAATAATATATAGATTGGCCATTGCAACCCACCATTATGTAAGAAAAATAAAACACTTTACAGAGCGTACCATACTGATGTTACATTAGCCACAATGCTACTATCACTGCTGACGCTGATGATAGTCTCAAAGCAGAACAAGACATTATTATTTTATTTTTAAAACTCATATCTCTAAAATCATAGCTGTATATGCCCTAATATACAAATTAATTATTGTACTATATTTGCATAGATAGAAATCTCTCAAAGAGTTGCCTTCTGAATTGATGCTAAAAGATGATAAATACCTAGTTTCCTAAAATGTTTAATAATGAGTAGGAAATCACTCTGTTGCCAAGATAACCTGATTTGTCTTATTTTCTGTATTTTCTTTAGTGTGCTATTGAACAACATACTTAATTTTTCTAATTATTATTCATTAAAAGCAATAATCATAATTGAAGTCAGCATGGTAGAGAGTAGGTAGGTAAAGTAGGTAGAGAGCTGGCCTGGGAGTCAGAATGGCATGGGTTCAAGTCCCACCCTCTTTCACATTACTAGATTTGTGACATTGAGCTAGTCTCTGAACCTCTGAGTGGTGCCAGGCAGCTCTGAAGATTATAAATCGTTGAATAGTTAACTCATCCATCTGCACTAGTACTTGGAGTTTCTTCCCTGCACACTTCCTTGTGATTTCACAAATGAATTTGAATTTCATAGTTCTCTGAGACCCATTGTAAGGAAGGGAAAATTACATATTCACTTGAGTGTAGTAGGATATTAGATATTAGACAGGGCTTTCATGGAGAAAGTGGCATCACAATTGGGCATAAAGAAAAGAACTTACTACAGTAGATTTTTAATGGGGGAGTGGGGGAGAGAATCTATTCTAGATGATACCTGACATGGTTTAGGGTAGGGGTGGAGAGCCTACAGCCTCTGGGCCATTATGTGGCTTTTCTAGGTCCTTGGGTGTGACCTTTTGACTGAGTCCAGGTTTTATAGAACAAATCCTTTTATTAAGGAGATTTGTTCTGTGAAGTTTGGATTCAGTTAAAGGTCCTCACTTGAGGACCTAGAGGGCCACATGTGACCTCAAGGCTACAGGTTTCCCACCCCTGGTTTAGGTTGTTGCACAGAGTTAGGAGGGACTTGATAAAAAAGAGGAATGGTGGATGTGCAGTCATTTTTCAGGCATGTCTAACTCTTCGTGACCCCATTTAGGGTTTTCTTGGCAGAGATGCTGGAATGTGTATAGGTAAGGAACTGAGGCAAACAGGATTAGGTGACTTACCTAGGGTCACACAGCTAGTAAGTGTCTAAGGCCAGATTTGAACTCAGGAGATGAGTTTTTCCGACTCCAGGCCTGGCACTCTCCATTCACTGCTACTGTGAAGGGGAAGTAGGGAGTAGTATATTTTGACTGGAATATAACTTCAAGAAGGGATTATAGAAAGTAAATTTAAGTGGAACTCAGATTATAGAAGGCCTTGAAGTGTTAGGGATCCAAAGAAAGACAGAGACAATCCTTGCCTTCAAGGTGTTCACAGTGTAATTGGGGAGACAATATACAAACAACTTGGTACAAAACAAGCTATAGGCAGGACAGATTGGAGATAATTTC
Source organism: Notamacropus eugenii (assembly GCF_028372415.1). Classification (NCBI taxonomy): domain Eukaryota; kingdom Metazoa; phylum Chordata; class Mammalia; order Diprotodontia; family Macropodidae; genus Notamacropus; species Notamacropus eugenii. The sequence goes on along the minus strand of NC_092873.1, from coordinate 471,845,208 downwards.
GAAAGAAAAGGGTATTGGAAAAGACTTGGAGAGGATGAATTTTCAGCTGGGACTGGGAGGAAGTGTGGGAAGCTAGAAGCAGACAGGATGTACATACAAACAACTTGGTACAAAACAAGCTATAGGCAGGACAGATTGGAGATAATTTCAAAGGCAAAGGGGATTGGAAAAGACTTGGAGAGGATGAATTTTCAGCTGGGACTGGGAAGAAGTGTGGGAAGCTAGAAGCAGACAGGATGTGAGGAGAAAACTCTGGGCATAGTAGGCAGCCTGTGAACATGCACAGGATACAGAAGGTTTCTCCAGGTATAAGGCTAGTTTTATGGGAGTTTAATCAGTTATAGGGGATTCAAACCTTTGGCTTCAGTTATTGTTAATTAAACAGTTCGGCAATTAACATTGATTACTTGTTATGTGCTATGCCCTTTTAAATTTTACTTTTTACTTCTCTTTTTTCCCCCTGAAGAAAACATAGGTTTCTTGAGGGCAGAAATTATTTTCATTTTTTTTATTTGTATCCCCAGTATCCAGCACAGTACCTGACACATAGTAGGTACTTAATAAATGTTCACTGAATAAATAAATGAATGTCTAAGGCACTGTGCTGGTAAATGCTAGGGATTCAGAGACAAGTCTACTCAAATAACAGTAACAGATATTAAATGTAGAACAGTGGTTAGCCAGGCACTACTTGACTACAGTCACAGTGGTGACTGGGGACTTTTACCATCTCCAGACCTTTTCATACCCTCAAGATTTGTCCTAGGTTTGCTGGCTCTTTCTATAGGGGAACTAGCCTCCCCAGTGGTTCTATCCCCTCTCCCCCCCCACCTTGGATTTCTGAATTTGAATTTCTACCTTTGCAACATGTAGTTTTATTTCTACACAGCAAAGAAAATGTTAAGCAATACTAGATAATAGAATTATTAAAGCAGAATCCCGAAACATCTCACTACTTATATTTCACTACTAGTTGAGAGACTGCTACTTAGGCATCATTTTGACATTTGCAAATAATTTCTTTATTTTTAATTAAAATTAACCATTTTACATATGAACACCAAGTAGGCTCTTTCTTTCCACAGCCTCTCTCTATTTTTCTGTGTCTCTGTGTTTCCATGTGTATCTATCTCTTTCTCATCCTTATACTTTAGTGCTTTAGGTAGAAGAGGCCTGAGGGATTGAGGTTACCCCTTTAATATGTCCGTGAAGTCCAGTTCAGCGACCAGTTAAAAGACTTTTCATTGACACGCAGTACAAACCCCTGAATTGTTATGGTGGAAAGGAAGCAGTTAGAAGAGAGATGTCTGTCCTGAGTTATAATAATAATAGCTAGCATTTATTTTAGTACTTTAAGGTTTGCTAATTGCTTTGCAAATATTTCATTTGATCCTCACAATAGCCCTGGAAAGTAGGTGTTATTATCACCACCGTGTTATAGATGAGAAATTGAGTGCCCTGGGTCAAGACGATACTTGAATTCAGGTTTTGTGACTCCAGATCAGTCATCTTAATCCTTATTCCCTCACTGCCTCAGTTGGCAGTGGAAGGAGAGGGGGAAGGAAGCAGGCCCACTTCAGGCTATCAGGCACATGCCTTGGTTGCAGACTGAGCCTGCTCCAAGCCTGGCAGGGGAAAGGGCTAGCTAGCACACAGAGTAAAAGATAAACTAAATTGGATGTGGACAGCAGATTCCTTTTTAATCTTTGGACAAGAAATAGTGCTTAGATTTCTATTTTTTTTAGAGGAGCTGGATTCTCTTTCTTGCTTATCAAGGTTATGACTTTTCCTTTCTCCCTAGAGGTTTGTTTTCAGATTTTTTTTCTCTCTTGTATTTGGCAGTATAATTTGAACAGTTTTATGATGAAATGGTTTCTGGGATTCTGTATTAGTTTAGTATAAATGACTGTGGTAGAGATAGTCATTGTTAATTATACCTTAGCTGCTAAGGAATTTCTTGAGATTAACCTAATATTTTTGTGTGGCACATAAGTGAACTAAAAATGCAGGACTTTAACACCAGCTTCTAGGATGAACTCAATTTATTCATCCAAGAACTGAATTTCATAAACTGGTCCATCAGAAAAGGGGTGAAGTCTGTGCAAGTCTGGATGAAATAAAGAGCTGTTCTTGGCTTCTGTGCCAATAGAACAGAAAGGCTACAAAACTGAGCATTATTTGTTACTCTGCTATTCAGAAGTAGCTTTTGTTTTTTAGGTCAGTCAGTGAACAAACATTTATTAAGTCCTTGCTGTATGCTAAGCACTACTAAGTGGGGATACGATTCATACAAAAACAATCCCTGACTTTAGAGAGTTTACGTTGTAATGGGAAGGAAGGAAACAAGCGTTCCAGGCACTGCACAGAACTCGACAGATATCATTTAATCCCCACAACTACCTAGTGAGGGAGGCACTATTGTAAGGTGCTTAAGTGACTTGCCCCAGGTCACAAGTTAGTGAGTGTTAACTGGGAGGATGAAAAGAGGGAGAGAGAGGAAGGGAAGGAGAAAGAACTGAAGGGGAAGGGAGAGAAAGGGAAAGAGAAAGGAAAGAAGGAGAGGGAGGGAAAGAGAGACAGTGGAGGAGAGGAAGGTAAGAGGAAAGGAGAGAGAGAAGGTAGGGACCCACACACAGAGGAAGGGCTATAGAAAGAGAGAGAATGGAGGGGGGAGGGAGAGGAAAAGGGAGGAAAGAGAGAGGGAGAGAAAGAAAGAGAATGGCAGAGAGAGGAGAGGGAGAGAAAAAGGAAGGGAGTGAAAGACAGAGGAAGAGAAGGAGAAAGATAATGGGGAGGGAGAGAAAGGGAGAGAGGAAAGAAAGAAAGGGAGGGGGAAGGGAAGAGAAAGAGAGAATGGAGGGGGGAGGGAGAGAGAAAGGAAAGAAGGGGAAGAGGGGAGGGGAGGGCAGAGGAGAAAGGAAGAGGGAATAATAATTTTTGGAAGGAGGAGAGACCATCCCAGAAATAGGGGAACACCAGTACAAAGGCAAAGAGGTGAAAGATGTCATGTTTGGGGGGCACAACGTAGGCTCATGAAGTTAGATGGAAAGTGGAGGGGAGCAGTGCACTTGATTGATGCCACTTTTGCTGGACTTATACAACAGAGATTGGGAACCTGGAGCCTTGAGGACATATGTGGCCCTCTAGGCCCTCAAGTGTGGCTCCTTGACTGAATCCAAACAACTGTGAAGTTCCCCACCCCTGCACTAGACCATGCTTCAGCTTAGCATCTCATCCAGTCATCCAGTCAAGCCATCTTGCCATCTGTCTATTGCCATGTGCATAGCACCCTTCTCTGCCACTTCTTCCACCTTTCTGGGAACAAACTCTCTTTCCCAGTCAATTCTCCCCTATAAGGCTTGTCTTCCCCCTGAGAGTATAAGCTCCTTAAGGGCAAAGACTGTCTCTTTTCAAAGTATATGTAACCCAGTGTTCAGCATGCTGCCTGGTGCATAGTAAACATTTAATAAATGCCTATTCATTCATTCATTTCCTCAGTGAATTCTTGTATGATTAACAGTTGTTAATCCTTTTTCCTTATTCACTTTACCTTGAAGTAAAGGATAATGTAAAAAAAAGAAAAGGCCTAGACCCATGGCAAGTGCAAGGATCACCAGTGAAGAGCCCTTTTCTTCCACTAGTGTACTCCAGGAAGACCCCCAGCATATTGAGTGGCCCCCTGTAGCATAGACAGGCCTGTCTATTTAGAGGCTACACTGGTAGGGGAAATATCCACACGAATGAGACCACTCAACTGCTTTTTGCCTCAATTCTTCATCTGCAAAATGATTTGGCAGCTATGTGGTGTGCTTGATCTGGAATTGAGAAGATCTGAGTTCAAATCCCAACTCAGACTCAGCTCGTTGTATGATCCTGAGTGTGTCGCTAAATGTCTTTCAGTCTCAGTTTCCTTTTCTGTAAAATGGAAAGAATAGTACCTAACTTTGTATACTCTAAAGCAGTATTAACGTTGCTGTTTTTAGTATTAGGAATTTACAGCTTTGTAGACAGGTCCTTGCTGTTGTGGACTGTTTATAAATATATAAGTTCATAACTGAGTAGGGCTGATAAGGTGTATGCACAGATAACTATGGGATAGTAATGATACCTTCCTCTGACAGGGTTGTTGGGAGGATAAAATGAGAATATTTGTAGAGCACATTGCAAACCTTAAAATGCCAGAGAAATGCTAGCTGCTATTGTAATTATAGCGATCATATAGGTCCTTTGTAGCCCTAAATCTTTAGTCCTAAGACCTGTGACCCAAGTGCCTGCTATCCACCAGGTGTAGTGAGAGGTACTAAAGATACAAGTACAAAAGTGATCATCTCTGCCCATGATAAGCTGACATTCTATTGGAATAAAAAAACAGATTCATGAATAAGTACATATAAAAGCAGATGCAAAATAAATGCAAGGTAATTTTGGGAGTGGGAAGCTCCAGCAGTTTTGTGGATGGAGAATGACTTTGTGTAGATGGCAGCATTTGAGTTGCATGGGCCTTTAATAGAACTCTGGATTTTGACAGGTGGAGGCAAAGCGAAACAGCCTTACAGTTAATTATATCAATATAAAGAGAATGGATTAGAAAGTGAAGAGACTGTAGGCAGGGAGACCAATTAGGAAGGAATTATAGTGGCATAGGCAAGAGGTGAGGAGGCCTGAACTAGGGAACTCAATTACATTCAACATTTATCAAGCCTTCTCCATGTTCAAGACACTGTTCTTGTTTCTAGGGGTACTGAAAGAAATGAGAAAATCCCCACCATTACATGATTCACATACATGTTCACTCATATGTAAGAAAAAGGTAGTTTGACAGCAGCCGACTGTGCTCATAGCTATACAAACAACAGACAGGCAGGAGACAGAAGGGAGTAATGTCTCAGCGTTCAAAAGGAGAGAATATTCAGAGGGAAGCTTGGCTGAGCTCTACCTGTCAAAAACTATAAAGAAGAAAAGTAAGGTGAGGACTGAGCAAAGGCTATTAGCTTAAACTGGTAAGAGATTGATAGTTTTAGTAATAGTGATGATGAGTCAGCAAGTTCAAATGACTTATCCTCAGGAGTTCTAGGACATTAATGTGAGAGTGGGAGGGTCCAGAGAAGTTTTATTTGAAGGGTAGGAGATATCTAGGCATGAGACAAGAGACATTGAAGTTGGGGGTTAATGATCCCAGGATAATCTTCTGGAGGAGCCTCAAAGACATGGAAAGAGGACATAGGGAGAGATAATAGTTTTAACAAACAGGCGGATTTAGAAAACTTCTTAGAGACTTGAGCAAAGGAAGAGAAGACGAGGGAAGGTGTGAAATGACTTTGAAATATGGAGTGAGGGAAGTAAGGGAATCTCACAAAAGCCTCCTAAATAGGGAGAGGAAGGAAAAAAAGGGATATGGGCTTGGTGGCAGAAGGGATTTAGGAGAGACTATAACATTGGGAATCAATTGGGAAAACAATAGGCTTTGATGAAAGCCTAACTGATAAAATAGGAGGAATAAAAGAATTGCCTTGTAGCAGTGAGGGCCAATTGAGATTAGAAAGCATGACTTGGTAGTACACCTAGTCATCATCATTTCACAACTTTCTTCCAAAGCATTTACTTCAGTAACGATTATTAAGTGCCTACTAAGTATCATGCACTGTGCTAGGGAGGCAACGACAGGTACACATCCTCCAGGTGGTTCCTTCTTGGGCTCTGAGGTGATTGTCTCTGAACAAGGGTGGGTTGCTCAAAGTCTTTGTGGTGGTGTGGGAAAGGTAGAGCGCCATGGTAGTTGGACAGATGTCAGTTGTAACCCACAGGACTATATGGAAGGGTTTACTTTTTGGTTTGTTTTATTAATGATTACTCTTTAGATCAGGTCATTTAACCACTTGTGAATCCACCAACTGCTGTCCTTCAGATAACCTTTACCTCCATCTTGTTCTATAGGAATGGAAATAAAGGATGCTTTGTTAAATGCCCTTTGAAATGTAGGTATGCTGTATGCACACCCTGCCTACCTCCCAAACCTGCCCTGTTTTACCAGCCTGCGGAACCTTCCAAAAATAAAGAATAGTAGCATTATTCTGGCATGACGTGTTTTTGATGAAAGTGTGTTGGCTCAATTACGGCGGCTCATCGGTTAAAATGTTAGCAAAATAATTAACGATATATCCTGGAAGTCAAGCTCATCATCCCAATGTTTTGTAGATTCTACTTTTTTTCCCCTTAAATTGAGATATTTACCTGTCTCCACTTCTGTGGCACCTCTTCCATTTCCATGCTTCATGATTTTACAGAGATTACTAACAACAGTTCAGCAGTCAACAACCACAAATTACTTCCATCCAGATCGAGGATTTAGTTTATTTAGATTTGGTGCCTTGCATTAATTGACTTCACCTTAGTGGTCTTTAGGAAGCAGCTAGATGGTTCAGTGGATAAAGCTCTGGGCCTTGAATAAGGAAGAATTAAGTTCAGATCTGACCTCAGACACTAACTTAACTGTGTAACCCTGGGCAAGTCACTTAACCTGTTTGCTTTATTCCACTGGAGAAGGAAATGGCAAACCACTCCAGTATCTTTGCAAAGAAAAACCCATGTACAGTATAGTCCATGGAGTCACAAAGAATTTGACATAACAGCACTTTTTACTTCTCCACTTACGTTAAGTTTCAATTCCTGTTAACTATTTAATTGTGTAGCCTTCCTAGTCTGAAGACAGCTAGTTTGACTCATGTATAAATAAAGGATGATACATTTTTTTTTCCTAATTGTTCTTTGGCATTTCATTCACTAGCCACATTTTCTCTGAAAGAGGTGACAAAGCCAAATCGACTAAACATATTTCAAAATAGGTGGTTTTGTATATGTATACACCTCTGATGCATGGCTCATGACAGCTGGATGGCTAGTAGGTTAGGCGGTTGCTTATTTGATATGATTTCAAGGTTCTTGGTATCCTCAAAGTACTTCCCCATTAGACTGCCCATATAACTCATATATCATTATATTCATACCTCTGTCTAATCAATCAGCGAGCATTTTTAAAGTTCTCACTAGTTGTCAAGTACTATGCTAAGTATTGGGGCAGCTAGGTGGTACAAGGGATAGAGCACAGGACTTAAAATCAGGGAGAGTCAGGAGTCTCAGACACTTCCTAGCCGTGTGACCCTGGGCAAGTCACTCAGCCCTGTTTGCCTCAGCTCCTCATCTGTAAAGTGAATTGGAGAAGGAGATAGCAAACCACTGAAGTATCTTTGCCAAGAAAACCCCAAAATGGGGTTACAAAAAATAGGACGTGACTAAAAAGACTGAACAAAAATGCTAAGCATTAGAAATAAAAGGACAAAAATGAAACAGTCCCTGTCCTCAAGGAGTTTTCATTCTCCTGGAGAAGTGTGTGTGTGTGTGTGTGTGTGTGTGTGTGTGTAATTATATTTTAAAAATATAAGAATTTTTCTGGAAAAGGGAGGAGGCACTAGTTGCTGGGGTTATCAGGAAAGGCTTTGGTAGAAGGTGACCTGTTAGTCCTTCTGGCTTCTTTTAAGACTCAGCTCAAATCCCCACCTTTGTAAGAGGGCATCTTTCCTGATTGTCTCAGTACCTGGGGCCTTTGCTTGTGAGATGACCCATCTATTGCAGTCCTTTGTGACAGACCCTGGGTTAAGTGCTGAGGAAGCAAATATAAAAATGACAGTCTCTTACCCTCAAAGAGTTTCCATTCTATCAAACTGCAGAAAAGCCTATCTGATCCTCTGCTGATAAGCAGATTTTTATAGGGAAGAAAGAGGTGCCAGGACATTTTGTTGGAAGAAGAGTACCACTGAGGAGGTAAAAGGATTTGAAAAGGTGGGTCTGGGGGCCTTACCGGAAACGTTCTTTCTGCAGCACTGCTTTGTGGGAAACTATGACACCAGTTTCTCATGAGGACCTGTAGCCATTAATACAGCAGAATAAAACCAGAAAGGAATTCCCCTTCGTGCCCCTCAGTCTTTCTCATTGTATTTTTCCTTCTCCAGATGCCTGAAGAACAGGCTTTCTGTGTTTTGGTGAAGATTATGTATGACTATGGCTTGAGGGATCTCTACAAAAATAACTTCGAGGATCTACACTGTAAATTCTATCAACTGGAACGGCTCATGCAGGTAAGATCAAAATCACTACTTTTTTTCCTATTGGTGAGGGAAATCTGACAAGCCACTATAGGGATATTCCAGGGTGAGTAAGAAAGTTCTGCTGGGAATTGTACAGATTTAGAAATGTGCATAGACTTTGCCTAATCTCTATATGAGTCTTAATAACCATAAAAAATTAAATTTCATTAAATTGGTGCTTATATTTTGAAGCATACTATGTCTAACACATTAAAGATTTTTATTTTAATAAAGTACATTTATTTGGGAGGCATTTTATAGAGTTGGTAGCTATCAGACTGCCACATTGTTGATGTGAAAGAATTAGGAGAGTTATAGAGAAAGCATTCAAATTGTTACAAGCTCTTCCCAAATTAACAAGTACACAGGCCAAATACAGGTCGAGAAGCAGGAAATGTTTCCAGCTTTTCCCACACAAGTCTCATGGTCCTATTCACTGTTAAAAGAGAATGTCAAGTGAGACTGAAGAAATTGGGCGGTGGGGGTGGGGGAACCTTTGGACCTTTCCAAGCATTCCAGAAGCAAGATGTTTTGAGATTTCATTCTATCAGTTATAATCTTAGGGTCATTCAGCTGTTTTCAGTTTCCATTTATAGAAAAAAAAAGTTCATGCTTTTGAAAAATTTGTAACCTGATGACATAAAGCATTATCCTGATACATAAATGATTGATGTTGTTGAAATAGCAGTAGATGGCTGTTGGCTCCATCTGATTTGGGTTGATTTTTGTATTTTTCTTCATGAAATGTAATTAGGAGGACATCATATTGGATGTAATCGCTTAATCCTCTAGCCTTCCTAACCTGGCTTATTATATATGGTAAATGAAGAGCAAGAAGTCCTGAAGTACTGTGAAGTAACTTATTTTTTCCTGATAGCATTTCTAGTAATATGATCTATCTACAATGTGACCATCATGATAGTTTTAAAGCGGTCACCCTGTGCAACAATTGAGAAAACTCAATGGTTTGATCATGGAAACTAGAGGAAGCATTTCCCCTATATTTTGACCTTGATTTTTCTGTGTTAATTCCCCATATTTTGCCTTCCATGCTTTTGGGGATAAATTTTCACCTCTCTTAGTACATGAGTATTTATTTGCTTATTTTCATGGAAGAAAAAAAGAAGTTCTCTAATAAAGTCAGTCCCACACAACATACTGGAACAACTTCAGTAGTTGTTTGGGTTTAGGATGTTACGGTATACTACTGTTGTAAAAGCAAAATCAGAACTTCTATGTGTTGTTGAAGCTATCTAGATTCCAAGGAAGCCATTGGAATGATTGCTTAATCTGGAAACTAGATGGATTGAAGCATAAAAAGTGAAAGCGGGAAAATAAGATCATCTAATTTAACCCTTTCATTTTATAGATAAGGAAATGGAAACACAAAGTGGTTAAGTGTCTTGCTTAAATTTAAAAAAAAATTAGTTCATTCAAAAGGTAGGACTAGAAATCAGATGACTCCAAATGAGGCTTTTTCTGCCACTACAGACTGCTTCCCTTCTCTACAAATTCTATTGATTCGAGTTGGTCTTAAAGAAAGAAATACAATTTTTTCTTGTAGATTTAGGCATTGAACTATTGGTTGGGGCTATCACAATATGAATTAGAGTTATAGAAGTGGTCTTTATCTTTTTATCTCAACTCATTATCTAGCAAGTCTTGCTTTGCCAAACAAGAACAGGTGACATGGACTTGCTGTTTTCTGAGCCACCGGTTATTTATTTTATTTGCTTGCTCGTCTGTGTATATGCTTCAACGCTTGTCCTTATGTCACTTTCCTGATGTTTCCTGATGTAGTAGATCTTAGAAAGTGATTAAAGTGACAGTAGGACTACTTCTATAATAGTCAGAATGATTGGAGCTTCTATCATCTGTTCTGGCTCCAGCATAGCCCAAGAAGCATTTGTGGAGCTGTGCTTTCAAGATCACACCTGCCCAAGTCTGAAGGAATTTCAAGGGTTAACTTCCACATCCCATTGTCATTTAACTCTGACCATGTGTTTGTGGAAAGTGGCCCAGGTGACTTCAGCTCAACTCCATGAATGTTCCATGGGGTGTGTTTTCACTAGAGTAGATCTGGAGGACTCTTGATTTCCCTTGTTACATTCGCACTTATTTTTATTATTTTGAAGATCTGTGGTTACATCCCAGTGTATGCTTCCTCCACTAATGCAGACCATTCACTATCTTTCTACAACTTGGCAGATGTGGCCAAAAAATGCATTACTCTACAACCAGTTTAGTAATAAATCTCCCTTATTTTGGCCTGGCTGCTCTTGGGCAACAGAAACAGACTCTTCCTTAACCTGTACTGTCCTGGAAATCTTATTTCCAGCTGGATAGAACCTTCTTCAGCTTGTGATTTGCTGGCACAGCCTTGAGAATGCAGGGTCACCTCTACACCATTATGAGGCATTTGAGTTGGACTGGGGTTGAGGGATGATGGCTGTATTGCCATAAAATTCTAAATCAGCAATAATAAAAACTTTTGGAGCTTTACTCCTTTCCCTTTTCATAATCTACCTTGGTTTCTTCTTATTTGTGTAAATGTAATATCCCTACAGGAGACTGTTAATTTTTCATCTTGTAATTCCCATTGCCTCACACAACATCTTGTACCTAGTAGACTTGAAATAAATATTTGCTGACTTAAATTCCTCCTTCCTTCTTTTTCCTCTTTAAATTTTAGGAGCAATTACCAGACCTGCATAGCCACTTCTGTGACCTGAACCTGGAGGCTCATATGTATGCATCACAGTGGTTTCTCACCCTCTTCACTGCCAAGTTCCCTCTGTGCATGGTCTTCCACATCATTGACTTACTGCTTTGTGAGGTACAGTGACTCTACCTTGGTAATCTAAGCCAACCTAGAAAAATTCCATTTTGAAAATTTTACACTTTTCTGTTTTCTCTGCTCTTTGTTATTGACTTTAAGGCAGAAATTAAGAAGCAGTAAAAAGTTCACTATTTTGGAATATAGAACAGAAATCTCATTTCAGCTGTAGGATGGTTCTTAAAACATAGTTTTGTTGCTGCTGAACATTGTTACAAACTACATTGAGATGGGGATAGGGACTAGACCTGTGATTTCACTGACATAGGAGAAAATTCCCAAATGAGGAAATTCTTTTTACCATTGCACATTGGCGCTTTTTGAAAAAATCAGTTTAAAGTCTTAGTTGCCTAGAGCACTGAGAGATTTAGTGCAGATCACATGACCAGGATATGTGTGAGTAGGACATGAAACAGGTTTTCCTGTTTTTGAGGCCAGCTCTACTAAAGTATTGTAGTTCATAAAGTAAGGTAATGTAATTAAATAAATGATAAACTCAGATAAAAATGGATACCAATAACTAAAATAAAGAATACTGTAAATTATACTATACCATAGTATACTGTACTTATAATTAAACATACCATCAAATAAGGTAAAAATGGATACCAATAAAACAAATTAAGTAATTTGATTAAAGAAAATATCACAGTAAACTTACATTGAAAAAAATTGTGTTAAATATTAAAGATGTCCAGTATAAGAATTTTAATATAATTTTTACAGTACAAGAAGTGTATATGTGCACATATGTGTATGTATATATGTATGTATATATATGTGTATATATATAATTGAATTATAAATTTCAAATTAGTGGGATCTAAATTGATGCAGTTTTGCTCTTGTTGTGTGTTCAATCCATAGCTATTCTGTTTGTTCATGGATCTAGCTAAGGTTTTTGCTGTATCACTGAAAGAGAAATCAGTAGGTGATTATGTGGATTATATTTGTTTTTTGCTGATTTGGCAGAAGTACCTTTTCATTTAAGAATAAAATCTCTGTCGTATTAAATACTGTCATGTGTCTTAGGAAAAAATGGACATGTCATTTCAGTTTAAAGAGTGGGTATATAGTATAGGCATATATAAAGTCAGCTTGCTGTTGTATAGAAAGCTAGTCTTGGAGTCTGAAAGACCAGAGTTCAAATGACTCCATGATCCTGAGCAAATCACTTATTTTCTCACTGTTTCAAACAACTTTTCTGAGATTTTAAGTTGTATAGAAGGTGTTGATCTGTATTGGTAGGGGGAATTTCCTCATCAGGAGTTCCCTATACTATTGAAATCATATATCTGCACTGCCCCTCCCCCGCCAAAAGTTCATATACGTCAGGGGGGCAGTATAATACATATATATCAGTGATTTTTGGCCACAACTCTTGAAGATTACTTACTTACTGTCAGAAAAATTGTGATCTATTTTGGTAAATACCTATGCCATCAAAAAACTCAAATCCTTCATGGAATGAATTATGAATGTCTACGTATGTAGACACAAACATTATCCTTCTCATATATGCCTATACATCTTCCCTTCGCCTCCTTGCTCAATTCATCCATAAAAGCACAAAAAAAGCTCAATTTTTGCCCCCTTTGGACAAATCCAAAGCTCTGGAACAGTGATTCTTAACCTGAAATCCTTGAATGACCAAGGGGTGCATGAATAGATTTCAAGTTTTTGAATTTGGGTAGGAAAAAAAAGGTTACATCTTTATTGTAACCAGCTTCTAACTGTAATTTATCATTTCATTCAATTATTTTTTTTTTAAAAAGCACCATTATTCTACAGACTTTAGGTTCCCATAAGGGTCCATGACACAAAATAATTGACCTTCCTAAATATGAAACGTTGAAATATATCAGTTTACAGGCTGATAGAAAAAGTTTAGATTTCTTCATAGTAAGAATCAGTATACTGACATTATACATAGTAAGAATAGAATTCTATTTCTACTTTTCACTTAGTTCATTTACTCCACAAATTAATCAATCTCTAATTTCTTCCTTTGTCTGAATAGCTGCTTTTGATTTACTTCAGGTGTGCTAATATTGACTCTATTAAAAGTCTTTAATATTGGTAGAATATACCTTTTTGAGAGACCCAGTACTACATGGAATTTGCCAAGTTGTTGTTTTTTTGTTTTTTGTTTTTTAGTTTGCAGTGTATTTTATAAGAGTATCCTATGCAGTTATTCACAAGAAGGGAAATGAAGGTAATGATGTGAAGATGGAGGCAAAAGGAGATGGAGTTGGAAAGAAGGACTGAGATAATTATCATAGCTAACAGTTTTCAGATTTATAAAGTATATGTATGTTATTTTGGACTTCTCCTCACAGCATCCTTATGAAGTGTTCTAGACAGGAGTAATATTACCCTATAAGATGAGGAATCTTAGGCTCAATTATTTGTTCAATCAGTAACAGAATGGAGATTCAAATCCAGATCTTGAATACCTCTTAATCCGATGCTCTTCCCATTTACAATAGTAGCTGTACTCCACTCTGAAAAATAAATACTGATTATTTGAAATATAAATAATCTGAAAAAAGAAATACTGATGATTCTTTTCCATTAGGTTTATTCCAAAATGGTCCTAATAATTATAGCTTGGAGAAGAAGTGCAGACATAGTAAGAGTCTAAAACAATTGCAGTGAAAGCCTGTGGTACCACTTAATTCCACAATCAGTACCATGGACAGATTCACATGTGGCCCTTTGCTTGCCCTATTCCCCATGCCTTTAATGTTTTCCTTACCCACTCTAGACTTGCTTGATTCTGATTCATCCTTTAAACCCTTGACTAAAGACCATCTCTTTCATGAACTTTTCCCTTATTCCCTGGTGCATAATGAATCTTGGGCTACACATCGCCAATCTTTGTTTTGTATTTGGTCATGTAATTGTGTATGTTACCAGCTTTGTGTTTTATTCAATTTCTAGACTATAAACTGCATGAGGGCAAGGACTATGTGTTGTGAACTTTGTATCTGGTCTATTACTAGTACAATGCTCTATGTTCTGTAGATGCTTAATAAATACTTGGTGAATTAATAAAGAAAAAATTACTTTTTGGTATAAATACAAAGGAATATTTTCATTACTTCAGTTTCCATCCTGTTGTAGAGACTTGTTTAGAAAGAGTGGAAAGAGTTCTAGACTTGGAGACTTCAGATCTGAATTCTTGTCTTGCCTCAGTACTGTTGACCTGAAAACTTGGTTAGAGAGAAAAGGCAACAGGCTAAATGCATACATTTTATGATTTAATTAATTAATCAATTGATCAATTCCATATTAAAGACAACAGTAACATAATGCATTATGGAGCCAGAAATGTTCTGGCTACCCAGTGCAGAAATCTTCTGGCTTATATACATTTTGCCGTGAGAAGGGAACTTTCCTAGTTGAACAAATCATAAATTTAGTAAGACAAGACAATTAACAAAGTAATGTTGGTTGGGCCTTGCGATTCCAGGCTGTGTAAACATATGTCTCTGTGACATACAATAAGAAAATCCCACCAGGCTTCCTGTCCTAAACAGGTACTCAAAATAGCTGACACAGGAAAGGGTAAACAAAGTTTCAGTTGAAATTACGACCTAAGATGTCTGTATTTTCTTTACCATTAACATGCCATAATATAGTATGTGTCTATAGATAATAAGATATAAAGGAAAGTCCCATTATTCAAGATAGTGTCTTAGGTTAAAGGTCTCCTAAGGAATGTAGAGTCAGCCTTGGCTGGCTTTGTTGACATAGGAAGAGGCACCCTCTGAGTTTGCTTCAGAGAGAACAAAGAGATTATTCCAAAATTTTATATTAAACATTATCAGTACTGAGTAGCTGTGTGACCTTGAACATAACAATTCATCTCTCTCTGTCTCATATTCCTCCTCTATAAAACTGGGGTAGTTGTGAGCATCAAATTAGTTAATACATGTGAAACCCTATGCAAACCTTGAAGTTCTCAATAAATGTGAACTGTTATGATTATTTCTTCTTTCCTGCTGGAGTTGACAAATATTTAAAATCCTAAAAGATACTTCTGTGTTAGAGAAATGTCCAAAATCAAACATCTATAGAAATTGGTCCGCATGAGATGTTTTCATCAAGCAAGCAATTCATATTTTCATGGCATTACATTAATATTTTGTACCAGATGTGGAAATGTTGATTTTCAAAATCTCAGATATGCTAAAAAGACACAGTATATTGTTCTCCAAACTCATTTATTCTAGAATTCTTTTACAAAGTGAAACAGACTATTAGGTAAAATATATTGATAACCAAAAAGTATGCAGTCACTCAATTCTTTCCTGGGTTTCCTTCCAAAAAATATTTAAATGTTCTACCACCTTTCTGAAGCTGTGGTTGGGGAAAAACAAACACCCTTCGAGAAGAAAGGGGAAGGGAGTAAAATTTGATAGTGTTTGTAATTGAAAGCAAAAAAAGAAATTGCAGATTGAAAATAAAAATTCCTTGAAATTAAAGTCAGAAAGAGCATCGTGGTTTGAAAGGGGTTGATAAAAGCCTATCCACCCAGTATTCATTGACTCATTATTTCCTTAAATAATAGGGGGAAAATAAAAGAAAGACTATAGGAGAAGGGTCTTTTTTTCTTAAAAGAACCCTTTTGTGCTAATGGATTGTTTCTTTACACCTTAGAATAGAAACAAGTTGAAGCATGGACCTCACCTGAAAGTTTTTAGCTTTTTGCCTTTCTTTAGGCAGTTGGGATACAGGAAGTTTTCTGTTCTCTGTTTTACTGCCCTGCCTTGCCCCCAGCACCTTCTCCAGTACTCACTCTGTAGACACCAGGATCCTCTGGCACTTCTTTTGACCTTGACAAATTAACTGACTAGGAGACACTGAAATCACTTTTACTGAATAGATTCATCTTTGTACAGTTTCTTGCAGTTTAAAGACATCCTCAACCCTTTAAATTATAGTATATTTCCTGATTTTGTGTTAAACTTTTTGGGTTCTGAAAGTCTCAATATGGATAGCGCCACTACAACAGGATGGATCTTTCTTTACAGACATTTTTCAGAAGTTGTTCTCCAAGAAAACATAGCTGTGGGCTTTTCTTATTGTTAGACTTTGTTTTTTCCTTTCTTAGCAATGTCAGGTTGTTACTTAGATGTCATCAGGCTTCACTAGTATAAGGAAGACAGAAAACCATAATTTCTACACATGTTTGGAAGTTTTCTTGAAAGTAGTATTTGGTCTCCAGAGTGACTAACACAATAAACAAGGAGTTTTCTTATCAGCATAAATGTGCTAGAGATATTTATGTCTTATTTAGGTCTCTCTTAGTGAGGTTCCCAGCTTCTGGCTACATTTAAGTTGTCGTCAGTCCTCTGTTATGAGCTCATGAGTTATATCACAGGAGAGATCCGATTTTCTTATCTCATAATTTAACCAGGTATCAGAATAAATTGTTGAAGCTATCTCTTCAGCATTCATGCTATAGCTGGCATATTGAAAGCTCTGTGGGGAAGATGGCTGTTAAAAGGTCCCTCTCACTCCTGGCCGTGTTATACTGTCAGTACTCCATCCAGCACAATGAAGCTCCAGTGCTGTCATCTGCCTCACCTAGCTCCTTAGGTGAAGGACTCTCTGAACCCTGGATAGCAGGTGCCTGTGGCCACTTCAGAAGGAGATGGAATCAGCCTAAGCCTCTTCAAAGCAATACGCAGTAGTCGTTTTGCTCTGCCTTGTTCCCTGTGATAACCAGGCTAATTTTCCAAACTGAGTTTGGACTGAGAGCTCTGGCTTTCCACACTTTGGCTAATGTATCATTTTGTGACTTTGGTCTCAGACTTCTGGAACCTGTGCTTTGTGATCGTGTCCTGTTTATGACGTTTCCCTCTGTGTTTGTAAACAACAGGCTAGCCTGATTCCTCACAATTCTACCTCATACTCCCCATTCTAAACACATCTCTTTCCTTGAGTCTGCCAAAAGGTAGCTTGGATGCCTCATTGTGAATTCTGGTTCAGTAGCCTAAGTTCGTTGTATAGAGCACAAATCCTTGTCCCACCACATCAACCTTTTATGTGCCATCCTAGAGGCAGCTAAGTAAAGGATAGAGTGCTGAAGTAGGAGCCAGGAGCACCTGAATTCAAATCTGACCTCAGTCACTTATTAGCACTGTGACACTGGGCAAGTCTTCCTTAGTCTCCTCATCTGTGAAATGGAGATAATATCACCTACCTCCCAGGATTGTTATGAGTATAAAATGAGAATTCATTTTTGTAAAAGTGCTTTGCAAGCCTTAAAGTGCTATGTAATGCTAGCTCTTATTATTATTGCTTGACAATAACTTTTATTTAAAATATTTTTCCTTTTGGTGCAAGTATTAAGCATACTAGCTGCAAAGCTCAGTGCTCTATGGGATTAAAAAAATCCCCTGATATTCAATTCTCCATATTTTCAATGAATTCTAATTTTTCTATGTTTGTTCATGATATATTTGACTGAATTTTAAAAGATGAATGTGTGAAGCTAATCAAAATTAAGATATAAAATAATCAGTATAAATTCTTTTCCCTTGAGATAGCCCAGAGACCTTCACTTTATTTTGGTTTTGGTCCTCTCTGCCTTTCCCCTCTGAAATATGAGTGGTTGAAAACAATCTCTCTTATATGTATTCATCATTTAACAGTAAGCCTATATTTGCATAATATGAATCATCCTAGGGTGCTTTGCTTAAATAATGTTCATTCTCAGATATCTCTAATTGGTTACTCAAGATTACGAAAAGAGTTATTAGGAGAGACTGTGGAAGTGCCCATAGGTAGAGACCATGAATCCAGTAACCTTATCTGAAATATCATTTATAAATAGGAAAGGAAAGAGAAATTACGGTACCACGACCCACACCATCAGCTGTTCATAGCTTGAAGTTGATTCTGAATTTGAATGATTGAGAATTTCCCAACTCTCTTATGGTGACACCATCTTCATTTTGTTTGAACTTGGTTTGCATATCGTGCAATAGTGTGGCCTTGCCTTGAAGAAGCCTTTGTTCTTGCAGAACCTTGATCTATGCCTCCTCTCTGAGGAGGATATTTTAAACATGCATATTTACTCTACAGTAGACAGTGGCATTGTGGGCTCTCATGTTTGCGGTATTAAAAAGAACCAAAATTAACCTCTTGATAAACAATAAGAACCTAGAGATGAATTGTTCCTAGGCAATTATTGATACAAGACAACCTCATTTATACAGTCCTAGCCTATCTGAGTTTCTACTTTAGCCCACATCACTGTACAAATTTATCACTGTCTTTTTACAAGTAAGTACCACATACAAAGTGTTCCAGTAGTCTTTGTGCAGTTTTGAAGCTTAAATTGGGGCACCCTTTATTAAGCTTTTTGTGATGACAATGATCTCTCAAAACTTCCTACAGTTATCCATTATTTAATTAGCAGAACATCCCACAGTGGCTAATGTGAGTACTGTAATTTCCTAGTTGGACTCTTGGAAGGATGTCATGCATTAGAGCTGACCCATCCATTCAGAATACTCCCCTTGGCAGATTAGAAGGCAAACATTGAAGGAACTGCTAACAAATCATGTACTATTTATTGTCCAGCTCCCATGGATCTTGGAGAGCACCTTGATGAAGCTGCTCATTTTGATAGAAGAGGACGCAGTACCAGGGAAGTTCCATGGCTTGCCCAGTGTCGTGGAGCTCATGAGAGGGAAAGCTGCCACTCCTATATTTTTCATGTGATCATACTGCAGAGTCTGAGCCTTGATCCTGCTGTTTTAACCCAAATTGTGTGTAGGTTATGAAAGATTTATATACGATGCAGACACCAGTTAATTCCTGTAGTTAATGATTAACAAACAGCAGTACTCACTTTTATGTAGTGCTTTAAGGTTACAAAGTTCTTTTCTGTGTGGAATAGGCAGCTGATTAACCGTGGTGGTATCCAGCAAGCCTGTGCCATCTTCGTGGACTCGCCACATTTTTTAACTATCCCTGTTTTCCAGTTCTTAATTAATCTGGATACTCAAGATTACAGTGTCCTTTGAAACTGAAAATGTTCATAGCAATTAAACTACTTGTATTCACGCCCTCTAGAAAAATTTAAAACCTAGAAAAGTGCATCTTTGATCAATTACTTTGTAAAACACTTTTCACAGTCAACTTTTGAATTTTGTTTTGCAGGTTAGTGAATAATTTTGTTCTCTTGTTTTAGAAATAACTATGTAAAAGTTAATTGATATCTTTAGGGATTCTTCCCCTGGAGTAGGTAATCTGAAGGTTAATTTATTATCAAACAGCAGTGTCCCTCAAATGCAAAACATCCGATGTTTACCCATAGATGCCCTGATAGGCAATTCCTTTTTTCACAGTAGGGTAGGAATTTATTCTCTATGGATTTGTAAGTTAGAAATGATGCTAGACTTCTGAACCATTTTCACAGCATGCATTTTTCAAGTAGGGTTTTATTAAAGGTGCCGTGTCAGGCCTCATTTCAAATCTGTTTTGATTATTTTAATATTCTTCTGCAAACTCTTAGAGTTCTCTAACTAGTTCTAATCATTGGGAAACTGAGTTGTGAAAATAATTTCTAACTAATATTTGTTAAGAACTGACATTCCTTCTAAGATATTTTAAACTTTGTAATTGTAAGTAACTCTGCCCTAATTTTAAATGATTTCAGTTGTTGATATTTTAAAAAACACACTGTAAGATCACAGAATCAAGGAATGTCAAGGGCCATGTGAAAGCCATATGATAATAGTAGATGGATATTAAGTCAGAAAGAACTGAGATCAAATCTGACCTCTGAGCCTAGTTAGCTGTGTGAGTCTGGATAAATGACTTCACCTTGTAAGTTTCAGTTTCCTTACCTATAAAAAAAAGGTTAATGACACTTTTAGGATACACCTGGTAGGGCTGCTGTGGGGCTTTAATTAGATCATGTATGTAGATGAGTCTGACTGGCTCCAGGTGTGCCACTCTATCCACTGGGCCACCTTGCTGCCCACCACTATATATAGGCACTCTTTTCTGTATGAGCTTTACCAGAATAATTTCCATTGTTTTTGGACTGTATGGCTTCTGAGGTCCCTTTCAGCTCAGTGATTTTCAGAAATGAGCTGCTTCCACCATCCATTTACATGGAGAACCACTGTCATTTGCAGAATCATCAGGCTTCCTTTCCTTGAGGGTTGTTTGTGACATCTGTTCCTTCTTTGGGATATGCGGTCCATGGCCATAGCTGGCTTTTCAGAAGAGTAGTTCTGTGAGAAACATGGTGTAGTAATAAGAAAAGAGAAAGAAAATAAGCTTTTATACAGTACCTTCTGTGTACCAAACATTGTGCTAAGTGCTCTACAAATATCTCATTTGATCCTCACAAAAACTCTTTGAGGTTATTATTGTTGTTGTTGTATGGTCATTTTTCAGTTGTATCTGACTCTTTGTTAAGCCATTTGATGTTTTCTTGGCAAAGGTATTGAAAGGGTTTGCCATTTCCTTCTTCAACTCATTTTACAGAAAAGGAAACTTAGGCAAACAGGGTGAAGTGACTTGCCCAGGGTCAAGCTAGTAAGTGTCTGAGGCCAGATTTGAACTGAGGAAGATGAGTCTTCCTGACTTCAGGCCCATCACCCTATTCACTGTTGCACCAAGTTGCCTCTGATGGCATGTTTTTCTCATTTCCATGCCATGAGCTCTAATGAGTCTTTGATTCATTGCAGTTTGGCACAATCATAGGTTTTGCAGATAGCGTCATCCTCGTCTTTAGTCCAGGAGGGCTTACTTCTTTCTTCCCAGATTGAATTAATTATTGCAGTGGTCCCAGCAATAGCTGACCCTTTGGGCATTTCCCAGCTATCCTCCATTGTTTGGTGCCATATTTCTTAGCCATTTAATCACCTTTTAATCTTCTTTAGTCTGAGTAAGACCAGAAGTCTTAAAAAGGCTTTGGGCCCATTGAACCTCATATTTTGGTTTATGAAGTAGCTTGTCAAGAACTACTGATGTTGCTTCCTAAATTTGCACTGTTAATCCTTTTCATGAGACTATTTGATGTTGTTCTTGTCATCTCTTTGCTCTTACAAGATTGAAACCACATAGTAAAAGACAGCTTCCTTTACTCATTACTGTTGATGAGCCATCCTTGAATATTACTCTAAGCAATGTAATGGAGAAGAAAAAAGACTTGCTAGATT
Source organism: Notamacropus eugenii (assembly GCF_028372415.1). NCBI lineage: Eukaryota > Metazoa > Chordata > Mammalia > Diprotodontia > Macropodidae > Notamacropus > Notamacropus eugenii. The sequence continues at coordinate 471,824,035 of NC_092873.1, read as the reverse complement.
AAAGTTTGGTCTAATTCATAGTCTTAGTTTACCACTTGGAGGAGGCGAAAGCACTTGATAGACACAAGTATGTTGCTTTCACCTAATGAAGTCCTCTCTTACGTAGAGGTTCTAAAATAGGCATGTAAACTGAAAATCCCACATAGTTAAAACAACCCTGAAAATTGCTTCAGCTACCTGGAAGGGCAATGCAATATCTTTAAACACGGTCTAATAATATTAGTAGACAAAAACAGACTAGAGTCTCTTTTTAAAAAAGTCAGTTTCTCTTTTAAAAAAGGAAATGAATCTGAAATAGTTGCTATAGAAACACAATCACAGAATCCCAAAATGTGAGAATTGGAAGGGGCTTCATTGTCCATTTAGTTCAACCCACACAAAAAATCCCCAGTATGACATACCAAACAAGTGGTCATCCAGTCTTTATTTGGAGATCTCCAGGAAGGACCATTCTGATTTTTAGGAAGTATTTACTAACAGACCTAAATTTGGTGTGTGTGTGTGTGTGTGTGTGTGTGTGTGTGTGTGTGTGTGTGTGTGTGTGTGTGTGCGCTGCTCCTGGTTTTTCCTTCTTGGGCCAAATCCAAGTCCAATCTTTCCTGTACTTGACAGTTCTTCAAATATTTGAAATAGCTATCAACCCCCATCTTCTCTCCCATTCCCACTGAGTCTTCCCTTCTTCAGTTTACCAATGTCCTTAAACTAGAATTGAACACAGTTTCCAGATGAAGTCTGAGGAAAACAGACAATAGTCAGATGATCACCTCTCTTTTCATGGAACTTGGACCCTTTTTTAATGTAGCCCAGGACTACATTTGCTTTTGTGCCAGCTGCCTCACAGTACTGAACTTGCAATCTACTTAATCCCCAGATCTCCTTCAGAACAACTGTAGTATGAACAGCTGTAGTATAATTGTGCCTCCCTCCCCTTATGCTTGAAAGTTACTCTTTTTTGCACTCAAATGCAAGACTTTTGTTATTTATTTCTATTCCATTTCTTTTTATTACAGTCAGTCGAAATACTTGAGCCTTTCAGGATCCTTTTGGTCCTGATTTAGTGATCCAATGTGTTCTATCCCTTCCATTTAACTTTTATCTGTTGATGAGCACACCATTTATGCCTCTCTTCAAAAAGGCCTTCTGTAGATTTAAACAGCTGAATGTAAATTTTATTTTCTATCAGAGTCACGCAAATGAGCTGCTGATCCTCAATTCCAGTACAACAAAAATGAAAACAGACAAAGATTTAGCTAGTAGGAGAAGTGGTGATTGGGGAGAAGAATCTCTTGAAAGGTCTTCATACATAACAATGATAATGTTTGAAGGTGATTATATGACTCTATAACTATTTCTTCTTTCATTTCATCATGGAGCTGGAGAGGACACAAACACAAGGAAATCAAAGGAAATGTACCAGTTCTACCACCCTAAACAGAATGAATAGACTTTTGTAGGTATGATGATGAAATTCTCGAACCCCACTTTGAGTGCCAAGATGCCTGAACTACAAAGGATAATGAAAACTGAGGCTGAGAGACAGTATTTTTGAGTCTTCTTTCTCTGGCTCAGAAGCATATGCTCATTGAGTCAAATGGTGTTCCAGGACTGTTTAAATCCTCTCCCCATTTCTCCCTCTCTTTCACCTTCCCCTCTCTCCCTTCTCTCTCTCTCCCTTCTCTCTCTCTCTCTCTCTTTCTCTCTCTCTCTCCCTCCCTCCCCCTCTCCCCTCTCCTTTTCTCTTTCTCTCATTTGTCTTTTCTTTTCCTTTCTTCCTTTTTTCTTCCCCTGTTAGCACTTTTCTCCCCCTTTTTTCCCCCCTTGTCTTCCTTCCCCTTTCCTCACTTTTTTCTCATTCTTAAATACCTATATTTGAGTGCCTATAAGTCAACTGTGGGTGCATTTTAACTCCTTTGTAATATATCCTTTTTAGTTAGCTAAGGGATGGAAACACTTAGCAAGAGAAAAGATTGAGGTGAAGTAACCAGACCAAACTTTCCTTATCAGGGCTTTTACAAAACCATTTCAGTCTGGTTTCTTTGCTTTAGAATTCTATTTGCTATGTCTGTCATCTTATAAGTCACTTCAATTAAATAGATTAGGCAGCTACCCATTTAAAGAGGAATGCTGAATCAAAGTTTATATACTGTATAATTTTGCTAGGACCTGGCCATCTTTTCTGCTTTTAGATATTTTAAATCCTTAGTCTTTGAGGGAAAGATTAAAAATAGAAGATGCCGAAGCAATATGCTCTATCCACAGGAGCTCTTAGAGAAGAAATTTAGAACATTTTTAGCTGGCAGATTGTTTATTATGCAAATCCACTTAAAATATCACTTGGTTGTATTGCTATGTGACCCTTATAAAGAATTAGAAATTGGAAGAGTACTAAGCACTGAAGTAAAATCTAGATAGCACCCATTTCTTTTCCGTTAAGTGGAAGCAAAGAATCTTTTATTTCATATTTATCAAGCCTCCAGCTTGATTAATAAATACATAAAATAAAAATATATAAATGTATGCATTGGGAAAAAATCTAGCTGAAACTTTTCAAATACTTCATTGGCTCTCTTTCACTCTGAATCTCCAGGCTTGTCCACGAAAGTCATCAGCATTAGAGACCATTCCTCACCTTAATCTTTTTTTTATTAAAATATTTTATTTGTTTTCAGCGTTCTACAATCACTTCCGTATATCTTAGATTTTTTCCTCTCCCTCCTCCTCCTTCCCCCCTCCCTCACCACTCCCTCCCTGAGACAGCATACAGTCTTATATAGTTCTACAATACATTCCTATTAAATACACTTTCACCTTAATCATATTGCATAGAAGAATTAAAATGAATGGGAGAAACCGTGAAACAAATCAAAACAAAACATAACACAAGAGAAAATGGTCTGCTTCATTCTGTGATACAATTCCATAGTTTTTTCTCTGGATGTGGAAAGCATTTTGCCTCGAGTCCATTAGGAATTTTTTAAGTCCTTGCATTGCAATGAAGTACTAAGTCTACCAGAAAAATTCCTTGAACACTGTGGTAGTTGCTATGTACAAAGTTCTCCTGGTTCTGCCCCTTTCACTCAGCATCAGTTCATGTAAGTTTTTCCAGGCTTCTCTGAAGTCTTCTATTCATCATTTCTTATAGCACGATAGTATTCCATTACATTCATATACCACAGTTTGTTCAACCATTCCCCAATTGATGGGCATCCCCTTGATTTACAGTTCTTGGCCACCACAAAGAGAGCTGCTTTTTGTACATGTGGGACCCTTTCCCATTTCTATGAGCTCTTTGGGATAGAGTCCCAGAAGTGATATTGCTGAGTCAAAGGGTATGCACATTTTTGTAATCCTTTAGACATAGTTCCAAACTGCTCTCCAGAATGGTTGGATCAGCTCACAGTTCCACCAACAATGAATTAGTGTTCCAACTCTGCCACATCTTCTCCAACATTTATCATCTTCCTGTTTTGTCATGTTAGCCAATCTAACAGGTATGATGTGATACCTCAGAGTTGTTTTGATTTGCATTGCCAAAACCAATAGTGATTTAGAGCATTTTTTGATGTGACTATAGATATCTTTAATTTCTTCCTCTGAAAACTGCCTGTTCGTATCCTTTGACCATTTATCAGTTGGGGAATGACTTGTATTCTTGTACATTTGACTCAGTTCTCAATATATTTTAGAAATGAGGCACTTATAACAGATACTAGTTGCAAAAATTCTTTCCCAGTTTTCTGCTTCCCTCCTAACCTTAGTTGCATTGGGTTTGTTTGTGCAAAAACTTTTCCAGTTAATGTAATCAGAATTATCCATGTTGTACTTCATAATTTTCTCTATCTCTTATTTGTTCAAAAATTTCTCCATTCTCCATAAATATTACAATACACTATTCCTTGCTCCCCTAACTTGTTTATAGTATCAGTCTTTATACCTAGGTCATGTATCCATTTGGACTTTATTCTTGTATATGGTGTCAAGCATTAGTCTATGCCTAATTTTCACCACACTGTTCTCCAGTTTTCCCAGCAATTTTTGTCCAACAGTGAGTTCTTATCTCAGAATGTGAGGTCCTTGAGTTTACCTTAATCTTCTTTTTAGAAACCATTATACTCATCATGGCCTGCTGAATCTTGTGATCTTTGCAGAAAAACAATACAATTGCAACTCTTTCAGGTATACTGATTTCCTTTTTGTTTTCTCTGTTTTTCATAGCTTGAAGTGGTGGACCACAATCTCAGAGCATTGATCTTTTATTTTCTTCTATTTTCTAAGCTAAGCGTTCCTTGTTGCATTACAGTTCCCTGAGTCATAATTAAAATACCATCCCTGGTTCCTCTCTCTCATTTTTAACATTTGTTATGTCCATTCATTTTAGACTAACAACTTGAACCTGATTTTCCTCTTGGTGTTTTTTTTTTTTTTTGAGGGGAGGAGACCTTTTGCTTTTAAAAATCAGGCTAATGGTACTTTTAAAAACAGAATGAGAGGGCGTTTTAGTAATGTAGGCATTCTATTCATGGAAAAAGTAGTAACAAACTGTATCTTTTCACCTCTTTTTCATACACAAAAAAAGACCTTTCACACTGACCATTCAGTGATAATACAATTCAACACAATATAGTGTGTATGAGACTGGTATTGTTAAGCTGGGGATAAAAAAATAAGAAAAAAAGGCCATCCCTACTCTCAAGAAGTTTGCAAATCTAATGGGAGGAAGTCAACACAAAAACAAAACTGGAAAAAGACTTAGGTCACTGAGGGCACTTCTGAAATGAGTACCAAAGCTGAGATAATCTCCTTGATGATTAATTTCTTGGTGGTGAGTTTATCCTGGGGGGAGGATGATGATGGTAGAGTTGAAACCAGTGATAATACTTTTTTTAATCTATATTTGTCTTTTCCAATTCCATTCAGCCTTTAAGTGCCTACTACCTACTGTGCTAGACCTTAGAGAAATATAAAAAGTGACGCATACCTATGTTCAAAAAGTTTATATTCTACTGAGGTTGGGGGGGGCCATATAGCTGATGTTAGAGTGGCGGACATAAATGCAATTATATTAGGATGATGGGGGCAAAAGAAGAGATCCTGATGGAGTGATCTAAGAAAATTTGAACAGGGAAAGAACACTTCCATTGAGCGAATGAGGGAAGACATTCCTAGAGAAGTAGGTTGCATCTGAGTTGGGCTTTGAAGAAAGAAAAGAATTCTGAATGATGAGCTGCCAAGGGAGTACATTCCAGGCATGAGGGTGACAGTCTGTGCAAACACACTCAGGCAGGAGATGCATGTGGAATTCAGGGTACAGTGCACACAGTCCAATTTGGCTAGAACAGAGGGTATGGAAAAAGGTGAAATGTGAAAGAAAACTAGAAGCGTGGGGTAGAGCCAGTGTGGGAAGCACCCTCAGTGCCATGCCGAGGAGTCTGAGATACAATGTCTTAAGCAATGGAGGATCACTAAGAAGGAAGATTGGGTAGAAGAGTAGCACAGTCAAGCCTATTAAAGACCAAAACAAGATTGACAGGTGGGCAAATTGGATAGTTTGGGAAGAGAGGAGCCTGAAGACAGGGAGACTTTAGAAGGATGTAGGAGCCTTAGGTGGGAGATCATAAATAATGGTTTGTGACAGTGTGAGTGGAAGGGATGGGGGAGACAGTGGAGATATTGTGTGGATAGAATTAGTAACCTCAAATGTCTGTGCATAGATAATCAAAGTTTAGGCAATAAACAAAGGGAACTAAAGATCCTAATGCAAGGAGGCAAGTTGGACCCTCCCAAGTATCTCTAACTCTTGGTGAGATGAAATCTGTCATGGAAATTTGTCTCTGGATGGGTATAACTTAGTTAAAAGAAATAGGTTGCGTAAAAAAGACGGTGAGGATGGGGGAACTGTTAGGATTGTTTATAAAGAAAGAATACTTGACAGATTCCAGGAGATTGATGAAGTAAGCCTAGCAGGGAGAACATTTGGGGAGAGGTCAATTGAAGGAGAGGCAACAGTGATTTTGTATTGATGGAATATGCTGCAGATGCCCTAGACAGAAAGAAGTAGGACGTTGGTACACGTTGTCAGCTCAGCCCAAGTGTATGTTATCACAGTCAAGGGGAACTCAGGTTACACAAACTTCTGCCTCAGAGCATTATCCAGTTATTTAGTTATCCCCTCTCCCCACCATATCCTGTGATCTAGAAATTAAGGTTTAATCCTCTGAACTATTTTCTTAACCAGATTATCACTTGCCAAATATGTCTTTTCCATATTCTGGCCTCTAGTGGTTTGAGGAAAACACTGTTGTTAAATTGTTATTCCTGTATTTTGAACTGTGGCCTAGAAATCCAAGTCTGATCCTCTGAACTACCTTCTTAACTAGATATCCACTTCCCAAATATGTTTTTCTCTTCTGGGGCCCTTGCCTTCAATAGTATAAGTGATGAAAAGACCAGCTGTATTCTTAGGATCTTTAGTTCCTTGTTCAAGACTCCATAGTCCTTAGCAATATTTTGTAGATTTCTTCTGGTAAGGTCATTTGGTGACATCATAGTGATACCCATGAAAATATCACCAAAATTGGATAACAGTCATCAGGTTAAATAAGTTGTGGGGAGTTCTTCATTGCATCCTGTTCACCTAGATCAGAGGTTCCCAAACTTATTTGGCAAACTGCCCCCTTTAAAAAAACAAATTACTCAGTGTCCCACCCCTGGAAATCTACTTTCTTTAACCCTTTAATGGTTTTTCTGAAATTTGTGTAATTTCAAAAAATACATAATTTAAAAAGTGCCATATCTTAAATTTAATAATTTATTATAAATTTGTGATTTTTTCCCTGCATTGAAATTTGTATGACACAGTATTGTCATGTAATGTATAATATCATTGTAAACAAGTTATTACATGTACGTATTACTGCTGATGCATCCTGCACTTCCCAACAATGCTCAACACAGTTGCCTGCTAACACTTGTTTGTTAAGACCTGTCAGCGGACTTGACCACTGATCAGTTATAACTTGCATTTTGTGTGTTTATTTGGAAAATAATGTAGTGACTACGACTTTAACTCTGCTACACAGGAAATGGAAACATACACTAAAGGTTTTACAAAATTTTCTTCTTTATGCTTCCACTGCCCCCTTATTTTTATTCACTGCCTCCCAGTGGCACCCAAGGCTGCTACTGTGCCACTGGATTGTTCCAGGGTCCGCCAGGGGGCAGTAGTACCCACTTTGGGAACCTGTGATAGATCAGAGCTTAACACTGTATCTGGCCCATAGTAAGTTCTATAAAATGCTTATTCCCTCCCTTGCTTTCACCTAGCCAAAGTATACCATGGCTGTGATTTTTATCTACTTACTAGTCTACTAACCCTATCAAAAGAGGAAATAAAGTGAGTATAGCATGACTAGTTCTTGATGAAACTTTAACTGGCTCTTGGTGTTCACTCTCTTCTTTTCAAAAGCTTATAAACCATCTTTTTAATAATAGATTCTAGTATTTTACCAGGAAGGGAGGTTAAACTTGCCCCAATATGATTTGCACATGCTTCCTTCTCTCCTTTCAGAATGGGGCTATTTCTCCCACTGTTCACACTCTTTCAGTGATCACTAACAGAGTTAGTAATTACAGTTACCAGTTCTTTCTGAACCCCGGCCATGTACTTCATCTAGCCCTGGTGACTTGAACTTGCTGAAGGGTATCCAAGTGAAGACACCTAAATTGTTTTATTCTTATGTATCAATGTAATACCATGAATTTTGAACTAGTCTAAAATTCATCCTTCCCCCTAACATTTCACCAGTTTTATCCTCTCCTCTGAGCTACCTTGGACATGCTTGTCCCTGGTGCAGGGACAAAAATGCATATGTTATTATAGGAAAGAGAAATAACACAATGACAAGCTGGCTTTTGGTGCAGACAATCTCCTCATCAGGTTGCACCCGAGTTGAGGGCCCACAGGGGTACTGTACATTAAACAGACCTTAGAAGAGAAGAGTTGATCATAGGGAGTTTGCCGTCTAATGGGGGAGTGACTCCCCCTGATGTCTAAGATTGAAAAGAAAATCTGTTTGTTTTTAAAAACCCTTTGTTATCCTGTCCTTCCCTACTCTTCTTATACCTTACTCCCTTCCACATAGTCTGTGATCTAGTGACATTGACCTCCCTCTTGTTTCTCCCACAAGACACCCGATTTCTCAATTCCAAGTATTTTCCTTGGCTCTGCCTCTCTCCATCTTCCTCTTATGCCTCCTGACTTCTTTTCTTCCTTCAAATCCCATAAAAAATTTCATTTTCTTTAAGAATCATTTTCCAAGCCCCGTTATTGCTCTGAGATTACTTCCAATGTATCCTGTCTATTTATATCTTATTTGTACGTACTTGTTGGCTTGTTCTGTTCCCCATTAGACTGTAAACTCCTTGAGATTATGGACCATTTTTGCCTTTCTTTGTATCCTCAGCACTTAGTATGGAGTAGGTGCTTAATAAATACTCATTAAATACTTGTTAACTATCAGAATCAATATGAGTGTGGTACAGTTCTGTAAAAAACATTATGAGGACTGCTAAAGATCAGAATGAGCTATAGCTGCTGCAGAAAGCTAAGCACTGCTACAGTGGGCCTTAAAATTTGAGAGAAAAAAACTTCAAAGAAGGGCTGGGACCTCTGCTTGGGGTGGAATAACTGACAACAAAGGAAAAACAGAACTGATCAAGTGAAAAAAAATTTTTTTGGTGGCAAAGATAACTTTTGGAGAGGACAGAGCTGCTAGGGAATTGATACTGAAGATATATTGGATATGGGAAGACTTACGTGAATTGATGCAAAGTAAAGTGAGCAGAACATTGTACACAGTAACAGCAGCTCTGTATGATGATCAGCTGTGAAAGACTCAGCTGCCCTGAGCTATGTGATGATCCAAGACAGTGCTGATTCATGATGAATAATACTGTCCACTTCCAGAGAGAGAAATGATGAACTCCACAAACAAACTGAAACATAATTTTTTCTCTATTTTTCTTGCTTTTTTGCTATATGTTAATATGAAAATGTTTCGCATGACTTCACATGTATAATTGATATATTGCTTTTCTTCTCAATCAGTGGGTCTAGATGGAGAGAGAGAATTTAGAACTCAAAATTTTTTTAAAAAATGAATGCTAAAAATAATAAAGAAACAATTAGATAAATAAATACATAATTTTTTTAAAGATACAGAGGGTAAAGACAAGAGAGCATCTTTGTTTTATTTGAATTCAAGACACCTGTTCCAAATGAGCTGTACCCCTGGGGGTCCTGAAAGTGCTAACAAATGTAATTATTGAATCACTGTCTGTGATATATGAAGGATCATGGAAAACAGGAAAGGTGCTATAGGACTAGAGAAAGAAGCAAGAGAATGAAATTTAATAATGAAAAGTCTTTGGCTTTGACTTCCATTCCTGGCAAAACTCTAGATCCATAGAGTTCATTGAAAAGATTCTATTTCTAGATCTAGGATCCATTTTAAAAGATCATGAACATTGAGAAAAGAAGTGGTGATCACACAGTACCTAGATAGCTTCATCACAAATAGGTCATTCTAGATTAATCTTGTTTTTTTCTTTGATTGAGATACTGAGCTGGCTTAGGGGTATACAATAACAAGTCTTTACCTAGATTTTAGTCAGACAGCAAGCATTTATTAAACATTTAATACATACCAAGCACTGTGTTAAGCACTGGAGACATAAAGAAAAGCAAAAAATAGTTCCTCTCCTCAAGAAGTTTACAGTCTAATGGGAGAACCACAACTATGTACATAAAAAAATACACACACATATATGTATGTACATGTATGTGTACATGTGTGTGTGTATATATACATATATATATGATAAATTGAAGACAGTCAATAGACAGAAGACACTAGCATAAAGGGATAAGGAAGGACTTCTTGGATGAGAAGAAATTTTAACTGATGCTTGAAGATTGCCAGGAAGACAGAAATGAAGAGGGAGAGAATTCCAGGCATGGGGGACAGCTAGTGAAAATAACCAGGCATTTTAGTATTTAATTTGGCTTTAGTAACTTAAAGCATGATTACAGTTTTTTAGACAGCCTGTATTTGATAAAATACCACATGGTATTCTTGTGAAAAAAGGAAGAGTGACATAGACTAGAAAACAGCACAATTAAATGCATCCAGAACCACTTCATGGGAGAGCCTTAAAAATGTAATCATGGGTGACTCATTGTTACCTTGGAAAGAGATCTCCAGTACAGTGTACCACATATCTGTGTTTGAACCTCAACATTTTTATAAATGCATTGGATAAAGGCCTAGGTGCTGTATTTATCAAATTTGGAGGACACCCCAAATTGGGAGGAATATCTGATAGATTGGATGAAAGATTCAGGATCCAAAAAGCTCCTCATGTACTAGATCATTGGACTGAATCTAATAAGATGAAATTGAATGGAGATAAATCTATTCTTGGATTCAAGAAATCAACTTTACAAGTGTAAGATGGGACCAATGGTTAGAGCAAAGAGTTGGTCTGTAAAAGATCAGAGGGTTTTAGTAGACTGTGAGTTTAATATGAGTCAGTAGTGGGATATGGTAGCTAAAAAAGTAAAGCCCTTTGGGGCCACGTTAAAAGAAGCAAAACAACACAAAAGGGGTGTGGTTGTCCTGCTGTACTGTCTTGTGCTCAGACTCTATCAAAAGTGTCTGTTTAGTTCTGGAATACAGATTAGGAAGGAGAGAGAGAGCACTGAGTGGCACACTACCAGGGAGGGGAGAAACAGACATGGGGTAGTTGGATAGGTAAAGGTTCCTTAGCAAATTGAGCTGTGCTTACATACTTATTGGCAGTACACAATGTGTGAATGCTGAATATAAAAGAAGTTTGAGTGATAGCTGATTGAATTGTTTGGACCATCATCATCATCAACTATCGATATTTATTAAACTCTTACTACGTATAATGCTCTAGGCAATCAAAAGGATGGCTAATGCATGCTCCTTTATCTTTTAGCAACTCAGTGTGTTTTTATTCTTGCATAACTATATATGAGAGAAACAAGGTGGGGTTTCAGATACAAGTCTTACTTAGAAATGCACTTGAATAGAGATTCCTAGGATTTTAGGTAGGGCGTTCTGACAAAACTTTCCTCAAAAACTTACCAGCGATGCCTGTGATTGGTATAGGTTGTCAAACTGTTGAATCCTCTCTACTGAAGAAAGTGTTGATGTTATTTTTTTCAAATTTGCAGATGACAGCGGGAAGGTTTAGCTAACGTGTTAGATGATAGAGTTAAGATCCTGACAGGCAGCACCATAGGACTGAATTGTATGAGATGAAATTGAATAAGGACAGATGAGGTAATATTGGTAAAAACACTTTGCAGACCTTGAAGCACTATATAAATGTCAGCTATAATTATTATTGTCAGTAGGCAAGAGGATGATAGCCAGGGACAGGTCTCTGGGGTGCAAGCAGAGCATTGATCTAGTACCCATGGTAGGGTGAGGAGGAGGAGGAGGATGACGATGATGACTGACCTGTAGAACTTTAACATTTAGAAACAGTGTGCATACATTACCTCATGTGGTTCTACCACTAACTCTGTGAATAGGTACTACAGGTATTGTTGCACCCGTTTTGCGATAAAAGAGTATGATTCCTCATGGTCATATAGCTAGCCAGGAGGTGTGAGAGGTGAATTTTGAATCCAAGTCTGACTCAAAGTCCAACACTTTATCTACGAGCCCCATACCAGGGTGGCCACTTGTTGGTTATGTTATAATAGGGATTCCGTTTTAGGTAAAGTTTGGACAAGAAGGCAGCAGAATCTCCAGCTCTAAAATTCTGTAATTCTGTGGTTAATATGGACCTTCCAGTCTGCTAATTGCTTTATCTTTTCTCATGAGTCTAAAGAAATGAGCTACCTATGCAGTAATGTCTCCCTGGCAGCAGCACATTGATGGTTCTGCAACCCAACCATGCAGGTTTGTTTGGATTCTTAGGTGATTCTAAGTAGTTCTTATTCCAGCCCTTACTGATGTCATATATTCTCAGAAAACTCACATTTGTATCACTCAGAACATGGGGGTTTCATGGAATGTGGTTTAGAAATTCTACATTAGAAGAGATCTGCAATACATATATACTTGATCTTCTCTTGAAAATGGAATATAAGGGAAGGCAGTGGAAACCTTTTCCCTTTGAGATTTCTTTCTTCTGCTTAGCTCAAGTCAGAAGGAATTTGACATTTATAGAAGGTTTTTCAGTGTCTTGATGTTAAGATTAGGTTCAAATGATTCTATTTGTTATTTACACTTGGGCAAGTTTTCACATTGTAAGGTTCAGAAGGCAGAATTTTCAATAAATTAGGGCATGTTTGTTTATTTTCAAAAAGTATTTTTTTCTTGAGTTCTTACTATGGAATTCCTTTAAATACTACATTTCAGTATTTGTTTATATTATCAACTATTTCACAAAGGGGAAAGAGCAATTTAAAACTAAAATATTATGAGCCCCCTTGAAGTAACAACTATTAATACTAAATATCTCTGAGATGATAATAAAAATCAATGAGATGACATAATTTGATTTATGTGTAACCTCTTGGAAACATATCCCTGAAATATACTACAAATTTCAATGTTATTTTCTGTTCAGAGGTAATCTGGTCTTGAGAATAAAGCATTGTACTTCAAGTCTGGAAGACCTGTGTTCAAATCTTGCTTCAGATAGCTATGTGATAGCGGGCAAACAATTTAACATCTCTCTCAGTTATCTCATCTGTAAATGGGGATAATAATGCTACTTACTTCAAACGGTACTTGTGAAGATCAAATGAGATAATGATGTAAAGTACTCAATAAACCCTAAAATAATGTATGAATATCACCTAGTTTCATTAAAATCTCCAAACTGAATCCATTTGGTATTTCATATGATAATCTAGCTCTTGATAAGTCCCAGATTTCTCCTTCTCTTTGGGAATTCTGAGACTGACCTTTTGAGACCATACCTGGGAGAAGCCAAGCCGCCCAACTCAGCATTCCCCAGACCCTGCAGCCTCATCGTCCCTTGACTTCTTTTCTTGTTGCTTCTCTGTTGCTGTCCACCCTCCAAACCAGATCTCCAGAGAGCATACTTGGAGGAGCTAGCACTCTATAATGTTATGAATCTCGTATTTTAAAAAAAATAAGTTTTATCAATAACTTTTGTTTTTACCCATCATACATTTCCCACTGTGTCCCCTCTCCCTGGTATACCTAAGTTTCTTGTTTCCTATAAAAGAGTAAAATAAGAGGAAGATAGAAAACAATTCCATAAAAGTAACTAATATACCAAGATTCTGATGTTATATGTTGTATTCCATACCCATGGACCCCCCCACTTCCAGCTTATACAAATGGCAAGGGAGGTGTCCTCTCCTATGGCTTTTGTGGTCAAGTTCAGTAATTATAATTTGCCAACATTAAATTTTGATTGTTTTGTTTTTTTTCCTTTGCATGGTTATAATTATTTTATATATATGTATATGTATTATACACATTTATTAATGTATGTATTATGTATAGTTTTTCTGGTTCTGCTTGTGTCAGTTTCTGTCAGTTCACAAACTACTCCAGTATCTTTACCAAGAAAACCCCATATGGGATCACAAAAAGTCAGACATGAATGAAAAACAGCAAATATTTCCATACTTCTCTGTATCCTTCATATTCATCATTCTTTATAGTACAGTCATATTCCATTAACTGCATGTTCCACAATTTATGTAGTCATTTCCTGATGAATTGATAGCTACTTTGTTACCATTTTTTCACTATCAAAAAAAGTACTGCTATAAATATTTTGGTATATATAAGATTTATTTTTCATCATTGATCTCTTTTGGGTATATACTTAGCCATAGAATCTCTCTAGGTTAAAGTATATAGACATTTTAGTCAGTTTTTTGTCATAATTCCAAATTGCTTTTCAGAATGGTTGTATCACTTCACAGCTCTATCAATAATGTATTTTATACTTATGTTTCCATAGCCTCTCCAACATTGAGTGTTCCACTCTTTTATCAGCTTTGCAGATTGAGCAGCCACATCTTAACTCTAGCCTTTTTCAGCCCTGCTGTGGTTCACTGTCATTCTTTCCCCTACTTTCCATCTCTTGGTATGAGAACTATTATCAAATCAGAACTCCCATGATCTTTGGAAAGGGCATGTCAGTGGACTGCTTCCTTGTTTCAGTTACCATCTTTGTGACTTGCCAGACCATAACTGCTTTCCTTGGCCACCCCTTCTGTACATGTGTTGTCTTCTCTGTTATTCTGTCAGCATCAGGGATCGTCTCGCTTTTCTGTTTCAATACCCAGGACGTTGCCATGATGCTTGGCACATGGAAGTGCTTTGTTGGTGCTTTTCACTCGTTGATCTGCTTGGAGATGCTTTTAAGGAACGCAAGAATTCTTATACTGTGATGTCTAACCCTTCCTTACATAAGTCCCATTTTACTCGGTAGTTATGTTTGTATTATCCCCCTTCACAAACTCTGTTCTGTCAAACTAGTCTGCTTGCTAGTCACTATATATAATATTCCATCTCCCATCTCCTCGCCTGTGCAGAAGTGGTCCCTTGTTTCTGGAATGCTAAGTGTATTTTAGTATCCTTAGCTTGCATTAAGGGTCAGTTCAGATGCTCTAACAAAAGATCTTTCTTGATCCCCCATGCATTCATTATCTCTCTCTTTTGAAATTAATTCGTATTATATTGCAAAGACTTTATATTTACTCATTTGATTTCATGTCATAACTTTAGAACTCAAGTAAAATAAAATCTGCTTGATGGAAAGGATTATTTCATCTTTGTTTTTCAGTTCACACCCCTTAGCACAGGTTTTTTGGTTTTGGTTGTGTTTGTTTTGCGTGTAATTTAGACTTCATAAAAGTTTATTTAGTTAAATTGGATTTTTTAGTGTTAAATTCTGGCATGCGGCTTTTAATCTTTAAAACACTAAATCATTTGGGTACCAGATTCACTTAGTTTCTTTTTCCAAAACATTCACAAAGTGCTTGGCAGTATTTGGTCCAGACCTGTAATTTTGTCAGTATAGTGAGCTTTTAATAAGGAAATGCCCTCTATCAGTACAGAGTAGCAGCTGTTCAGTGATACATAGTCTTAGAGAGTTGCCTAAAGAACTGAGATGGTAAGTGAATTGCCTGTGGTCACAGAGCCAGTATGTGTCAGAGGCAGGTCTTGAATCCAAGACTGGTTTTCAATCCACTCTGCCATGCTTCTTTGAATGTAAATTCCCTGAGGATGGAAACCATCCCCAGTGCTTAAACACAGTGCCCGACATGTAGTAAGTACTTAATAAATGTTTGTTGGCTGATTTCTGTATTGTTTAATAGTACGTACTCTGTTTTGGGATACTCTCATTGAAACTTCCGTGGTTCTTTCCTGAAGAGGATTAAATAAGAAAGAGAGCAAATAGATGCTAGGTCAACTGAAATGAATGGATGCCCTCTCTCCCTATCACTGTCATCTATAATACTGAATTGATAGAAATATTGAGGATTTTGTGGAAGAAAAATTATATCTTTAATTTTAACATCAGCTGAGACATATCCGTAGAAAATAAGAAATTCAGAATGAAGACTGTCATTATAAATTATCTTTGACTTTCTCCCACTTAACCTGGTTTTTCTTCCATGCTGAAGAATACTTTAAGGCTAAATGATATCATCTCAAATAGTGGTTTTAAACAAAATCAGTTGTACTGTTATGTACTTGTAGGAAATGTTAGACCAGATACATAATAACATTGTACAGTTTAGCTTTCTTTATTTTCTCCTTTTCTTTGCTGTGGTTTCTCAGAATTGGAACAAAAGAAGAAACCACAAATGAAATAAGGTAGTGTATTACAGTACATTACAAGGATAGCCAAGTTTTTTGGGTCAATACTAGATCCATAGAGGCTGCTCTACAGAATGTTTGTACCAGAATCCAGAAAGACCATGTACAGAAAGAATTGAGAATGTGAGTAGATAAGTTAAACGATTGTTTAATTACTGACACAAAGCTGAGGGGAAAGGCTAGTGTTTCTATGCGATAGCAGAAAGCCAAGAAAATATGTGTAGTCAAAAGAATGTGTCTACAGAGTCAGTCTTTGCTACCTATCTACCCAAGAAATTAAAATACATAAGAAATATGTTACCTTTTAAATATGCAGAAGCCAAAGGACTCTTCCTTTGTCTCTTGGCCATTTTAAGGGGAGGAATCCCTGTGCCTTGCATGCCATGTTCTGATCTTAACTGACTCTTCATGGCACTAGTAACTGTATATAGCCAGCGGCACCTTGTGGGTTTCATATCTTTCTTTGTATTCACATAGTTCCCGAAGCGCCACCCTGAAGTCCCAGATCCAGGCCACAGGGGAATTACATGTGTAAGAATGATCAAAGCCATATACCACCTTAGCAGTGTCCCTGGCACAGGAAGTGGGGCAGAAAGTTACCTGTTTAAATTGGTGTTCTGAGGACAATATAACAGGGAGGGAAGTAAGTGTAATTTAGTGAAACTTTGGCCCTTTTTTTTTTAAAACTGAAATATGATTCCTTTATTTCTTCTTACCTTTTCCTTGGCTTTTGATAAGAGATTTGACTGATTGCACAGCACAGACCAGAAGTACCATATGATGGTTTATCTCACTCTATTTCCTCCAAGATTTTCATTTTTTATTCTTTCATTTTTCACTCCTGAAAATTGTGTAAGAAATATGTCTCCAACTTGTCTTTTTTTTTAAAAAGATAGGTTTAGAAGGAAGACTGTCTATCCCAGTATCAGACAGCTGAACAATACTTTTTGTTTGCCTCTTAGGCTATGCCATTCATTTTCACCTTGACCAAAGAAGGGTATCGCTCACATCTACTTGTATTTTAAAAAGACATTGTTTGACTTGGCTTTCCCTCTAGGTTTGCCTCGTGTTTTGTAAGAATGCTCAATAGATTATGGCAGTAAAGAAAATAATTAATGAGAGGCCAATAAATATAATTCTTCTCTAATGACCTAAAAATATAGGTAGGCAATATAGTGAAATTATATTTTTAAAATTGCCTGTTACTCAAAATGATTTTTCAGGATAAGGTAGTAATCATTTTGTGGTCTTTTTGCATCTCTTTAAAAAAAGAACCAGACTTCAATCTGTTTTGTAACTTTCCTTTTCCCTATGGACTTTTATTCTGGAATACTTGGGGGGAATTTCTAAGGTAGGTTTTGGGGGCAATATTTCTAGTAATATCACATAAATTAATTTACATTAGATTTTTTCCTTAACTAGGATGTTTTTCTCATAAAAACCATCTCCAGTTTATTAGGGGGAGGGAAGAAAAAAAAGAAATTTATATGATAACTGTTGTATATTTAAAGGGAATAGCAAGTTGTACTAATGGATTTGCAGTTTCATGTGCAATCATCTTTTTTTATTATACTATGTTATAGAGATGCTTGTTTTATTCCATAAATTAAAAATAAAATAAAATTTTAAAAAACTGCCAAACTATGAATCACCATGATTAGTTTCCCCCTCTTTAAAAATTAACTTTTCTTCATATTTTATGCTTTATCACAATGAGTCTACTAATTATCCATCTCAATTATGGAACTGTTAGATTTGGGGCCATTTCCAGCAGGCATCAGTTTTGGACAGCTTGATTCTTTTCATAATCCCTTCCTGAGGGACAGTGCCATCTGCTGCTGGTAAGCAAAAGCTGATTTTGTAGTTCTATGAAAATAAAAAACAACACAATCTCTAAGATGAGAAAATGAAATAGTAAAAGCCTTGCAGTTTGATAGCTGATCATTTTAAAGTATTCTGGACAGTGATTTAAATTAATTTGTGGCATCTAATTTAAAATAGGATAGTAATGATTCAAAGCAGTAGTCTTTTTCATTCTGAAGTCCTATGACACCTGTTTTCTGGTACAGAACTTAATTCTCGACATTTTATTGGCTTATTTTATTCTCTAATTTTTCTTTTCACAAATCTTTCCTCTATACTCACAAGCCCCTGCATTCTGGAATCTATATCTTATGTGTGCATATCCTCTAACATCTACTATAGTCTTGGATGTAGAGCAGATAAGTGTACAATAAGAATGTGTTAATTGATTGGTTGATATAGGTATTACACAGCATTTTTAGTAGCCCTTGATAAATTTTTTGAAGTCATCAGTTTAAAAATTGATAATACTCTGGGAACATAATTTTAGTTTGTGTCTAGCTTGATGAAGATGCATTGGAAGGATAATATCTGTAATAATAATACTTCACATTTTATAGTGGTTTAAGATTTGTGAAGTACTCTCATAATTTTGTTTGATCGAGGCTGGTTGAGTCTACTCAGTCATATTTTGCTCAAATCTGGGTGCTTCATTCTTGTAGGGATACAGATTGAAGTGCATCCAAAGAAATATGACCAGGATAATGCAGGGATCTCAAGCTACGTTACATATGAGAATCTTTTACAGGAACTGGATATTTAGTATAGAGAAGAGAAGGCATATACATAATAACTTTCTTCAGCTATTTGAAGAATTGTCATAAGGAAAATGGACTTACACTATTTACCTTCAGATAGCCCATCTAGATGAAGAGGCAGAGGTTATTGGGAGACAGATTTTTGTCTTAATGTAAAGGTGGGGGATATTCCTAACAGAGCATGGTTGCTGCTGGGGGCGGGGGGTGTTCTGGCAGAAGGTTGGGAATCATTTGTCAGAGATTGTACTAAGAACGTTCATGTGTCAGGTTTGGAGTAAGACTAAATAAGTCATCTCTCATACCCTTTTAAATGATGAGATTGCACGTAACAGTGATTCTCAAAGGTACAACTATTAGAGCAGAATTCATCCAGGAGTCACCTTCATTTATGGTTCAGCCATAAGTTAGTTACCTGTCCTAGAAAATGGGGTTGGTAAAATTGGAAAGCTTTAGAATGTAGGTTGCATGCACTTTTAAGTTTAATTAACCTGAATTACAGCATCTGTTGAATTGAAAGTCCAAAGTCAGCAGGTGTCCTTTTGTTCTAAAGGTACAGACTAACGTTACTTTTAGGTCATCAAAGCAATAAGCATATCCCAACACACTCATTGGCACTAATAGCTTTCAGGGGAAAGGTTTATCTAATATTATTTCTCTCAGTAGGGGCTATCAGAGATATAGAAACACTACTGTAGCCACCAACAAAAATGGTGGAAAAATGTCCAAAATGAATTTCATTGTGAGCATTAAACTTATTTGCGTTTGTCCCCTGGGTGTTCCTCTCCAAGACTATCCTCCTGTCCCACTGTAGCCTCCAGCTTCTTCCTTCTCCATCTTTGATAATAGGCATCTGAGTGCTGTTTTTCTTGTTCTTTGCCTTTATTCCATGAATATCATTTGATACACTTTGAACAATGATCTATAAGCATGAAAAGTACCAGGCTTTTACTCTCTGGCATTTCATCTTGTATTTGAATCAGCAGAATATATAACGAGGAGTTCAGAATATTACAGGGTAGTTGAGAAAGTGCAGCCAAGAAGGCTTGGGTCTTAATCCAGTATCTGTTGCTTGTGCCTTCCTGTTGAGATGAACTTCTCTCTTCTCTGTATGTGTTTTGTGTTGTTTGCCCCATTAGGGCATTTATGCTTGATGACGTGAAGAATCATTTTGCCTTCCTTTGTATCTCCTGCATTTTGCACAGTGCTTAGCACTTAGTAAATGCTTGATAAATGCTTGTTCATTGACTGACTAACCTTGAACAAATCAGTCCTTTTCTCTAGGCCTCAGTCACCTCATCTATAAAGCAAGACTCTTATATTAGATAATCAGTCTCTGAGGTCTTTTCCAGTTCTATATTTTATGATTCTACCTAATGGACTTGGGTATCCAAATGACTTGCAGTTTAAAGATGAAGTTACCCACCATAGTAACATTAAGTTCAAAGAGGTCCTTAATGGGACCTCTATTCCTCCAGGCCTTAATACATTTGCCTGTATTGAAATCATCAAACAAACTGTTTCATTAGAGACAATTCAGAATTTAACTGGAACTTATACTTCCATTTAAAATTTGTAACCCCAATTACCCTATCTGGTGCCTTTTAAAAAAAAAATAGAGCTGAACAGGAAATTACCAAAACAGCTCCATATAAATTCGAGTTGAGTAGCTAAACTTGGAAGAAATAGGAATTGCTTCATAGCTTGAATATCAAAACCCCCAGAAAAATAGATTTTTTTTTACCCTCTCTCAATGTCAAACACTTTCTGATTTATTTCATCTGAACCTGCATTTGTGAACCTCCCAAGCACCAGTGTGAACTTTTGCAGGATAAAGTATCTCTGCAACCACATTTTTTTTTCTACTAGAAATTGTGTTTCAAGTTTATATCAAAGGAAATTGGGCTTGCTTATACCAGAACAGATTGGTGGGCCTTTGCAAATCCTGAGGACTCATTTAACCCAGACACACCAACCAACTATCCAAAAGAAACGATCAGTCTTAAAATTACATCTTCTAGTGGAGTAAGAGCTTTGTTTAAAAGCAAAATGAACGGCTAGAACTTTCATATTTCTGCTCTTGAGACTACTGATTATTCTACCCACAGAGTCAGCACTGCCATGATTCAAAATTTTGAAACAATTACTAAATCACGTAGGCCAGAATATTTTTGGAAACCATTTCTGAGGCTGACCTAGTCCATTTTTTTGCCTCTAGGCAAAACTACTTTTAAAACATTACATGTAAATGGGTAGTCACCGTTTTTCCTTTAAAATTTCTAGAGAAGCAGAAACTTATTTCAGGATTTAACAACCCTTATTGTCCTCTTGAAATCTTCCTGAGTCTAGGAAGAATAAGTTACAATATCTTTTCTTAAGATGGAAAGAATCTTATATCCAGGAAATCTGTCAAAAGTAACCTTTTGCCAATAAGTTTTTTTTGTCCAGCACAACTAGCTGGACTATACTTTCTAGTATATTCTTTTCTGCTTTAGCTCATAGTATTTTCCTTAATTTATTGTTACAGTTTCAAATTGCAGGGTGTCTAGAACACCCACTAATCTAAACAAATACTGTATTCCATGCAAAATGATTATATAACTACTTCATACTGTGTAAATAAGTCTGTTTCTAGAACCTTATTTTATACTGTCTAGTAACTTAACACATATCTATCTTCCTGTGACTTGGTTCTCAAAAGCACCCATTGTGTTTCAGTCTATTCAGTTTATTCTTTCTTTGATTCAGTCCAGAGAGGCAGCGTATTGCAGTGTGACACATTCAACCTTCCGATCCCTCTCCCCAACCTTGTTGTCTCTGTGATGTTGAGTAAGTCTTTTAAATTTTCTAAGTATTAGTTTCTTGGGGGGGTTTTCCACTTGTAAATAAAATGCCTGGACTCAATGAACTCAAAGCATCCTTCAAGTCCTATGTTCCTATGATGAGAATCCAATCAAATTTCAAGTCCCCAAAGTTACTACAATATTTTGTAGAATATGAAATTTAGAAACTACCTCAGGGATTGCCTATTTCCACACATACCTGAGTAGGAATTTTTCTACAGCATCCTCTATAACAGGTCCTTTAACTTCTGCTAGGAGACTTCTAGCAATCAGAAAACTGCCTTCTGATTTCTGCTTTTGTAGGATTCAAGTTGTTAATAAGTATTTGACTGAAACCTGCCTCCTAGCAATTCCCACTCATTATCAAGCTGAAGAAGCCTAATTCTTCCAAATGACAGGTCTTCAGATATTGAAGGTGACTGTTATCTCCATTCTAAGTCTTTTCCAAGTTTAAATATTCCCAGTTCCTTTGTGTGGTTCTCAGACAACATGGCCGTAAGGCTGTTCACTGTCATGGCTACCCTAAATGCTCTCCATCTTTTGTGTTCTTCCTCAAATGTGGTGCCCAGCACCAAAGAAGAAATAGGAGAAGACCCTTCCCTGACTATTTCTGGAGTGGAGAGCTCCCTAGGTGTGGACTGTTGCATGCATTTTTCAAAATTCTTTCAATGTAGTGATTAGATTTGCTGATTATTTTTCTTCTTTTCTTCCCCTTTTGTTTGCTTTAATTTTTAAAAATATGTTATGGTTCTTTGAGAGAGGTTATGGGGGAAATCAATGTAAAAAAAAGATATCAACCAACATTTCTTGAACATTAAAATGTGATGCTCAGACCTGAACATAATCCTCAAGAAGTGTTCTGGTTGGGGTAGAATACAGCACAACTATCACCTTCTTATTACTGGAAAATAGGCCTCTCTTAATATGATCTAAGAAGACATGGGTTTTTTTTGATAGTCACAGCAGCTTTGTGATTCCTACTGAGTATATGGCCCACCATAAAACCCAAATCTTTTAAAAATAAATTATTAGTCATGCCTTCCCACTCTTAGAATTATACAATTTGAGAAATGAAAGAGACTTCAGCAGCCATATATAAAAAAAAATTCCCACCATAAAATAATATTAAATAGTAATAATAGTAGTGATATAATAGCTTTATTCTGTTCTCTAGGGCCAGTCATGAGTGTAATTCTTCTTGTACATGATAACTCTCTAGGTAGCTGAAGACAGGTTTTTTGTCAGCCTTGAGTTTTTTGTTCTCCAGTGTAAATATTCCCAGTTCTGTTACATCATCCTTATCTGGCATGAACTTGAGCACCTTTACCATCCTCTCTGTTCTTCTCGCTGAATATTCTACAGTTCCTCTATTTACTTCTTAAGCCAGGGTACCCAGAGCTAAACACAGTAATCCAAATGAGTTCTGATTAGGACAGGGTAGAGTGGGATTTATCTGATGTTCATTTTATGAAGCAAATTTTACTTTTGTCACCATTAAATTTCTGCTTATTAGACTGGATTTAGTGTTATAGCTTGTTAATATTGTTTTGGATTATGACTCTTTCATCTAGTGTATTAGCTATTCCTTTCAGGTGTTTCTCTGTATTTGATGATCGTGCCATGTCTGCCTTTATCCAAGTCATTGAAACAGAATCTTAAACAGAATCCTAGAAATAAGAACTGTTAGTGTGGAAGAAAATCTTAGAAGTCATGCAATCAGACTTGCTTATTTTACAAATGAAATGTTTATATAAGTGCGACAAGCATTTAAGGTCCATAAAAGATAACAAGCTCTAAACCTCCATGTAGAGTAAATAATCCTTTGCTGTATGAAAAATTCTTCTGCTCTTACTTAAGTCAGAGTAATGGAACATAGATACTATTGTATCTCAGAATTGGAAGGGATTTTAATGTGATCTTGTCCTATCCTTTACTTGAAAAGGATCCTTGCCTTCAACTAATTCTCTAAGAAGTGGGCATTTAATCATTGCTTTGAGAGCTCAAGTGTCGCAGTGCTTGTGAACTCCTAAGATAACCTGTTCTACTTTAGTAAAATCTTGTTATGAAATTTTTCCTTAAATCAAGCTAAATTATGTTTCTCTGTTACAACCACCAATTATTCCTCATTTTACTCTCTAGAGCCAAGCAAAATAAGTCTAATAACTTTTCGATGTTGTAGCCTTTCAGATACTTGAGAATAATTATAATGTTCCTTCTAAAACTTCTTTCCTCTAGGCTAAATATCCCTGGTTCTCTCAACCAATTTTCATGTGCCATAATATGAAGTCCCTGCCAGATGTGCTCTAGCGCACTGAACACAGTACTCAACATGGGGGTGGACCAAAATAGACCACATTTGATCTATCACTGCCTTCCATCCAAGTACTGTGCTTCTGTTAATGGGTGGGCCACAGGATCATGGGATCATGGCTCTAGAGCTGATAGAACCATTAAAGAACATCTATTTCATTCCCCTCATTTTACAGAGTTGGACCCTGAGACCCAGAAAGAGGAAATACCTTTTTTAAGGTTACATAGATAATAAGTGGCAGAACCATGATTCAGGTTCCTCCCTTGGTTTACCTAACATCACATTAACTTTGAAAGCTTGCCATGTTCCATGCATTATTGATTGAATGGAATTTGCATTCCATGAAAACCCTCAGCTCTTTCCTTGTGAATTCTTGTTTAGCTATGTTTCCCTCATCCTGTTCTTATGTGGTGAGTCTTTTGAATGCAATTTAGGGCTAAACTTTAATTATTTTTTTCTTATTAGATGTAACCTGTTCTAACTGTCTGAGATCTTTTTGTATTCCATTTCTGGCATGCAGCTTGTTAGCCATGCCTTTCAATTTTGTGTCATCTTAAAATTTTTTAAGTATACCATGCATGTCTTCATCTGTTGCATTGACAAAAATGTTAAGCTACCAGGGCCAAGATCAGACACTTGTAACATTGCAGAAGAGACCTTCCTCCAGCTTGACATTTACCCATCAGTCAACACTCTTTGGGTCAGTTGACTAACTAGTTGTAAATCTATCAAACCATATAGGCATTTAGCTTATATCTCTTCATTTTCCTGCAGAGGGATAGTGAGAGATTTTGTTAATTACCTGCATGAAATCATTTAAGTATATTACATTTTATTTTCATCTCACCTTATTTGCCAGGCAAGTAAGTAGTCTTGTCAAGAAGTGAAATCAGTTTTGCTTCCTATAGCTTAAAGTTTTGTAGAGAGGACATAGAATGTTTTTTTAAAGGATGGAAAATTTAGTAACTATAAACACAGATGCAAGGAATTGAGTTTTCTTAATAATGACTGACATTTAAATAATTTTAAGGCTTTATGCACATAATTCTCATACATCTTCTTGCAAAAGCCCTACTATCAGTGTTTTGCAAACTGAGGCTCAGAGAGTGTTAGTGACTTGCCCATAGTCATATAGCTGGAGATTTGGAATTTCCTAATTTGAAAAGCACTGAACTTGAATTGGAGTCAGAAAAATCTGGGTTCAAATGGTGCCTCTTTCACTTACTAGCCATATAACTATGAGCAAATCACTCCATATGTCTGATAATCACTTTTCTCATCAACAAAATGAAGATTTTATTATAAGATTCTTATATTACTGATTTTTATAAGGTTATTATGAGGATCAGATGAGGTAATGTATGTAAAGAGCTTTGCAAACCTTAAACTGATATACAAATGTAAGTTATTATTATCTCACTATGCTTCCTTGAAAGGAATTCTTCCAATACATGAAGAATTACTACCAGCTGTTCTCCTTTTCCTTTGAGGACAGAAAAGAGGAAAGAGTTTTAAAACCTGCAGCAAAAGAAGTGACAGTAAGACAAAAGGCAGATCATTTATTAGAATAAGGATATTAAAACACCGGAATCTTCAAGTCTTTCTATGTTGGCTTAGTTTCTGATGTCCAAAATGGAAGGATAGATGGACCAAATGACATCTAGAGATCCTATTTAGCTGTGTGAGTCTATATGTACTTTCTCAAAATGGAAAGTGGAAATTAGATGACTTCCCTCTTCCTTGTAACCTGATTTGTGGGACTGTCAGTCCTCTTCCTATTAGGTCTCTACTGGAATTTATCTTTCCTGAAAGCCATTTTAAAAGTTCCAACTAGCAATAAGGCCTAAATTAATAGAACTCATCAGTACTCCAGTGAGAGAGAATTAGCTATGACCATATCACCTTTGCCCCTGATATTTTATAAGCTCTTAAATCCCTTGATCTATTTTTGCTAAAATTTTTAAACTGTAGTTTCTCATAGCTTTTTTGACAGCTCAAGAGTATAGAATTTAGTCATGTTTTGCGTATGTGTTCCATATTGCATATGCACGTCAGCCTTAGATTCCACCTAAAATTTCTAGCAGTTAAAGGAGTAGTGCCCTAGAGTCAGAGGAACCTGGGTTCAAATCCCACTTCTAGTCACATCACCTCTACAGACCTTGGCTAAGTCCTTTGACTTCTCTGGACCTTGGTTTTCACTTGTGTAAAATAAGAACGTTCTAGGGGCCTTTTTAACTCTAGATTTACAAACCTTGCAACAGAACTGTTTGGCTTTCAACCTTCTCTTTTTCCATTACTTTAGAAGAGGCAACATGAACTGTATTCACTTGCTCATTAGATTTCTATTTGATGTGAGAGTCATGGAATTTTATATGTGGAAGGAACCTTTAAGACAGCTTGGTCCACTCATTTCATATGCTAGATGAGCAAGCTGAAGCCCAAAAGGGAAAGAACTTTCCCTAAGTCAATGCATCCTATGAGAGTTGAAATTAGAGCAAGATGTTCTGACTCCTAGTCCATTGTTCTTTCTGCCATAGAGAAAGAGGTGGATATATCAGTAGGCACCTCAGCATACACAGGGTGGGCCTGCTATCACAGATTCTTAGATCTGCATTCATAAAAGAAAAGGGGTTAACAAATCACTTTGGTCAAGTACATGTATCATTCCTTTAACAAAGCACATATATCATTCACCTAGTTCAGGGGAGAAACCCCCTGAACTTCAAAGAAAATACAGAGAAATTAAAAGTCAGCAGACATGGCTTCCTCTGCCTGAATTCAACAGACAGTTCCAACTGTCTGACCATAGTTACCAGAGAGGGAAGCACAACATCTAGGTTCTCAAAGCCGGGTGGCTCCTTACCAGCTTCCCAGAGTCCTCATCTGGCCAAACAAACACTTCCAGTCAGTAAGCCCTAAAGTAATCAACAGACATGGCATTCTCTGCCTGACCATAAATTCTCATCTGGCACTCAAAGCTTTATACAAAAACTAAACCCCAAAGTAAAACCTCACCCCCAGAGTCTTTATACATTTTTTAGAGCCAGAGTGCATCACCTCCCTTGAGAACCAGTGCCTCTTTAA
This sequence comes from Notamacropus eugenii, assembly GCF_028372415.1. Taxonomy (NCBI): domain Eukaryota; kingdom Metazoa; phylum Chordata; class Mammalia; order Diprotodontia; family Macropodidae; genus Notamacropus; species Notamacropus eugenii. The sequence continues at coordinate 471,797,265 of NC_092873.1, read as the reverse complement.
CAAAAGGTGTGGACCTTCTTACAAATCTTTCCAGACCTGTCAATGGGTGGGAAAGATCCTCCTTAATCACATTCAAATAGAGGCATTATACTTCTTGATTATACTAAAACAAAAATAGCAAAAGATCCTATTTTACTTGCCATTATAGTGACTCAGGGGATGGAGCACTGGGCCTGGAATCAAGATGTCTTGAGTTCAAATTTGGCCTCAGACACCTACTAGCTGTGTGACCCTGGGCAAGTAATTTACCTCCATAGTTTCCTCAACAGTAAAATGGAGATACTAATAGTACCTACCTACAGGGTTATTATAAGGTTAAATGAGCTAGTCTTTATGAAGGACTTAGCACAGCACCCAGCTTGTAGTAAGTAGTCAATAAATGCTTCCCTTAGTCTTTCTTCATGATAACACTGGTAAGGAAAGCAGCCAGGTCATAGTCAAAAGCCACGGTTGAGGTAGTGTGGGATAGAAAGAATGTAGCAGGCTCTCTCTCACCAGAGACATAATAAAGAATAAAACAATCTTACTTTCTAAGACCTTTTTCAGAACGGTTGCTTCTCATGGAACAAATTATAGTGAGTTATTTGGGAACTCTCTTCACATCCCAACCCTGAGACAGTCTATTCAGAGGCTTAAAGTGACCTTATAGGGCTGGGGAAGTGTGGGGACAATGATCCTGCATGCAATTCAGCCCCTTCGTCTTCTTTGGCCCAAGAATCCTCCAAATCAGAAACAATACTAGGTTCTCTAGGAGTAGTTAGGAGATATTCATAGAACCCGGATAGTGTCCCTAAGTTTGTGACTTGCTATTGTCTAATTAGTCCTCGTTTACTGGGGTCACTCACAGCCAAGAATTTTGTGTCTGGTCCTGAGATTTAGTGTAATTGAGTGAGATTTTGAATTCTGATCAGGAGTAAGCAAGTGGCAGAACATCTAAGCCCATAAACATTTATTAAGTGCCTACTATGTACTAAACATAGTGGGGATACGATTAATAAGAAGACAGTCCCAGTCCCCAAGGAGCATTCTAATGGGAGGAGACAACATACAAAGGGAGGCAGGAACAGTAGAGAAGGGAAGACCAAGATTGCCTGGAGGGGGAGCATCTTCTGTAAGTTAAACCCTGGAAGAACAGCAGATGCAGAGTGGTTGTTGTTGTTAATTCTTTTTAGAATCGAGCTGTTCTGGCTTTCTGGTGCAATGAATAATATAACTCAGCTTGGAATCAGGGAGACTCATCTTCCTGAGTTCAAATCTGGCTTCAAATACTTACTTGTTGTACGACATTGGGCAAGTCACTTAGCCCTGTTAGCCTCAATTTCCTCATCCATAAAATGAGATAGAGAAGAAAATAGCAAACCACTCCAGTGTCTCTGCCAGCAGAAAATGGAGTCAGAGAGTCAGACAGGCCTGGAGCACTGGAAGACTGAACAACAGAAAGAAAGGCACTGGGAGGAATTTGATACTTGACTCTCTAGCCCTGCAGAGGAAAGAGGAGGCTGAGGAAGACGGTATCAGTCAAGGCTTGAGTCAGTAGCATGGTGATGAGCCTGACCTGGAAGGGGCGTCTTGGTCTATGGAGTTGAAACCAGGCAGAATAACAGATGCATAGTGGCATGATCATACCTGAAATGTGTGTTTTACTCCTTTAGGAATTAGTTATTCCCTGAAAAAAACTTTGCCATATAAGTCATGATTCCTAATAGAAAATCTATTGAAAGGTAATTTAGTCTTCTCTTTTTAAAAAACAATGGATAATTATTATTGTTCAGTGGTAAGAGGTCATTTTCTTCTGTAATAGTGTGATTAAATTAATGTGGAAAAAGTACAGTATAAACCGTCTTCATTTGTTCTTTGATGAGAAACAGCAGAAAATTATGATACCTTTGCAAATCCCAGGACTGTTTTTAGCAGTAAGGAAAATTAATTATTTATTAGCATGTTCACTTAGCTATTATTATTTCTTATTGTTTCCCCTTTTAATGACAACTTAATGATAATTTCCTTTGTAGTTTAAGGGTTAGATTTCTTGCTTAAGGAGAAGGGGGATATGATCACTCATTCAACAAGCACGAGTCCATTTGGATATCATTGCAAGGGAAAGTCGTTTATGGTGAACCAAAGAAATTTCCCATTTGTATTATAAAATGTCAGTTACATAGATGTATAGCTGAAATGCTGGATTTGGAGTTAGGAAGACCTGTGTTCAAATCCAACCTTATTAGTTGTGTAGCACTGTCACTGAAGCTTTCTTCTGTTTTTTAAATAATTTTATTTATTTTTAGTTTTCAGCATTCACTTCCGTAAGATTTTGAGTTTTAAATTTTCTCTCCCTCCTTTTCCTTCCGTCTCCCCAAGACGTCATCCAGTCTGATATAGGCTCTCCTTATACACTCATGTTAAACATTTTCACATTAGTTATCATGTAAAGAAGAATCAGAACCAATGAGAGGGATCACAACAAAGAAGAAACAAAACATCAGATCTAAAGGAGAGCAAACAGTATGCTTCCACCTGCATTCAGACCCCAGGGTTTTTTCTCTAGAGGTGGATAGCATTTCTCATCATGAGTCTTTTGAGAAGAGCTGAGTCTGTCACGGTCAGTCATCGTACAGTGTAGCTGTTACTGTGTGCAGTGTTCTTCTGGTTCTGCTCACTTCACTCTGCGTCAGTTCATGTAAGTCTTTCCAGGTTTTTCTGAAATTCATCTGCTCATCATTTCTTGCAGCACAATAATATTTCATTACATTCATATACCACATTTCTACAATGGATGGACATCCCCTCAATTTTCAATTTTTTTTACCACCACGAAAAGAACTGCTATAAATATTTTTGTACATGTGGGTCATTTTCCTGTTTTTATGATTTCTTTGGGATACAGACCAAGAAGTGGTATTGCTAGGTTAAAGAGTATGCACATTTTTAAAGCTCTTCGATCTGGTTCCAAATTGCTCTCCAGAATGGTTGGATGAGTTCACAACTCCACCAACAATGCATTAGTGTTTCAATTTTCCCACATCCACTGAAGCATTCTAAGCCCCCCAGTCCTCATCTGCCAAATAGGATCATCATTATTATTATCACCATCATCATCATCATAGCTAGAGTTTACATAGTTCTTTAAAGATTGCAAAGTGTTGCTAGATCCTCAAAATGACCCAGGAAGGCAGATGCTATCGTTATCTCCATTTTGCAAAAGAGGAAGCTGAGGCTGAGGGAAAGTTAAGTCTCTTGCCTGGGGTCACATAACTAATAAGTTTGTGATGCTGTATTTGAACTCAGGTCATCCAATTTTCTATCCATTGTACCATCTCAACATCTTTAATAATATCTTAAATATCCCTCAGTCACAAAGATATTGAGGCTCAAACAAAAATCTACATAAAGCACTGAAAAATTTAAAGCACTCTGTAAATGACACTTAGTACCAATTTCTGAATTTACATGTCTTTAAGATAAAGTTGGCCTGATGCTCTGCATTCTGCCTCCTCTTTTACAAGTTTGGAGAAGCTGACCCTTCTGTTTAAAATTTTGTTTGGTTAATTTAAATCTCATCAGAATTTTTTTCACCCTTCATTTTGTGGAAATTAACTTTGGAACCTGAAAGGGACAGTAAAAATCTCCCAGTCTTGACTTGTCATTTTGCAGAGGAGGAAACTGAGTCCCAGGAAGGGCACATGGTAACAAGTCACAGAATCCAGTTTTAATCCAGGTCCCAAAATTAGATCTGTGTTCTTCCCATCAGAGTGAAAGGGCTGATTTTTATGCTTAAACCTCCATGCTTATGATGTTAAGTTGTATTCTTCTGTAGAAAGTGATTGAATTTTTGCATGATTGACTATAGCTCCACATTAAAATAATTTTTTAAAAATAATAATTACAAGAGCTAATAGTCATAGTAATATAGAGTGCCTTCTATTTTAATAAGTGTTGCAGGCAGGTATGGTTAACCCCTTTTTTAAAAATTGAGAACCTGAGGCACAGAAAGATTAAATCATTAGCCCAAAGTCATTCCGTTAGTCAGTGGCAAAGCTAGAATTCACCCTTGGGTGGTCTGACTTCACATCCCGGGCTCTTTCCACTATGCCCTCTCTTTTTCAACATGAAACCTTCAGCATTTATCTTGAATTTGATTAACTAAGCCATTTGATCACAAAAACCTATATTCAACAGTTTTCATGGTGACCACTTAATAGTCTTCTGGTAGCAGACATAGAGTAATAGACAGTGGATTCATAACCATTTTATGTGTTTGTGAATCGTTGATATGCATGATGCTAATTAAATTACTTAAAGTATAATCTTTGTCTCGATATTTTAAACCCCTTCATTAGACTCATGCTCATTTTGAAATAAGGAAATGAAATCTGATTTATTGTCTTTGTTGATCATAGGAAACTACAGTTGTCTTATGACAGTAAATTAATACCTCTATGACTTTGCCAAAAAGACTGTTTGTTAGGGAAGTTTTTGTGTTCCTTTTTAGTAATATAATATGATTATTATTGATAGTTCCCAGAACGACTGTGCAATATTTTGGCTTCTGTTAACCTCATACATTATATGCTGTTGTTAGTTGAACATTCAATTTTCCTTTTTAAGTCAGATTAGTCTTGTGCCACTTAACCCTGGCATACGTAATACAATGGTCGTTGCCATAAAAGAATTTAAATCTTGACCGCCCTTGGAGTTTGCCTTTTGGGTGAGATCTAACTACTGAAATATATCTCTGACATCTATAAGTTAAAGCATATTAACATTCTGCATCAAAATATAGTAAAAAGAACAATGAATTTGGCATCTGAGGACTTACCTTTGAACCCAAGCCTTGTTACTTATTACCTCTGTGCTCTGAACAGGTCAGGTAATATCACTGTCCTTCAGCTTCTTCAGACTTAAAATGAGTGGGGTAGATTAACTGGCCTTTGATTACAGTAAAGCTCTTAAATCTATCACCTAGTATCTTATAATACTAAGTTATTTAGTTCCAAGATTTGTATATAGTTAAAGTGTTTTATCTAGTGTCTCTAAAGCTCTTCCCCTATGTAATGCTTAGCCATAAGAGGGAGGCTTAAATGCCAGATCACAAGTTTAGAGAAGGCAGAATGCAGAGCAAATCAAATCTGGCTGCTCCAAGGTCCAGGTGGCTGGATTTGCAAAATAGTTTTAGGAAAGAAGATAGAACTCCAAAAGACTTGATATGCTCATAGAAAAAAAAAATACAAACTCTTCTTAGATCATCCAAGCAACTGTGGAGGAATTGGGGACAGCCGCTTTTCACCAAGTGCCCTCCTCACTTTCCATTCACAGTCCTAGTAATGTTTGCTCATTTGCTGTATCTTCTTCCATTTGGTTTCTTCTTTTCCTCTGAAACATATTACTTCTTGCTTGTTGTGAATTTTTCTACTTTCTTTTTCCTTCCCCTTTCTCTGACCCCTTCCCCTCTTCCTTTCCTTCACTTTTTCTCCCTCTTTCTGTCCTTCACCCTCTTCCTCTCCTCTCTGTTTCCCTTTCCATCTTTCTCTCTCCATTTCCCCCTCCCCCCTCCCTCTTTCCTCCTTTTCCTTCCCTTTCTCTCTCCCCTCATCCTCTCTTTTCCTTCCCTCTCCCTTTCCATCTCTCATCCCTCTCTTTCTCTCTCTCCCTCTCTCTATCCTTTTCCCTCTCCATCTCTTCCTCTCTCTATCCCTCTGCCTCCCCCTCTCCCTTTTTTCTTCCTGTCTCTCCCTTTCCCCCTCCTCTCATCCTCTTTTTCTCCCTCTCCCTCTCTCTTTTCCTCCTCTCTTCCCTCTCCTTCTCCTCCTTCCCCTCTCCCTTTTCTTCTCTCCATCCTCTCCTCCAACTCTCCCTCTCTCCCTTTCTTTCTCCTCTTTTCTCTCTCTCTCTCCCTGTATCTCTCCTCTCCCCTTCCTCTTTCTTGCATTCTTTCTGAGGTTTTTCTTTCATCTTAAGGAAAAAGAAACATTGCTTGTTTGCTTCGACTCTTTGTTGCAAGCTGCACACTTGACTACAAATTCTCCTGCAAGTCTGCAAGAATTTCGCTATATATTTATAGAAGCTTAAAATGTCAGCTTCTGTTTAGTTTTCAGGCTGCTGATCAGTCTGGGTTTTGCTTCCTCTCCCTCCATGCATACTGGCTTGATTCAGTATCATTGGATAATCGCTCTTTACTCTTAAAGTTTAGTAATGAAACACACTGATTGAACATTTCACCTCCATATCAGTAGTCAATAAAATCATGGAATATGTTTTTTGAGTAATTTGTGTGAAACTTAGTGCTAGTAATTGTCTATAAGCTAGCTTTTCAAATTTTGGAGAAAATTCAGGGCCACATTAGTCTTGGCAAAGAAACCAGAAAGTTAAACCAAAAATATGCACCAAGATACCATCAAGGATTTGTGGAAAAATGATTATTTGTGGTGCAAATCTATTTGGGAAGAATTGGGAGCCTTGCAGCCTTTGGGAGTTTGTAGAAATAGGATCTGTCATGATTTATAATCAGTCTGATAGAAGAAAATGATGTCATACTGTTTTCATATTGTTGTTAATCACTAAATGGTTAGTGCCAACCAGTAGGCACCATCCTTTTTTGGGGGCAGGGGAGCTACTTTTCCTTTCCTTGAAGTCTTGTGATCCATTTGGGGAAATGAAGAAGAGATGCTGAGGTACTCACCATTAAACCTCTGATGGATGGATTTAGGGGGAGGCTGATACTTAAGTCTGGGGTTGAGAGAGGGTAGAGTTGAGACAGAAGGTTGACAGTTAAGACTGGGAATGAAATTAGGCCTCCTCCCAGCAAACCATGGTGGGGTGGGGTAGGGGGAGAACAAGCAGAATTCGTGGAGGAGAAGATAGTAATGGTAATACCAAGTCAGAGAGCTGCTTGGTTTAAGGTCTACCAGAATCAAATATCATATTTTACAAGTGAAGAAACAGGCCCAGAGAAGGGACATGACCTTCAAAGGTCATATAGCTATAGCTAGTTAAGTGGGGCTAGAACCGAGCTCTTTTGATTCCAAGTTCAAAGCTCTTCCTACGTTACATCTCTTAGTCCATTGGTTGGGAATCCCTGGATTAACATATGTATTGAGTGCATATGTGAAAAAAATCCAAAATAGCCAAATGTACATGTCTTATATAACCATGTATTTTCTTAGCCTAGGAACTTGTTATTCTGAAATGTTCTTTAGCTGAAGGTTTTTCAAGGTTATCTTTACTAGAACAGATAAACTTCATCTCTCATTCAGGTAGTTATTGAAAAATCTAATTTTGACCTTAACCTAATAGCTTTTACATTCCAGAAAAATGTGCTGTCTATTCTTCTTCATGAACTAACTCAGTTCCCATCCTCACTGACTGCCTATACTGTGGACACATTGGTGCTTAGGCACCTAGGGTTTTGAATTGTTTCCTCCCCCTAAAGATACTGCGTATTCCTCCCAAGCTGGGCCTGGCACAGTCTTCTTTTGTGTTTCCTGAGTGTATAACCTAGGACTAGATGCACGTTTGATATGCAGATGCTCATGGAATTGAATGTGTGCTAGGCTTGTTTAAAATAATCTTTCATTTGAGAAAACTATCCAAGCACCTAGATTTGTGTGTCTAATTTTGTGTCACAGTAGTTCGTGACATCAAGGAATATCTACCACCCTCTCAAGAGAGCTTCTCTTCCACAATTTCCAATAATACAAAATTACTTTTAGATCCAGTAGGTAGAATAGAAAATTATGAAAAGCCTGTTCTGGGAGCAAAGCTTGAATTTTAGTGTGGTGATGCTGCCCTCTAGTGGAGAAAGGTAATTCACCGTAATTTTTTTTTTTTTTTTTGGTAAGCTATTCATTCTATCAGGCAGTGTAGATTGGAGTTGTCCTCCAAATCCATGGTATGGCTGGAAGAAGTTAAAAGACCTTTTCTAATACATCAATATGGCCTTTTTGAAGATGGTGTTTATTAGTCAACTTTCTGGTGTATTCACAGTATCAATAATAAACTTATAGAACGATTTTCATTGACAAATCATTTTAATAGATTTTTAAAATTGTTATCTTATGTTTTTAGATTGCCTAGATTTCTTCCTGTGTCACTTCTAAATAATCTTATATAGTCTCATTTGATCTATTGGGGACCTCTAGCCTAATACGCATCAAATGTGTAACTTAACAAAAACAAAAACCAGCAAAATATTTTGAAGAGTGTACCTAAAGCACATCCTCTGTATTAGGGATTTTTTTTTCTTAACACCAGAACCATATATCTCTCAAATACTTTTTAGCTGAAGAAGGTAACTTCCTATGACTATATTAATGAAACCACAGACCCATGGGGAAAAAAGTGTTAAAGTTAAGAGGGATGAGTTCAAATCCCTCCTCTAACACTTACTGGGTACGTGATCACAGATGAATCACTTCCGACAGTCGCAGTCTCCTTATCTATAAAATGCGATAACAATACCTATAGTGTCTTTAAGCCTTATTGTGGGGATCCGATGAGAAAAGGTAAGTAATTAATATTGTAAACTTTAAAATTATTTAGTAAATTCTAGCCATCATTGCTATTATTAACACCGTCATCACAGAATAGTTGGAAATGACCTCATTTGGCATATAGCCTTCACTTCTTTCAATTAAACATCTCCATTTCCTTCGCTTGATCTCCATATATTGTGGCCCTTCACCATTCTAGTTGATCACCTGTCTACTTTCCAGAGAATTTATCAATATACTTATTAAAATATGGTGTTCAGAGGAGAACACAATATTTGAGATTTTGTCTGACTAGAATAAAGTACGGAGGACCATCACCTCCTTGTTCCTGGGAACTATGCCACTCTGAATGATGCCCAGCATCCTCTTAGCTTTTGGAGTGGCCACACCATACTATTGACTCATATGGAATTTACAGTTTGCTCAATCTTCCTGATAACCTTCCCTTTTCAGACCAGCTCTGCTGACTAACCATGGTTTTCTCATTTTATCCATGGGAAGCTGATTTGATTCCAATTGTAAAACTTTATATTTATCTCCATTAAATTTCATCGTATAAGAATTATCCTAATGCTCTAACCTTTCAAGATCTTTTTGGGTCCTAATTCTTTCCTCTGGTACATTAGCTTTCCCTGCCAGCTTTTTTGTTGTATGCAGATTTGCTGATCATATCATCCCTTGAACCATTAACAAACACTCCTGAGTCTTGGCATTCAATCAGTTCTTAATCCATCTGCTTCTATCATCTATTTTCTATCTCTCCATTTTCTCCACAAAAATTGTATAAAATACTACATTAATACATTTCTCTCATCTACTAGTTTAGTAATCCTATCAAAAAATAATAATAAAAGAAAAGATGGAAAACTGTGAGGTAGAGCTAATAATACATGGAATAACAAGATTGGAGATGGTTTTTTTTTTCAATTCCAAATTCTCTCCCTTCTTCCAGCCCTCCATGACCCATTGAAAAGGCAAGAAATATGATACCCATTATGTGTATGAAGTCATGAAAAACATTTTCACATTAGCCATGTAGCCAAAAAAAAACCAAACAAACAAACCAAGAAAAGTAAAGTGAAGAAAAATATGCTTCATTTTGTACTCAGAGTTCATCAGTTGTCTCTCTGGAGGCGGATAGCATTTTCCATCATACATCCTTCAGAATTGTCTTGAATCATTATGTTAATGATTCAAGAGCTGATCATCATACAGTATTGCATGTTATTGTGTACAATATTCTCCTGGTTCTGCTTACTTCACTTTGCATTAGTTCCTGTAAGTTCAGGTTTTTCTGAAACTATCCTGCTCCTCATTTTTATAGTACAATAGTATTCCATCACCATCATATACCACAACTTGTTCAGCCATTCCCCAACTGATGGACATCCCTTCAGTTTCAAATTCCTTACCACTACATAAATAGCTGTGAAAATACTTTTGTACATATAGGTCTTTTTTCAATTTTCTTTAATTTTTTTTGAGACTCAGTAGTGGTTTTGTTGGGTCAACATGTATTCACAATGGACATAGTTCCAGATTGTTCTTCCAGAATAGTTGGAACACTTCAGAACTCCACCAAATTGCATTAATGTATCTATTTTTCCATATCCCCTCTAGTGTTTGTTATAGTAGCCAATTTGCTGGTGTTGAGTGTATCTGCAGAGTTGTTTTAATGTGCATTCTCTAATTATTAGTGATTTAGAGCATTTTCATATGACAGTTGATAGCTTTCATTTCTTCTTCTGAAAACTGGCTGTTCATTTTCTTTTCATATATCAATCATGGAATGACTTAGTTTTTTATCAGTTTGACTCAGTTCCCTATACATTTGAGAAATGGGACCTTCATTAGAGAAATTGGCTGTAAATTTTCCCTTTTCTGCTTTCCTCTAATTTTGACCACATTGTATGACTGTGTGTGTGTCTGTGCATCTGTGCATGCGAAAACTCACTAATTCAATATAATCAGAATTATCTATTTTACCTCCTGTGATCCTTCCTCTATCTTTTGTTTGGTTATGAACTCTTCCTTTATTTATAGATCTGACAGGTGCTTTTTTCCATGCTCTCCTAATTGGCTTATGTCATCCTTTACATCTAAATGATGTGCCCATTTTGAATTTGTCTTGGTATAGTGTGAGGGTGCTGGTCTCTGCCTATTTTCTGTCAGACTACTTTCCAGTTTTGCCAGCATTTTTTTGTTGAACAGTGAGTTCTTCTGTCAATAATTTGACTTTTTGAGTTTATTGAACACTCGATTACTGTGGTCATTTATTTCTATTTTATATACCTAATCTATTTCATTCATCAACTACTCTATTTCTTAGATGATGATTGCTGCTTTATATTACTAGTCTGTCTTCCTTCACATTTTTATTCATTAATTCCCTTGAGATTTTTTGACCTTTTGCTCTAGATGAACTTTGTTATTTTTTTCTACCTATATATAATAATCCTTTGGTAGTTTGATTGACATGGCACCAAATAAGTGAATTAATTTAGGTAGTAATATTTTTATTATATTGACTCAGTGCACCCATGAACAATCAATATTTCTTCAATTGTTTAGATCTGTCTTTATTTGTGTGAAAAATGTTTTGTGCTTGTTTTCATATAGCTCCTGTGTGTCTTGGCAAGGAAACTCCCATGTATTTTATACTGTGTGCAGTTATTTAAAATTTTTGTTGGTAATACATAGAAACGCTGGTGATTTATATGATTTATATTTATTTTATATCCTACAACTTTGCTAACGTTTATTGATTTGACTGATTTTTAGTTGATTCTCTCAGGTTCTCGAGTCCTGTCAAATCATCTGCAATAAGTGTTAGCTCTGTTTCCTTGTTGCCTGTTCTTGATCCTTCAGTCTCTTTCTTTTGTCTTATTGCTATTGCTGACACTTTTAGAATAAATGGATAATAACGGTGATAATGGACATCCATGTTTCACCCCGAGCTTACTGGGGAGACTTCAAGTTTATCCCCTTTACAGATAATTCCAAAAGCTCTGTTTATTCCTGTTCTTTCTAATATATTTAATAGGAATGGGTGCTGTATTTTGTCAAAATTTTCTACATCTATTGGTGTAATCATGGTTTTGTTGCTTTTATTACTGATATGTCAGTTATGCTTGTAGTTTGCCTAATACTGAACTAGCCCTGTAGTCCTGGTATAAATCCCACCAGGTCACAGTGTCATCACTGTGTTAGAATTTTATTTAATTTTTTTTGTATCACTATTCATTAGTGAAGTTAGTCTAGAGTTTTCTTTCTCTGTTTTTACTCTCCCTAATTTAGGCATCAAAACCATGTTTGTATCTTAGAAGAAATTTGATATGACTCCACCTATTTTTATATTATTTCATATAATTATTTATTTTATGTAGTATTAAAATTACTTTTTTTAATGCTTAATACAGTTTGCTTGCAAATTGATGTGGTCCTGGAGAGTTTTCTTAGGGAGCTCATTTTTGGCTTATTCATTTCTTTTCTAAGATAAGATTATTTAAGTATTCTGTTTCCTTTTCTGTTAATCTGGGTAATTTATATTTTTGTAAATATTTATCCATTTCATTTAGATTGTCAGTTTTGGGGGCACAGAATTGGGCAAAATAGCTCTAAAACTGCATTAATTTCATCTCCATTGTGCATTCACTTTTTCAGTTTTTGATTCTGATAATTTGGTTGCTTTTTTAAAAAATCAAATTAACCAATGGTTTATCTATTTTATGGGATTTTTTGTCATAAAACCAGCCCCTGATTTTATATATTAATTTAATTATTGTTTACTTTCCATTTTATTTATCTTTCCTTTGGTTTTCAGAATTCCTATGTTGGTGTTTAATTGGAGATTTTTAATTTGTTCTTTTTTTAGGTTTTTTTTAGGTGCGTGTCCAATTCATTAATTTGCTATTTCTCTTTTATTGATGTGCTTAGAGTTATACATTTCTGAGACTGAAATTTTATTTTTTTAATTTTATTTTAGACTCAAAACACCAAAATACACAAATACAGAATAGCAAAAAGAACCAAAAACATAACATAAACTTAAATACAAAATTAAAAAGAAAAACAAGCACATCAGGTACATAGCAGAACATGAGAGAGGATTCCAATCATGTAACAATAAATTTTCATTTCAAGGAAGCCTGTATGATAAATAATATTTGTTGTGTTGAAAATTGTTCTTCTTTTCTTTGCTTCCTTTTGAGTTCTTTTGTTCTCTGCTGTGCACTTTTGTACTTTGTTCTTTCCCTCCCTCCCCTCGCCCCACAGAAGGCTCCAGTAAAGTTTAGATATGCTTCTCTATAGCTACAGATATATACATACACATATATACATACATATATAGACATATACTTTCCCAAACATATTTTACTCCTGATCTTTCTTGTGTGTTTGTGCATATCTCCTGTATCCTATCCCTCTTGCCTCTTCTACCCACTACTTTGCCCTTCTGTAACTTGCCTACCCCCGCATCCCTCCACTATCCTCCCATTCCCATAAATCTAAACACCCTCCTATACCTCCCTTCCCTCTAAAGATCCCTCTCTAAAGATCTCCCCCATCCCTCTGCCTCTATGATTTTATTTCTTCTGAATTCAGAAGACTTTTATTCTCATATGTATATATATATATATATATATATATATATATATATATATATATATATATATATATATATATATATATATATATATACACACATAGTTCCATCTTAAACCCATTCCTGATGAAAGTAGGTTACCAGAACTACCAGACCTCTTCCCCCATCTAATTCCTCTGTATCACTTCTTCCTCTTGCACCTGTTTTGTGTGTGTGTGTGTGTGTGTGTGTGTGTGTATAATTAATTCTTTTTAGCTGTTCCTAAATAGTTTTACTTTTAAAATTCATATCCTCCTTAGGTTTTCCCCAATCTTACTTTTGAACTGCTCAATTATTAATAAGAATCTTAGACATACATTTTATATATTCATATAAAAAGTAAATAGTAAGCAGTTTGTCATTATGAATGCCTTATAATTAGTCTTTGGTAGGTACCTTATATTTCTCTTGGTTCTTGTATGTCAAATCTTCTATTAAGTTCAGGATTTTTTTTTTTAACGGTCTTGAAAGTCTGAGAGTTTATCAAATATCCATTTTATTTTTCAGTCAGGAAAATACTTAATCTTGAAAGGTATGATATTTTTGTCCGGAGCCCCAGTTCTTTTGGTTTCCTATACCCTATATTCTAAGACCTGTGGCCCTTTAATATCTCTGTTGCTAGGTCTTGTGTGTTTAATTGTGGTAACACCGTATTTAAATTGTTTTAATCTTGATACTTTTAATATTTTATCCTTGAGCTTGTGGTTTCAGAATTTGACTATGATATTCTTATGATTTTACCTCTTAGGATCCTCTTGTAAGTGGTGATTGATGAATTTTTTCTATTTCTACTTTCCCCCCTTGTTCTAATGCTTAAGATCAATTTTCTTTAATTATTTCTTGTATTATTGTATCAAGATTTCTTTATTGATCATAACTTTCAGTTAGGCTGATTATTTTTATATTTTCTCTTCTTTATCTATTCTCCAAATCTGTTGTTTTTCTTATAAGATGTTTCATTTTGTCTTCTATTTTTTCATTATTCACATTTTGGTTGTTTCTTGCTCTCTTTTAATTTCACTGCCTTCGCTTTGCCCAATTTTAATTTTCAAGGTGTCATTTTCTTCCTTAAGATTCTGGATTTCCTTTTCTGATTGGTTGACTTTTCTTTCATAACCTTGTTTTTCTTGGATTATTCTTTTTTTTTCCTTAGTTTTTTCTCCATCCCTGTCATTTGGTTTTTAAACTCTTTTTAAAGATTTTATAGGAATTCTTTTTGGACAAGTGAACATTTGACATTATTCTTTGGGGGATTTCTTTCTTCAATATTCTTCTCTGAAGGTGAACCTGGTTATTTCTATTTCCATAATAGTTTTCTATGGTTGGATTCTTTCTCCTTTGCCTGTGCATTTTTTGTGGTAATAGCTTAATTTTTGTAATCACCTATAGCCCTGGGGTATGAGAAATGGTGCGTCTTACCCCAGATCTTCAGTTCTTCCCTCCTTCCTGGAACCAACACCAAACCTCCTACCTCCTATAAGTGCCTGCAGCCAAGGGCTTTCTGCCCCGCTGCTTCTGCACTGACTAGCTGTGCTGGTTCCTTCTCGTATTCCTTAGCAGAGGTTCCCTCAATCTTCCCTGGCTCAAATGCCCAAGTCCCCCTACTATCCTGGGGGTGAAAGTTCCTGTGACTGAGGCTTAGGCAGCGTCTCAAACCAGTTAACCCCAGGACTTGCCACTTGTTATTAAAACAGGGTCCTGGAGGTGTTTACTCTTCACGGGGACCAAACTTGGTCCTGGGATTTTTCTTCTGATCTTCACAAATTGTCCCAGGAAGATCCAGGTTGTGTCCCTACTCTTATTTATCTCCTCTCACATGTTTTTCTCCTTATGGTGCTATTTAAACTCTTCTGTGGGGGAAAATCTTGTTGGAATTTTCTGACCTACTCTGCCATCTTCCCAGAATTCTCTTGAGACTGAATTTTTAAAAGATCTTGTCACACTGAAATAACGGGTTAAACTTAATGAGAGGAAGCGTGTAGAAATAAATGTAACATCTACCACTTGAGTTAAAAAGCTGAAGTTCACCATGTGGGAAACATAGAAGGAGTTCTGTTTCCACAGGGTTAAGTGATCAGAGTTGTGACCTAGCACGGTCAGATTAAAGGTCAGAAACTTATGCAGGCTTGACAAGCTGTTTGAGGGGAAGCCTATCAGAGAGGAGAACATGAAGTGACCTGGTCAGAAGGTCTCACCTGGCCAATAGATCGTGTGGCGCGAAGGTCAAACCTGGTCTGAACCAACTGTAGCCTGTAGTCTTCCTGTAGCCTGACTTGGGAGCTGCCCGTCCATTCAGGGGGAATGAACGTGGAATTAATAAAAGCGCTCCTGATTTCACAACAAGTATTGTTCTTTGTTTAAGGTGAGCATGTTTCTCACAGTTGGGGGCTTGTTGGGCTCATTTCTCACAACCATTACAAGCTAGGGAAGAGATGGAGAGGGGCCACAAATCAAGACTGTGACACGGCAGTCAATAAAGCCACTTTGATTGTAGGCTGAATTTAGCCAGGTCAAGCCAGCAAGCTTTTTTTAAGCACTCACTGTGTTTCAGGCACCATGGACTCATTAGCAGATGTGTTGTTCATTTGTTTCAGTTGTCTGACTCTTTGTGACCCCATTTGGGGTTTTCTTGGCAAAAATACTAGAGTACTTTGCCATTTCCTTCTCCAGCTTATTTTACAGATGAGAAACTGAGATAAACAAGGTTAAGAGACTTAGCCAGGCTCGCACAGCTAGTAAGTGTCTAAGGGTGGATTTGAACTCAGGTCTATTTGACTCCAGGCCTGTTGCTGTATCCACTGTACCACCCCCAACAGATGTACTGAGCCCTAATTTTAAAAAGCCCTAATTTAGTGTCCAAAACATGGAGATTTTAGTTCCATTTTTATTTATTTTGATTAGCTCACATGTAGAGTATTTTGTCCAACTTTAGGTGCCCTCATTTTAGAAAGGATACTGATGAACAGGAGGGTAAAAGGCAAGGGCACAAGAACAGAGAAAGATGCCACATTAGTACTGACTTAAGGAACTGGGAATTTTTAACTGAAGTAGGAGAAAAATCTAGAGACTTGAAATTGTTTTCCAATATTTGAAGAAAAATAGCCGTGTAAAAGAATAATTAGTCTTTTTTAACTTGGAGCTAAAGGGTTGAGTTTGGAGTGGTGGGTCTAAACAGCAGCTACCTCAAAGTGGGCAGCTACGTCTGTGGTAGGAAAGAAGTCTCTCCCACCTCTGGCTGGAGGTGCTTCATCATCACAGGCTGCACAACTTGTCAGGAACGGGCAAGTCTCATGGCCAGATTGGACATTTCTAACCAAAGTCCTTTCTCACTCTGAGATCCCCAGAGTCAGTATCAATTCTCTGTTTTGTTATGCTAGTGCAAGTTGTTGCCTCTGACATCCAGAGCATTATTTATTCCCCCACTTTACGTGATATGTTTTGACTTCAGGAGATCTCAAAGAACTTGGAGCGGGATTGTGGGGGCTCTATTGTTGGCTCACCTCAGTCATCACATGATGAGCTGTACTTTGAGGCAATCATTTCATTTGGAGCAATTAATTATAGGAGTTCCTTGGTGCACAATCTTTGCCACATCTTGACCGAATTTCAAAGCAGAAGAATTCTTACGTGTTGAGGAGGTATTTCTGCATCCACTTAGGCCCTGGGCTTGTCAGTAGGAGGATGAGGCCTTTCATAAAAAGCTTGCATGTTTAAAGCAATTCTCCTTTTCTTTCTTTAATCTTCAACTTTTGGAAGTGAGACATACTTTTTTATTCTTATCTCTTCTTTGTATTCTCTGCTTACCCCTGAAGTGAAGGATGCGCTCAATTCCACATTTTATGTTTTCCATTTCTGATAAAGGACAGTTGTCTTTCACATCTATGTTGTGTAGCTAGGTGGCACAATGGGTAGAGCTCAGGAAGACTTGAGATCAAATCTGGCCTTAGATATTTACTAGCTGTGTGACTCTGGACAATTTGCTTAACTTTTGCCCACCTCAGTTTTTTCAGCTGTGAAATAAGGATAATAACAGCATCTACCTCCCAAAGTAGTAGTGAGGTTGAAAGAAGATGGTTGTAAAGTGCTGCAAACCTTAAAGCATTGTATAAAATCTAGTCGTCATCATCATCATCAATCTGCTGACCAGCACAGCCATTTTTACCATATGGGTTAAAGATCATAACAGTATACTGTAAAGTTATTGGTTCCTTATAAATCTAGAGTTCATAACCTGGAGTCTATGGATAGATTGCAGTGTGTCTGAGAATTTGAATGGGAAAAAATTGCATCTTTATTTTCATTAATCTCAAAATTAAATTTAGCATTTCCTTTAGTTATTTAAAAACATTAGTCTGAGAATGGGTCCCCAGGTTTCATAGACTAGCTGAAGGGTTTATGACCCCCAAAAGATCAGGAATTTCTACTTTAGATGAAAACTTTAAGCACTCGCCATAAGTGTATGGTTCTCAAAACTTATCTGTTCTACAAGAGGACTTTTGCAATATCCCCTCCCTCCAGTCTGCCCTCTATGTTAAAAATAAAAGGGCAAGAATTACACCTTGCTGATAAGGGAATGTAAGATAATAAGGGATAGTAGCATCTGTTCTCTTTCTAATCTAAAATACAATTATGATTTTATATGGTTGTGCTACATAGGATGAAGGAAAGATAATTATGTAGAAAAGTAGGCTGAGAGGTTGAAATATGGCAGAGAATAATATCTTGCCTTCAAGATATCTCTTCCTGTATTACTTACTGGCAGTGCAGACTCATCTTCAAAATGAAGCTCTTTATCTTGCCTGAGAATCCTGCTCCTCTTTCTGACTTGACTGCTTCTCTCAGTGGCACCGTCTTATTACCTAAACCAGGGGTGGGGAAGCTGTGACCTTGAGGCTGCATGTGGCCCTCTAGGTCCTCAACTGTAGCCCTTTGAGTGAATCCAAACTTGACAGAGCAAATCCTGTCTGGCCTCGAGGTTACAAATTCCCTACCTCTGCTCTAGGTTCAAAATGTTAGAATTTTCTTTAACTCTCCCTCTTCTTCCTTTCTTATATCAATTCATCAGTGACCAGTTACTGGAAATTCTATCTTTGAATTATCTTTTTCATCTGTCTCCTCTTCTCTATTCCCATTGCCACACACTCCTCATTCCCATGCCCTCCTACTAGACTGCCCCACCCCTTATGCTTTTCCCCACTTTAATACTTCTGAGAAACTAATCTTTACTATGCATAGATCATAACTTGTAATGCTTCTGTTAAAAACAACAACCAAAAAAAATTCATTCCCTTTGATTACTAAATAAATTTCCAGTTTCTTTACCTGGCATTCAAAGCCTTCCATCGTCTTGCACCATGATAACTTTACAACCTTAGTTCTTAGTTGTTCCCTGCTGTCCTCTCTATGCTGTACAGAAACTGCATTGTAAAATGCACTGTAAAATGCCAAGGACTGAGTCTTTACTATAGACTGTTAGGAAGGTGTCCTGGGACAATGTTTTTTTGAATTCAATGTTTTGTTGAGCAAAAAAATATAGGGTGGTATGCTCTCATCTAAAACTCCCACCTTAATAGCCTTTTTGGAAATCCATATTTTAGAACTACTAGACAGTAAGTCAACAAACGCTCCTTTTCATATGGCATTTGAACACACCAGTAATTCTTTGCTGAGGCTGACTAAGTTTTATTTAAAATACTCGAATTTTTATGTGCAGAGTCCCATCAGCTCCTCAAGATTACCTTAAAATTTTTCTCTCCTTGAAGGAATTCAGGGCATACACAATAAAGTAAAAATGTAATATGTTTTTGAGTTCAGATGTTGTTACAAGAAGAAACTTTTAGGGTGGAAACATTTTTTATTATTTAGGGATCTGCTTTTAATTAATTTGAGGAAAGTTCCTGAATGTTCCCATCCTTGTATTCTAGGTTGACAAGGAGAGGGGCAGACTTTTATGCATTCCCTCCTTTAAGACAAAGCAAAAACCCTTAGGACTTCACCTCCAAATATGAAGGAAATTCACTGTTTTATAATATTTTCTTAACAGATTTATTGGAGGTAATATATTTGATGTAATAATCAGGCTATCCCTGAACTTAACATCTTAAAATTGAGTAGTGATTTTCTTCAATAGTTATTCTGCATGCATTCTGACCTTTCCTAGATCTAATGAATCAGAAACTTAGAGTTGGTAAGGACCAACGCTGAAGGTTACATGTAGGTCAGCCACTAACTAAATTGTGAATCCCTTCTGCAGCACCCCTGGACATAGTGGCGGTCCATCTCCCTTTTCAAAATCTCAAGTGTCTGAGAATTCATGATACTCTGAAGTAGTCTGTTCGGTTTTTGGACATTGTATGTTCAAAATTTCCCTTCCTGTAACTTCTACTTAATGATCTGTGTTGTTCTCTTTCTGACCAAGCAGAACAAATCTATCCCTCTTTCCTATGGCAGTTCTTCAAATGTGACTCTAAAATGATGTTAATATTTGTGAATTTGTGAGCATTGAATTATTCAGAACTCATTTTGAGTGACTCATGATTTCTTTTTTTTTTTTTTTTGGATAAAACTCAAACCTTTGTAAATTAATAATACAGTACCACTTCTTTTAACCAATATTATCAAAAGATGTATTCCACAAAAGTAGATTTTCCAAATGCTCATTTAAGGACTCTCCCAATTATTTTAGGAATTTTAATAGAAATACTTA
The DNA here is from genome assembly GCF_028372415.1 of Notamacropus eugenii. Lineage (NCBI taxonomy): Eukaryota > Metazoa > Chordata > Mammalia > Diprotodontia > Macropodidae > Notamacropus > Notamacropus eugenii. The sequence goes on along the minus strand of NC_092873.1, from coordinate 471,777,428 downwards.
TGAAGTGTGCACTTTATTGCCTTCTTAGATGAGAGACATTCCAGCTGCTACATCATTTCCCTAAGAAGGTACCAATCAGAAGAAGGCCTTCCCCTGGCACATTGAGAAGCTCTTTTACTGAAGAATATGGATGACAATGTCACATTGAACTATGGAGGATTTTACTCTGCACCTGTGGGAGAAATAGGGATAAAATCTCAGTTATAACATAGTGATGGCCTAAGGAACTTTTGGTGATGTGTAGTAGAAAGAGACTTGTGTTTGTATTTCGGCTCTGACACGAAATGTGTGTCCTAGTGCGTGTGTGTAGTACATAACTTCTTTGAGGCTCAGTTTTCTCATCTGTAAAATAGGAGGCATATTTGCAGCCCTCCTTCCCTGGTTTGTTATAAGAAACTGGCTTTATAAGCCTTCGAATGCTGAACACATGAGCTATTATTATTTATCCAACATTTAATGCTTGTTCTAAAGTTCTAGAATGTGCTTTTTATATTGTTTCTATCTCCTCCCTTATGAAATTTAACGTTTTACTCCTGGCAGTCTGCCTGCCTCAAAAGGCATTTCTTTCCTCATCTTTCCACCCGTGTTCTTTTTTAATTTACTATGGCCTGGGAAACCACATATCCATAATTGCATATGAAATAAAAGTCGATAGACTCTTAAGTGAGGGTCAGTGTTAGGTGGTAAAATGTACAAGCATTTAGTTCTTGTTTGTGTTCTGGAAATGTAGTAGATTTGTCATAAGCATTTGTTGATTTGACTTTACCTGGTTGAGGGATGCTCAGAAGTCTAACCTCTAGATAAATAAGTTGTTGCTATAGGAGTCCGATAGGGAAATAGTTTGGCTGAGATTGACTTAAAAGATTTTTGTTGTTAAGTTGTTTCAGTCTGCCCTACTCTTCATGACCTCATTTAGGGTTTTCTTGGCAAAGATGCTGCAGTGGTTTTCCATTTCCTTCTCCAGCTCATTTTACAGATAAGAAAATGAAGCAAACAAGGTTAAGTGACTTGCCCAGAACTAACAAGTATCTGAGGGTAGATTTGAACTCAGGATGATGAAGCTTCCTTACTTCAAACCCAGTGCTCTATCCACTGTGCCATCTGGGTACCCTGATCTTAAAAGAAAGAATGTGCTGGAGAACTTGCCAGGAAAGAACTTACCAGGAAAGAAAGTCCTGAAGAACTCCATTTTGTTATTTATGGAACTTTCAGGTTGGCTTGGCTTGGTCTAGTCTGTGGCATCACTGGTTTTGTAAATATTTATGTGAACATTCGCTGCCTTGGTTCCCTGATAACCTTAATGTTTCTTCAGACTCCATTGGGCTGTATCGAGACTTTATATTTAGGTCCAGTATGACTTCTTGTGCTTTCCTTTGTTTTTCCCCAAAAGTATGTTGCCGAATTTTAAGATCCTGATTTTATTTAGGAAGCTTTTTTTTTTACATGAAAGATACTAAGGAGGAAGAGAAAAAGATCTGACACATAGTCCAAGTCAGTTCTCTATTACTTTGACAAATTAGGATCTTTTGGATAAATAGTTATGGAGAAGGTGGAAGAATGTTGGATATATCCAAAAAAGATGCTCTCTTCTACAATTAGTCAGCATTTATTAGTTACCTGCTACATGCCATGCACTCTGCCAGGTGCTGGGCACAAGAAAAAAATGAAACTGCCTTTAAAAACGTACATTTTTAGGAGGAGAAAATGTATATAAAATAAGTTTAAGGTCATTTGGGCACTTCTAACGTAGCTTGGAGATGAGGAACAAACGACAGCAATCTCTTCCTTAGATTTTTGTTAACTAGAGACTTCAGTTAAGTGCCCGCATTAAGTCTTCCTTGGCAGGTAGGAATTTTTACCTCATGAATTAGAGGTTAAAAGTTAGTTTACATATTAAAGCTTGATATTTAGAAATATTTCCTTCCAGTTTTTAGGCTTTTCCCCAAATCATTGTGTCGTCCTGGGCAAAACTTTTGTCATGTAGCAGGCTGCTATAAACAACCCCAGAGTTTGATAAAACATGGTGCCTTAGTAGGATAACAGTTTATAAGAAGATGACAGAAAATGTGCTCCTCCCCACCCTTCTATCGATAGATAAATAGATACAGGTATAGATCTTCAGGAAAAGTGAGTGTATCTGTATGTGGGGGTTTAAATTATGAATTTTGTTATTGCTGTTTGGAACTTTAACAAACATGCAAGAAAGATGATTAAAATTAGTAATAAATATGACAATTGTGTTTAGCCCTTCTTTTCTTTTCTTTTTAGGGTCTCAACATAATCTTCCATGTAGCTTTGGCACTCTTAAAGGTAAGTGTGTCTTTGAATTTTAAAACTGTATGGATTTTCTGCCTACCCGTAAGACTAAGATAACCTAATGTGAATTTTATATTCTGTAGCACAAGGTTAAAGAAACAGAGTCCATTTAAAAGCTCAGTAATGTTATTGTTGTTTTCCCTTTGGGATTATTGTTTTATTTGTGAATCAGTTGGAGGTGAGGGTGAGAAGTTCGGGAGTAATGTATGAAATCCTTACTTACATCAGGAGGATAAAGTGTTTCTTTTAATAGTGGTTAGACCTTGTGAGAAAATGATCAAATCTGTGCTGCTTCCAAACAGTGTCACAAAATCATGTCACTAGAGATGACCTGAATATATAATTGAATCATAGAGATGCTTCAGTAGTATCCCAGCTAGCAAGGGGCCTACGACAGTCCAATTTGAAGTTGTTTCCTACTTGCAGAAATAATTAAGAAATATATTAGAATTCAATTATTATTACTTTTTTGAATTTTGTACCAACAAATTCATACAGTGCTAATGTTCTTGCATAAACAAGACATTTGCTATGAGATTAAAGAAAAGAGCCTAAGCAGTCTTTACCTTTCATCATTCTATTATTGGAGTGGCAGCTATGGAACCTTTGAGTCAGAGACACACAATTATCAGTTCTGTGCTGGCAAGTCACTTGATTTCCCTCCACCTCCGTTTCCTTATCTGAAAAATGGGGATAATAGCATCACCTACCTTACAGGGTTGAAAACCTTAAAGTACTGTGTATTTGTTTATCATCCTCATTATCACTGAAGGAGTTTTATTAAAAGGCAAGCTGCTGGTGGCCTCCCAGGCCCCAGTTAGCTGTTCAACCTCATGATATGCAAAAGATATTGGACTTGATATCATGGGAGATCCTTTACAAAGCACCATTGGCACACTTGAAATAAAATAATGGTTTAATGGTAACATTCTCACTAACTTTCTCCTCTCTGTTGAGGACCAGTTTGGAGAGAAGGACTTTTGTGGACCTCTTTACATAAGCATTTTCCATATTATTACTCAGAACTCTACGGTTAGAAGTGATGTGAATGGGGGGTGGAGGAGAATTCAGTGTAAAAATGATAATGTTAGTGGTATTTTTCTCATGTAAAATACTTCATTTCAGAGATCTGGGATTTTGTTACAGGGGATTCTTCTCCCACCAACTGAGACTGTAACCCCTTTTTACAGTTTTACCACTTGGTAGAGCATTTTTGACTAGAAAAGTCATCACCCTGAGACCAACCTAGTGGCCTCTGAATTTAGCTAGGCCAGTCTCTGTGGATGAAAAACATAAACTTAAGTCCTTAGTCCATATTCAGAGTTTCTCCACAGTTTAATAAGACCTGCCGGATCTTGTATTCTGTTGATATATCCTACAACAACCCAAGGTCAACTCCCTGCCACAGTGAGACATCAATGGACTTCAGTGGAAGTCCCTCTAAAATATTAAATATAAAATCATATATGTGTTTCAAAAATTCTTATTACACGAAGCATTTTTCTGATATGAAAATAGTCCTAATTTCTTCTTTTCTTCTAAATATTCCTAGCCTTCCTCCTTTTGGAGGGATGAGAGTTGGGCAGGAAGGTGGGATATATAACTTTTATATACCTTACATACTTAGTGTTGAGTTAAGACTTGAAGGAATAAGAAAAGAATAGGGAATCAGATAGCTAAATGTTAGGAAGACACTTTCTCATTCCTGTTACTAGAGTAGTATAGAGATTAAGAATCCTGGAGTTTATAATAACTGGCATGTGTAGCACTCTGTAGTATTCATTACATAAATTATCTCTTTTGAAAATAACAACCTTGTCAAATGAGGTAGGTGATGTAGGTATTATTACCCCCCATCTCACAGATGAAGAAACTGATTCACCTTGGGCATTTGGATATCTTGCCCATGGCCAGTCCTCACAGTGGGTCAATGGCAGGATTGGAATCTCCATCGGTAGTCCAGCATGCTCTGTTTCATGCTGTGCTTCCTCTCAGAGACGTTCTGCTGAACGCAGAGCCTTAAGGTGGCTCCAGGGTCCTATTCTCAGGAGGCTGGCTGTGGACTTGCCTTCTCCTGCTGGGGAATACAGGGGTGACATTTGTAGGAACGTCAAGAAGTGCACAGCCATTATCCTAGATCTCATGGCCCCATAGAGAAAAAGGAGAAACAAGTACAGAACAAAAGTCCATGTGCAGAATGCCAACATAGGCCATGCATAGAACATGGTATGTGTGGATGTATCTAATATCCACAAGAAATTACCCTGTTACCTTTACTGTAGTTATGAATAGGACTTTTAGAGGAGTCTTTATCTAGCAGTGTGTCTCTCAAATAGCCCACAAACTGTTTCTGAGTGGGTTCAAAGACTGTTTGGATTGTAATGACAGGGTCATTGACTTGGAGCTGCAAAGGACTTCAGAGATCATTTGGTTTAACCCTTTCATTTTTCAGAAGAGGAAACTTTGGCCTACAAGAATGAAATTTTATATTCAAGGTCACACAGCTTGAAAGTGGCACATTTGAGAATTTTCTTTTTAAGTGTCAAAACTTGGGGGTAAAGGATGTTCCTTGCTCATAAGTGGTACAGTGGAGTTCTATTCTATTTTTGTATTTGGGGAGAAACAAATTTCTTGCTAGAGGAAAAAAAGTAGGAATGTTGTTTTCTGATAAGAATGGTTGATTTGGAATAGTATTGTTTAAAGGCACCTACTTTTTGAAAAGTACTTGAATGCCATGTTGCGCATTGAGTCTGTCAAGTAAGGAAGAAGCAATGGAAAAGTGAGTAAGGATGATTCAGTGAAGTAGGTGGCATAAACTGCATTATTTAAGCTATATTAAGTGTCCCCTGGGTGGATTGGATTATATATACCTTACTACTGAGTTTTCCTTTTAAAAGAAAAATAAGAAACTAGGAGTATTTAATTTTTATTTGTTAGATCATTAAATACTACAATCTAATTAACTTCTTAGAGTCACATGTTCATTATGTATCCCATGAGCAATACTTAAATACTTAAGGAGCTGTGCTTATTCAGTTTATATAATCTCTTCACTATTGCGGATCTTCTGTGACATCATAGATTGTTTGGTGAGCTGATGTAACTGAGAACAAAAACGAGGCGTCAGCATTTGGGAACTGCTATTCTGGGAATGAACCTGGTGTCCAAATGTAGTTAATCTAGTCCTCAGACAGCAGATGGAGAACTATTGGTAGACCTGTTCTCAGAGCCTTTCAGGTTGGTAAGACCTGCCAGAAGTTGGGTTCTGCTGGCATAGCCCTTGAGAACATCACCATGTCATCAGGACATCAGAGGACTATTGGTAAGGAATTGTACTATAATGGATTATAAAGTAGGCAAGAGTCACTTGGCCCTGATGTGACCTTGGGCAGGTCATTTAACCTAAGTCTTCTCGTCTGCACAGTAGAGATAATAATATTTCTGCCACATAACTCATAGAGTTATTGTGAGGAAAGTAAGGCATGGGTGTCTTTCAAAGAGAGTGACATGGTGATATCCAGAACCCAAGAGCTTAAAATAAATATACCCATTGTAATATTTGAAAGTCTTGGGGAAATGGAGAGAAATCCAATGAATAAACCTAGAATGGAAAAAGGAATGCTAATTTGGGGGAAAAGCATGCAGCCCTGTTTGGCTAGACAGAGTACCTAAGGAGGATCAGTGTCAAGTGAGTTTGGAAATGTAGACAGAAGCTAGATTACAAAGGATCTGAAATGCTAAGCTGACTTTTTGTTTTGTCTTAAAGCCAATGTCGTTGTTGTGCTTCAGTCATTTAATTGCATCTAACCCTACTGACCACGTTGTCCATAGAGTTTTCTTTACTAAGATACTGAAGTAGTTTCCCGTTTTCTTCTCCAGTGGACTAAGGCAAACAGAGGTTGTGATTTACCTAGAGTCACACAGCTAGTAAGTGTCTAAAGAAAGACTGGAATTCACTTCTTCCTGACTCCAGGCCCAGTGCTCTATCCTTTGAGTCCACCTAACTCTTAATACCCTTGGAGTAGGAAGCCACTGAATATTCTTCAGAAGGGGCTGGGGTGATAACTTTGCTTTATGAATATCAATTTATCAAATGTATGGAGGGTGAATTAAAGACCTGAAGCAGGAAGAGCAGTTGGGAAGATATCTTAGTAATCTTAACAATGCTGAAGACCAGAACTAAGCTGGTGGCCCTGGCATTGGAGAGAAGGGGGTGAATTTGAGAGTTGCTGTGGATGAGTATATACCATACAAATGTGTATATACATATACACACATATATCTTTACTTAGCAAGTAAACTGAGAAATGTTTACTCTTTTTTCCCCTAATATCCTATATAGAAGTGTATAAATCAGAATTCTGTTATACGTTGGTTTATTTATAAAGCTAACATCATCTACCTCTCATAGATGTGACACCTAACTGTTCAGCCCCTAGTATTTCATTTTGTTTCATAAGGTTCTGTTCCTTTGAGCTTCATTTCTTTATATCCCCAGTACCGTTCTTGCCCAGTAGCCTGAATCACGTACTTAGTCATTTGGGGGATCTCAACAGGAGAGGGAAAAAACTGAGGCTCTGACATTTAGTAAAAATGAGGATTACTTTGTTTTTACAACTTCCACAGAATGTGAGTCAGTCTTTCACTTAATTCCAGGGAAATTATATTTTTGCTTATGCAAAAGGATAAGCATTTCTTATTTGTAGCCCCAGCTACTTAGATCCATATATACAAGAAAATCACCTGTTCTTTTCTTTTTTTTTTACTATTTTTTTTTATGTAACTTTTAACATTCATTTTAACAAAATTTTGGGTTCCAAATTTTCTCCCCTTTTGTCCCCTCCCCCCCCAAACACCGAGCATTCTAATTGCCCCTATCACCAATCTGCTCTCTCTTCTATCATCCCTCTCTGCCCTTGTCTCCATCTTCTTTTTTGTCCTGTAGGGCCAGATAACTTTCTATACCCCTTTACCAGTATTTCTTATCTTCTAGTGGCAAGAACAGTGCTCGACAGTTGTTCCTAAAACTTTGAGTTCCAACTTCTTTACCTCCCTCCCTCCCCACCCCTTCCCTTTGGAAGGCAGGCAATTCAATATAGGCCAAATCTGTGTAGTTTTGCAAATGATTTCCATAATAGTAGTGTTGTGTAAGAACTAATTATATTTCCCTCCATCCTATCCTGTCCCCTATTACTTCTATTCTCTCTTTTGATCCTGTCCCTCCTCATGAGTGTTGACCTCAAATTGCTCCGTCCTCCCCCTGCCCTCCCTTCCATCATCCCCCTGACCCTGCTTATCCCCTTATCCCCCACTTTCCTGTATTGTAAGATAGGTTTTCATACCAAAATGAGTGTGCATTTTATTCCTTCCTTTAGTGGAATGTGATGAGAGTAAACTTCATGTTTTTCTCTCACCTCCCCTCTTTATCCCTCCACTAATAAGTCTTTTGCTTGCCTCTTTTATGAGAGATAATTTGCCCCATTCCATTTCTCCCTTTCTCCTCCCAATATATTTCTCTCTCACTGCTTGATTTCATTTTTTTTTAAGATATGATCCCATCCTCTTCAGTTCACTCTGCGCACTCTGTCTCTATGTGTGTGTGCATGTGCATGTGTGTGTGTGTAATCCCACCCAGTACCCAGATACTGAAAAGTTTCAAGAGTTACAAATATTGTCTTTCCATGTAGGAATGTAAACAGTTCAACTTTAGTAAGTCCCTTATGACTTCTCTTTGCTGTTCACCTTTTCATGCTTCTCTTCATTCTTGTGTTTGAAAGTCAAATTTTCTTTTCAGCTCTGGTCTTTTCATCAAGAATGCTTGAAAGTCCTCTATTTCATTGAAAGACCAATTTTCCCCCTGAAGTATTATACTCAGTTTTGCTGGGTAGGTGATTCTTGGTTTTAGTCCTAGTTCCTTTGACTTCTGGAATATCCTATTCCATGCCCTTCGATCCCTTAATGTAGAAGCTGCTAGATCTTGTGTTATCCTAATTGTATTTCCACAATACTTGAATTGTTTCTTTCTAGCTGCTTGAAATATTTTCTCCTTGACCAGGGAACTCTGGAATTTGGCCACAATGTTCCTAGGAGTATCTCTTTTTGGATCTCTTTCAGGACATGATCGGTGGATTCTTTCAATATTTATTTTGCCCCCTGGTTCTAGAATCTCAGGGCAGTTTTCCTTGATAATTTCATGAAAGATGATGTCTAGGCTCTTTTTTTGATCATGGCTTTCAGGTAGTCCCATAATTTTTAAATTGTCTCTCCTGGATCTATTTTCCAGGTCAGTTGTTTTTCCAATGAGATATTTCACATTATCTTCCATTTTTTCACTCTTTTGGTTTTGTTTTGTGATTTCTTGGTTTCTCATAAAGTCATTGGCCTCCATCTGTTCCATTCTAATTTTGAAAGAACTATTTTCTTCATTGAGCTTTTGAACCTCCTTTTCCATTTGGCTAATTCTGCTTTTGAAAGCATTCTTCTCCTCATTGGCTTTTTGAACCTCTTTTGCCCATTGAGTTAGCCTATTTTTCAAGGTGTTATTTTCTTCAGCATTTTTTTGGGTCTCATTTAGCAGGGTGCTGACCTGCTGTTCATGCTTTGACTGCATGTCTCTCATTGCTCTTCCCAGCTTTTCCTCCACCTCTCTAACTTGATTTTCAAAATCCTTTTTGAGCTCTTCCATGGCCTGAGCCCATTGAGTGGGCTGGGATACTGAAGCCTTGACTTGTGTGTCTTTCCCTGATGGTAAGCATTGTTCTTCCTCATCAGAAAGGAAGGGAGGAAATGCCTGTTCACCAAGAAAGTAACCTTCTATAGTCTTATTTCTTTTCCCTATTCTGGGCATTTTCCCAGCCAGTGACTTGACTTCTGAGTGTCCTCTCCACACCCATTTCGCCTCCGGATCCAGCCAGCGCTTGAGATCTGAGATTCAAATGCTGCTTCCCAGCCTCAGGGCTTTGGGTGGGGGCAGGGCTGCTAGTCAGTATGAGATTAAGTTCAGCTGCTCAGGTGGGGGCAGGGCCACCTCAGTTCCTTCAGGGGGTTTATGCAGAGACCTTCAACAATGGATCTGGGCTCCTGCCTGCTTGGGGTGCCCCGGTCTGGTCCCGGCTCTGCTGCTGCCTCCCGAGGGGGCCTGAGTTATGGGGGCACCCCACTCCCCTCTCAACCCGCCAAAGAGACCCTCTCACCGGCCCCCCCCCCCATCACCTGTGGGTGGAGGGACCCGCGCGGCCGCTGGAGATTCCGTCCTGAAGCCCGCTCAGATCTGCTTCTCTCGGTGCCACACAGCCACGGCAGGGCTGGGCTTGGCTCCGAGTCCGCAGCACGACGGACCTTTTGCGAGAGGTTTGCAGGGCTCTCTGGAACAGAAATCTCATCTGCTCCACCATTCTGTGGCCTCTGCTGCTCCAGAATTCTCCGGGAGTTCTTTTTTACAGATGTTCTATCCACCTGTTCTTTAAAAGAAGAGAGGAACTTCTCTTCCATTCCTTTCCCCAACTCCACTCCCAACTCTTTGGACCTCTCCACCATGTCCCAGCAGCTTTCAGACCCAGTAGTCCTCCTATAGCCCCCCCAATTCCATTTGATGCATTCCTCCTGAAAAATCTGCATTTGAACAAGTATCCAAGCTGCTCCTGACTCCCCCCACTTTCACTTTTCCACTCCCTTTTGTGTGTTGCCTTTCCCCCATGAGAATGTAAACACCCTGAGGAGAGGGGCTCTTCTTCTTTTTGCTTATATTTGTTGTTCAAACACTTAGTGTAGTGTCTGGCACATAGTAAGCACTTAAATGTTCCTTCATTCACTTGATACTTATGCAACCCTTTTTCAAATACTTTAAAAGAACTATGACTTCATTGGAATGGGTGCTCTTTCCACCAAGAGAGGATGTAATCCTCCCATGTCTTAGTGTATTAATGTACTATTATCATGTAACTCATTGTGACCCCTTCAACCCCACCCCACCCCCAAAATCTGTCACTTGCTGGTCAGCACTCTAGATGATGAACTTCTGACCTTGACTAGGTTGGCCTTTATACTGTAGACACATAGGTACTCCCTGAACCTATACTCACAGCCTTTCCAAGTGGGTGCCCAGAGTTTGTGTTTTGCTGGCACAGCCTTCAAGAACACAGGGTCACCTCCATTCCACAATGAAGCAGTGAAGTAGGACTTCAGTTAAAAAAAAAAAAGGTTATATAATCTGCTTGCTCAGTTTTTTCTTTCTTTCTTTTTTTTTAATTCCAATTTCTCAGCATTTACTGGTTAGTTGCTGGCTTCTCAGATGAGCAGAATATGAACAGAGATGTTCTGATCATCTTTGCTGCCCTTTCAGAAAGAAGCTGCTTGATTACATGGGAAAGAAGAATCACATCCCCAAAGAATTAATTCTGTGTGGTGTTACCTACAGTTTCAGTCAGAGCCTACAGAACATGAATACCCCTTTCCTCAGCCAAGCTTTAGCCCCGTGTGTCACTGGCAATGTTTGTTTAACCATCTTCTTAACCTCAGCATTTTGAGATGTCCCCAGAGAAATCACTATTTACTCCCACAATTTTCACTGTTTTTCCTAGACTTATTATAGTCCCTTGTCATGTTTTTATATTCTCTTTATCCCTTCTTCACCCTCCTTCAACATATATATTTTAAAAAAAAACTCCTTTCAAACCCATTTGTTTGCTCTTTTCACACATGCCTTCAGTGCTTCCCCCATGTAGCCTTCCACATTCTGCCACCCCAACCAAAGAAAAGCTAAACAAATCACACCAATAAAAAGAGAAAGTTACACCCTTATTTTACTAAACTCTAAACTCTAAAGCTGTAGAGAGCAGGAACTTTGATAGGTTTCATTATGCCATTTTAAAATTGTTCAATAAATGTGAAATAAGTAGTTACTTTTCAGCTAATCGAATGACAGAAGAAGGTGAAGGAGAGCAGAATGTAGGAATGAGCACCACAGAGAACATGAAGTAATCAAAAACTGCAGTTGAAAAACTATCTATCTTCCTTCTTTTTTGTTTTTCAGCCATTTCATTCATGTCCAACTCTTCATGATCCCATTTTTGGTTTCCTTGGCAAATCATCCTGGAGTAGTTTGCTGTTTCCTTCTCCAGCTCATTTTAGAGATGAGGAAACTGAAGCCAAAGGGTTAAGTAACTTAGTGTCTGAGACTGCAGGATGGCATTTGAACTCAGGATAATGAGTCTTCCTGACTCCAGGCTCAGCGCTCTATCCACCGCACCACCAAATGCCCTTACCTCTTGCCTGATTGGTTAATTTTACCATCATTGTTCTTCTCTCTGTTTCTATCTTTTTTATTTGAAACAGCTGCTGAGTAGAAGATCTGATTATTATCAGTAGACTTTTTACAAATGATTATAGAGGAGAGACGGAGACAGAGACTTTAGAACAGGGATTTTCTTTTGACTCTTCTATCCCCAACATGACCTAGCACATATCTGGAGCTTAATACATATTTATTGTTTCATTTCATGTGTACATGTGTGAGTAAGATCAAAGAAGAAATACTTCTAGTACCTACCTGGTTAACATACTAATTAATTCCATACTAACTAAATCCTTAATAAAGGATTAAGTGAACTTCAAATCTGTTTCTGCAGCACAAGTCTCCATCATATATTATATGTTTCTGGGAAGGAAGGAGGGAAGGACTAATGATACTAATAACTAGCATTTATTTCTATAACATGGTACTTTAAAATTTGCCAGGCACTTTAAAAAATGTTTCATTTTATCACTACAATCCTTGGAAGGTCAGTGATATTATTATCATCCCTTTTTCATATATAAGTGAGAAAACTGTGGTGTACAGGGTTAGTCATTTGCTACAAGTCAGGTCTTCTGGACCTCACATCCAGCCCTCTCTCTAGCTGTGTAGAGAAGAAAGTGTGCTTTTGCTGAAGAGTGATAAACTCCCCCTTTGGAGGCATAACCACACTCTTAGAAGGAAAGCTCTGCTTTCATAGAGGAGCTTCAGATCGCTTCTTTCCTTTGATATTGAGGATACATATAAAAGGTCACATTCTATCCCCTTGAAGTGTTGATCATAATAGAAAAAGTATGGACTCCTCCCTTCTCTTCTTCATGGTCCCCAATAAAGACATCTAAGTAGGCTTATGATTGCAAAATGAGTTTTGATACTTGGAAATACGCTGGAAAAATCGTTGCTTGAGTTTTTTGTTTGTTTGTTTTGGTTTTTGAATTGAAGTCTTCTTTCTAATTTGTCAATCTAGGCTAATAACTTCCATTTCAGTGTTAGTAGTTAAACGCAGTGATCTCAGTGCTTCTAGTTTGGATTGTTTTTATTTACATTTCTATAATAAAAATATGAGTTCTAAAAGCCTATTTAAAAAACCAACAATTAGTTCTATAGAATCTTCCAGTCTTCCAGTGTTTTTGCAGAATTCAGTGAGTTGTATCATTCCCATAAGGACCACCTCTCTGTTGATCAGTTGGTGGCAGTATTATCCAGCTCTTCGTTGTGCAGGTGAAAACTTCTAGGCCTTGACGTGGAGCCTAGGAAACCTCAGCATTTCTACCCTTGTATCCAGTTTTTCCTAATTTGGCTAAGTACTCAATCTATGTCTTATTTTATGACCTATTTCCCTACTTAGATAGTCTTATGTTTTCTTCAGATTTAATTTTAGTACCAAACTCTGAAAAATCAGAAATACCTTGGAAGCCTTATCTAGTTAGGGAATTTCAGAGACTCTTAAAATTGTGCATTTCTGCAGAATTTTCTCTGAAGGTTATATATCCCAGCTTAATAAATACTTCACAAGAACCTTGCTTTCATTGCACTGGGTATTCTTTAGGAGGGAAAATGTGTTCTGATGGCCTCCCTTCCAAAGATAAGCTTTCTTAACCTCTGTGGTCCTTGGTTGAGAGTCTGTACCTGTTCCCTTACTGGAATCTTTTTAGTTGTATAACATATACAAGATCCAGTGTTCCATGGATGTACATTTCCTTTGAGATGCCACAATAAGACAAAAACATAAGACATTAATGAAGAAGGTTGTATATGATATCGGGGTATCCCAAAAGTCTTAGTGTTTTCAGATATAAGTTATTAGAGCTTAAAACTTCACTAAGACTTTTGGCACTGTGCACCACTTTTTACGTTTTCAAAACACTTTTTCCCTTTGTTGTTACATTTTAAAAATTTGGAAGACCCAGGGATGATAAATTGGACACTGCTTTTCACATTCCCGTGATCAGCCAATTGTTTCTGACCTCAGAAATCATGGATCAACCCATAAAACTTCATTAATTTGACACTCACTGATTCAAAAATTATGATGTCTGTAATTTGGAAACATATGTGATATAAATATCATGGGTATTCTAATGTAGGATAAAGCCTTCCTTCAAGACTCAGCTCAGATCACACCTTCTGTTGGAGCCCTCTCCTGGTCCCTCCTTCCCTCCACCTCCACTCCTAGTTCCATATCTCTAAGCTACTTTCCATTTATACTCTGTAAATTTTGTGAGGATATTTTATTTTTTTTGCATTCCATCTCCCCCATTAAAATGGGTTCCCTGAGGGCAGGGACCATATTTAAACCTTTATTTGCAACCCCAGGCTTAGCAGTGACATGCTTTATGTATATTTTATTGACTGACAGTATATAATCATGATAAAAGATGTGCTGGATTCTAATTTAGGTCTTCCTGACTCCAGGTCCAGTGCTCTATACACAGCATTATGTAGCTGCCAGTAGATTAGAAAATGGCTGCAAGTCTGGAAGACCTAGGTTCAGGCTTATTCTTTGACAAATATGACTTCTGTAAGCATGAGCCAGTCAGGATCTAGGTGCCTTAGGTAACTCTTTAATCAATTAACAGACATTAATTAAATGCCCACAGTGTACCAGCTATTAAAACTATAAGTTAGAGCAGTTACCTATCTGTACTATTGGAAGGAGTTTCCATACTGGAGTTTCCCCTCATGGATAAACTCACAGATTTAGACTTTTTTTTTTTTTTAATTAAAATGGTTTGCTAAGCAATGGAATAGCACAAACAGTATTTGAATGGGATGGGGAAGGGGAAGGGTGATGTTTAAGTCACTTGAACAAAGGTAGACCTATTTTATTTACTTTAAAACCCTTTTAACAATTGCTCATAATATGACCAACACATTATTCTCTTATTCCTGAATCACTGAGGGATTATAGCATAATTATATATTGGGTACATAGAATATGAGTCTGTGTACTGTGATTATCCTTTTAAGAAGTTCACACACATTCCAAGACTCCTATCACCAATCTGAGAGCTGTCTCCTAATACTGGCCCGATGCAGTCAGCATCTGTTCCACAAATCTGTGCTGAAGCCTCATTTTGGATGGAAGAAAAGTTTCTCCTTATTGGGAGAACTCTGTAGATTAAATTATTGATCTGTCTACTTTCTAAAGAAAAGATCCCAGAGGGCTAGAAGAGCAAAAATAGCCAGTAGCCACTGCCACCTTTATCAGTCAGTCCCTTGAGTCCATGATTAATAGTAACAGCATGCTAGTAAAAAGTAAAAAGATTATGAAACTGAAATAGTCCCTATCCAGAATATTGCCAATTGCCACCAAAGAATCAGAGTGCTTCTATAACCTCAAGATACAATTTTGCCCAAATCCCATTCTGTGCTTTGTCAAACTCCATTCTGCTCTAGCTGACCACTCTATATTGACCACAGATCCACAAAAGAGTCACCATCCAGAGACTGGAGCATCCAATCTTCTGATCTATTTTTTTTCTGTAATTCTTACTAGTGTGCCTCTCAGGGTAAGATAGACTTAAAGCGCTGATGGGACCAGTGACCCATGATGGCAGTTGATGCATGGCACCATGATATTTTAACCAGATATGGAAAACTCAACTGAAGCATTTAAAAAGACATCTTTTGATTCACATGATGATGGAGGCTCCCCAGAACATATTACAATTCACTTAGTTTCCCCCAAAGATCAGCAAAACCAAACCAAATCCTGACTGCCATTTTGTCTGACTTGTTTGCTAACCTTTTGGCTAAGGGGAATTTTCCTAACAGGTCTAAATGATAACGGTTCATATACTTAGAACAAAACTGCTTAACCCTCCTTAGAATTTCAGAGAATAGCATGCACGCTTTTTTTAATTGACAGTTTCTTTTTTAATGCTATAATCTAATTTTCTTTTGATATTGTAGTTTTTATGCCTCTGGGATTTTTAAGTTTTGGGTTATGTCTCATCTTAGTTTAACTCAAAATCCAATAAAAAATAGCAATACAGTTATAATAGGGTTTATATGTAATCCCTGTCCCAAAGCCTTTTGGTATGAGACTCTCTTCTTACTAGGGAGGATGATGATTAAAATGGTGTTTAATTCCCCCTTTGTTTCCTTGGACCTGTACTGGTCATTGGCCTAGCTGGTGTTTTACTCATTCAATTCAGTGAGCATTTGGAGGCTGGAAAATGTGATTTCAGGTCTAGCTTCTGACCTATACTGTCTGGGCAAACCACCTTCCACCTGGGGTGGGCAGCCCCGGGCAATCCCTCTGGATAGGTACAGGTACAGAATAATTATAGATGGCTGTTGTTGTGTTCGTCCTTCGTTGCTGAAGAAGACCATGCCATAAAGAAATGATGACGTAGATATTTCTTGGTAAAAGTAGTTTCCTCACTGACAGTTCCTGACCCTGGATGAAAGCAAGTCTATTAGACCCCTCTTCCAGATTTCCCTCCCACCCCAAAAAAGAAAGAAAAAGTGCAGTACTAGGCATTGGCAGTATAGAAACAAATTCCTTTTCTTAAGGATTTTATATTTTACTGGTCAGAAAGACTTAGGAAAATAAGGGTAATGTGGGAACTACTATGTCAAAGGCACGAATTTTGAGGTGGGATTAACATTCAGTAAGTGGCAGAAGTTGGAGATAGGATACAAAACAAGTAGTTTAATATTTAACTTTAATATTAACAAAGAGCATTTCTCTGTCAGCTTTTTTGTTGTATTACATTTTTGGTATAGTTTACAAGCTGACACCTGTGTACTAATTTAGAGACCACCACTGGTGCACAGTGATTAATGGCTTTCAATTTGTAACCAAACACTAGGACATATTTTTTTTTAACTTTTTAAACTTTTTTTTGTTGCTTCTTTGATTTTTCCAGCAGTACTCATTCTGGATTCTCCAGATGGCTCTAGAGCCAGGTTCTCCTTCCCCCCACCTCCAGCTTTCTTGTATGTGTTGTTTTCCTCGATCAGATTATACACTCTTTGAGGGCAGGTACTCTCCCTCCTTCCCTCCCTCCCTCCCGCCCTCCCTCCCTCTCTCTCTCTCTCTCTTTCTCTCTCTCTCTCTCTCTCTCATCCCCACCACTTAGCGCAGTACCTGGCACATGGTTGCTTCATGAATGTTTATTGACTGACTACTTAGTGGTATTTTATCTCCCAACATTCATCTTTAGGACTATAGGACTGTCTCACCAAAACCTTGCCACTACAGACCATACCTTGGTCTCTTTAACTCTTTCATATCTGGAAATTCTGTCCTGGGTACCTGCTGTTCTAGTTGGTGATGGCCCCATCTGAACCATGATTATAGGCAGCTCTCCCAACCCTCCTCTATTCTTTACTTCATTTCCTATTCACCCTGCCTCTCTCCAATCCTGGAACCAGGATCCAAAATCAACTGTGTCACTGCTCCCAAAAGAGGGAGTTCAGTCTCTTCCTTCCTAGCCTCTTTCAATATTCCTGTAACATTCCAGGGGTGGGGAACCTGTGGCTTCTAGTCCACATGTGCCCTCAAGGCCATAGATTCCTCACCCCTGTTCTAGACCAAAGAACCTTCCCTAGCCATCATTCCCTTATGGATGTTATCTTTTTCACATTAGAATACAAGATCCTCAAAGTCAGGGACTGTCTTCTTTTGTGTTCATATCTCCAGTACATGGCGCAGTGCTTGGCATAAAGTAAGCGCTTAATAAATGCTTATTCCTTCATTTTCTATCCTATGGAGAAAATGTCCTATGAATAAAATTAAACATTAGAGAGCGATCTAGCCTCTGATAAGGAGACAAAAGAAAAAAAGGAGATCCTCTTGGCTGAAGCAGCACAGAAGGTCGTCTGAGCTGAGAGCTATTCTCAGTGTCTCTGGCACTCCACAGATAGACGATTTTTATTCCAACATAAATTCTACCAAAAGTTTCTATTGGTGCTCAGGCTCATAATGGTTTAATATTGTAAGCCAAAAGGATCCGGAATGTGAAGGAAAAAGTGATCTGGCCAGAAATTTTTAGTAACAGAGAGAAATGGCAATATGATCACATGAGAATTAAATTCCAATAATGGAGCAAAATGGTCTGCTGGCCTTGTTTTATAAGACATAAAAAGTGCTGACAGAAACCTGCATGTGCCCAAACAGAAGCACAAAGGTATTCATGCTCTCCTCTAACCTTATCATACCTCTGCAGGACTGTTCTGAGGGTCTGGTACCTTCCTTAGCTTTCACAGCTGAATACTCTCTCAATTCTCCTCCTGTCTTGTTCTCCAGCCTCTCTGTTCCCATTTTTTTCTCACACAAAACACTCATCTCCTGACTTTTTGCATTTTCACTGACTTTCCTGTGGGCCTAGAATACTCCCTCTCTTCATCTCTCTGCTTTCTGATTTTCCAGACTTTCTTAATTAAAGTCGCAGTGCAATTCTCATGGTGCCTCAATCCTAGAGAATCCTCTCTGAGATTACCTCTAATTTATCTTGTATGAATCTTGTTTGTACACAGTTCTTTATTTACATATTATCTCCCCCTTCCTTTAGAATGTGAGCATCCTGAGGGAAGGATTTGTTTTTGCCTTTTTCTGCGTCACCAATGCTTAGCACACTCCCTGGATCTTAGTAGGTGCTTAAGAAATGCTTGTTGACTGACCATATTGACTGTTCTCAGTATTTTATCATATGTCTTTTATTATTATTTAAATGTCTCACATGTATTTTTCCTTATGCAATCTGCCCGCCAGTGAAAACAATTCTATCTTCTCTCAATTCCATTTATTTTTCCAAGCATATTTAAAAATTTAATTTCATCATTTCCCTGAGATACTTTAGCTATATCAAATTACTGCTTTATTCTAAAAAATTTTGTTTTGCTAATTGAATTTCTTCTTTTAATTCCTTAAGTGTTTTTATTATCCATTTGATTACATATTGGGATATTTCTAACATTTAAAAAATATTATTGTCAGTGCTATTTCAGTAAATTATTTCCTTTGTTTTTTTTTCCATTTTTCCATTTCTTTTAATTCATAATATGTTTCCATTGTGTCTGAACTATGTTTTGCTTAACTTTTTAGTGACTTTTGTAAATTTTCTTTTTGAGGATTTCTGGTATTTTAAAATCTCTTTTGCATTTCTTTTGTTGTCTCTGGGAGAAAATGAGGAAATGAGAGCCCCTTGCAATTTGTCGGTCTATTATTATACTTTAAGCCTACATAGCTTTTATATGTGTATATCTTTTCTCCCCAAATAAGTTACATAATCTAGAAGAACAAGGCTAAGTCTTATAATTTGTTTTGTATACCAGAGAATACCAAACACAGTTCTATGTACTTCATAAGTTCTTGTTAAACAGTAAACTAGTTAATCAGAGGGGAAATATGGTACAGTGAAAAGAATATGTCACAGAGCCAGAGAGAGGAGTGGCTTCACATCCTAGATCTAGCCCTGAATTGTGGAACTCAAGCCAGATCATTCAGCCTCTCTGAACTTAAGGTTTCTCCTCTTACCCTATGTATGTGTATATGTAGCTACAGAGTGGCACAGTAACTAGAGCACTGGGTTTGAAATCAGGAAGACTCATCTTCATGAGTTCAAATCCAGCCTCAGACACTTACTAGTTGTGTGACACTGGGCAAGTCACTTGACCCTGTTTGTCTCAGTTTCTCATCTGTAAAAAGAGCTGGAGAAGGAAATGGCAAAGTGCTCTAGTACCCTTGCCAGGAAAACCCCAAATGAGATCATGAAGAATTGGCCATGGCTGAAATGATTAAACACCTCTCTCTCTCTCTCTGTTTATACACAGTTATATATATGTGTGTATGCGTGTGTGTGCACATATATATATATATGTGTGTGTGTATGCGTGTGTGTGCATATATATATATATATATGCGCACACCCACGTACTCTGTATGTGTAGATGTTACAGTTGTTTATATTTTATTATTCTATATACTCCCCTATTATACTAACTCCTTGGGAGTAGGGACTGTTTTTAATCTTTATTCGTGTCCCCAACCTTAAGCACAACGTATGGCATAAAGTAGGAGCTTAATAAATGCTAGTTCATTGCCTAAGTCTTTTATAGAATAAAAATTACTAGGTCAAACATATAAGGATTAGGTGAAGGAACTAGGGATGTTTAGCATGGAGGGGAAAAAAAATACTTATTGGGCATCAGCCAGGCAAAATACAGAGTCTTACTACCAGGCAATTCATTTTTCAGCTAGATTGTGGAAAAGGGGATGATAGCTGCTAAAAGTCTTACCATTTCCAAATTTCTAAAAACTTTACCTGAATACTTGATACTTTTAATTTGAGATTTTCTAATGGACATATTGTGAAAAAATAAATGCCAATGTTGAGATTTTTGCTACAAATAGAAGCAGGAGTTACAGCTAATTGGAAAGATGATGCAAAAGTTTTTCTTGGAGAAATTCATAATGAGTTGTCAGAGGTGGTTTCGCCTTGTTTCCAAAGGCAACAAGAAACATCATTTTTGTGGGACTTTTATTCTTACTCTGCTCTTCTCATGATAAGCATAAACAAAAAAGTTTACTATGAAAATCATTTAGTTAACACATGAACATCTGAAGAAGTAGAAAAGCTCTATAAATACCTCAGTAAGATTCTCCAAATTAAATAAACATATACTTTGACACTCAGTAGTTTTAATGAAAAAGTGAACATAGGGAAGAATGAGTGGTGAATAAGTGTTGGAAAATATGGTGTTAAGGTCAAGAATGAGAGGTCAGCAGCATATAGAGTGCCTAGAGAACTTAAACCTTCTTCAGGAAGGAGACAGAAGGCCTTGAGCATGGCAGTGAGCAACCAGCTATCACATCTGCTGTTGAGGGCCCACACTTCTGAAGTCTTTGAGGCTATAGTCATAGCATACTTGCAGACCACCTACACAA
Source organism: Notamacropus eugenii (assembly GCF_028372415.1). Lineage (NCBI taxonomy): Eukaryota > Metazoa > Chordata > Mammalia > Diprotodontia > Macropodidae > Notamacropus > Notamacropus eugenii. Next base: position 471,756,921 of record NC_092873.1, on the reverse strand, counting down.
TAATGAGAGAGCAATGGGAACCTTCAGCATATAGACTAGTATTTTTTTTTTTAGCTAAATAATAGACAATGTTTTTTTAAAAATGCCTGTATCCTGAAAATAGAATCCTTACCAATAATTTTAAATGTAATTATTCCTGGAAAAAAAGGGAAAGCCAGGTAGGATCCCATGGATTAAAATCCTACAGAGGAGGTTGGTCCATTTGAGATGAGAAATGCTCCAGGATGAAATTGTGATGATGACAAAAGTGGACACAATTACAGTTCAGAGGAAAAATGGGATTTGTTTGCAAAGGTTGATGTAGCAGTCCACCCTCTGACTTAGAGTTTTAAAAGAAATGCACAGAAAATGGAAGCCAAGTCAGGCAAAAGAGAACGAATAGAAAAGCATGGCATGGTCCTGTAAGAGAGTATCAGAAATGCTCAGAATGAGCTGAGGCTGATGAAAATACCTAAGCTAAACAAATAGGTGTTGGGTTTTTTTGTTTGTAAGCTATTTGCAGAGAAAAGGGAAGAAGCAACAGAAACTTTTGCTTGGGGGTAGATGGGAGAATGAAAGACAACAGAGAAAAGCCAAAGTTATTAAATTCATATTCTGCTTCTGTTTTCTCTGCCAAAGAGAATGACTTTTGTATTGGAAATGACGTAACAAAAAATGACTCACTTGTGAGGAGATAGCAAGAGATTATCTCACTGCTCCTACAGAATTCATTCAACTAGTTAGGGCCCTACAGAATAAGCAGATGGAATTGCCAAGTACTACCAGTGATACTTGAAAGGCCATGGACAACGTGATTGGAGAAGGGAAAGCATTCCCATTTCCAAAAAGGGAGAAGAACAAGGGTCTGGAAGCTGTGAGCCTTGACCTCTGTTCTTGTGAAAATACTAGAATGGATCCTGAAAGAGGTGGTTAGCAAATATCTAATGACCTCTGTTCTTGTGAAAATACTAGAATGGATCCTGAAAGAGGTGGTTAGCAAATATCTAGGAACTGATTGCAGAGAGTCGGCATGGTTTCGTCAAGACTAACCTCATTTTCTTTTTGGACAGTGTTAATAAATGAGGGAAATGCTATAAACATAGATTATCACGCGATTTCATAGCTTTCTTTGTATGATGGACATCTTTGACAAGTGGGTAAAGTCTACAGACCCTTTCTCGAGAAAATGTTTTTAAAATGTATAAAATGCATAACATTACAAAGAAAATCAATTATACTGGCATACAGGTATCAAAAAATAATATATATTAAAAACCAGCTTTATAGTTCCCAATCTAAGAACCCCTGCTAACCTATATTTCAGCCAAGGTTTTTATAAAGTACCTCATACTGTTCTTCTGAATAAGATGAGGAGATATGAATTGGGTGACTGTGCAATGAGGTGAATTTAGAACAAGTCTGGACTCAATGAGTAATTTGTGCAATGTCAGGTTGTGCCCAAAGGTGTATCTGGGAATCTAGACTTAGCCCTATGCTTTTTAACAGTTTTATCAGTGCCTTGGATGGAGGCATAGAGGGCACTGTCATCAGATTTACAAATGATACAAGGATGGGGAGGAAGGCTAACAACACTCTGACTGAGTCAGGACCCAGAAAGATCTTGACAGACCAGAACACTGACATGAATCTTACTAGATTTATTATGTGAAATTCAGTAAATATAAATGTAAAGTTTGTACTTGTGCACATAAACACACACACAAAGACAACTTCACATGCACATAATAGGAGAGACATGATTTTAGACAGTGGTTTTGAAAACAGTTTGAAGTTTTGGTGGTTTACACTTTAGTATGAATCAACATTGTGTTGTCAGTCCAAAAAGTGATGCAGTCATGAGCTGCATTCAAAGAGATATAGCTTCCAGGAGCAGGAATGTCATAATGCCACTGTACTCTGCCATCATCTGACTTCATTTGGAGTTAAATGTTCTGTTTAGTTCAGGGTGTGAAGATTTAAGAAAGATATTGATAAGAATGGTAAGAGATTTTGAGTCCATGCCATTAGAATCAGCTGAAGAAACTGTCAGTAGTTAACCTTCAGCAGAGAAGACTCAGGAATAACATGATAGCATGTTCAGGTATTTGAATATCTGTAATGCCAAGCAGCAATTTGATTTGTTTTTTTTTGGCCCCAGATGGGTGGATGTTGCAAAGGCAAATCTAGACTTGATGTTAAGAAAATCTCCCAAAAGTTTAAGCTGTCCACAAGTGGAAAAAGCTGCCTTGAGAGGTGATGAATTCCCTCTTCTTACAGGTCTTCAAGCTGAGGCTGGAAGACCAATTTCTGTGGTATATTATAGTAAGAATCTTTAGGTATGTGACCTGGACTAGATGTGTGCACTCAAAAGCTGTAATTCTGACACAGTGTAGGGAAGGGAAAGAAATAGTAATAAGCCAGAAGGGAAGAGAGAAGCAAGGCCAACAGCCAAATTTCTGAAGCTGTCTCTCAGCCACACTAATTAAACCATATCACATCCTTCCCATCATGAGCCTTTTTTGCTAGGAATGAAGACTGGATGTGCCTCAGCTACATCTTCACCAGAAGCTGATGGAAAAAAAATACTTCTCTGTTTTGTTTGAAGTGATTCCATTCAATAGTCAGCGATGTGAATGTAAAAACACACTTAGGTGGGACTGCTTACTACTTAGGATTTTTATGCCTTTCATATGAGTGTTACAATGCAGATAATTGAGAATTGCTCAAAGATCTCCCTGCTTTGGTTTTTCTTTTGCTTCTGTTTCAGAGACACTGTATTACCCAGCTATGGACTTAACCTCGTTTTCTTGAGTCAGCTTTTCATTGTTCTTATCTTTTTACCACTTTTTCTCACATTTTCCCTACCACATATACTTTTATCTTACCTATAATGTTCCTCCATTTCTTACTGCTCCTAATTATAAAACTATTTAAAGAGTAGCCTTTCACAAACAGCCTACTTATTTCATTCTGGGTTCCCTTGAATATATACCCTCTGCTTAGAAGGGTATATCCTGTAATCCCTAATATATTTTTGAATCATATACTGTAGCATTTGAAATATTAAAAAATTAATATTTAAATGTTAATATCTTAATATATTTATTATCTGATCTTTATTATCCTAAGCTAAAATATTTATTATCTCAAAACATTAAGATATTTTAAATACAGTATTTCCTATCAGGTATTTTCAGAATAGAGAATCAAACCATAGGCTTTAAATTTATTGAGATTATTTAATTATTTTGCTATTCATAATCCCTTATTAAAATAAAGAAGAACTTTTTCATAAGAAATTATAAATTCAGATATAATCATTTAACTTATTTTCTAGTGCTGTCTTTAGGTTGATTTTAAGGTAAACAAAAGAAACCAAAGTGGCTTAGAGGCATTTTCATTTGAAAATAATGAGGCATTGTCATTGCAATGCAAAGACAGAGGAGAAGGATATTGACATTTGTATGATGAATGGATCGTCCCCTTCTTTTTTCAGTAGGAACCATGTAACTGCCACGAAAATTGACAGTACTCTTCAGTGTCGATCTAAATGCTTAAGTCCAACACCTCCCTGGCCTAAATTCTGGCCCAGTAATTGTTAAGACAGTGATAACTATTGGGATGTTCCAGACCCCTCAACCATAATTGAATATCTGTGTTTTTAGAACTATGATATCTTAATGACTGAATTTTTCATGATATTTTTATTTCATCCAAAGAAAGCCTTATGTCAACTATGAAGACATTCTATCAGATAACTAGCCAAAGGAAATGAAGTTTCAAAGGAAATGAAGTTTCAGAGGAAGAAATCCAAGTTATCAATAGCTACATGAAAAAAATAATCTAAAGACTAAAAATCAGGAAAATTCAAATTGATGAAATTCTCCCTTCTATTTGTCAGATTGGCAAAGATGACCACAAAGGAATAAGACATGTTAGAAGAATTGATGGATTTGTTAATTTAGTATAGTGTTTCTAGAAAGAAATTTGAAACTATGCCCCCAAAGTCACTTAACTCTGAATTCTCTTTGACCCAGCAATGACATGACGAGGGATATACTTCCAAAAGAATCAAAGAAAGAAGAAAAGTATCTATATGTACAAAAATATTTATAGCAACTCTTTTTGTAGTGTCAAAGAACAGGAAAATAAGGGATGGTCCCTATGGGCAATGGCTATACAAAATAAAAAGGTGGTTTCAGAGACACCTGCAAAGACTTGTATGAAGCATTGCAAAGTTAAGTAAGTAGAACCAGGAAAACAATTTATACAATTACAATACAATTACAACAACTTTGAAGGCTTAAGAACTATGTTCCATGTAATGACTAATCACAAGTCTAGAGGATCAGTGATGAAGCATGTCCTGTTCCTCCTGACAGAGATGATAAGACCATGGTGTAGAATAAGAAATATATTTTTGGATGTAGCTAATTTAGGAATTTATTTTGTGTCACTCTGCATAGTTTTTAATAAGGATTTTGTTTTTTTTCTTTTTCCCTTTCCAGTTGGGAGAGAGAGAAAGGTGAAAGGGAAATAAAAATAAATGTTTGTTAATTAAAAAGAAAAGTATGTTTAAAAGACATCTGAAAGAGCCAAGTAATTTCAGGTCAACAGACCTTTGCAGGCTGCATTTTAAAAAACAGCATAAGGCCAGCATTGGATTTGAGATATTTCACGGACTGTTTCTAGAAACCAAATGATTCCATTTAAAAATCTAGTCAAATAATTAACTTTTTGTTTTTACATCAGTGGGTCTTTGATCATATTGATGTAGGTACTTGTTCCCCCTGTGATTCAGATCAGAAGCAGTTATCCAGTAGTTCCATCTTCTTGTCCTAAGAAATTCTTCTAGAGCTTACTCCTAAAAAATTTGCCCAACACTCTGGAGACCTTTTACCTACTTCTTTTACTTACATTCTGTGGGTAACAGTGATGCCATTCTAATTTTAACACTTGAATTTATAATTTGTCAAGAAGAGTTCCTTTTACCATTATGATATCTGTGATTTCCCTAATTTCTTTTTATTTCTATTTCCATTAGTCAGAATTCTCCAAAAACCCTTTTAGAGAACTGAGCCATACAAATTTGAACCTCAACTTTGTGATCCAAAGAGTTGTCTTCTAAAAAATGTTCTGTTTGTATGAGTATGGACTCATATTTGACAGTATTCATAAATATTTATCCTTTAACAATTATTATTTGTTAAAGTCACATATTTTAGATGTATACCTAACATAAGTTATAACTTGAAGCAACAAAATTTTGATATAGATAATAAAGATGTAGTTTCGCTTTATTCCATTTAAAGATACTCATATACCTAAATCAAAACAAAGAAAAATGGCAGATTTTTTTCTCTAATTTGTGTCTATGCCTGTAATATAAATCTGTCAACTCACTTACTTGCCAGTCTATATGATAGATAAGTAATCTTGCATTTAATAGGGAGTCTGATCACCATTAAGTTTGCAAAAACATTTCTTCATCATATTCAGTACACATGACTTGTTGGGGACCACAGTAATCAATCAAGATAGTGCTACCTCATTTTATAATGAAAAGTCATCCTTTCTATCCTGTGAACCATAAGATAAGCGTTCTGGCACTTTAAGAACCGACAAATACGAAAACATGAACTGAGAAAAAGCTCTCTTCGTTATTCTACTCAGTGCCTTATTATTTTAATGACATTAAAGAGAACAATAAGCAATAAGAACAGACTTTTAGATAGCACTTTATGATTAGCAAAGCAGTTTATATACATTGTCACATTTGATCCTGAAGTACTGTTGTTTTTTATCACCATTTTACGCGTGAGGAGACTAAAATTCAGAGAGTTTAAATGATTTGCTCAGGATCTATTAATTGTCTGAGGCAGGATGTGAACCCAAGTCCAATGCTCTATCCACTATGCCACATGGGTTGCCTCTCCATCTTTCACCTAGACTGTTGCAGCAATTCCCTAAGTGACTTCTTTGCTTAAAGTTCGTCCTTACTGATGCCACATTATTCTTCCTAAAGCATGGCTTTGATTCTGTCTCTTCTCTTTTTCAAAAATATCTTTGCTGGAAGTTCATTCTTCTAAAATAATGCTTCTTTTCTTTGAAACATGACCAAGCCCCCTCTTTTTTTCCTCTTTAATGAGTTATGCAAAGAATAATGCTCTGAGCCTGAAATTTAAACTATAAAATCCACATTCTATATTATAAGGAATATTGAGATTTAAACTTGAAGTTTAGTAGGCCATTTACCAAGTACACAGTTGAGTCACAAAGTCCAGTTTATTCTATAAAGTCAAGTTTGTAAATAAATGTCTGTTTCAAACCAAAACAAGAGGCTAGTTCTGACTGTAATCCATTTACCACTCCTTGAGTTGAAGTTAAAATTGCACCCCATGGCAACCACCAGAAACTTCTGAAACGTTTGTCTTTTGCTTCCTGTATCTGAAACAAGAGCTTTCTAAGTGTCAACTTCTCCCTCTGCTACAGCTCAGGTCAGTTATACTCAGCACTGCTTTTCTTTCCTCATTTGGAACAAGTTCTCTTTCTCTCAACTTTTAGGATTTTTTCTTAAATTTCCTCTTTTAAAAGGGATTTAAACTATCTTCTATCCCCAAATACATTTTTCTCTTTACTTCTATCTCCTCAGGGGCAATGCTTTACCTACATACCCATTTAAAGTTAGAAAACACCCATATTTACATTGTGTTCTTGTCCAAACCAAATAGGGGAAACAGAAATGAGATATAATTAGAGAGTTTTCTTTTCTCACATATATTAACTGTAATCTATTAAAAAAAAACTTAGGTGGATTAGCTTAAAGCTGTCTTAGAGATGACTTTTTCCTTCCTTACACTGTCTGGGCAACTAAATCCTTTTGGCATTTTGAAAATGTCAAATTAATTGGGTTTCCCAATTAATTTGACATTTCTCCAGAAGTTCCAGATTTCAAAACTGTTCAGATTTAAGTTTTGTTCATTTCATGAGTATTTTTTTCCATGAGTATTTTCACAAGTGCTTATCATAGTGTGTCATTTTCTGGTTGTGTGATTGGTGCTTTGAACATATTACGTAATTATCAACAGATATTTAGTAGGCAGCATTTATAATGCATTGTCATTTTAAATCTGGTTAGCATGAACCAAAATTCAGTGAGTTGGTATGCAACTAAATGACAGATACCAGCTGCTTATTTTTGTATTTTAACATAGTGGAGCTAATTCCCTACCCAATTTTCAAGTGAGAAGCTGGAAGTGGGTTTGACAGATTAACCTGAAAATTCCTGCTAATTTTCTGAAATAATCTAGGGCTTGGCTAAAGATATTTTGAATGGTCTTCGAATGAAAATATGAGAGGCAGTTGGTTCTCAATGTTAGGTTATCTTTTAATCCTCTCTTAACTTTTTAAATTATTATTTTTAAAAAGCATTTTCAGTTTCCCCTCTTCTTAATAGGCATACAGGTAGTAAAGTTACTAGAATCAGTTTTCTTCATTCTTATTTCTAGTGTTTGAGTAAAAACAATTTTGTTAGACTGTTTTCAGATTCAAAATGGAGTATCTACTGTCCTACGAAAAGATAATTCATTTTAAAAAGGGCCTTGTTTTAGTCATCTTGTCTCAAATGAGAAAAGTTGATTTGTAGAATAGAATCCTGATGAATATTCATCCACATTAACTACACTCTCAGAGAAATTTTGATTAAGCATAAAAAATTTGATCTTAAATAGGGTGAATTCTTTTCCATCTCTTCTCCACCTTCTACTCTCCCTATCTTCCTTCATGTCCCACCTAAAATCCCACCTTTTATAAGAAGCCCTTCTAAGTCTCCCTTAATTTTAGTGTCTTTCCTCTGTTGATTATCTCCAATTTATCCTCCTGTTTGTATAGAATTGTTTTATCCCCCTCATTAGACTATGAGCTCCTTGAGAATAAGGACTGGTGGATTTTTTTCCTCTTTCTTTGTATATCCAGCACTGGTATATCATAGTAAATGTTTGTTGACTGACTGACAGTTAGGTTGGTTGAAGTAATATTATTAATGGGTCAATCCATTCTTCTGGTCTTTTTTTCTCCCTGCTTATTTCTTTTTTTTTTTTTTTTAGATAAGAGAAACTTTCTTTTCTTTTTTTTTATTTAATTGTTTTGTTTCCGGTTTTCAACAGTTGCTTCCATAAGTTTTAAATTTTCTCCCCTTCCCTCCCCAAGACGGCATGTAATTTTATATGTTTTACACATACATTCTTATTAAACACATTTTCACATTAGTCATATTACATAGAAGAATTGAAACAAATGGGAGAAACCATGAGAAAAACCAAACCAAACGAAAACATAAGACAAGAAAAAATGGTCCGCTTCATTCTGTGTTCTGACTCCATAGTTGTTTCTCTGGATGTGGATGGCATTTTACATCATGAGTCCTTTGGAAATGTTTTAGGTTCTTGCATTGCTCTGAAGGTCTAAGACTATCAGAAACAGAAGTCACACTGTGGCTATTACAGTGTATAATGTTCTCCTGGTTCTGCTCATTTCACTCAGCATCAGTTCACATAAGTCTTTCCAGGTTTTTCTGAAGTCCAACTGTTCAATATTTCTTATAGAACAATAGTATTCCATTACGTTCATATACCACAACTTGTTCAGCCATTCCTCAGTTGATGGGCATTCTCTTAATTTCTAGTTTTTGGCCACCACAAAAAGAGCTGCTATAAATATTTTTGTACATGTGGGACCTTTTCCCATTTTTATGATCCCTTTGGGATACATTCCTAGAAGCGATATTGCTGGGTCAAAGGGTGTGCACAGTTTTGTAGCCCTTTTGGCATAGTTCCAAATTGCTCTCCAGAATGGTTGGATCACCTCACAACTCTACCAACAATGAATTAGTGTTCCAACTCTCGCACATCTTCTCCAACATTTATCATCTTCCTGTTTTGTCATGTTAGCCAATCTGATAGGTGTGATGTGGTACCTCAGAGTTGTTTTGATTTGCATCTCTCTAATCAGTAATGATTTAGAGCATTTTTTCATACTGCTATAGATAGCTTTAATTTCTTCCTCTGAAAACTGCCTGTTCATATCCTTTTAGGGGCAGCTAGCTGGTGCAGTGGATAGAGCAGGAGTCAGGAGGACCTGAGTTCAAATCTCACCTCAGACACTTGACAACTCACTATCTGTGTGACCTTAGGCAAGTCACTTAACCCCAATTGTGTCATGCTGGGTCATCTCCAGTCATCCTGATGAATCTCTGGTCACTGGATTCAGATGGCTCTGGAGGAGAAGTGAGGCTGGTGACCTGCACACTCCCTCACTCAAAACAAAGTCAAGTGCAAGTCATATCATCATTTCTCTGGTGGCATGGTCTTCTTCAGCAATGAAGGATGAACTCACCAATTCATATCCTTTGACCATTTATCAATTGGGGAATGACTTATATTCTTGTAAATTTGACTCAGTTATTTATATATATATTTTAGAAATGAGACCTTTATTGCAGACACTAGTTGTTTTCCTAATTGTCTGCTTCCCTTCTAATCTTGATTACATTAGGTTTGTTTGTACAAAAACTTTTCAATTTAATGTAATCAAAATTATCCGTTTTGCACTTCATAATGTTCTCTCTCTCGTTTGGTCATAAATTTCTCCATTCTCCATAAATCTGACAAATAAACTATCCCTTGTTCCCCTAATATGTTTAGAGTACCACTTTTACACCTAGGTTGTGTGCCCAATTGGACTTTATTCTGGTGTACGGTGTCAGACATTGATCACCCTGGTTGTTTCATAAGTAGGAATATCATGTTGGAACAATTTTGTGAATCAAGTTAGTAATTCTGAGTCTCACCCAACAATGATTAAATTGTTGATGGGGGCAGCAGAATAAATTGTTCATTGAATAAGACAAATGCATAATTTTAGGACTTCATAGTTCCATTTGTAAATCCATTCTTTCAATTCTTATCATAAAAAAAGTTGTCTACACTGATTGTCTCCATGTCCTCTCTTCCTCATTCCTCAGTCCTCTGCAGTATGATTTCCATCCTAATCATTCAACTGGAGCTGAATTTTCAGAGCATAGCACAGTATTTGACACACAGTAGGTTCCTGAGAAATACTTGTTGGCTTGAATTAACTTGCAGGTCAGATGGTCTTTTCTTAGCACTTCTCCTTTTTGATCTCTCTGCTGCGTTTGCTGCTGTTGCCTGCCCTCCCGTCCGTGTTGTGACACTGCTGTCTCCTGGTGCTCCTCCCAGCTGGCTCACCACTCTTCAGTCTCCTTGTGACCAGCGCTCGAGCATTCTTCTCATGCCACCTCTTGTGGTTTTCATCATCGTCTCTATATCAATAACTCCCAGATCTCCCAGTCTCTTTCCTGAACTTTACTTCCATGTCGTCAACTACTTAGTGAACATTTCAGGCTGGCTGTCTCAGAGACATCTTAAATTCATTATCTTCTACCCAAACCCATTCCTCTTTCAAACTTCCCTGTTTCAATAGAAAGCACCATTATTATCTTAGTCTCCCACATAGATAATCCTAGTGCCCTTTGAATATTGACTTTGACACACCCCATATTCAGCCATCAAATATTGTCATTTTCCTCTGTAAAGTCCCTCATATTCAACTCTTTCTGTCTGTGGACACCGCCACAACGTTAGTTCAGGCTTTTGTCACTCCTTGCTTAAACCACTACCAAGTTCTTCTCATTTCAGTGTATTCTCTACACAGCTGCTAAAGGGATTTTCCTTCATCACAGCTGTGACCATGCCACTCTTCTCAGTAACTCCAGTGACTTTCTAATGCCTCTAGAATAAAATAGAACCTCTCTGACTTTTGAAGGCCTTCATATCCTGGCCCTCACCTCTCTTTCCAGCCTCATTTTTCAGTGCCCTCCTTCCTGCACTCAATAGTTCATCCACACTGATCTTCTCTCTGTTCTTCATAGCTGTCAAAGTGCCTCTCCCTTGGCTGTCTCCCATGCATAGAATGTACTCCCCTTTAACCTCTACTTCATAGAAGCCATCTCTTCGTTCAGGTTATAGTTCAAGAATGAGCTTTTGCTTGAATCTTGTGCTGTTCCCTTTAACTGTTTAAGAATATCTTTCTGAGTTTATGTAATATTTTTAATTTAAAAATTTTTTAAAATATCTATATTGCTAGCACCTAGCAATTTGTTAGATACTAGATATTTGTTAGATACTACTATGTATCAGGCACCTAGCACAGTGCCTGATACACAGTAGTATCTAACAAATATCAAGGGATTTCACATAATCAGCATAATCATGACTACTTTTCTTCATGACATTCGGTATCCTATCCCGTGAGGACATGAGGCATCTGTAAGCAGGACTAAACATTTAAAATATCTGAACATTCCAAAGCCTTGGGGGAAAATGGAAATTTGGATCAAATTATAGTATATACAGGATTTTAAGGACCCTTTATTGACTTATAGTCACCTTGAATAAGAAAATAATAGTGCTACTGTACTCAGCTATTATAAGACCACATCTTTGGTATTATGTTCAGTCCTTTTTTTAAAAATTAATTTACAGAAATCTATTTTCCCTCCCTCTCACCTCCATCCCCATTTAAAAAAAAAAAAAAGCTTTCCTTGTAGTAAACATGCATATCAAGCAAAACCAATTCCCTCATTGGCTATGTTCAAAAATATATATATGCCTCATTCTGTGCCTTGAATCTTTGTTTTTCTTTCTAAAGGAAGCTAGTGGTTCAGTGGATGGAGAACTGGGCCTGGAATCAGGAAGAACTGAGTTCAAATCCAGCCTGTGTGTCTCTGGGCAAGACACTTAACCTCTGTTTGCTTCAGTTTCCTCAGCTGTAAAATGCAGCTAATAGTAGCAGCTATCTCACAGGGTTATTGTGAGGATCAAATGAGAATTATTTGTTAAATGCTTAACATTTAACATTCAGCTAAGTATGTTAAGTGCTTGACCTGGCAATGCAGTAGGCACTATATAAATGTTTCTTCCCTTCCCTCGTAGGAAGTGGACAGCATGCTTTATCATCGTTTCTCTGAATCATAGATGATCATTATGTTCATCTTCTTATAGCATTCAAAGTTGTTTCTTTTTACAGTTATTGTTTTTGTATAAATTACTCTTCTGGTTTTATTTACTTTATTCTGAATTAGTTCATTTGGATCTTTCCATGTCTCTTTGAAATCCTCTGTTCATTTCTTATAGCACAGTAATATTCCATCATATTCATATGCCACAGTTTATTTAGCCATTTCCCAGTAGATGGTCATTCCCTTAGTTCCAATTATTTGCCAGCACTGTATGTTTGAGGAAACACATTGATAAACCAGAGAATGTCCGGAAGAGGGCAACCTATCACATAAAGGGCCAGGGATCCACATCATGTGAAAATCAGTCGAAGGAACCAACAGCGTTCAGACTGGATAAGAGAAAACACATTGGGGCCATGACAAAAATGTTTTGGTTTTTTGAAAGGCTGTCATAGGAAGAGGGTTTAGACTTGTCCAGTTTAGTCTTAAAAGGCAAAAACACAGAACATTGGCTGAAGTTTTGAACTTCCATAATTTAAGTAGGTTTAATGTCATGAATTTTCTTTCCTTTATTTTTTTTTGTATTTATAATACGATGACACCACATTTCTTTTTTAAAAAAAAATTTACTTATGTATTTTTAGCATTCATTTTAAAAAATAATTATTTACTTATTTTTAATATTCTTTTCTTTTAAAATTTTGAGTTCCAAGTTCTCTCCATCACTTTCTCTCTCCTACCCCATCTCCCACTGAGAAGGAAAGCAATATGATATCAGTTATGCATGTAAAATCATGAAAAACATATTTCCATATTAGCCATGTTGCAAAAAAAAGCAAGAAAAATAAAGTGAAGAAATGATGTTTCATTCTATTCCATCAATTCTCTCTTGTGAAGTAGATAGCATTTTATATCTTTCAGAATTATCTTGGATAATTGCATTGATCCAAATAGCCATGTCATTCACAACTGATCATCATTAAATATTGCTGCTAATTTGTACAGTGTTACCTGGTTTTGCTCTCTTCACTTTGCATCAGATCATGTAAGTCTTCCCAGGTTTTTCTGAGAGCATCCTGATTGTAATTTCTTATAGCACAATACTATTACATCACAATTATATACTATGCTTTGTTCATCCATTTCCAAATTGATGGGCATACCCATGCTTTCTGATTCTTTGTCACCGCAAAGAGCTGATCTAAATACTTTTGTACACATAGATTCTTTTTTATAAATCTGGGATACAGACCTAGTAATGGAATTACTGGGTCAAAGGGTATGAATAGTTTTATAGCCATTTGAGCATAGTTCCAAATTGTTCCACAGAATGATTGGGCAAGTTAACAATTTCACCCATAGTTCATTCATGTCCCAATTTTTCCACATCCCCTCCAACTCTTGTCATTTTCCTCTTCTGTCATGTTAGCCAAGGTGATAGGTATGAAGGTGGTATCCTAGAGTTGTTTTAATTTGTGTTTCTCTAATCAGTAGTGATTTAGAGCTTTTTTTCATATGACTGTTACTAGCTTTGATTTCTTCTTTTGAAAACGCCTGTTCATGTTCTTTGAACATTTGTCAGTTGAGAAAATGGAGAATTTTCTAACAATAAAAGTCTTCCCAAAATGGAATGGGCTACCCTGGGAGGTAGTGATAGTCTCCAAGCAGGATCTTCAAGACCCTCCCTCCCTCCCTCCCTCCCTCCCTCCCTTCCTTCCTTCCTTCCTCCCTTCCTTCCTTCCTTCCTTCCTTCCTTCCTTCCTTCCTTCCTTCCTCCCTTCCTTCCTTCCTTCCTTCTTTCCTTCCTTCCTCCCTCCCTCCCTCCCTCCCTCCTTTCCTTCCTTCCTTCCATGTGTGAGGACAGGGAAAAGATGTGTACAAAATTGGTAGTTATCAATATGTTCCATTAATGGAGTGAATACCAACATTGCAAAGATTACAGATCTGTTTGAGTATTTGGATATGGTATATCCATACACAAATACATATATATTTATGCATGTAAATATACACATATGTATAAAATATGTAATAATAATGTGGTTCAGTTGTTCAGTCCTGTTCTTCGTGACCCCGTGGACCCATAGCATGCTAATACTGTCCATGGGGTTTTCTTAGCAAAGATACTGGAGTGATTTGCCATTTACTTCTCCATTTATAATAATAGCAATAATGTTACATGTCTTATATGTGCATAATTTATATTACATGTATGCACATATATGTATATCCTTCCTTTCATCTTATTTGTGTGAAAAGGAGACATGCTCTATTTCCAATAACTTAGACATTTCTCGTTCTAAAAGACTTTTTAAAAAACAGCTAGACAATAAGGGGACGGTAATAAGCATTTATTACTTCTTTGTTAATCACCTGTGTGCCTTATACCTTTTAAAAATAATGAATATCATCTCATTTGATCTTCATAACAGCCACTCAAGGTAGGTGCTATTAATTACCCCCTTTTTACATTTGGGGAAAGTGAGGCAGCTAGTAGGTGTCTGAGGCCAAATTTGAACTCAAGATCTCCTCATTCTAGGTCAAGCACTATATCCAGCTTCTTCTGGTTGAACAGAGGATACATATCATCAGCTCAGAGCTTTGGATGCTGAAGGTCATCTATACTTACAGTCCTAAACCCTCATTTTAAAAATGAGTTAACTGTAGACCAGTGAAATTAAGTGATTTGCCTACAGTAACACTTTGCTTCTAGTGTCTAGAGCATGGGTGGGGAACTTGAAGCCTCATGTGGCCTTCCAGGTCCTTGGATGCTGCCTGTTGACTGAGTTCAAGTTTTACAGAACAAATCCTTTTATTGAGGGGTTTGTTCTGTGAAGTTTGGATTCAGTCAAAGGGCCACACTTGAGGAACTAGAGGAATACATGTGGCCTTGAGGCCTCAGGTTCCCCACCCCTCATCTAGAGTGATAAATCACAGGTAGTAGCTTTCATCCTCCTTCCATGTCTTTGATTCCTGGTTATGAGGATAGACATAGATAAGTTAATGGCAGCAGGGGGAAACCCACTGGGAAAGAAGGCACTTAGTTATTTCCCCCTCACTGATAAAAATAGTAGGGGCCCATTAAAACAGAAATAGCTCTTGCCCTGGAAATGGAGAGTTGTGTTGTGCTATCATTTGCCATCATCCAACCTCCTCTTGAGGACCTCTGGTGAGAGAGGAGCCAGAACTCATAGCCAGTAGACAGTAATTTGACAGAAGCACAGCAAATTAAAAAAAAGAAAAGCATTGGCCTTTGAAACAGAAAACCTCCATTCAAATCCAGTTCAGGTTACTTACTACCTGTGTGACCTTGGACAAGTCCCTTTAATAATATTTATGTCCTCAATTCTTTTGTCAGTCTGGTAAAAAACCCTTCCCGGAATGATGTTTTTAAATCATAAATGAAAATACATAGGAAACCCAGCTATCAAAATTCAGTTAGTAAAATATTAAATTAATTCACAGGCCCCCTGTAATCTGTCACTGGGCACCTCATGAATCTGTGGGTCCCAGGTTAAGAGCCTGTGTATTGAATTTTTTTTTTTAGTTCGAAATCTATGTTCTTATGCTAATGTTACCAATTTTTCCATAAAACTAGGTAGTGTGGCATAGTAGAAAGAGTCCTGGATCTCAGATCAAGGGAACTGAATCTCAGCAGCTACTCACTGGCTGTTTGATCTTGTCCTTTAATCTCTGCTTGCTTCATTTAGCCCATCCATGAAGTGAGGGAATTGGATATAAGGTGATCTTTAAGGGCCTTTTAAGTTTTAAATTCTACAGTCCTGTTAAATGGGTTTTTTTTGTTTTGTTTTTGCAAATTATTGTGAGGGAGTATAGGCTAGGTAACAATATATAAACATTTTATCCAAAATATGTTGTCATCCTGAAAAAAATAGAAATATTTGATTTTCTAGTTTTTCATGGGAAAAAAAATAAGAGGAAAAGACCTTTTATTTTCTTTTTAGTAGTTTTTCTTTTTTTTCTGGGTTATTCTAGTCCTAAGTATCTGAATATCATCAGTGGCCACCTGCCCACTTTCTTCATTTTACACCTCAGGATCTTAATTTTGTAATGGAGGAAACTGAGGCTCAGAGATAAAATAACTTGTTCTAAGTTCCATTGTCCTATGTCACGTCTTCTATAAAGAATACACCTGAAGCATTATGCCTGATATATTTTATTGGGGCATGAGACCTGAACTGATTCTGTATCATTTCTGGCCAGTTACCAAGAATTGGCCCATTCCTTGATGTTCAGCTTAACCTATGCCTGGTTGTTTGCAAGGAAGATAATAGAAGTAATCTAAAATAAACCCACGGACCCTTGGATGTTCTGCAGTTCCTAGGTTGTAGGTGATAATATGAATGAGATGATGCCTGTTTAATACTATTCTCATATACAAATTAACTTACCCAGCAAATATAAAAGTAATGTTTTGGGTGGAAGATTTTAGCTTTTATTATAAAGGTCTCCAGTCTAGGAGGGGCTATATTAATCTGAGAAACTCAGTTTTAATATTTTCCAAGTGTTTGCTTTTCCAACAAGTCTTATCGTATCAAAGATGCTTGCCTTTTGGTGATTCTGTTTTCTCTTAAAATCAGTCCTGTGCTTGGGACCAGTCTTTCCAACATGCTGAAAGGCTTGGGAACATCCTGGCATGGCAAAATATCATTAGCGTTACACAAACAGTTCAGACACAGGGTGTGTCATCCCTGCTTCTTTTTCAAGGCTTAGTCCTTGGTCTTCCATCTATGCTCCATCATTTGCCCTTGCACCATCCCTCTGGTTTGTTCAGTGATCCAGTGGGGACTAAAACATCTTCCTATAAATGCCCAATATAATCTTCGACTTGTATTCTTGTTATTAGAAAGCAAGAGGGAAGAAAGGTCAGGGTTTTCGCTGGCAGGCTGTCTGATTTTTTCACTCAGCAATCACATGTTAAGAGGAGCTAGTTCATCTGTCTCCGGGCTTAGGCTTCAACAGCATAAGCTGTCAGACTAACATTGATTGAAGGTGGACGGAGAGGGGGAAGCGCATCTGTCCAATGGCTGGCTTGCCATTGGCTTCTTATTACAGCATTCTCCCCTGAGACACACCCTGCATGCTCATTCACCTACCTCCTCCTCCTTCTCCTCCTCCTCCTCCTCTCCTTCCCTCCCCTTCTTTTCCTACCCCTTCATTACTGATTCACAGCAAGAGGCAGCAGCAGCAGCAGCCCTGCTTGTCACGAATCAAGGATTGCAATGAGCTCATCCTTTTCTCCTTGCAACCTCACAACTGCCTCAGCTTTCTGGCTCCTGCTGCTGCTGTCTGCTCACTTATACACAAACACATACATGCATACACACTCACACCCTAGGCCCTGCTAGACGGCTTTGCTTTTTTTTTTTTTTTTTTTTAAATTTTAGATCTGAACTCTTGTACATTCACTCTTGGCTGTTTTCTTAGCTTCCCTGGCTCTCACTGGTTTATATTTAGATCAACGTTTGCTTTTTGTTTTGCTTTGCCAATCTACTTCGGGGCTCCTGAACACTGGATGGTTGGCTTTTATGGTGACTAGAGTCAAAATGCTCTTCTCAAGACGTTAGCTGGCAATTCCCACTACACTCAGGCGTGTACATCCTTCAGAGGAGACCTTAGATTGTCTCCCCTCCTCCTATAGTTCTTCAGACTGTGGATAGAGAGACCAAGTCTTCTCATTCTGGATACTTACCTCTTACTGCTCATGGAAGAAGGGGTGCCCTGTCCAGCCCCAGCTGCTAAGCTCACACCTCCTGTCAAAAAGTCCCAGGACATGCACGACGAGAGGAGCAAGCTGGTGAATGAGTACGCATGCCGAGTGCTGGAGCTTCTGGGGATGGGCCATCGCCTGTTTGTGCCTCGGCTTCTGGCGGTGAGACCACTTTTTATTGAACTTCATTTTTAGGAAAACTGTCACCTTTTTTGCCTAGGAGAATCCCCTGCAGCCCTGCACGAGGCTTGTGGTTTCTTCTGTTTTCTTCTTTTTACCCACCCTACCTTGAAGGAATTGCTGAATGGCCATTATGCTTCTGGCCAAGGACTGCCAAGGGGCCCCATTCCTGAACCTGGTCCATGCCACTCCTTAATTGGCAGGAGGGGATCATAGCACAGGAGGGCTGAATCCCAAAGGCTATTTGCTTAGAGCATGGAATCCTCTTCCTGGGTTTAACTCCATGTTAGCAAGTGTGTTTCTGTGGTTTGCTACATAGATGATAAAGCAGAATGCACCCATGCTTGATATGAGGAGTTCTGTTATTCATGTATCGAAAAGCTGAATTTAAAAGCCACCATTATAACTAGTCATCTGAACCAGTAACATCATAGGTTGTTTCCATTTAATGATTCTATTTGGTTGCTGACTTGTATTTTGGGGGGGAGGGATGTCTAAAAATACCTGGTTAGGAAATAGTTAAAGATGCTTTTATCTACTGGGACATCTGAACTGAGGATCTTCGAAATGGTCTGAAGCCGATATTTTACAAATGATACTGAGAAGTCTGACTTGTTTATCACTCATATTACCAGATAAGATGGGAAAAAACATATCCTCCTTCCTCCCCACAAAGAGTTAAATTTAAGTAGTAGCAATCAGTGATGCAAGATTATTACCCATTTCCCTTCAGTGGTGTGGTAACTACACCTTGTCACTGTTCTGTCATGTCTACGGTAGTTCTACACCGTTATTTGGTAATTGGACCAGAATAATTGAGTCTGCCTATTTTGCATGATACAACTCAATAGGATTCCAGATTGTTAGACTTCTTTTAGTTGGAACCCTTTCACTGCTGGAGCTATTTTACCCATATCTTGCTGTTGGTTTACCTCTGCCCTCCATCATCCTCCCTGCTCTGCAGCTCTGTAGGTGGATGACTAACAAGTACAAGACCATATTTATTGAAAGATCTTTTTGCCAGAATCCTGTACCTTGTATGTCTTGAGATGGAGACGCTTGGTTGGATTCTCAAATTGTGGACAATTTTAATTTATTTTTAATGCAGCAAGCATTTGAAAAACCCCTTAAATACAAGGAAGACTATGTGCCACATGTTACTGTGTTGGAGATTTTGCAAGGATTTTTAATTGAGATGTGTAATTCCATTTTTATTTATGCAATAAATAGATAGAACCCAGTATGTGTGGTCTTTTGCCCAGTTCAGATCCCTATTGGTCAATTAAACTTCTGTTTTCATGGACCTTAATTTTGTAATTAAATAAGAGATATAGATTCATTGTTTTATTAGAAAAAAATTTTTAAGAAGCATCAGGAACCAGCACCTTTGATCCTTAAGAGTCTAAAGTTATGAAAACCCAGCCAATTTTTGTCATTCTATGGTGGGGAAAGGAGTATTAGTATTTTGGGTCTTGTTATATGTAACCATCTTTTCAAAAAGTATTTAAACTCTATGACCCAGTGGTCTTTGATGTGAGCTCTCCAGCAAACAGAAGGTCCTCCTCTCATTGCTTTCCATATTTTAAGATATTGTAAAGTAAAATAAAATTTGATAGCCAAAGCTTCCCTCATGTTGTTATCTGCCTTTGGGATAAAAGCTTTCTCTAGTTAGCATGTAGAGCATAGTTTGGGTTTCACTCTGCAGCTTTCTGAAGGAAAGCTCCCATTTCCATTCACCTCCCATTTTCCAGCTATGCAGTTTGTCATGGCCAGTTTGGGATATTGTGAGTGTACAATTCTCCTTGCTGCCATCACTTCATATGTGAAGGCATCTCTAGAGATGTATGAGTCTCTTCCACGTGGTTGCGCTTGAGGAAGATCAGGGGGAGAACCATGTTACAATCAGATATTGAGTAACATGACTTTTGGGTTGGGGAATGCTCTTCCTCTGAACTGCTGTCCTCTATAACCTGTGCCAGCAGGACGCTCTGTTGTTTAGTGTTGTCTTATTGAACTGGCTGATGATGTGGGATCAATGGATAATCCTTATAGGGAAGACCTATGAGGGATCTTTCCACATGCAGCATTGTGGTCTCTCTGCCATTAGTCAAGAGGGCATGCACTCAAGTTTTTAGAGATTTACAATAACTCCTTACATTTTCAATCATATTTTGAACATGAATGGGGAGGAAATAAACCATCCTGGAGAAAAGTTTAGTTAATTACTGGAAGGAACCCATTCTCTTATGAAAATTAGAAGGGCAAGCTTTAATTGTTAAAAAAAAAAAAAAGCAGCATAGAAAGGTGGGGATTTATTAATGAATGGCATAAGGCACTATGAATTTGTAACATTGAAATTTATTCATTGTTTAACATTGAAAGTATCCTATCACACACACACTAAATTCTTGTGTGTGGCTAAAAGAAATAACCATAGAAAGGCTCACTTTCTTTTTAGACATAGACCTTAAATTTGAGATTTCGATGTGTTACTTTTTAGAAGTGGGGCAAATGATGCCTTTTAGAAACCACTTATGAAGAAATTAATATTAGATATTTCTCTTCATAAGGGAAGGCTGCAATGGGCAGAATCACCAAACTATATATTACTGTCAAGTAGTAAAAAAAAATAGCAAAACCAATAATCACAACAAAATCCATTCTGTTTTGGAAATTCTGTCACCACTACTATGGTTCAGGCAACTCCCTAAATGCTTGTTGGTCTGGGGATAGCCCTGTTCAAAAGAAAGATTAGAAGTAACCAAGTCTGAAAGTTACACTGTCCTGAGTAAATTTGTAAATCAGTTTTTTGTAAAATTTCATTTTAAGTGCATTAGGTTGGGGGGAGGGAGGGGATATTAGATGGAGTGACCCATTACTTAAAGCAATCCAGTGATAGAGCCTGTTGTGAAACAGTACTTTTGCAGAGTGAATGAATAATGACCTCCTGTCTTTCTGGTCAATACAGATTTTCATGCATTGGATCAGTATAAAATGGAGTATACCTCTATATGTCTGTGCCTTCTCAATTTAGACGATGCTCTACAAATGAACCACAAGGAAATTAACACCCTTTTTGCCTTTTCTTGCTCCTTTTGAATACTTTCTATTGCTCTTTATAACATATCACAGTGATGTAGAGAATGCTATCAGATCTACATTTAGGACTTGTCTTAGACTAACCTATTCATCTAGTCACAAGCCTGACACATAGTAGGTGTGGAATAATAATTTAAAAGGCTTGTTAATGGATTGATTTCTTGTATAATTTCTGCTTAAATATAGGAAAGGGTAGTATTTGAGACTGTCATTGTTAATTACTTTATTATATCACCATTTGATGCCAGATTAGTGATAAGTTTCTGATTATCTGCAAGAGCAAATACAGCCCTTGAAGCTATAAAAAAAGAATGAATAAAACATCTTTCAATTACTTTGACTTTCCTGGTTTTTGTTGTTGTTGTTGTTGTTGAATTATTTCAAGGGTATGGGAATAGAAAGAGAGATGTTAGCATCTTCTAGTTTTAAGATATATCCAGTCTAGTGCCTTATTCCAAAATCATAATAGGCTTTTTCTGAGAGTTGAAGCAAGCTACTATGTTCTTTTCCTTACTAACTTCCTTAGCTCTGGCTAACATCATCTTTTAACATACTTCAGCAAATAAAAATACTTTGGAAAATGAAGAAATGAGTGGGACACCACTTTTTTTTTCACTTTAGAGTACAAATACATACAATGAAAATGTGTAGACAAACCCCAATTAAGTATTTTCCATTTGAAGAACATCCTATTTAGTTTTAATCAATTTCCCTTCCTATGGTGACAATAACTAGAAATCAGTAGTCCAAGAATCAACATAATCTGTTTGAGCTTACTCATCTGGTTGCTGAAATATCAGTCTTTATGTTGTGGGGAATATATTTTAAAGCTCAGAAGTTACTGCCAGAGTGAATCCAGTGTAGTAAGCCTCTGTTCATTGGTGAGGTTGACTGTTAATTCTCATATTATTATAAGATTAATTTTTTGCTCGTATGAATGACACCTGTTGCCACAGTTGCTCCATTACTAATTATTATGTAAATGCCACCCTCTCCAGGGGTCCTTTCTAATTCTGCCTAGCTGCTAGTGCCTTCTTCTCTAAGGTTGCTCTTCACCCACTCTTTATCTTAGCTGTATACTTATTTAGGCGGCTTGGTAGCACAATGGATAGAGTGTCAAACCTGCAGTCAATAAGACCTGGGTTCAGATTCTATCTCAGAGACCTAATGAACCATGTGACCCTGGGAAACTCTATCAGTCTCTCAGTTTAGGTTTCCTCATCTGTAAAAGGGAGATAGTAGCATGTATTTGGCAGGATTGTTACAATGATTAAATGAGGTATTATACGTAAAGCACATTGTAAACCTTAAAGTACTACATAAATGCTCTCTTCACCATCATCACCATCATCACCATCATCATCATCATCATCATCATCATCTTCTCTTCGCCATTCCAATGTAAACTCCTTGAGGTCAGAAACTTTTTTGCTTTTTTTGCATCTCAGGCTCATAGTACTTAATAAATGCTTATTGACTGATTACATTAGAGAGCTGTTATTGTTTTGAGAGATTTTTCTGAGTCTTCGCTGAACAGGTGAAATGAGTTTCAAACAATTTCCTCGGGTTTCTTTTTAGTTGCACTTGGACATGTCTGTAATGTCATTGGTGTGGTTACTTCCTCTACTAGTGCAGATTGGATCCCTCCACACCTTCGCAATCTAAGTGATTCTTATTCATATCTTTGTATAAATCCTCCCCAGACAAACCCCAAAACACACTGCAGGCTGTACCCTAGTTCCTTTGATTTTTCAGGCCTGCCATTGTAGCTGCCAGCTGGTCAGCTGATAGTTTTCTCATTCTCACTGGATTGCTGGTCTCCTTCCTTTTCCTTTAAGATATAGAAAACGCCATGACTTAACTTGGTACTCTACTTTAGATTATATGATCCCCTATTCAGACTGACATTTATTTGATGCCACTTTTAAACATAAAACCAAAAGAGAGTAACTTATTAAAGTATTATTTCTATAAAAGATAGGAGGTACCTCAGATACAGACCAGATTGGATATGGAAAGTTAACCCTTAAGTTGTTTTTTTTTTTTTCAGTTAATCATAGTATGCAGTGACAATACAATGAGAGAGAGAGAGGGGGGGGGAGAGAGGGAGAGAGAGAGGGAGGGAGGGAGGGACAGAGAGAGAGAGAGAGAGAGAGAGAGAGAGAGAGAAGACAGAATGAGTAAGCATTTATTAGTGTTTACTATGTACTAAAGATACAAATGATATCTAGCTAAGGGAGCTAGGTAATGCAGTGGATAGAGTGGCAAGCCTCAATTCAGAACAGTTCAGATTTAGGCTCTAACATTTACCTGAACCAGTCACTTGACCTCTGTTTGCCCCAGACTCTTCATCAGTAAAATGGGGATAATAACCACACCTACTTTCCAGGGTTGTGGTGAAGATCAAATGAAATAATTGTAAATGATGTCGTTATCCTCATCATCATTAAACAAAAGCGAGCAAGACAATTCTTGCCCTAGGTTTTAAATAGGAAACATCAACAAATACATAGAAGAGAGACATAAAGTAGGGCAGGGAACATCCCTGCGAAAGCATGGCGCAGCAGCCATGTTGTAGGGATGGCCAGGAAGCGTCTTAGAGGGCTTGGATCCCGGCTAGAGAAGGCAAAGACTTGCCCATCTGAGTCTCCGATTCAGGCGTGGAACTCAAGGGTTCATGGTAGAAGGGAAATGAGCACATGAGCCAGAGAGCAGAATGACATTATATGGAACTAGAAAACAAAAATTAAAAATAAGTAGCACAAGAAAGAACCTAAAAAGCAGGGCTCCAAACTTTTCTTTTCTCCTAGTTTCTTTCCTCTGTTTTCTTCATTTTCCTTGTCTGTAAAGCAGGGACGCTAATAGCACCTACCTCCCAGGATTGGTGTGAGGATCAAGTGAGATAATTGGACCAACAGTAATCCAAGTGGAGGTAGAGGAGGAATATCCTCTGAGCACCAGGATAGTAGGAAAAGAGCTATTCTAGAGCCTGATGTCTTTTATTCCCTTATTTCTTTTCTCTTTTTTGGGGGGTGGGGAGAGAAGGGGGACAGAAGGGCAATCAGGGTCAAGTGACTTACCCAGGGTCACCCAGCTACTAAGTGCCTGAGGCTGGATTTGAATTCAGGCCTTTCTGACTCCAGGGCCAGTGCTCTATCCACTGCATCACCTAGCTGCCCCCATTCCTTATATTTACCTGAAGAACAAATCTGTATAGACATAATGGACTATAGAATGTGCAGTGTATAGGAATGGGATGTCGATGTCCCGGGCAACTTCAGCTGATGTTTTAGGTAGAGAAGAATTCTGTGGTACCCAAGTTCAGTTAATCCAATGTATAGTCAATGATTGTCCCAGTGATATCTTCCAAATGGGGTATGTTGCAGAAGTGACACCCAAGACAGTACTGAAACTTTTGCAACTACCTTGTGTCCTGCCATGAGTAAGGAGCTGCAGAAAATGATGTAAAATCAGATGGCCGCTTAGGCTTAATTTTTTGTGACCACCACCATTATTAGCTCTGCTCTCTAATTACAGGATTAGGGACCTGATCCAGTTGCTTATGAAATCCTGCACACTATTAATAGCAATTGAATTTTTATTTGTTTCAGTTAAATGTTACTGTAAATTGAAAGGGAAGTTGGAGGGGCTGGAATCCAGAGGAATTTACACTAGGAATAGTAGTAGCAGCTGGGATACTGGATGTTGGTCATACCCCTCCAAGAGCAGGAATATGTTGGCTTTTAAAAAAAAAATATTCTCTTAAACATAGACTTTAAGTTAAATTATCAAATTTTATCAGTGTGTATAATGGAATTTAAGTGACAACATATTTTTAACATAATATGTAGTTTTATGGTCCTCTGGTTTTGACCTTTTATTTCTTTACTCATTCTTTCTCTTTAATAACAGCCACTGACTGCTTTGAAGAACATTTTCTTTTGGTTTATATGTCCTCCATCTGAATCTTATTTTATATTCACATATTTGAAATGAAAATTATTTATGTGTTGTCTTAAAGAAGCATTTTCCATATTAAAATATATAAGCATTTTTTTCTCTAGATGTAAATTTTCTATAATTAACTTAGCAGTAAGGTTTAAGTCTCCTTGGTTTATTACCACAACCGTTTTCCTACTGTTCTAAGTGGAGATAACAAAGTATTGGATAGTTTTCTAGATTTTCTCATTCTGTTTTTAATTTTCTAAACTTCTTATGGAGGTCTTCCTGAAGGCCTAGGATCATGGTTCTATCTTCCCACATCTTCAGAAAAGCACCCTGGAAAGAAAAACAAAAACCCAATGCCATTAACATCCAGAGAAGGAACTGTGGAATTGGAATGCAGAATAAAGCAGAATATTTTCTCTTGTGTTATCTTTTGTTTTGGTTTCTTTTTTCTCATGATTTCTCCCATTTGTTTTGATTCTTCTGTGCACTATGACTAATGTGAAAATGTGGTTGATTAGAATATATGTGTAGAACCCATATAAGATTGCATGCCATCTCAGGGAGGGAGGGGGAGAAAATTTAAGACTTATGGAAGTGATTGGAAAAAACTGAAAACAAATTAATTTTAAAAACTCAGAATTAGAGATTAGCCTTAGAATACCAAAGTCCTCTTCTCAAGACTTTTTCTTTACTCAGAGCCTGTGTCTGGGTACACTTTCAGAGAATGAACTTTCCTAACTTTCATCAGTCACAGGGCAAGCATATTAATTTGTTAGAGCCTTCTCATATTGTTTCTTTGAATGAGATTTCTGGGTGTATGCAATCAATTTTAGCTTATGGCAGAGGATAGGTGTGTTTCCCCAACCAAAGAATGAGTTTAACATCACATCTATCAGATGGGTTAGCATGACAAAACAGGAAAATAATAAATGTTGGAAAAGATGTGGGAGAGTTAGAACACTAATTCATTGTTGGTGGAGTTGTGAGCGGATCCGGCCATTCTGGAGAGCAATTTAGAACTATGCCGAAAGGGCTATAAAAATGTATATACCCTTTCACCCAGCAATATCACTTCTTGGGCTATATCCCAAAGAGAGCATTAAAATGGTAAAAGGACCCACATGTACAAAAATATTTATAGCAGCTCTTTGTGGTGGCCAAGAACTGGAAATCTAGGGGATAGCCCTCAATTGTGGAATGGCTGAACAAGTTGTGCTATATGAATGTAATGGAATACTATTGTGCTGTAAAAAAATGGTGAACAGGCAGACTTCAGAAAAACCTGGAAAGACTTATATGAACTGATGTTAAATGAGCAGAACCAGGAGAACATTATACACAATAACAGCCACAGTGTGTGATGGCTGTTTCTGATAGACTTAGCCCTTCACAACAATGCAAGGACCTAAAACATTTCCAAAGGACTCATGAGGTAAAATGCCATCCACATTCAGAGAAAGAACTATGGCATCGGAATGCAGAATGAAGCAGACTATTTTCTCTTTTGTTATGCTTTGTTTTTCTCATGGTTTCTCCCATTTGTTTTAATTCTTCTATGCAACATGACTAAGGTGAAAATGTGTTTAATAGGAATGTATATGTAGATCCATGTAAGATTGCATGCCGTCTTGGGGAGGGAAAGGGGAGGGAAGGGGAGAAAATTTAGAACTTCTAGAAGTGATTGTTGAAAACGGAAAACAAATAAATTAATAAATTTGGGGGGAAAAGAAAAAAAGAATGGGTTTAGCAACTTTGTAACATTGACTGTTCAGCAAAATATATCATCTTTATAGTTTTTATCATGAATATAGGTAAAAATATCATGATTTCCTTTGGAAATATGTTACAGACATCCAAGGAAGACCTTCTGCAGGCCGACTTTGAAGGTGCTTTGAAGTTTTTCAGAGTCCAGCTTCCAAAGAGGTACAGGGCAGAAGAAAATGCCCGGAGACTGATGGAACAAGCATGTAACATTAAGGTGAGATTCCTGACTTCACATGTAGTTTCTATTTATTGAATAAAGGTGGTATCTGAAGAATGGCAAGAGAACAGGAAAGGAGGCATTAAATTTCCTTGTGAGTTGCTGGGTTTTGACTAGATTAGTGAGGAGAAACGTTCCATTTTGCCTTGGTTTTCTGGTGGTCTGCTTTGTCCTAATAGAATGTACTTTTTTTTAGAGTGAAGGATATATATCATAAAAACATTTAGGTTCTTAAAGATATTTCTGTCTGGTTGGTGGCTACGTGGTAGCTTTTTGTGAGAAACAGCAGATCCAGCTAGTGACAACAGGAAATCAAATACTTGCCCAATAGGTTAGGGCCTTGAGTGGGCTGCTATGATGGTGGTTTCCATAGCAGCAGACTTGATATTCCGCTTTCACCATCTGGCTAAATGGTGATCAGGGCAACAAAAAAGAGCATGCCTATGCTTTACTCTGTGAAGATCAAAAAACCGTTTGAGGACCTAATTATCTGATCTCTGCCTCCATCCATGCCATATGCATTGCTCAGGGAAATCTGATTATATTTGAAAACATACACACACTAATATTTTAAACCTGGGCTAGAATAGGTTTCACATATTTATCTATCTAGGTATTTGGAGTGTTAAGTGGCAGTGAGGATGAGAATGAATTCCTCTAGGTAGCGATGTTCATGCCTTGAACTTTAAAATGATAAGACCTCAAGCTCTCACCCAGTCATAGCCTCTACCTCTATATAAGATGTGCCTAAACTGACACTAGACAGAGTTCTGCATTTACCTGTTGACATTCCATGAGGTTTTTTTAATAATGAATCATAAATTGTTAGTCCTTAAAAGGACCTAAGAGATCATCCAACTCTCATTTTACTACCTAATTTTACACAGGCTTGATGAGGCTTTATATATGTATATGAACATACATGCACATATATGTGTGTATATATATATATATATGTAAACATGCACACATGGATGGATGGATGGATCCATACACAGAAAGGATGTCCCAGAAATCTTAGAAAATCAGGACAGTGTGACTTTTGGATCTCCCTGTATATGTGCAGTGGTGTCTCAGATGAGCCCTGATATTTTGATTGCTGTTTTTCCTTGTCAGTTATTTAATTTCCTCTCAAATTAAGGGAATATTCTTTGTTTTTAACAGTTAATTTATTGCCTGTTTCAGTTGAATACTTTTTACTTTTAAGTCTTTGGTAGTACTGATGGCTAACCATGGTCATCATCTTAGCCTGTGAACTTGTAGTTCAGATCATCCCCTCAGTTGTCAGAAGGCTCGAGGTCTTCCTGGAGGTCTTTGCCATTCTCTGGGTACCACTGCAGCATCTGTTGTCTGTCTTTTATCTACTCATTTATTCTACAGGACAAACCTACTTTTCTTTTTTGATTATACATTTTCTGAGTAACATCTTCTGTATTACTTTATGCACACAGATTATCATTAGCAAATTATTACAACCTCTACCCTACCTTATGCCTCTGAGTTGCTCTTTGGGTCATCTATGGTTTCAGCTCTGTGGGGATAATCAAGAATATCCTGTGGGACAAATTTTAAAGCATTTATCTCAAAAATGAAATGGTGCAGAAATAAAGGGCTACAGTTAAGAATTTTTAAAAGGTATATTTTCAAAGGAAATTTTTCCTCCAAGCGATAGAGGATTAAAAAGACTGAAAAACCAGGAATGCATATCCAAGATTGCCAGAGCTGCAGGGGACTGCTTTTTCACAGTAGAACTGAAGAGCCTTTATAGGGAGTAGAAGTAGCCAGTGATTGCCAAGTGAGGAAAATAGGATTCACAAGAAGTAGAAATCACAAATGTTGTTGAACAGACCTAAAATATGGTTTTAAAAGAAAATGTCCAAGGTAGAAGTGTTTTATGAAGGCTAGGTAATTAATTATAACCAATCATAAATTTGATTTTTGTGGTTATACTTTTCCCCAAGGTATTTGGAGTACTTTCCCACAGGTTATATCTTTTTTTTCCATGTAATATTGCACAAAAATTGGTCAGATGGGGAAATTGAGGGAGGGAAAATGTGAGTGTCATATCCTCATCAGGGATATAGATAGAAGCACTGTAGTTAATAATGGAAGCATGTTTATAGGTAAGGATCAGAGTCAAAAATCATCAGTACACTGGATGATGCTTGCTTATAAGAAGGGGATGTCAGGTACACAGGCAACCTGGCATAATGGAAAAAAACCATTGTCAGAGAGAGTCAAAAGACCTGAGTTCTAGTCCTAGCTCTGACCTTGGTTAAATCACTTACTTCCTTCGAGGCTCAGTTTCCTTATCAGTAAAATAAAGATCATAACTACAGAACCTATCTTTTAAGGTTTTTGTGAGAATGAAGTGGGTTAATATACGTAAAAAGCACATTGCATAACTTAAAGGGATATAGAAACGTCAGCTATTCTTATTAGAGTTCAAAATAAAGATGATTGATGTCTTACAAGTAGGCAAATATTTTGATTGCCAAACTCCTTATTAATAGTCTATTTACAATTAATTTCAGAATTTCCACAAAAGATGACCTTAGAGATCACCTGGTTTAACTTCCTCATATTAGACATTGTAAAACTACCACCCAGAGATTTGCTCAAGTGACTTGCTCAAAATGTTAGTTTTTAATTAAAATGCTTTGTTCTGTCATAGAAAAAGTTAGAAGGAAGACCTAGGTTCCAATCTTGCCTCTAATATATATAGGTTTAGTAATCCTGTGCCAGTCACTAACCTCTCTTAGCTAAAGGCAGCTCCCTAAAAGTTGCAGAAAAGGTATTGACTCAGAGTGGTAGAAGGTTTTCCTCACCCAAGACTTTTCTATATTACTGAATTTATGTCCTCTCTCTTTCATACTTAGTGGACATCTCTTAAAGCTGTCTTAGTAAATAGGACAACCTCACACTTATCAGGATTTCCAAGTTACTGTTTAGAACAAAAGCCTTGTTTCTCTAAGTGTCTACTTAAATGCAAATAAGCACATCTTTTAATTGTTGATTAGCTCATTTGCCTCACTGTATGCATGTTTATTTTTATTCAGTATTATGCTTGTACTGTTCTTTTTTCCAAATGTTTTAGGCTAGTTATGTGAATGACAGATTATTTTAATGTCTCTTTAAATGTAATATTATTCCTATATTTGATGTTATGTGGAAATTTGAAAAGATAACTTAAAGGATAAGTATTTAATAATTAGAAAGTATTGTCTCCAATTTTTGATTCTTTTTTATGGTTAAGTTCCGTGTAGGCATTCTCCAAAATAGAGCTCTGAAATTTAGGAGGTAAATATTACAGAGGGTTGATTTCCCTTGGGTAGAGGCCATATCAGGGATAACAGCAATTAAAAGTTGATAAAATATACAACTCAGCATAGTCTCTGTAATTTTTGCAACATGGGAACTTGTCAAATATTAAACCTAATATATTTTCTTCTCCTGGTAAACGCATTTCTGAGCAAAATAAGCCTTGAAAAATCTATAATTAATGTATGAAAACAAAATATTTCCACCTAAGGATTTCATGTTTAAAAGATTGTTTAGTGATAACAGAAGGCATTTGTAAAGAAGCAGAGGAGAATTATATTTTTTTCACGAATTTAGAAGGTGGAACATGTAGCCAAGGAGGAAGGGAAGGAAAATCATTGATTGTTTGTAGTTGTGAAGAGAAGGCAACAGTCAGCCTTTTGTGTTCTGAGGAAAGAATGTGGATCCACAAGTGTGTCACCAGGAGGAAAAATTGCACAGTACTGGTCAGAGGAAGAAGAGGAGCAGTGGGGGTGGTGAAGGGGTGGGGTGTCTGATTTGCTTCAGAAGGCTAGCCATTTGTTGACCTGACATAAACAGCAGAGATCTGCTGCCTTCCTGGAGTGTGCCTATAAGATATAATAGAGAGTTTCCCAAGGCTTGTCAGAACACAGGCTAGTACTTGCTTCTGATGCTTTATGTAGGGACAGATGTGCAGGAACTCACCATTTAAATGTTTAAGTTCTTGGCAAGAAATTGAAGGTCTTACAGACACAGGTAGTGTTTTCATTACTGCTGCTGATTGAAATTTGGAGCTTTAGAAGAGATCTAATTTGAGGAGTGAATAGCCAGTTGATGGGATCCTGGATCTAGAACTGGAAAAGTTCTCAGAAACCTATCACCCATGTTTTGCAAATGAGGAAAGAGATCAGAGAGGTTATAACTTGTTCAAGGTCACAAAGGGAATAAGCAACAAGAATGGGACTTGAACCCAGGCCCTCTGACTCTAGAGCCAGTATTCTTTCCACTATACCACATAATCTTGCGAAGAAGATGATATCTGAGAAGGGCATCTCGATGTTTGCACTATAGCTTAAAACACAGGACCAACAGACTCTTCACTAGGGTTGGGTGAATGGGGGGGTGGGGGTGCAATATATTATTACCTTTTTATTTTCCCATAGAATCACTTTAGCCTGATGATGAAGATAAAATGGTGGAAAGGTAGTCTTGAATTATCTAAGCAAAACTCTAAGATGGCAGAGGAGGTAGTGAGAATGAAGAGGGAACAGGCAGGGTGGGGAAAGGCAGCATAGTGCCATGCTCCTGTCATTCTTATTCCTTGCCCTATTCTGAAGATGTATTCATAAGGTAGCCTCTTACCAAGAAACATCCCAAACTCTGTTGTTACTGCCTAGTTTCTTTCATTCTCCACAGAAGAATGTATCCTCATCTGGACCTGTATTAATATTGTATTGATTGTATTGTATGTTATATTATTGTAAATTGTATTGATACAGGAGAATCCTATTAGGAAAACTTCCTCCAACAATTGAAATTGGAAACTTTTTTTCTAAGTATGGTCTTGGGGACTTTCCCAGCGCTCTTTAGTAAGGTTATTATTTGCCCATGACCACAGAACTAGTATTTGACCTAGGTCTTTTTGACTCCAAGCCTCTCTTTCCACTGCTTCTTACATTACAATTACTAGATAAAAATTCTTTCTGAAAATGGATCAGCATGGTTTGGTCTTGCCTCTACACAAATCACATTTTTAGTAAAATTTATCTGGAAACTGGTAATAATAATAGTTCCTCCTAACAATGCTCTGTGTCTATATTTGTACACGTCATGGTGTATTTATTTGCCAATGACTTTCATACTGTGGGTAAAACAGAAAATGGAGAATATTTTGATTAAAAAGCAATTTATTTTGCTATTAATTTCTTTTTTGCTAGATGTCATTTACTGCTCATTGTTGTTAATGTGTGGAAACAAGAATGTATTCTCCCAAATAAACTTCCTTGGAATTATCAGTGAGGTCACACAAAAGCTTTTATTCGAGTCTATGGCTCTCAAATCGGTCCTTGCATTTTCAAAACTTACAAGATGTGTTTTTGGTGAGCTGCATCTTGTGTTATTTTCCCATAAATAAAAATTGTTGATTTTTAAGGTTTTAGCTGCATTTGGGAACCTTTACTTCAAAGCTTCACAATCTTTTGGACTGGAAATATTTGTGAAGTCATAGATAGGGATAACGTGGAGGTTCCACTGATAGCCAGTTGCTAAAGAAAGTGAGCAAAGAGCAGATCTGTGGGTCTAAACATATGGACATTTGTACTGCCTCCTTCTTCTTCTAAGCTTCTGCCAGCATTCATTAATTCTCAGGACTTTTTGAGAACTGTGACTTCTTTTTGAGCAGAGAGATCAGAAAATGTCTCCCTTTCCTTAGGAGAAAAGTGAAAGCTCCATTGTATAGATGAATAGGGCAAGCACTAGGCCTTTCCAGACTTCATCAGCCTTGTCCAGTTATTGAGAAAACTAGAGGCCCCAGGCATCTTCCTTGTGTATGCACTTCCACTTTGGTAGACTTTCCTAATCAACTCTAAATATGAGTATCTTCTACTGTCTTCTTAGGGTATCATTGTACCTACTTCAGCTTTTTTAAGTGATCTAGTTTATTCTGTTAGGAATGTTTTCATATTTACCTAAAGTAGGTAGACTAGATATTGATTATTTTATTCCTGGTATATTTCTCATGTGGGAAAGCTCTTTTTTTTAAACCTCATACTAAAGCTTGTATTAAGCTTTCTTGTGACACCATGTGCTTGTTTATGAGTCATTTTCACTTACCCTCAGATGTTTCTCCTCAAATCCTTGTTGCTTGCTTTACCAGCCACCATTTTCCCAAACTTATCCTATCTTGCCATGCCAGGGGCTGCCCCAGTGATGCGTGCCACCCTAGCCTCCTGGATTGTGACTCTGCAGTGTTGCCCTGTCTTGGAAATTAATTTCTTACTCCCAGGCCTAATCTCCCTATTTGGAGATAGGGATGCCTTTTGGGATTGCTTTTTTCTATCATTCTTAATTCTTTTTTGTTGTTGTTGCCATCTGAAAGATCACATCCAGTTTGGAAAAGTGGCACCCCACTCCATACGAACGTGATCCACTATATAAAAGTGAAGGAGATAAATTAGTATGAAAAGTGATCCCTTAATAGAAGTCCTATTATATTTGTGAGGAAAAATATCAAAGTCACAGGTACAAAGTGAAACCCTAATTTAGGTAGTTATTACTGTCTTTGGATTAATTCAACTCTTGGACCCTTTCAGCATATAACTAATAAGTAGGTGTCATACATACACACACACACATTCATTTCCCAAACCTCAAAATAAAAACAACAGAAAGTAATAACCCTCACTTACCTAGATTTTTCTTCAGAGGATCAATTGGCAAGCATTTTTTAAACAGTTACTATGTGCTAGACACTAAAGTAACCTCTGAGGCTACAGAGAAATCCCCCTGCAACCTGCAACCTCCACCCCCCCGGCCCTGTCTCCATCAAAAAAAGATACAAAAAAACCCAGACCCCTACCTTCCAAGAGTGTATGCTCTAATAATGGAGACAGAGAACTAGGTCCATAAAAATATGTTCAGATAGATGGGAGGTGATCTGAAAAAGGAGACATGAACTGGTAGCCTCCTTTGAGTTGAGTCTTGAAGAAAGCCATGGAAATGGAGAGGTGGTAGTGATGGGCTGGGGCAAAGAATTCCAGAAATGGAGAATGGCCACAGACAAGGTCCAGAGACGGATGGGAGATGGACTGTGCTGTTCCAGGAACTGCAATTAGGCTTACTATAGCTATCTCATAGAGTTCATTAATAGGAGGGGAGAAAGATACCAGAAATCTGGAAAAAACAGAAGGTTAAAGGCTATAAAGAGCTTTAGATGCTTAATAGAGGACCTGGATGTAATACGGAGCCACTGGAGTTCATTGAACAAGAA
This sequence comes from Notamacropus eugenii, assembly GCF_028372415.1. Classification (NCBI taxonomy): domain Eukaryota; kingdom Metazoa; phylum Chordata; class Mammalia; order Diprotodontia; family Macropodidae; genus Notamacropus; species Notamacropus eugenii. The sequence goes on along the minus strand of NC_092873.1, from coordinate 471,722,696 downwards.
GAGTGATGTTGTCACATCTCCAAAATCAGCTTGGCAGATTGGATATATGGAATTAGTGAGACTGAGGTGTCAAGGATGACCCAAAATCATCCTGAATGCCTGGGAGGATGGTATTGCCCTCTGTAGTAATAGGGACATTCAGAAGGATTGAATGTTTTAAAGAGAAAGATAATGATATCTGTTTGGGGGTATTTTGAGTTTGAGATACCTACAGGATATCCATTTCCAGATGTTCAAAAGGCAGTTGTAGATGCAGGTCTGTAACTCGGGAGAGAGACTGGAGATGTATTTATTTGAGAATCATCTGTATAGAGATAATAACTGAACCAGGTAGAACTGTGGGATCATCAAATTGACATAATAAGAAAGGTGAAAAAAAGGAGGCCCACATGGAAGTAAAACACTTGGTCATAGTGACAAAATCCAGGGTATAGCCATTTCTGTGTACAGCTGAGGTAGAACATAAGAGTAGTTCATGGGAATAGAGTAGATTGAGGCAGTGGAAATGAATGTATTTGATGTACATGTGTATGGGTTAAGAATGCAGACAGGAATGGGGAAGAAAGATGGGGAGTGAGGCACTGAAGTCATTGGGGAAGGAAGGAAGGAGAGTGTCCTGGGGTTGCTAGATAGCAGCCAACAGGATCTCCCTTGGATGATGAATTTGAATAGTGTGAACCCCCATGGAGGAGAGGCTGCTGAGTGATGTTACAGGAAGAATCTGGAGGTGGTGTGGGAAATGGAGTATTCCAATTCCCCCACCTCCACCGGTGAGTTCAGGGCTGTGAGTAGCACTGCAGCAGTATTGGCAAGGGTGAATAGTATGTGGAAGGAGTGATCATGAGTGAGCCAGATCTTAGTGAGTGACAGAAGTTGGAGAAAAGAAAATGTTTAAGTTGAAAAGAAGTTTGTTATCTATTAAATAGATGTTCCAGAGAGCCCAGGGGAAGTGTGGGGGGGTGCGGTGTAGATCTGGAGTAGGACATTTGGAGTATGCAGTTCAGGGAGACAGGAATGAGAGTGGGGAATTCTGGGATGCGGAGCAAGGTTTGTACGTTTGTGGCCCAGTGTTAACAATTACTGGAATGGGGAGAGGATAAGAGAGCAGGAGTATGTTAATCATTGAGGAATTAATCCAAAGAGTATCAATGGCTGAAAAGAGATCCATTGAGGGAAGCAATTAATTAGACTGTTCCTGTTTTTCTTTGGAGGTCCAACTTAGTAAAAAGTTGTGTCCTGTGAGAACCAGGAGACCAATCTCCTGGCAGGAAGGACCTGCCAAAGGTATGGTTTGAGGGAGTTTTGTTAGGAGGCAGAATCTGGTTGTTCAACATGGGGTCAGGTCTGAAAAAAGTCTCCAGAAAACTGGAGAACTCTCTGGAGCAAAAAGGCCAGAGGTGAATGATCTAGAATGATCAAGTCTGACACAGGGTTCCCTGGGCAAAGACAGAACCGGGGAAGTGGTTGACTTGAATGAGGATTGGTGCAAAAAGCATAGAAAGGCAAGAATATCCAAGGGAAGTAGCTAACCCTTGGTGTCAAATTCTGCAGAGACATCCAGAATGATCCAGATGGTGAATAGGCTATTGGATTGACTAAGCTTCTTTTCTCCAGGTTCACCAGGGACCACATCCAGTGACTCTTTCTAGCTTCTGATTCTCCTTGGCCTCTTCCTCCTCCACACCCTTCCCTCCCATGTTTTCCATGAAACTTGATTCTCTTGCTTCTTGCACCCCAAGATGGAGCCTCTTGTCTTTTTTACTCATTTCTCTCCTTCTATATGAAGTAATTTATTTCTACTTTGAAGAAATATATGGGCTAATAATGATCAGGGTGATGTCAGCCTCAGCAGTATCTTGCCTGGGTAGAACAGAGAAAATTTGGGGCTTTACAGTCTCCTGGGAGTCACCTCATAAAGCAAACTATAAGATTATCCCTTGTGAGGTGAATTGGATGGTACTCCAGGGAGAGGAAAAAGTCTCAGCCAAACCTGTGGATGTACATTCTGATTTCGAATTTAGTCCCATATCTCCTGAACCATCAGAGTAATTAAACATCAAGGCAAGTTATCAAGAGAAATTTCTGTCCCTGGAAAGCTTTAGGAATAGATGAGACATCATCTATCTTAGTTTATAGACTAATTTGCTCAGAGACAAGGGGATTAATTACATGACCTGGAAGCTCTATCATTATGATCATATTATTATATGATCAGCCTTCCATCATTTAAACTTTTTTAGCTTAGTAGAGTCTCCATTTTCCAAAGTGAAAATGACTGTGATAAAATTGAAGTAAAAGCCATCTCTGATATCCCTTACTTGTTGATATTATTATACTGGAAAGCATGGGGATGACATAGGAAGAAGGGATACTGCTCAAAATGGTGGTAATGCTAACCATAGCATCCCAAGAGGGCCTGCTGGGTGGTCCAGTAGAGAGTGCCCGTCCTTGCGTCAGGGAGTCTCATCTTCCTGAGTTCCAATCTCGCCTCAGACACTTAGCAGCTGTGTGACCCTGGGCTACTTACTTCACCCTGTTTGCTTCAGTTTCCTCATCTATAAAATGAACTGGAGAAGGAAATGGCAAATCTCTCCACTGTCTTTGCCAAAAAAAAAAACCCCAGATGAAGACACAGAGAGTAAGACACAACTGAAAAACGATTGAACAACAGCAGCAACCACCACAAAGTTCCCAAGAAGTTAAAATCTAGTTGTACATTGGCATTCCTTTTGTGGGCCACTTGCAGCCTGGGTGTTTGACGCCCCTGATGTAAAAAGTCACCCTGATCGCCCAGCTTCTCATACTTTCTCATAAATTTAAACCAAGCCGAAGAAGAGGCATTAGTGTCATGCCCAGACAACAGAATATTTAAGTTGCTTAGATGTTGTTTTCAATAAACTGTCATGGAAACCATCTGATTCAGCTGAATATTTTATGCATGGTGGCAGTATATTAGTCAGCTGTCATGGTCACTGATGCACAATGGAGGTTCTGAATTGAGAATGTTGCAGTGTGGTTTAAAGGTCATCAAGCTAATAGCCCCCAAAAAAGAAGAAAAAAGAAGGAACCTAAAACAACTCCAAAAGACTCATGATAGAAAGTGCCATCCACATCCAGAGAAAGAGATATGGAGTCTGAATGCACAGTGAAGGAGATTATTTGCTCTCTCTCTTTTTGATTTGTTTTTTATTTCTCATGGTTCTTCCCATTTGTTCTAATTCTTCTGTAGAACATGAGTAACGTGAAAATGTGTTTAATAAGAATGTATGTGTAGAGCCTATATCAAATTGCATGCTGTCTTGAGCCAGAGGGTTGACAAGGGAGGGGAAGAAAATTTAAAACTTAGGGAAGTGAATGTTGAAAACTAAAAATTAATTAATTAAAGTGTGTGTGTGTGTGTGTGTGTGTGTGTGTGTGTGTATGTATGTATGTCTGTTTGTGTTACTCCCCTTCAGGGTTAATGGCTGTTTCTAGATCATGTCTTGTACTCTCCCACCACTGTGCATTTGCCTTGGACAACTCTCATGCATGAATGATGAACTCACGCTTGGTTTTTGCCTGTTGAAATACTATTCTTCTTTCAAGCTCAGCTCTGCTGCCAAATTCTCCATGAAACCTTCTATGATCTCTACCCCCCTTTTTGCCTCCCCCACAACAACAGTGACCACAATACAACAATGAAGCATTTTACCTTTCAAATTTATCTAGAGAACTTGGTCCACCCTGTGTTATACTTATTTCTGTACCTCTTATTTTCCCTCCTTGAGGGCAGACGTTGTCATTTTTCATCTTAACAAGTAGATGAATAATAAATGTTTGTTGAATTTAATTGAACAAGAACAATTTTCAAAATGTATCTACCTAATTGTTCAGTTGGGAAGTTTTATGATTAGGATGATAGGATCAAGGTTCAGAGCTAGGAGGGAACTTCAAGGTCATTCTGTCCAACCCCCTCATTTTATGGATCAGGAAACTGAGGTCCAGATAAGTTAGGTGTCTTCTTACCCAAGGTCACACAGATAGTAAATGCAATAGCCAAGATTTAAAACCTGTCTTCTAATTCCAAATTCTGTGTTCTTCCCATTATGCCATGCTTCCTCCTAAATTATCCTTGACCCCACTTAATCTGCTTTTTCTGAAGATAACTTTAAACTCTGCCCTTTACCATTTTCATCCTAGCAAGTGTAACTAGCGAACCTGTTATGGTTTGTATTATTCAAAATGAAATCTGATTGGAGTTATTTATCTTCACCTTCATCTGCCTGTCATGGTGTGCCATGAGTAAAAGATCTCAGCTACTGAAAGAGCTCACTGTATATTTAAATCACGAAATCATCAATCATTTATTAAATGGTCTGTTATGGACTCAACACTGTGCTGAGTTCTGGGGGAACAAAGACACAAGTGAAGTAATTCCTTCCCTCAAGGAGTTTGTATCCTGATGGACACATGTAAATATGTCTGGAGCATACTATGAATACCGAGTAATTTGGGGAGAGAGAAAACTAGGATCTATTGGGATCAGGAGAAGCTTCATGAAGAAGTTAGTGCTTAAACTGAGTCTTGAAGGAAATTGGAGGTTTTAAAAAAATGGATGTGGTAAAGGTATTTCAGCCATCAGGGATAACCCATTGCAAGGGCTCCTAGAGATGGGACCTGGTGTTGTATGTGTGGTACAGCAAGAAGGCCCATTTGGTTTAAATGGAAAATGTAGAAAGAGGAGTTCTATTTTACAGTACCCTTTAGGAAGGATAGATTGGGGCCAGGTGGCATTGAACTTCAAGCAGAGGAGTTTATATTTTATCCTAAAGGGAACAGGGGACCACTGGACTTTATTCAGTAGGAAAGTAACATGGTATATCTTTGAGTTAGGAAAATTATACATGAGGAGAGTAAAACTTTATCCTTTACTGATAAATAGTAATTAAATTAAGAGATCTCTCATAAGACCTAAGTCTTAGTGCCTTTTCTTTTAGAACAATCTAGTATTTTATTGATGAAGATGGGGAGAAGATTGTGGCAAATGTATTATCTTTCAGTATTGGGGGATAAAGAAGTGGATAGGACAGCAAAAGGGGGGGAATCTAATGCTTTATCCTTATTTAAATAAAAAAGCTAGATAACTGACAATATTTTGTGTAATAGCACTATTAACAAATTATTGATTTCTAGGGAAACATATTAGTCAGAACTTGCTTAATGGATATTTGTTACCCTCAAGAGGAAGCCAACTAATGTCACCAGGTGGTCCAGACTGGTAATCAGAAAGTGAATCCAGACATCCTTTCCCACACAGATATAGTTGGTAATTGGATCAGGCAAGCTGTTTCCTGTGATCCAAGTCAAACTTCCCTGATGCCTCAGATGAGAGATGTCAGACCCAACTCTAGCTTTCACCAGCCATCCCTTACACATCACTGCGGTGAGCAGGGGGTGATGAGGAGAGAAGACAGATACATGATTGCCTAGCTCCATCTTTTCTGTTCCCACAAGGTACTGCCCCACTGTGTTTTTTCTGGCTCTTCCCCATCCCTTGTACTACTGTAGGCTCACAGAGCAGAGGCCTTCTGGTCTAACCCTCTCATTTTACTGATGAGGATGAGGCCCAGGGAGGTTAAGTGACTTGCTAACATCACACAAATAGTGAGCATCCAGAGACAGTACTAGTCGCTTCTTAAAATTTCTCTGAATCCCCAAGTCCACTTTTTTTGCTAACCACATAAATTTGCTTTCTGCCTTCTGAATCTGTATAGCTGATTTTAATTCAAAGTGTTGGTAGTAAATGTTTCCTAAATATTGATTTTCTTTTGTATTATTTTACTTTCATCCTTCCCTTCTTCAATCCCCCCAAAACTGAAAATCATTTAAAAAAATTAGTGTCAGACTTCAGTCACATTATCAAGTCCATTGTACTTCAGCATGAACTTATTAAAAAGATACCTACTATATTTGATCCTCAAAGTGATTTTAAAAGTGATTTGTGTCTACCTGAACTTGCTGATGATTTACTGTACCAATTGCTGATAATAATGAGAAAGATTGATCTTCTACAGGCCAAATCCCTGTGGCAATAAATTCCACAGGGCAATCATATTTTTTCAATAGTGAAATTCATGATAATAAGTATACAGCTAAAAAGTATTCCCAGGCCACAAAGGCTGAATTTGCAATTGAACAGTAATGCTCGAAATCCAGTAAAAGAGGAGACTACATCCCCGAATGCAAATACTTATTTGTGTAAAAGAGGAGAATACACCCCCTAAAGCAAATACTTATTTGTGTTGCTTTCCCAAAAATGTAATATAAATGCATATACCTTTATCCATTACTTTTGAATTTGTGTTGTTTTGCATGCTGATGTGTGCATTGTCTATTGGTTACTGTTTTCAGTCAATAAACATTTATCAAGCATGATTACATTGAGAAAATAAATGGATTTTGTGGGGAACAGAGGTGAGTTAGGGTGTCTGGGTTTTGTAAGGGAACTTGAAGGACAATTTATATGTATTTAGAATGCATTCTGTCCCCTTAGTTCTTCCTTTCCCCTTAGCTCCTACCAAAAAATTCTGTGCAGATGTAAACCTTTAATTCTGCCTTCTTACTGTTTAACATTTTCAGCCAAACTCATTCTGAAATATGGAGATAGTGGGGAGCAGGGGGGGAAATTTGTTCTAAAATGCAGCCTTGGGGAGTATTACCAAAGCATGTTTTACTAAGTCTCTCATGCTATTTTTGTGGAAAAGATGACCAGACAGTAGGACACTTAGGTAGCTTCAGAATTAGCTAAATGGCGGATTTTAAAAGGCAGTCATTAATTGTTGGATATGAGATTAAAAGATCTCTATGGTTCTGGGTCAGGCCCTGTTTTGTCTGACATTTTTATAAGTTTTTTTAAAAGTATAGATTATGGCACAAAGTTAGAAGCCATAGTGAACAGATGAATGGCAGAGACAAGATTCCAAAAGATCTTGGAGGGCGAGAAAATTGGATCATAGCCAATGAGATGATTCAGTAGAGATTAAATGTCAAGTTTTATACTGGGGTTCAAAAACTCTGCATCAGTATGGATGGGTAACAATTTGAAAAAGATCTGGAGATCTTAGTGAATTGTAAGCTCATTATGAATTAACAGTGCAACTGGGCAAGTCACTTCACTTCTCTGCCTTGTTTGCCTCACCTCTAAAATGTGTGTGGGGGTGGGCAGTAACTTGATGGTCTGTAGGGTCCTTTTCTCTAAATCCATGATCCTAAATGATCCTCTGCTTTTATGAAGTCCAAATTGCTCTAACATCAGAAGTCCATTCCATTTCTGGTTTCTTTGGTTCTATATCTACATCCCCAACAAATATCACATGCCCCGAATCTCAAATAGCAACCTGGAAAGAGATAGTGATAATGTGCTAGAATAGGGCAGCTTCTCCCTACCCCCCTCCCCCTCCAATCTTTGTAGCCATTGAATTAACCACTTAAAGTGTTTCTCTTGATGGGATATAAACTCCTTGAGGATGAGAATTGTTTTATTTTTCCTTTGTTTCTAGTTCCCTAGCACCATATTTATCAGTTGATTGATTGTAGAATTGGATTGTGAGTATTGATAAATATTAATAACATGTAACAATATAGTATTTCTAAAAAGTATTTCAATACTGTTGTTCTTTAGCTGCAGGGGGAGCTTAGTAGTAGTGATGTTGTACATGCTATTTTCTCATCTTCAGGCATCACTGTTATATAGATAGGACTTCAGACTACTTTGAGGAATAGTTTTTGTAGAAAATCTCAGTGTAAACACATCAATAAAATGAATAAAACACTGCAATTCACTGGGCCTGTGGACCCGGACAGAGTTTGTAATTTGGAATTTTTCATGATTGTTCCATAAGATTTTGACTCACATTTGGCAACTGGACTTGCAGTTTATTCATTCTAAAAAACATGGTGCTTATAAACTGAACAAAGAGTTGTGAGCCATGGAGAATGTGACTTTTCCTGTTACAGGATTTCTCAAGGTCATAGTTCTCTAAGAACCAATCTGAAGCTCAGGTTTTGTATGCACACATTGGCAGTAACGAAGTGTTAGGGGGTCAGCCCCTTTTCCTGTGGAGAAAGCCTTGCTCTCCCGCTTTTAGAGGCATATGGACAGGCTGAGGCAAACAGATGTCTGGCACCCTAGCAGGCATCTCATTGTCTCACTTCAGTTGACAGGCTGAATTGTACTACAATAACCTGGTGATGAAGGTATGAATCTTACCTTCATTGAGATAAAAAACATATGCTTATCCATCCAAGTCCTGGTCAACTTCATCAGAGATTAAACTTAAAATCACTCATTTTATCTCCATTCTAGTCTAATGTGCTTGGTGATTTCTCAGACTCTTCCTAGAATCATAGAACCATAGGTTTTTAGAGGCAGAAGAAGCCTTAGGAATCCACTTCTCTTATTTTATGAATAAAGAACTGAGAACTGAAAAACTTAAATAGCTTGTCTGTAGTCACTTGACTAGTAAATGACCAGATCATAACTACAGTTTGGATCTTATGAGTCCACCCCACCACAATAGATGTGAGATTCTTTAGTAAACTAACCTGTCCCATTCATTATTAAATTTATTATTTATTATTAAATTATTTTTTTAAATACTCAATTTACAGTTATTCTCAGTTCAGTGGTCATTTATTGTGTGTTTACTATGTATACACAAGGAACTATAACAAATCTTGATGGGAGTGGCCAGTAGCCTGGAGAATGGGATTTTGATAGGATCAATGGCGGGAAGTGTAACAGATATTTGGGTATAGTGATAATGAAAAGCTTATAGGCCTCAAAGAGACTCCCAGATTGAGTAGGAAGATTCAAGGAGAGTTCAAGGAGGTTTCCAGAGTCTGCACCCCATCAATGGACATGTTCCTCAGAGGGGAAATAAGAGCTTTGTTGTTAGTCCATTCCCCACCCCTACAAGAAAAAGGAGCTTTTGACATAGGAAAGACAGAGGAGTCTACTTCTGCCCATTGCAGAGAACTAATATGAGGCAGGCAGGTTCTAAGGAGGAGCCGTGCTCCCATGAAGGCTATGTGACCAGGGAGAGACTAAGTGGAAACACTCCTTCCTAGCAATAAGTGAGGAAACCCAGCCTCACCAAGATGGAGAACTTCCTTTAACCATTGGCTAATGACTGTGCTTCAGAGAAAGGAGTTAGGAGACAAGCTGAGACTCTTACCTCCTATAAGGATAAAGAAGTGATGCCATCTCAGTGCTAGATGCCTCAAAACCCAGGGCCCTGCACCAGAATTGCATCCCACAAGGCCAAGTCCAGCTTTAGATCAGAAGTGCCAGTCCCAAGGAGCAGGCTGAGGGCCTAGACTTAGAAGTAAGACTACAATGAGGCTTACTGGAAAGGAGTATCTCAAAGATATTTGGAGCCTTTTTAAACTCAAATTTGCCTTGTGCTTAAAATCTTGAGCTTCCTATTTTGTTTCTCTTTCTGTTCAATTTAGAAACCTGTCTTAAGCAGTGATTGACTATGTTTTGAAATTGTCTTCTGTTTTCCTGTATTTTTGTGTTTCTGTTGCTTTGTTTTGTTTATATTTGTTTCTTAAGGAAATGACTCTTTTTAAACCTGTGTGTATGAGGACAATATGGCCCTAATGACCAGATCATTTGGTGGCCCCAACCTTGACCAGAACAGCCCCTAGACCAAGAGAGGGATGGACAGGGAGTAGGAGCCGGGTTATGCTGGGGGACTTAATCCTTTCCTGTCTGAGTTTATCTCTCCCAGGCCCAGTTCAGATTGGTTACATTTTTGTTTTATCTAATTGCAGATTGGCAATCTTAGGGTGATCCTGGAGAGGGTCAGCAGTTTTTTATTTTTTTATACTGTTCTCACAACTTTTTTTTCCCCCATCAGATGAGTCTTAATGACCTGTTGCTTCCTGTCTAAATATTTTCTTATTTCTCATGGAGGAATGAGGTCTTTTCATTTTGAATGCCACTACGAAGACAAAAATTTAATTCACAGAGTGCATGTACAGCCTTGGTGTTTAAAATGGCAGGACAGTAGTTCCCAAGTATTAGTGTAATGGAATGACATGGAAAAATTTATCTTCATTTAATTTATCTAATTATGTGCTTTTTGATAAGGAAAAATAAGAAGATATCTTCCTTCTGTCTCACTGTGGTTCCAATGGCAATTCTGTCCAGGACTGAATAGGTAGCTTGTTTTTATCTGTTAGACACTACAGTTTCTCTTAATTAATTTGGAATTTCTGTTCTCTGCTATGAAACAATCTAACTTTTGTGAGTATGCATATTCCTAGAGTGTTTTTGCATATGAAGATCCTCACAATGCTTTGTAAACTGGGACATGTTGATTATTACTCAGAGTAACTGGTACAAGCAGATGTGTAATAAAATTCCAACTTGGTGCAGAGATTTCAGGATAGTAGAATGATTCACCGAGTGCACATTGTGTCAATAAGGGAAAATTCAGCAATTTGGACTCCAGTGTTTAGGAATATTTAATGCAACACACATTGAATGCCTGTAGTCCTTGGGTGATATAAAGATAGATTTATTTTCATTTCTTTCCTTATATATTTATATATATACTTGTCTTCATCTTGAGAATATAAGTTTCTTGCCATTACATGTTGTTTCACTCTTCATATTTGTGCCCACAGTGCCTTGCACATGGTACGCAATTAATAAATGTCTGTTGGTCGATTGATCAACATAGATCTTGCCCTTAAGGGCTAATTAGTTTAGCTGAACAATAAAATGTGGTTATGTAATATATAATTATTTCATGAGATAGCGCACAGTGTGATGAGAGTTTAAAGGCAGGGGGACTACTTCTGATTATGGGAGTCAGGGAAGCTTACATGGAATAAGTCGCATGTGAGTTGGGTAAATGGTAAAGAGGATTTCAGTTGGTAGACAGTTATAGAAGTAGGGCATTCCAGTTACAGAGAATGATCTGACAAAGGCACATAGACATGAGGACATTTTGGCAACTAGAGAGTGAGATTAGTTCAGCAGGTGCTTAGGACACATGGTGGACTCTTTCCTTTCCTGTATCCCATATATTCAATCTGTCATATTTCACATCTGACCCCCTTCTCTTCACTCACACAGCTACCACCTTAATACTAGTCTTCATCATCTCTTGCCAAGGTTATTGCAACACCCTCCTAAACTGGTCTTCTGACTTCAGATCTTTCCCTCCTCTGACCAATTTCCCACAATGATGCCAAAGTGATTTTCTTCAAGCACAGATCTACGTAGGATCCTACCTTTGTGTGTGTGATTTTCAGTGGATTCTTTAAAAATGACTTTTCTACAACCTAAGATGGATGTTACATCTGGCCTGGCTTTCCTCATCTTCTCTAGGATAAAATCTGAAATGGAGCAGTTACTCCCTCTCAAGATTTTATCATTTTCCTTTTTTTTTTTTTTTGACTCCATAATGCTCCCCCTCTCCAATTCATATATTTCTTCTCATGAGTATATATCTTCTTATATAATACTACCTACTCCACTGCTTTCTTATAATCTTTGCTTTCTGAATAAAGTATATCTTTCCAGAGTCATATTCCAGTAATAAGCCCCATCCTAACGAATTTCACTGCTATCGAGGTTCATTTTTGCCATCTGACAGCATCTGTGGAGCTGTATCATCTTTGCTTGGAGCAGAAGTGTTAAGCCTGGTGATATTCCAAGTACCTTGGAGTGAGATTAGAATATGACTGGGAAAGACTTAACAAAATAAATAAAAATACAGTAGAACATAGATAATGTTGATATGACTTTCTAGGTTAGTAGGTGGCCTGCAGGGATCCATATTTACTGTTTAGAAGACCACTTTCTATTTGGGTTTGTCATTGCTACCATAGAGGACAAGTTGCTGCTGTTTTCTCATAGCATTGAGCTCCCTTCTTCTTAGAGAGAAATTCAAATATGCTTTTTGGCTTAAAGCATGCAGCTGTCTTTCTTCTTGTCTTCTTCTGTGAGATATATTTTTCTACCCTCCAGCCTTCAGACACTGGTCAAGATTTCCTTCTGATTTTTCATGGCCTTTTGTTTTCTTCTGAATTTCTTAGTAATTATGAGTTGGTTTTTTTTTAATTTTATTTTTAATTTTTAGCTTTCAGTAGACACTTCCACAAGATTTTGAGTTCCAAATTTTCTCCCCATCTCTCCCCTTTGCTCACCCCAAGACAGTGTGCATTGTGATTACCCCTTCCTCCAATCTACCCTCTCTTCTATCACACCCCTACCTTCTATTATCCCCTTCCCCTCTATTTTCTTGTAGGGCAAGATAAATTTCTATGCCCCATTGCCTGTATATCTTATTTCCCAGTTGCATGTAAAAACAATTTTTAACATTCATTTTTAAAACTTTGAGTTCCAACTACTCTACCTTCCTCCATCCCCACCCATCCTCACTGAGAAGGGAAGCAATTCAATATAGGTTATACATGTGTAGTTGTGCAAAGCACCTCCATAACAATAATTATAAGTTGTTTTAAAGGCCTATTTACATAATTGTTTTTCCCCTAGATTAATAATAAAATGAACTTATTCTCCCTATGCATACTTTAGATAAAAACTGACATTTATATATCACTTTAAAGTTTTCCAGGCACTTAACATTCCTGTATCTCATCTGAGTGTCCAAATACCCCTGAAATGTAGATACTACAGCTAAATTATGGGGGTCAGGCTAAATAGGTGATTCAAAGGTATCTGAAAGAGCAAGGATAAGTTAACTTTTCTATGAAATTAATATTTTTGGCTGATGATCCATATTTGATTATATAGTAGAAGTATGGTGAATTGGGTTCTGATGCAAGAAGAACTACTAAGAATGCTAAGTGTTCGTGTTATGTTCAACTCTATTACCATGTTGTCTTCCTTTTAGTCATTCTGGCTTTTGTACCTACTGATAATATTGCAAAATTGGTGCTATCATGGACTGTTTTAATTAGCTTTCATGGCACATAGATAAAATTTTCATGTGAAAACAGCGATTTAGATCTTAAGTTAGTATAGTATTTGAAACTTTCATGAATTTCTAAGCAAGAATTCAATTAGCACATATTTCAGAAACTTACACTATACATATATTAAAGTCTCTTGAGATTCAAGAGTGTTGTAGAGAGGTAGCCCTATTCAAAGCCTAGCAAAAATATCCCCCTCTTATTTGTGCATTATAAGATCTCTGCATGATAAGAAATGAAATGAATCCTTAAAAAAGCCCCCAACATAAATTGCTTAAAGTTAAATGTGATTGTGAATATGTTTGGGGTCAATAGATGCCAAAAAACCCATCTCGGTGCATGATTACTATTATAAATATTTTTCCATTAGCTACTTGCAGTTCAGGAAATGGATTAGAACCTTAATGACCTAAGCAACCAGGAAATGAGCAATATATTTATAGATTCTACCTCTGTATTTAAAAGCAAAAATTTTGCCTGTTAAGAATTCTGGCTCCTGGTAACTTAATGTAAACTGTCTTCTTAAATACTTTAGCTATCTTACCTCCAAGTAAGATTCTTTCTAAAGGCTCCTTTTCCTAGGCCTTTTTTTTAATTTTTAGCATACATTTTCAGCAAACTGCCAAGAGAATTAATTACCAGAAACTTTGTTGAGGAGTTGAAAGTATATATGGCGGTAAATGGTTGTCAAATGTATGCATCACTAGATAGTCAGTTCTGCTATAACATAACAAAAATGTGCCCCCAAAATACAAGGCTATACAAAATCACATAGTACAAACCACAGAACTTATGAAGAAAATGAGTTTAAAGGTACAATGGCTTAAAGACTTTATCTGTAACACATAAAAAAAGATAAAAACAATAAAAATGGCAGACCAGTTAACATGTAGAATGAGTAAGAAATACATAAATTCTCTAGAAAATTCCCATCCATCTGGTGTTGGGCAGTTATGCAGGCTGCCTAGAACAAATTGGGCAGATCTATCTCTGGAACTCTGGCCTAAGGCCGTCGTTGAAGAAGGTTGGAGGTAGGAGGGTGCAGATTCATTCATCTCCACTCACAGCCTTTATTGTAAATATACAATAAATATGGAAGATTTATAAACATGGAGCTTTAACTTGCCAGAGACCTAAAGTTTGCTCATGGAAGTAGGCATTGAAGGACTATAGTTTATGAGTTATTGTAAAATGATAACATTTTCAGCATTCTTGCTGTTTCTCAAGGAAGAAAACATGCAGAAGCTTACTCAAAATCCAAGTTATACTCAAAATATTCCTTAATATATCACTGGAAAAAATTTGTGTTTTTGAAACATGAGTTACAGCAAAACTGACTGCAGGTTAGTCTGTCTTCAACTCTAGGTTAGCACTACTATGAATGGTACTCAGTTGGCCACTCCTTATCTGATTCTATGTACTCTGTCCTGCCTTCTCTGTAATTTAGCCTAGAAAGCCAGCTAGCATGACGTATGACTTTATATCCAGGGGCCCACTGTGAAGTAGATCCTCTTCTCTAGTTTGGGCCTGACTCATCCTGTGCTCAGGGTCCTGTCCACTTTGGGTGGCAAAAAAGCTGGACCTGTTAGATCCTATCTAGATTCAAGGGAAAAGAATATTGATTATAAAATAATCTGATTTATCCTCTTGAATTTCATTTAACTTGACAAGGCATGGTGATTTTATTTTTTTTATTTTTTTAAAATTTATTTATTTAACTTGTAACATTCGTTTTCACAAAATTTTGGGTTCCAAATTTTCTCCCCATTTGTCCCCTTCTCTCCCCCCGACAAAACACTGAGCATTCTAATTGCCCCTATCACCAATCTGCCCTCTCTTCTATCATCCCTCCCTTCCTTTGTCCCCATCTTCTCTTTTGTCCTGTAGGGCCAGATAACTTTCCATACCTCTTTACCTGTATTTCTTATTTCCTAGAAGCAAGAACAGTACTCGACAATTCTTCCTAAAACTTTGAGTTCCAACATCTCTTCATCCCTCCCTCCCCACCCATTCCCTTTGGAAGGCAAACAATTCAATATAGGCCATATCTGTGTAATTTTGCAAATGACTTCCATGATAGTCGTGTTGTGTAAGACTAACTATATTTCCCTCCATCCTATCCTGCCCCCCATTGCTTCTGTTCTCTCTTTTGATCCTGTCCCTCCCCAAGAGTGTTGACTTCAAATTGCTCCCTCCTCCCATTGCCCTCCCTTCCATCATCCCCCACCTTGCTTATTCCCTTCTCCCCCACTTTCCTGTATTGTAAGATAGGTTTTCATACCAAAATGAGTGATTCCTTCCTTTAGTGGAATGTGATGAGAGTAAACTTCATGTTTTTCTCTCTCTCACCTCCCCTCTTTTTTCCCTCCACTAAAAAGTTTTTTGCTTGCCTCTTTTATGAGAGATAATTTGCCCCATTCCATTTCTCCCTTTCTCCTCCCAGTATATTTCTCTCTCACTGCTTGATTTCATTTTTTTAAGATATGATCCCATCCTGTTCAATTCACTCTGTGCTCTGTGTGTGTGTGTATGTGTGTTTGTGTGTGTGTATGTGTGTGTGTGTGTGTGTGTGTGATCCCACCCACTACCCAGATACTGAAAAGTTTCAAGAGTTACAAATATTATCTTTCCATGTAGGAATGGAAACAGTTCACCTTTAGTAAGTCCCTTATGACTTCTCTTTGCTGTTTACCTTTTCATGCTTCTCTTCATTCTTGTCATTGTCTTTGAAAGTCAGATTTTCTTTTCAGCTCTGGTCTTTTCATCAAGAATGCTTGAAAGTCCTCTATTTCATTGAAAGATCAGTTTTTCCCCTGAAGTATTATACTCAGTTTTGCTGGGTAGGTGATTCTTGGTTTTAGTCCTAGTTCCTTTGACTTCTGGAATATCCTATTCCATGCCCTTCGATCCCTTAATGTAGAAGCTGCTAGATCTTGTGTTATCCTGGTTGTTTTTCCACAATACTTGAATTGTTTCTTTCTAGCTGCTTGCAATATTTTCTCCTTGACCAGGTAACTCTGGAATTTGGCCACAATGTTCCTAGGAGTTTCTCTTTTTGGATCTCTTTCAGGTGGTGATTGGTGGATTCCTTGGATACTTATTTTGCCCTCTGGTTCTAGAATATCAGGGTAGTTTTCCTTGATAATTTCATGAAAGATGATGTCTAGGCTCTTTTTTTGATCATGGCTTTCAGGTAGTCCCATAATTTTTAAATTGTCTCTCCTGGATCTATTTTCCAGGTCAGTTGTTTTTCCAATGACATATTTCACATTATCTTCCATTTTTCCATTCTTCTGGCTTTGTTCTGTGATTTCTTGCTTTCTCATAAAGTCCTTAGCCTCCATCTGTGCCATTCTAATTTTGAAAGTACTATTTTTTTCAGTGAGCTTTTGAATCTCCTTTTCCATTTGGCTAATTCTGCTTTTGAAAGCCTTCTTCTCCTCATTGGCTTCTTGAACCTCTTTTGCCAATTGAGTTAGCCTATTTTTCAAGGTGTTATTTTCTTGAACATTTTTTTGGGTCTCCGTCTGCAAGGTGTTGACTTGCTTTTCATTCTTTTCTTGCATCTCTCTCATTTCTCTTCCCAGTTTTTCCTCCACCTCTCTTACTTGATTTTCAAAAACCTTTTTGAGCTCTTCCATGGCCTGAGCCCATGGAATATTTATTTTGGATGTTTGGGATACAGAAGCCTTGATTTCTATGTCTTTCCCTGATGGTAAGCATTGTTCTTCCTCATCTGAAAGGAAGGGAGGAGATATCTGTTCACCAAGAAAGTCGCCTTCTATGGTCTTATTTTTTTTCCCTTTTCTGGGCATTTTCCCAGCCAGTGACTTGACTTCTGAGTTTCCTTTCCACACCCACCTCACCTTCAGATCTGCCCAGCTAGTGCTTAGGGGCTGAGATTCAAATGCTGCTTCCCAGCGTCAGGGCTTTGGGTGGGGGCAGGGCTGCTATTCAGTGTGAGATTAAGTTCAGGTGCTCAGGTCAGGGGCAGGGCCGCCTCACAGGGCTCAGTTTCCTCAGGGGGTTTATGCAGAGACCTTCAACAATGGATCCAAGCTCCTTCCTGCTTTGGGAGCCCTTGTCTGCTCCCGGCTCTGCTGCTGCCTCCTGAGGGGGCCTGAGTTATGGGGACACCCCGCTCCCCTTTCGGCGAGCTGAAAAGACCGTCTCACCGACCTTTGGTGTCTGTGGGTGGAGGGACCTGCAGGGCTGTTGGAGGTTCTGTCCCTGGAGCCTGCTCGGATCTGCTCCTCTTGGTGCTACGTGACCAAGGCAGGGCTGTGCTGTGCTCCAGATCTGGTGTGCGAGGGACCTTTCACATCGGTTTTTCAGGGCTCTCTGGAACAGAAATCTCCTCCACTCTGTTGTTCTGTGGCTTCTGCTACTCTCGAATTTGTTGGGAGTTCTTCTTTACAGGTATTTTATGGGCTGTGGGTTTTGGAGCTAGCATATGTGTATCTTTCTACTCCTCCATCTTGGCTCCTTCCTCTGGTAACATGCATGGTGATTTTTTTAAAAGAAATATTTGCAGAAGCTCTGAGTGTCTTCATAAGGTTATAAGTTCTATTTCTATGGTATATCATGTCCTGGAGGTGCTGAACCTGAGCTCTTGAACACTGTGCGCCTTCATTTCGTCATTCTTAGGTCCTCATTCATACTCATTCCACGTAGCCAGTGTGATGGCATGTCTTGTCATTTCTCATTGTACAGCCTCTCTATTAAACATTCCCTTCATTCAGAACCAACATTCTGTTGCAGTTTTTCAGCACCTCACATCCAGACTATGTCAAGAGCCTTCTGGTTGTGTCCCTGCCTCTAGTCTCTCCCCACTACAATCCATTCAGCTGTTGAAGTGATTTCCCTGACCATATCACCCGTGCCCCCCATCAGTAATCTCTAATGGCTTCCTATTAACTTCCATATCAAATAGAAAATCTCTTTGGCTTTTAAAGCTCTTCACAACCTGGTTCTTTCCTACATTTCCAGTTTTCTTATACCTTACTCCTTTCCACATCTTATACAATCCAGCAGCACTGGCATCCTTCCTATTTCTTGAACACAACTCTCCATCTCTTGACTCCATGGCTTTTTGGTAGTGATCTGCTCTTCATGGAATGCTCTCCATTCTCACTACTGCCTTCTGACTTCCCTGGCTTCCTTCTAGACTCAGCTCAAACCTCATTTTCTTCAGAAGGTCTTTCCTTTGCTCACATATTGCTGATGCCTTACCTGTAAGGTTGTTGTTATTCATTCATTTCAGTCATATTTGATTCTTTGTGATCCCATTGAGGTTATCTTGGCAAAGATACTGGAGTGGTTTGCCATGTCCTTTTCTAGTCCATTTTACAAATGAGGAAACTGTGGCATACAGGGTTAAGTGACTTGCCTAGAGTCATACAGCTAGTAAGTGTCAGAGGCCAGATTTGAACTCAGGAAAATGGGTCTTTCTGACTCCAGGCCTGGCACTCTATCAACTACACCACCTAGCAGTTCTACCTCTAAGTTTATCTTCCACTTGTTTCTTGTACATAGATAGCAAGATGGTACCATTAATAAGTGCTGGGCCTGGAGTTAGTATGATGTAAGCTGAAAATCTGACCTCAGATTCTTACTAGGTGGATGACCCTGAACAAGGTACTTAATCTGTTTGCCTCAGTTTTCCCAGCTGTAAAATGGAGATAATAATAGTGTCTTCCTCCCTACTCCTAGCAACAGGGTCTACTTGCTATCTGACCAATATAGCTAAGCATAGAGAGGTCCATCATGAGGAAGCTGGCTAATAGGTGAGGAATTTGAGAATCATTTAATTCCATAAAAAAGATACATTATTATTTATGGGAAAAATCTGTTATAATGTTCATGGGATATATATGTATATGTGTGTATACATGTATATTATAAATACTGACAAGTAGTGAAAGGATAGAAACTATACTGAAAGGTAGATCACTTATTTGTGCTTTTCAGAATACAAGAAGTTAGATTTCCTCCTTTTGGGCAAGGTTTTCCCATTATCATGTCTAAGTAACAAATTGCTTATTAGGATACAAAAACAGATTTAAAGCAAAACTTAAGATTAGGTACTAGCACTCCAAAATCCATAGCTCTCTTTCTCTCTTTAGACATAGAAGGTCTTTTTTTGATTGTTTTTATTCTTCATATTTTGCTATCATAGATGACCACAGTCTGAAAAATTTCTGGTAAGTGGGGCCCTAGAGTGGTAGGTGGCGGGCTTTCCTAGACTGTGGCATTCTGAATGATGAATTGTACAGATGTCATAAGAGGGCTGTGATACTGGAAATAAATGAGTGTGTTGTGATACAATAATGTACCTGTAGCTACATGATGTCAATCTAGAAAAAAGCCCCAGCATTTTGGGGAGATCATTCTGTGTATGCTTTAGGGGGATGCCTAGAACAGATTCACACAGAATGAAAAGGCTTGTATGAATTGTATTATCTTAAATCCATTGAAATATTTTTGAGCTTATATCTTTTAGCCAAAAACCTTAAGTGCATAAACCTAATTATCAGTATGTTGAAGGAATTAGAGGTTTTCCAACTATATCTAAAAAAAAAAGTCTAGGGAGGATGTTGTAGTCTTCCAGCAGTTGGTTTAGTGGAGAGTGTGCTTGACTTGGAGCCAGATTTGGGTTCGATATCTTGCTCTTCTCCTTACTGGCTATATGACCATGGACAAGTCACTTTATTAGTTCTCTTTTCTTCAGGTTACTCCCCTGCAAGATAAGAAGATTGACAGGATGAACTTGATAAGCTTTGATTCTAAACCACTTAGCCTTTCTGAGCATGTTTTCTAATCTGTACATGGAGTTGAAAATATTTGTACAACTTCATACATTTGGGGGGATGTTCAAATGTAATAATGTACAGAAGCACTCTATAAATGGTATATGTAATTAGATGGCTCACTGGATAGAGTACTGGACCTGAAATCAGGAAAACCTCAGTTCAAATCCAGCCTCAAACACTTACAAGCTGTGTGACCCAGGGCAAGTCATTTAACCGTTTGCCTTAGTTTCCTCATCTGTAAAAGGAAGTGACAAACCATTCCATTATCTTTGACAAGAAAACCTTAAGTGGGATTATGAAAAATTGTACATGACTTAAAAATGACTGAACAATAACACCATGCAAAAAGTATTGTTATCAATGGTTGTAATAATATAATACATGCTGGTTCTTCTCTCCACCCCCTTTCCCTTCCCTGTTGACTGGTCACCACCACCAAGTCTCTCCCGATCACAGCACCATGCACACTGTTCAGAGTAGGTGGTTTGCTCATGTACCTGTCATACCTTGTTCCCAGGACGGGTGACCTGTGATGTTGCAGCTGAGTAGTACTTGATGTGTTTGTTCATAACGCTCTATTACTCATTACCTTATGTTTTTTCTTTAACTTTGTTGAACATTTTCTTCCCTCTTCTTCTCTCTTATCCCTTTCTTGTCTACTGTTTATCTTCTCCCTCTTGTCTCCTTTTATTTTTTTATTTTATTCTTTTAAATTTTATTTTATTATTAATTTTTAATGTTTTACAATCACTGCCATAAAATTAAGATTTTATCCTTCCCACACCTACCCCCCACTACCCCCCTCCCTTCCCATGACAGCATACAATTCTGTATAGATTCTACATATACTTTCCTATTGAGTACATTTTCACTATAGTCATGCTATGTAGTTGAACTAAAATAAATGGAAGAAATCCTATAACAAATCAAAACATGATACACACACACACACACACACACACACACACACACACACACACACACACACACACACACACACACAAACATGATCTGCTACATTCCGTGAATGACTTCCATATTTCTTTCTCTGAGTGTGGAAGGCATTTTGCCTTAGAAAACCACCATTGGGATTTTTTTTTTTTAAATAAGTTCTTGTATTATTACAAAATTCCAAGTCTACCAGAAAAAACTCTCACACACTGTGGTCGTTGCTGTGCACTAAGTTCTCCTGGTTCTGCTCCTTTCACTCAGCATCAGATCATATAAGTCCTTCCTGGCCTCTCTGAAGTCTTCTTGTTCATCATTTCTTATAGCACAATAGTACCCCATTACATTCATATACCATAGTTTATTCAGCCATTCCCCAATGGATGGGCATCCCCTTGACTTCCAGTTTTTGGCAACTACAAAGAGTGCTGCTATAAATATTTTTGTACATGTGGGACCCTTTCCCATTTTTATGATCTTTGGGGATACAGTCCTAGTAGCGATATTGCTGGATCAAAGGGTATGCACATTTTTGTAGCCCTTTGGGCATAGTTCCATATTGCTCTCCAGAATGGTTGGATGAGCTCACAGCTCCACCAACAGTGAATTAGTGTTCCAACTCTCCCACATCCTCTCCAGCATTTATCATTTTCTTGTTCTGTCATGTTTGCCAATCTTATAGGTGTGATGTGGTACCTCAGAGTTGTTTTGATTTGCATCTCTCTAATCAAAAGTGATTTAGAGCATTTTTTCATATGATTATAGATATCTTTAATTTCTTCCTCTGAAAATTGCCTGTTCATATCCTTTGACCCTTTTTGTCTCCTTTTAAAAAAAAGTCTGCTCCTATGCCTTCTAGTGGTATCAAGTGGTACCCACGGGCCTCCTGTTGGCACTTGGACTAAAAATGTCACCTTTTGATGCTTTAAATTAAATCATGTTGTTACTTGGAAAGCCCATAGTAAACCAAAGGCATGGGAAAATTGTCGACATCTTTGCCGTAATCTTCATAGTAAGTAATAGACATATTATTGGGAGAGCATCAATAAGGTCAAACCACAGCGCTAGAAAAGTCATCATTCTTTAAGTCTAGCAGCATTAGTATCCCACTCCCAAACAGACCACAGAAAGCTGAGTATCATTTTAATGTCAGTTAATTTGAGAGAATGCATTCTGGAAGTCTAAGTAAAACAAAACACACTAAAGTATAATTGTATCAGGAAGGAACAAGATGAGAGTCTGTTGAAGCTCAGAAAGCCTTGTGGTTTACTGGAAGTAGATATGTGCTGTGTTGAGAAACGTACTCTTCCAAGATGAATGAAAAGAATTTCTTAATGGAAGAAGTCTGTTACTGAATAGTGACAACTTTATTCAATTTTCATTCTTTTCTTTATCTGTGCTTTGTTCTTTAAACAATATTCCGTTGGGAACTTATTTTTTTTATTCATTAATGTCTTTGCAAATTGGCTTGAGAAATATTATCTATAATGCATTTAAAAATTTTAACGGAAGAATAACTTTTAAAAAATTATATCATCTAGGGCTGAATGCTCTGAAGTGTTCATGAGTAATCAGCCAACAATCATTTATCTGCTTTGGGCTAGTTATGTGATAAATTAAATTAAATGGCTTTCCAGGGCAGGAAATGACTGGCTTTTGCTGTATCCCTAACACTTAGCATATCGTATAGCACATAGTAGGCACTTAATAAATGTTTATTGACTGAGGAACTGGGCTATAAATATAAAAATTAGACCATCCCTGCCTACAGGGAACTTACGTTCTATTACAGGAGTCAACGTGCAAATAAGTAAATACATTATATTAAAAAAAGTATTGTGTATAGTGTGTGTGTATGTGTGTACACATACATATAGAATGAATGATAGGGACATTAAAAACTAGGTGAATCAGGAAAACCTCTTGAAGGAGGAAATACTTGGACTGAGGAGAAATGATCCAGTAGTAAATCTAGCACCTATAATTTCCTAGGTATGAGACCTCCCTCCATCTATAGCAGATGGATTGAATCTTGTCTATAACATTTTAAATAAGGCTTTGAGAGTTGTCTGAGGCTCACCATCAGAGAAGCTAAGTGACTATAGTTATATAGCTAGTAAGTTTAAGAGGCAGTATATGAACCCAGGTCTTCCTAATTCCAAGTCCAATGCTTGGTATCTGTTCAACCATGCTGCGAAGAAAGAATGGTGGTTCATCATTCAGGTATTCTCTTGATGTGTTATTGTTGGGAGTGCTCAAAACTCACTGTATGTTCTGAGATCTGTGTTTTAAGATTATTCAGGCTAGGTTGTGCCCCTACTCCATACCATGGGGCAGGGCTGTTGGTGATGTTTGTTAAATGAATGAATAATCCAGTCCTTCCCCTCCAAATACTCCAAACTTCTTTTTGTCCTTCCGTTAAGTCCACCTTGAATTGAATATTCCAACCTGAACGTATTTTTCTTTACTCTAAACCCTGCCTGATAACCTGATCTTGTAATATTAATCTTCATTTCCACCTGTTAATAACTTTACTCCTCCTCATTTTCAACACCCTACTCCTTTCCTGTACACAGTGCTTTTGGTCCTTCCAGAATTTCTCTACTGATCATTGCCTCCAGAATATAAATAGAATCAGTCAAGTCCAGGGAACTCCAACATAAAAGTGAGACCCTCCCTGCCCTTAAAGAGTTTATATTCCACTGAAGGGACCCAACATATTTACAAATTAGTGAGAGTAATTTTGTGTTGACATGCATTGAGCATATAATGTTTGTATTTCTGTCACAGCCAAATGATTATGTTCCAAACCTTCCATATGTTGGTTCTCCCTCATTAGAATGTAAACTCCTAGAGAACAGGGACTGTCCTTTCTATTTGTATTTCCAGTACTTAGCACACTGCTTTTTGCCCATAATAAGTGCTTAATAAATACCTTTTCTATTCATTCATTTGTTCATTCATTCATTCCTTCATCTTGGTTTAACGCCCCCCAAAAAAGATAAAGGAACTTGAGGAGTATCTCTCCATACTCCATATTATCAGAGACATTGAATCATTCTTAAATACTACAACAGAGGAGACTGGGCTTTAATGAATGAAAAAGAATCTGAATGGTCTAGGGGAACACTTGATCCTTGTCAGGTGGTTGGAAAATAAAAGAATGCCCCACAGAGGGGTAAAGGAAGGAAAAGGATAATTATAGGAATATGTTCCATGAACCATGAAAAATAAATTTAATAATTAACTAGTATCCGACCCACATAGGTCAAATAATAGCATGTGAGAGGAAATCTTGTTATTTCAGATCCATAGGATGAGAATACCAAGAGTGTTGCAGAATCACTATTTATAATCTTTGAAAAATAGAACCTTGAGAGCAAGAGAAGAACTACTAGACCAGAGAAGAACAAATGCTCTAGAGAAAGGTTGACAGTATGGGGGTGGAGCAGAACACATAGACAGGGAGACCACTGAGTCTGACTTCAATTTTGGGCAAAGTTCTTGGATCTTAAAGGGATTGTTTGTAAGCACATAGAAAGGGAGGCAGCAGTCACAGAGAACCACTATAGTCTCATCAAGCACAGGTCACAGGACAAAACTGAGGTCAAGTACAATAGCTACCTTTGGTTCTATACTATCAAAGATAAAAGTATGGCGCTTCCTTTCTATTAATAGTCACTAATTGCAAGACTTTCAGGCACAGTCACACTATTAGGTAATGCTACTTAATTTTTTTCAGGATAAGTATTGGGGTAGGATACTAGTATTATTATTGGTTGGTAAGTATCAGTCCTATCAAAACAAAATGTATAAATGCATTAAAATTTTAATTTTACAAATGGACAACTCATGCCAGACTAACTCTTCCTTTTACTCATAGTAAGTATTTACATGGCTAAACTAGGGAAATGCTATAGGTTGTAGCAAAACAAAAAAATCTATTAAGTCTCTCATGTTATCATTTTGGAACTTTTTGAATGCCTGTACCCAAATGATATCACTGAGGGAGTGATACCTCTAGTATAGTATACCACTAGAGGATTGCTCTTGGCCCTGGGCTTTTCAATATTTTCATCACTGAGTTAGATAAAGGCATATATGGCATGCTTGTCACAAACCTAGGAGAGATGGCAGACACCTTAGATGAAAGAGAGTGAGAATCCAAAAAGATATCAGTAGGCTAGAATAAGGTGCCACATCCAATGAGGAGAAATTATTAGAGATAAATGTGAAGTCTCATACTTGGGTTCAGACATAGAGAGTGGGGATGTTTGGCGAGATAACAGTTCAAGTGAGATCGAGGGGTTTTAACGAACTGAAAATCCAAAACGAGTCAGCATAATGACATGGTGGTCAAATCAGCTGCAGTAAGAAAAGTAAGAGTACCAGTATAGTCTTCCCTGTTAAGACCACATTTAGAGTGTTGTGTTCTGTTTGGGGCACAACATTTCTAATGAAGGGCAAGGGAGTGAGAGACCACAACAGTGAAGGAACTAAAAACTGATCTGAAGAAGAAAAAAGGTAGGGAGGACATAATAGTGATCTTCAAGTACCTTAAGGGCCATCTTGTGGAAGATTCTAAACTTGTTCTGCTCAGCCCCAGAGAATAGTTTGATTTGATATAAGGAAATATTTTCTAAGAATAGGAGCTGTCCATAATTGGCATGGGCTGCCTCTGAAAATGAGGAATTTCCTCTCCCTAGAGATCTCAGGTGGAGGCTTAAGGATCACTTATCAGTGATGTAGAAGGAATTCCTGGGCAGGTTTCATGGACTACCTTGTCCACTGTGGTCTAACCGACTCTTTTGAATAAAAACAAAGATCGTTAAGGAGGCATTGTAATGCGCCTGCGCTTGATAAACCTGGCACAGTGTCGTCCCTGAAGAAGAGGATCTGGAGGACTCAGCATTTAATATAAGTTCCATTTTCTTACTGGCTTTGTATCTCTAGAGCCTAGCATACATTGAATGCCTAATACATCCTTGTTGAATGAAAACATTCAATCTGTAAGCTGTGAAATATAAATGTAAAATATATATACACACACAAATGGCATATATCCTATAATATATAAAAGTAATATAAAGTATATAATTTATATAAATAAATCTATAAAATATTATTTATATGTGAAATATATATATAATGGATATATATCCTTTATAAATAGGATAAATTATTATTGTCATCAGTCATTAAACTTTATTAAAAACCTACTATGTGCCAAGCACTGTGCTAAGCCCTGGGGAATCGGGCACCACTACCCTCTTCTTCCCCCACCCCACCCCAATATTCTCTAATCAGAGAGAGGTGGCACTAAAGAGGTGTGAATTTCAGAGTTCTTGAAAAATGTTGAGCTTTTAGAAATCATAAAGTCCAGGAGAGCAGCCATATGAGGGAAAAATAGTTTTGAGGATCAAATGAAATACTATTTGTAAAGCGTTTAGCACGGTGCCTGGCACCTAGCAGACACTTGATAAATGGAATATTCTTTCCCCTTCTCTCTCCCTATGGGATAAATTTAAGACTTTGGGAAGGAAGATTTCATTAATATTCTTCTTCAAGGGCTAGTTATTTAATACATTAGAGGAAATGACATGTTTCAATTGAAGAATCCTCAGAGATGCCAGTGTTTCCATAATCTTAACATCTTTCAGGTCAGAACATTACTTTCTCCCTAAGCAATTTGTGTTCCACTCATGTCCTACTGCACTTAAAGGAAGGGATAAAGGCATGACTATAAAAGAAGGGAAGAGACTTCCCCTAACTTCTCAAGCTGATGCAATAATGTGCTTCACTTCCTCCTCCCCTACATCAGCTGAACCTCTACAGTAATATTTCTTTCCTATATTTGCCTGTCCTCTTAATGAAATGGCCTTTACTCTTTCTTAATTCTCTCTGGAGCATTTTAATTTCCTTTCTGAATAGGTTCTGTAAGCTCTCTATGAAGAGAAGTGAGCATTCCAGAATACTAGCATTAAAGAATCTGTGAAGGAAGTCAGAAAATGAATTTGGTACAGAAGGCAGAATTATGCAATTCTGCTTCAGTACTTTTGTGTCACATGTGCAAAAAAGAAATTACAGCAACTGGGTAACTAGACACTAGGGTCTGAGATCAGTACATAATAAAAGAAAAGGATCTTGTCACTAATTCTCATTAATACTAACAGTGTGCTCCGATATCAATTTCCATCAAAATTTCCATAATTAAAGGAAAGATAAGTGAACATCTAAGACAGGAACTGGTGAATGCAAAGAGCAGATATGACCTTTTAGATCATTTTATCAAGAATAGGTCATGCCACAAAACCAATGTGGAAATTTGTTTTGCTTGACTATGGGTATTTGTTTAATTTTTTAAAAAAGGGTTTCTTTTTTCTTTGTTTTATTCCAATAGAGGTGAGGTGGGACGGGGAGCAGGTCTAGCAATAGTAAATAGCAAAAAAGAAAAGAAAGAAAAGAAACTTATTGAACGATTTTTTAAATTCATAGAAAGGAGCCAAAAGAAGGCCAAAAACATTCACCAATACTCAGGGCAGGTTTGAAAGTTACATATTGAGGTTATTATATATTTAAAAAAGAAAAGCCAGCTATACATAATAAATATTCACAGTTGCATATACAATCCTATTTTCCTGTTATACTATATCTATTTTATTTGGTGTTAAAGTTCAGAATGAAATTTTTAAAATAGGAATAGGTCACGCCAGACTAAACACATTTCCTTTTTTAACAGAATTACTAGACTACTAAACCGTGAGAATTCCAGAGATTTCATTTACTTAGCATTTGAAAAAGCTTTTCAAACTACTGTTGTGGAAAAAGAGGGAAAGAGGTAGACTAGCCATGTGAGAGGCAGTATAGAATTAAGAGCCATACCTGAAATAGAACCATTAGTTGTTCAATGTCAGTTTGGAAAAGAATGCCCCAGGGATTGATTTGTGCTTTATCCTGTGCTGTTGAACATTCTTAACAGTTATTCACATAAAGGCATAGATGGCATGCTTATCAAATTTGTGGATGAAACAGCTGGGCTGGATACCTAATACACACAGGGATGAGAAAGCCAGAATTCAGAAAGAGCTCAATAAGCCAGAAGGTCAAGCCATACCTAATTGAATCCAATTTAATAGGGATCAGTGTAAGGTCTTACACTGAGGGCAAAAAAATGAACTTCATGGGTACAAGATTGGGGCTATGTGGCTAGTAGCTGATGTGAAACTGTGGGAGGTTGAGTGGCCTGCTAGCTAGATATAAAGCCCTGTGCTAAGTGTTTCATTATAATATCTCATTTGATCCTCCCAACAGTCCTAGGAGGGAAGTGCTATAGGAGATATAGTGTCCTACCTAGCAAGGGAGGTAACTGACCAGGGTCCTGCTCTACTCAGCCTTGGTCTACCCATATCTTGAGTACTGTTTGTTTTTCCTTGGCTCCACATTTTATTATGGACATTAATGAACTGTGGAGAGTGCCCAAAGCATGCCATAAGGAAAAGTGAAGGACCTACAGATCATGTCTGTTGAGGATATGTTTAAGGAAAAAAGAGATTTTTAGCCTAGAGAAGAGGAGAGTTGGGAGGAGGTATTGTATCTGGCATAAAAGAGTTGGAAGGGACATGATGTGGAAAACAGAATAGATTTGTTGTGTCTGTTCCCAGGAGACAGAGCTTGGAGAAATGAGCATAAATTGTTCAGAAGCAAATTCAATGTAAGGAATTTTTTTCCCCTGACAATTAGAGGACCTTCAAAGTGGAAAGGATTTGGGGAGGGGGTAGCTTCTTCCTCCCCCTCCCCACTAGAGGTCTTCAAACAGAGTTTAATGTGACCCCTTGGATATGTTGGGAAAGGAATCCTTGTTTTAAGTTTAGGTTGTACTGATCGTGTCTGAGGCCCCTTCCAACTCCTAAAATTCTTTGTTTTGAGATGTTGGGGGGAACAATAAGCAGTTAACATAATGTGATTATAAATCACTGTTGTTTAAATAAACATTACTATATTTACTTATTAGGTGTACTTTAGAATTTCATTGGCATTCAAAACTAAACAAATCCCCAACCACATCAATCATTTCTGTTATTCACTAAAAGCATCTTTTTAAAGATGTCCACTTAATACTTTGTTCCCCCTTCTGTCATTCAGGTGGCATTCCCTAATTTTACATTCAATTTGTCTTTATTTTTTTTCTCAAAAAGTGCTAATTTCATGCTTTCACCATATAGCAAAGACTGTTGCTTAGCAACTGACAAAACAGCTAATAGGCCTATCGTTTCCTAGGCCTGAAGATCTTATTTATTTATTTGTTTCTAGTAGGAGGGGAGGAGAAGGAGCATTCCCACCACTGAGCAAGCTATTTCAGTCACACAGACCGGAAGTGGTTTCCCTTCAATTTCTTGTGACTGGCATTATTTCTGTAGTGTCCTCATGGGTGAAAGTGGGGGCCAGGGCCCTGGATGGAGTAACAACCCAATATCTTTGATTTGGATTTCTCATTTTGACTTCTTTTTTTCCCTTGCATTAGAATGGCTGTTTTTCATCTTTTGTTTCAAGCAGTCTACCCCAGCTAGTTAATCCTGTTAATGATGTATGCCAGATTTAAAAAAAAAGGCTGCATCTGGGTACCACTTTTAGGAACATCTCATCCTTCAGAAGTTTGTTTTGTTTTGTTTTTAATTAAAGGGGGAACATGCTAAGATCTAGGAAACAAATTACCCACTCTCACAGTCACTTTTTTAGTTTTATGGCAGCACTGCAATGACAATCCTAACTAAGCATATCTAGGCTCTTAAGCTCCTGCCACTTTGCATTGGTTAGCACAGATATCTAGTATATCCATTTATCTGGAGCACAGTAGCGCATCCATCCCCTATCCTGTTTCCTTTACCATCTCTGTGATTTTAACAACATTGCTCAAATAAAATCTAGTGTATAATAAACTAACTTTCAGTTTATATTCTGTAGTATTGCAATGAAAAGGTGTGGTCTATGAAAAAATGTTATTATAAATCATAAAGGTGTTGGCAGAGATGAAATATGTGGCAGAGAGTGAGAAATAAGGTTTTGGGGGTTTTTTTGCTTAGGAGAAAGCTGCAGTTCAGGGTGGTTCCTTTTGAATTTGTAGCCAGTTAGGTGGTGTCCTGGAAATTTATAGCCAGTAATCTTTTACAAGAAGAAACTCCCAGGCTATCATTTGTCTAATGATTAATTATTCTCATAGATTCATCAGGAGCTTTTATGATAGATCTCTAGTAAAAAGTTTGCCTCATATAAAGAGAAGCTTTGCTAAGTAGCTACTGATAAAATTGGAATTGTTAATGGATGTAGTTTTTTAAAAGTCAGGAGTAGGAGGGGGAACATAATACCACCTTAAAAAATAGAAGGCCTGTTAACTATATTCTGTCCGTTCTTTGTGCATTGTTGATGTGTTAGTGTTCATACGTCAAACTTTTTTTTTTTAATCAAGAATGCAGTGGCAGGTTGAAGGAGTGGAGATGCTTAAAGACATATAATAGAAGCAAAGAACCTGGCTGTTGTACAGGTTACCTGGAGAATTGTAAAGACTGTTTGTACCAAGAAGTTTTTTTTTAATCTTTATTCTTTAACAAAACCATCTAAACAGTTACATAAAGCAAAAACAAGCTTCCTGCCATTTGTACTATATGTTTTACAATGAGTTGTGGCTAAAGTCCAAACTTCCAATTCAAAGTGGCATTTAGAAATGGCTAATTCTGAAATGATTCTTAAAAAATGGCTAATGTTAAAATTGTTCCTTAAAGATTTAGAAAAACAATTGACATTTCTAATAATTATTAATGGATTAACTATTAAAGAGCAGGCAATTAATAAAACTTCATCTGAGTACCAGAAAAAAAAACACTTGACTGGGATTGCAGAGATCATTTAGTACAGCTCTCTCATTTTGCAGATGGGCGAACTATAATCTAGAAATGGCTTGATTTCTCCAACACTTAATTGAGAAAACTGTAATAAAAATAATAAACATCTTTATAAATTTTATTAAAAACTTTATGAAACTTATAAATAACTTTTTAATAAAAAATACTTTAATAGAAAAAACTCTAGATTTAGAAATAGAGGACTTGGGTTCAAACCTTGCTTAGGTAACTAGGTGGCCCAGGGGATAGAGTACAGAACCTGCAGTCAGAACAGCCTGAGTTCAAATTCAGACTCAGATACTTTATTTACTCTTTTGTGTGACTCTGGGCAAGTCACTTCACTGCTGTCCGCCTCAATTTCCCAATTTGTAAAATGGGACTAATAAGACTACTTAAAGCCTTTCAATTACCTTAAAGTACCATGTAAACTTGAGTTGCTCTTTTTATTATTAAGAATTTATAGCCTTGTGGACGGCTTCTTAGTGTGGGGTTTATAAAATCTGTCAATAAAGCACATATAGAAGTAACTATGGGAATAATAATAGCTTGCTTCCCAGGGTTGTTATGATGACCAAGTGTATCTTATCTATAAAATATATATATATTTTATCTATATATAATATCTATCTGTAAAACACTCTGCAAGCCTTAAAAGTCTTTTTGCTCTCTTTACCTTCTATACATTGTAATAATTAATCAACTGCACTTGATTGTGGTGTGAAAAAAGACACTGATGATTTTTGTCTTTTTTTAGAATCATTCTTTACAGGTATTTGAAGGGGTTTGGGGGACAGCTCAAGCAAATCTTTGCTTTTCCTCTACCATTTTGGCTCCTTCCCATGATTTTTGTCTTAAAGTCAGGTTTTTCTCCTTATAGTCTATGTTATAAATGTGATATTAGTGGTACATTTTTATTTTTAGCATTTCTTTAATGCTTTTCAGTATAAATTAAAATAATTGTAATAGAGAAATAGAACATAGAGACAGACTTTGGAAACTTGGTAGTCTCTTACACAAAGGCTTTGAATTCCCTATATTAGTAAATCAAATCTATTATAAATTGTCTTTCAAAGTTCATAGGTGGTATCTTCGAATTGCACTTGGCTAAAATTTCAAATGTCACTTCTGTACTTGACAAAGAAAATCACTGTTTTCAACAAGATATTTCATTTGGATCTTTAATAAAGATAAAATTAAGTAGAAATATGACATTGGAAAACCCCCTGACTATGACCACACAGAGACAGATTCTGCCCTGTGCAGAGCTGTTTCCATGGCATGGCCCATAATCACGAGTGTTTTGTTGATTCAGTTATAATAAATAAATACTCCTATACAATAAATGTTTTCTTTGCTCCCTGTCCATTTCATAATAAAGATCAATGATGTGATGCTTGTCACAGTCAGGGAGATGTGAAGGAACAGTGTCTGCTGTTCTTGCTGCTTAAGCAGCATCTGACCTCCATCCCCACTAACCTTTTACCGGTCATCCATGACCAGAACTCATTGAAATTGCCGAATCATCCACCAAAAAGAGAAATGTACAAAAAGATACAGGCTTTGGGAGGAAAGGAATGAGGCCGATCTATGCGTGCTTCCCCTGCTTTGCCATGCTGGAATCTTCCAGTAGCTGGATTTCTTCAATATTAGGATATTAACTCTCTTTCTCTTCCAGCTCCTGCAAACTTAGATGACTCCTTTGAATTCCCTTCCACCTTCACTCCTACGATCCCATTGATCTTGGCAGATCATGCCTGGAACAAAGAAGTGCTTGAGAAATTGATTATCTTGCCTCCTATTTTATTAAGTAAACTGAGGAAAGAGGCTCTTCAGTCTTTACTCCTTTGATTGTCACAAATCCTTCTCTCCTCAAAGGTTAACTCCTTCATCTTTGCCTTTGTTCCTCTCCGTTCTTTTTACCCCTTATTTTCCCCTCTCCTTCCCCTCATCACGTTCACTTTCTTCTACTGCTTTGAAATAATAGTAATTGACATTTACATAGTGCTTACTATGTGCCAAGTATGGTGCTGAGTGCTTTACAATTATCATCTCACTTGATCCTAGTAACAGCTCTGGGAGGTAGGTGTGACTATGATTCCCATATTATAGATGAGGAAACTGAGGCAAATAGAGGTGAAATGACGTGAGTGTCTGAGGTCAGATTTTAACTGAGGTCTTCCTGACCCTAGTCTTTCACTGCACTGGAAGAGATCCTTACTTTAGTGATGAGAAAACGGATGCCCCTGTAGATAGAAGGGAATTCTTTAATCATTTAGGTAGTTAACTAGAAAAGATTGGATTTAAATTCCGATTCTCAGATGAGGAGGTTTTGATAATGATGATGATGAGCCCTTTCAGTCATGTGACTCTTTTTGACCCCACTTGGGGTTTTCCTGGTAAAGCTGCTGGAGTCGTTTGCCATCTCCTCCTACTCACTTTACAGCGGAGGAAACTGAGGCAAACAGGGTTAAGTGACTTGCCCAGGGTCACATAACTAATAAGTGTCTGAGTCTGCATTTGAATTCAGGAAGATGAGTCCTCCTGATTGCAAACCCAGTGCTCTCTCCTTGGCATCACCTAGATGGGTACTTGCAAATTAAAAAGTAAACACCTGGAGGGCTGGGGCTGTTTTCTTTTGCCCAATTCTTCCCAGTGATAGTAGGTACTTAATACATACTTAAATATGTATTGATGCTCTATTGATTGCTGCAAAGTCAGTGCTCTTTCCACCACACCAAATTGCTACCAAAAACTTCAGCTCAAGCCTATCCATACTGTTTGCCAAATACAGTCTGTCCAGTTAGGAGTCTTTCCTACTTCTTTTCTATTTCCTTCCTTTGATTCCTTGCCACCTCTGTGTTTTATAAATGCAAACCACCATTCATTCATTCATGCATTCAACAAATATTTGTTTAGCAGCTGTCATGACCTCCTCTTCCTGTCTTCCCTATTAGTCACTAGCACCGTCATCCTCATTTCCCTATATCCAGTCAGGCTTCAAGTCCCATTTATTCTACCCTAGTAAAGTCTCTTCCATAATTCCTTAACTTTCTGTTCTGTAGATATCACAGTCCCATCTCCTATCTCTTCACAGCTGGGGAGAAGGTAGTGGTGATAGAATGGAAAGAGTTCAGGATTTGGAGTGAGAAGTCCTGGATTCAAGTCTTGACTCTGCCATCTGTGTGACCTTTGGGAAGTCACTGTCCAACATTATCCTTTCCAGCTCTAAATCTATGAAGCTATGACTCTGTGATTGTTGTACTTGCTTCCCTTCTGATCTCCTTCTCTACATTCTCTTCCTTTTTCCAATCCCCTTTCCCTATTGCTAGCATCACTTTGTCATATGACTTCTCTGCCTTTGAAATTCTGATTATCTATACTATGAAATGGTTATTTCTTAGCCTGGTGGTCAGGCTAAGATATTTAGCTTAGACCCATTATCTGTCACTAAAATTTCTTTACCACGTCATTTCCTACTATCCTTCGACTGCAGATAGACTACACTGTTTACTTTACTCTAAGAATATTGTCTCTATTCTGCTTCTTATCACATTTTCCCCATCCTTCAGTGTCACACTGGGCCCACTATCCCCAGGAAGTCTTCCCCTGACCACTCTGGCCAAAAACAGTCTCTTCTTTCTTTAACTCCCTGGAGCACTTTAGCATCTGTACCAGTTATTTGTCTCTTCCTCTTATATGGCATCACATTATTTAGTTTTTCATTTATGTATATCTTGTCTTGTTGAAGACAAGGTCTGTAAACTGATGAGTATCAGTATTTCCTCAGAACATTTAGTAGAGGTACTATGTACATAATAAAGCATTTGGTAAATCACATTTCTTGAGATCAGACCTGGATTTTGGAAGTTTCCTTTAAAAACAAAACAAAAGCATCAACTGCATTTCCCCTTTATTTCATCTTGACGGGAAAGAAATGTTTTTGTTAGGTATTTCACCTAGCCACAGCACTGCTCTGTGACACGTGACCATCATCCAGTTATTGTTAGAATCTTTATCTATTCCGGTCCTTTCATGTCTTGTCATGCACTCTGACTGCCCAATCTGAGCCTTTTACAAGGAACAAATAGCACGCTGGTTTTCTTGCTAGAAGCTTGTGGTCATAAGTGAATTATTTTAAATCATTAGGTTGGTAGAGAATGCTTTCTAAATGAAGTAAAGGAGATATATGTGGGAGTAATATCTCCTGGTGTGTAGAGCTTGAAGTGGAACAGGCTGCATCGAGCCATTGTCTTTGTCTTTTGGAGAGTCTGAATCCATCACTATTTCTGTTTATGATTATCATTATTCCTTGTTTTCACATACTAGAATTTACTGTCCCAGTTTCTTATTTCTTATGTTGAAATGGTGCTTCAAATCCTCTCTTTGTATGTCTCTCTCTATCTCTCTGTCTCTCTCTGTCTCTGTTTCTCTCTCTCTTACAAAGAGGTACACCATGTCATGGAAGGACCACCAGATCTAGAATTAGAGGTCCTGGAATTGAATCTAATACTAATTGAATCTTATGAATACTTATGAGATCTCAGGCAAATCATTTTGCCCTTCCGGGCTTCATTTTCCTTTTCTGTAAAATAAAAGGCTGGACTAAATCATTTTTACAATCTCTTTTGTCTTCAAATCTTATGATCCTCTAAATAATAGTACCACTAGTTCACCTGTAAAAATTGAAGATAGGTTTACTGTCAGTGAATACTTAGCATCACTTGATGAAAAATTATTTTGTGTTGGCTAAAGATGTTATAACAATAATAATGATAGCTAGCATTTACATAATGCTTTACAAATATCATCTCAGTTCATCCTCATAACAGCCCTGGGAAGTATGTACTATTATTTTCTCCATTTTGGGGATAAGGAAACTGAGGCGGACCAAGCTTAAGAGACTTGCCCAGAGTCATATAGATAACAATGTGTCTGAAGCTGGATTTGAACTCAGGTTTTCCTGACTTCAGGTTCAGCATACCGTCCACTTCACCACCTAGCTCATGTGTCAAGTCAGGTATCAATGGGCATTTACTAAACATGTGCCAGACGCTTCCCTAAGTGGTAGGAATTCAGATACAACAAGAAGAAACACAGACCCTGCTCTTGAGGAACTTAAAATCAAATAGGGGACAACAGCCTGTAAAAGGAAGGGCAAGGGGAGAAAGGCCAAAAGTCTGGAATACAGCCCAGGGAAAACTGAAAGAACGAACAGGGCTGCCTTGGGAGATTGGGGAGCAGTGGATCGATCGAGGAAGGGACTGTATGGGATAGATTGAATTTCTAGGGTGAGAAATCCTTAGAGTTAGGAGTGGAGCTCAGAAAGAAATGAAGGAATGACCCTGAATAGGAATTCCATTGGAATATAAGATCCTTGCATGTAACAAGGATCTTGTTTGATTGTTTGTCCTTCTGTCCTGTGCCTAGCAAAACACCTAGCAAAGTATTGTTATTGTTCAGTCATTTTCAGTTTTGTCTCGCTCTTCGTGACCCTACTTGGGGTTTTCCCGACAAAGATACTAAAGTGATTTGCCATTTCCTTCTCCAGCTCATTTTACAGAGGAGGAAATTGAGGCAAACAGGATGAAGTGACTTGCCCAGAGTCACACAGCTAGTAAGTGTTTAACTCAAGTGTTGAACTCAAGAGTTTGAACTGAGTCTTCCTGACTCCAATAGCGCTATCCACTGCACCACCTAGCTTCCCAGCGTGGCAGATAGTACTTGCTTAATAAATACTACTTGATTAAGAGTTACATTCATTGCTTTGCAGTCTGTGGAATCTATTGCATTCATCCACATTTTTGACCGAGGTGCAGATGAGGAAGGGAAATCTCTAATTCTTGTTAAGCAAGTATTTTTATTCCACTGGCCATTCTGTTCTTGGTTAAGTACTAGTGAATTTAATAAAAGCAAGAACAATATTTTCTGATATTCTGAATTTGCTTAGCAATTTCTGAAGATAGGGATAATGGCTTACAACAGTATAGAATTTTACACATAAAGTTATTCATTTCTTTATTTGCTATTACATAATATTAAGGGGCTTGTTTTATTTATTTATTTTTTCTTTTTCTTGCCTCTCTTGAAGAACTCTGGTTGGAAGATCCTTCTAGAGTAATTACCAAATGTTTAAAAAACTTTTTGTGTTTTTAGTAACAAAATTTTCTCACATTTTCACATGTGCACACTGCTCTGCATAGAAAATCTACATGATGTTGTTGGTCAGTCATGTCCAACTCTGTTATCCTGTGGATCATACCATCTGCAAGGTTTTCTCCGGAAAGATGCTGGAGTGATTAACCATTTCCTTCTTCAGTTGATGAAGGCCCAGTATCAGACAACTACTAAGTGTCTTTCTGACTCCAGGCCCAGCATTCTATCCACTGAGCCCCCTGACTGCTTCCTCAGATGTAAAGTTCCCTGATTAAATTGACCTAAGATTCTGCTTAGAATATCCACCCTCTTGTTACACAAGTAGTTAGGGGATTTGTCTTTCCTGTACTTAATGGACTTTCTTTCCATGGTCATTTCTGGCCTCTGTGTATATACTGTAAGTATTTGGCCATATACGTCTTGTGTGTGTATGTGTGTGTGTGTGTGTGTGTGTGTAGAGATAGTGCCTTGCACTCAGTAGGTGCTCAATAAGTGCTTGCAGAATTTAATATGACAAGAATAATTAGTAAATGTATATAACATTAATTTTTTTTGGAGACCTCTCAGGATCATCCATTTGTTTAACAGGAGGAAGAAGCAAGTCATCTCTTAAGATCTATATGTAGAACTGAGCAAAGAGGCATCTCCCTAAGGGACAGGAGGGTCTTATCTCTGAGTTTTCAGAGTCCCCCCTCTGTTCTCTGGCTGTGTTTTTGTCCTTCCTTTGTTTTTTTTTTTCTCCTTCATATCTAACACTGATAGATCCATGGAGGGTATGACTACATTGTTCACTGACTGGTACTTGAGTTCTAGAGCCGAGGTAGGTTGAGGCCAAAGGTCAAAATTGTTGGTCTTTTTAATGCCTTGAAATCTGTCTATATGAAACATTAACAAAGTAGCAAAGCTTGTGAAATATTGCTGATTTGGTTTCCATATCCATGCCTTATTACATAAATCTTGACTTCATTTTGTGTTTTCATGAACTTTACCAGCCTTAAAACTTAAGAGGGCAGAAATCTAGGCTATTTGATTTGCTTAGTAGAGCATAGGGCTAAGAAAAGCAGCCTTGTGAGAATGATTTTCTTGCCTAAATTAGCAAGTATCCCAAGGAACTTGTGGTTACCCTTTGAATATGAAAACTTGAAACAACATTTTAAAGGCATCAATGGCACATCATCATCATACAATGTTTTCTTATCTTAATGGGATCCTTAATCTATGGCTGATTCAACAATTGTTTTACAGCCATATATGTTACAGTTTAATCATTAATATAGTTATTAATCATAAAGTAATCTGGCCTCTCACTTCTAGGTTTCCAGATTTGTAATTATCGTTGGCATTACCCTGGACTCTTCATTCTCCCTGACCCCACATTTCCATTCAGTTGCCAGATCTTACCATTTCTTCCTTCCCAACATCTCCCACATCCTTCCCTTCTCTGAACTCACATAGCTGCCATCATCCTTAGATTGCTGCGGTGTCTCCTCATCAGACTCCCATTCTTGTCTTTTTCCACTCCAGTTCATTTGTCATACTTCTGTCCTAGTACTTTTCCTTAGGCCCAGATCTGACCATATGACTTCTCTACTCACGAGATTCCAAGCACTTTCTATTGACTAGGTTAATATTATAAACCCTTTTGCTTTTTGGCCCCAACCTATCCTTCCAACCTCATTGTACGTTACTGTTCCATCTTATACTCTGTAAACCAGTCAAAATTACCTTCTCTCTGTTCCTCACACACATGACAGTCCATCTCCTATCATCATGCCTTTGCACTGTTCATCCCACATCCCTGGAATGCACTCCTCCTTTGCTGCTACCTCATAGAATCTCTGTCTTCCTTTAAAATCAGCTCAGGTATCATCTTCTTTGGGTAGGCTTTCCTGACCCCTCAACTGCTGGTACCCACTCTCCCATACTGCTTTGTATTAAACTACTCTTTGTGTTGATTTTCACATTTTTACATGGAATGCTTGTCTTCCCCCATTAGAGTGGAAGTTCATGGTGGGGAGAATGATTGTTTCATTGTTGGAACTTGTATCTTGAGTACCTAGCACTGTGTTTGACACCTGGCGTCACTTAATAAAACCTCTTG
This sequence comes from Notamacropus eugenii, assembly GCF_028372415.1. Taxonomy (NCBI): domain Eukaryota; kingdom Metazoa; phylum Chordata; class Mammalia; order Diprotodontia; family Macropodidae; genus Notamacropus; species Notamacropus eugenii. The sequence goes on along the minus strand of NC_092873.1, from coordinate 471,683,793 downwards.
ATTGACTGATTGATAAAAGCTGAAATGATCCATCCATCTGGTGAGCCATGTGATATTGGTTACGTTGGAATCATGAGGGACTTTCCAGAGATCAGGGTTTATTGTTCATTATGTCTTAATATGAGAGACGTTTCCTATACAGAAACCTCTAGGACTCCTTAAGGGAAGGGAACAATGTACAGACCATTTTAGCTAAGGCTTACATGGCTCACTTTTATTTGTTGGTTTAAAACAATAAAGTAGACAAGTTACTTTAATGCCCCATAAGAGGTTGATCCACCTACTCCCTCCTCACCCTATCAGCTTCCTTTTAAGTCCCAACCAAAATCCCATCTTATACTGGAACCTTTCTCCTTAATTCTTTCCTCGGTTAATTATATCCTGCTTGTTCTGTATAAAATTTGCTCTGTATATTTAAATTTGTATGTTGTCTCACTAGATTGTTAAGTTCCTTGAGGATAGGGACTCTCTTTTCCCTCTTTTTTTATCCTCAGCTCTTAGCACCTGTCACATAGTAGGTGCGTAATTATTGTTTATTGATTGATTGTTGTGAGGATAGTGCATAGTAACCTATAAAGCACTATGGAGGGGTCCACTCTTGTCATTAGTGTTGGATCAGAATATACAGAGAGACTCTAAAAACAGATAAGTAGAATCATTGTCAGATGATTCCTTAAAACAACTCTAGCTTCCTTGGAGGAGTAATAGGAAGGAAAAAAAAGTCTGAAATCAACTATGCAAGTGGATTGAGAGTGTGCCTCTGACAGTGAACGGCTATAGCAGTGCCAAGATCCTAAAATCGTGAATATGCAGAGTCATCCAAATAAAAAATTTTGAAGAAACTTTGAAGACTCCCTTCATAGGGTGCATAACATGAAATTATTAGTTCAGGAAAACATATGTTCTTGGATTTTTGGCAGTAAAATCATTCCTAGTGGAATCCAGTTTAGGAGTTTCTATTAAGTAAGCAGTATCTGGAAGCGATATAATAAATATATGAATTTAGCAGTATCTGTGACACATCCTCAAAAGTCTCCACTCCCAGGAGCAACATTTATTAGTTTACCATTACCCTGATCACCTGATATCACCCTCCTTCTGCCCCTATCTGATGATGAATTAAATTTGGCAGATTTGTGTGTATGTGTAAATTTCCAAAGGAAACTCATTTAGCTATTTTCCAAGTGACTGTTGCATCATTCCTTTTTCCAGTCACCATATTTTTTTGAAGCTGTCCCAAATGCAAGTCACCATTCCCTCCCTCTTATCTCTTTCCCAACTCAATGAGGGACTGTTTTCAAAAATCCTGGGTTGTCAGAATGGGCACAAATTTTAGAGATCATTTAATCCCATTCCTCTCACTGTATAGATAAAGAAAACAAGTTCCAGAGACATCCAGGATTTAGCAAATACATGGATGTATAGAAAATGTCTCAGTGATGACCTTGTGACTTGCCCTTGGTCACAAGGCTACTTAATGACAGAGTTTGAACCTTTAAGAAGGGTTTTAAGAAAGGATTCTGCAACGAGGATGTGAGCACCTTGAGAGCAGGGACTGTTTTGGCACAGTACCTTGCACATAGTGGGCCCTTGATGAATGCTTCCACACCAGACTGCATATGGTCGTGCTCAGAGAGACCTCTTATTCTCAACATCTATGGCAGTTTCTTGGGGCCAGAGGGACTGTCTAGGTATGCAGCAAAGTTTTCTGCACTTTTAACACTAACCGTCTTCCCTTTCGCATTCTGTCCTTTCCTATAAAACTTTGGGAACTATTTAACTATAGTCAATGAGATTGTCCCATAGAGGCTGCAGAAGGAGTCTGTGGCATTGAGGGAGAGATTACCCATCACCCATACATTTCTGTTTGATGACTTTATGGCAGTGATATTAGAGCCAGAAGAAGAAATAGTGATGTACACAGAATACTCATTTTCAAAGAATATTGATCAGAAACACGTTTTGCAAAACCAAAAATAGCCTTTCTCTGCAAAAGGGAATGGCTTCATGCTTCTCTTTTCTCCCCAACCTCTGAAAATTGAGTAGGAAGAAACATTTTAAAGATGCTACAAAAATGTGAAAAACCCAGTGAGAGCATATCTGAGCAAGAGGAGCTAGGACACTGTGGTTATCTTAGAGGATCTCTCACATGGGGACTATATAGATATAATCCTAGTTAGACTTTGCCTAATTAAGTAAGTAGCAAACCAGCTACTTGGAATATTTAAATACCAAATAATTTATAAGAATTTCTTGATATACCATTTAATGTTATACCAGCTTTACAGTATTAATGGGAAATATAAGCCTCTGTTTATAATCTTTGAGGAAGTATATTTTTAAAAATATTTTGGGATTAATGAGATGATCTTAAGTGCATTTTAAAATGAGGCGGGAAAAAGAACACACCGGATTTGGAATGGAGTGACCTGGCTTTTCCAAGTCTCCTTTTGCTGCTTACTTCTGTTAACTGATGACCGAGTTTTGACTCAGTGATCTTTTAAGATATTTTCCAAGGCTAAAATCTTATATTATGAATACATAAAATGCAGTCAGCCACCTAGACTTCTCGGTATTGTTCTTCCCTCCCTCTTTTCTGTTGGCTAGGTGTAGTGATCTCATTAGCACGGAATAATAATGTTTATCGTTACATTGTACGCTGGCTCCCTGGGTGCCTTTGTGACTGTTCCAAGTCAGTTATCGTTCTTCTTTGCCACTGGGTGGCTGACAGCAGAGAGTGAGGAATTATGGGAAGCCACTCTCTTACCTTCGACAACAGGTGTTTGTGACAGCGTACCTCATTCAGATATCACAAGGTACATTGGGAAGCACCAAGTCTCAGTAGCAAAGCAGAATTCCAAAGTCGGGAAGGACTGCTTTGCTCTTCAGTGCAAAAGGTGCTACAAGACAGAGCTGAAGCTTTCTGGTAACTAGTGAGTGCACCAGGAAGTGCTGGTACCCTTTAAAGCCCTGCTGAAAAGATCGAGGAGCATTTTAAAAAGGCTGCCAGGTACGCCCTCTCTGATCTAGTAAAATACCTTGTTTACTTGTTGTCACTTTTTTAAAACCTTAGTGTTAAAGGATATAAATATCCTGGGGCAACTGGGGAGAATCTTTAAGGGAAAAATAGTCACTAAAGTCACAGTGCTGCCTTGCAGGAAAATTCTAAATGAAAATGTTAGCTTGCCTTAGTAAGAGTTAAATAGAGTTGGCAGCTGCTTTAATCTTGAGGATTTCACCTCAAGTGTTGCATTTTTCCTCAACTAAGCCTGTTAGAACGCTTTTCTGTTTCCTAGCAATAAGGTGTCTTACCCTCCCCCCCCTCCGCTCCCCCTTCCTGATTAAGGGAAAGGCTTGTTTGGTTTTTAATCTAGAATACTCCAGCTGTTGCTTAGGTCTTTTCACATGCAGATTTAGCATGGTGCTATTTAAATTATCACGTCTATCTTGGTGAGAGATATACCCGGAAAAACGAGGGGACTGGGGGAAAGAGGAGGCTGCCTTAGGGTTTATCCTGTTTTTGTTCATGAAATCAAACTTGTGACCACACTGTGTCATTGCTACTGGAGAGAACTTTCCATATGGTCAGTAGTCTTCTGGATTTGGGAATCCCACCATTGACAAATTTGAAGGGATTAAAGGGATACCCTTCCAACAAATCAATCTCTTTAGCACTACTTTAGGATAGGGTTTTTATATTGAAGACTACATCTCATCAAGTGTTGTGGTCACTTTAAATACAGGTTTCCAGGGTTTTTGTTCTGCATTTTGATTTTCTCATCACTTCATCCTCCCCCTGTAGAGTAGCATATAGGTGGTATTTTCAATGAGGTCATTTAAATAACTTTTTAAATAGCAATTTCAAAATTCATCTCCCACCCTCTTTTCTTTCCCTGGAGGTATGTGAGGAAGTTCTTTGCTTTACCCAGCTGAACCTTTTCCATTACTGAAGCAGTAACCGACCTTAGCTATCCTCTTCTCACTTTTGTAATTAAAAGTAGATCTACCCTTGAAAGTCTGTGATAAAGAAAATTAAACTTGGGGGAGGAGATTTATGTTGTTTTTTCTTTTGTATAAAATAAAATGCAGGGAGTCTTCCTTTCAAAGAATGGTTTGTTTTGTTTAGAAGTACTTGCCTTTCTCTAAGCAAGTACCTTATAATTTTTCAAGCAGTAGCTTTACTTTTTGGTGAACAGCAGAAAGCCAGATCAAGGACTGTTGAAAGCTTTAGGATGTCAGGTTTTGGTTTTGGTTTTTTTTTCCCCTTGGAGGGCTGGAGGTTTGGGTGTGGTTATTGTTGCTATCCATTTATCATTTTGCTTTTTTGCAACGTCTTAAAAACAAAAATGCTGTGAAAAAATGCTTTTTTTCTGCAGTGTGGAAGATATGTTCAATATCATAGCTACTTTAAAAACTAAAAGTTGTCATCCCATCCTTTCCTTTGAACGTACAGAATTAACGAGAAGTACCGTAAGAAAATCTTAACTCCCTCAAGAAGAATCTTCATGTAGAGACATACTGGACAAAGATGGACTGTTAAGAAGAAATTTGTTTTGGTTGAAATTTTCATCTTTCCACCAAGATCTGAAAAACTTTATTAACAGTTACCTTTTTCTTAGTGGGCGTTCAGTTTCTAATATTAACTAAGGGAATTTTTTTTCCTGAGGTTTGAGGAAAAATTTCAGAAACTGAATTTTCCACCAAGTCCTGAGTTGAGAATGCAAGATGAATTTATAGCGTTCACTTCCTACAGAGATAGCAGCAACCTCCCTTATTCTTCCCACCAGGGGTGAACTGCAAGACAACGCTTTGGTATCTTTTTTTTTTGGCTTGTGACACTCCACCCACTCTAGCTTCTTCAGGTGGGTGTGTTCATTGGCACTGAGCTTGCAGCAAGATTTTTCTTTGGATAGTGAACCTGGTCTGGCTCTGGTGCAGTTGCTGCTGCTGCTGTTGGGAAGCCAGCTGGCAAGATGATGGAAGAAATCTCCATAATGGTAGCCTACGATGCACATGTTTTTAGCCAGCTGTATGATGAGGATTTCCTTACAAGTCTTGTGGCAATCAGCAAACCCAAAACTATGGTAGGTGATGCTTCGTGAAACTAATGTGGACTAGGTATGATTATTCATATCTAATAGAATAGTCACTCCTGCACAACCAAATTTAATTTACTGGGGATGAGAAGAAGAGCATTATTTGTGGGTTCAGGTTCAAAAAAACAGTGGAAACCTACATTTTTCCTTTGTTTTATGCACACTATGTACTATTGTAAGACATTTGGAATAGTACATTGTATGTATGATGTAGATAGGTTAAACTTTAGGTAAATTATTTAAGGTGGGCAAATAATGAGAGAATTTTTGAATTGGAAAATTCTAGTTGGCTTACAGTACCTGCCATACATATGTGTACGTAAATAGATATAAATTTAGATATAGTTACATGTCTACAAATATACAAATACTGAAATATATATATGCGTATTTGTCTGTGTATATACGTATACACACACACACATATATATACGGTCCTGTATGAACAAGTACATACATGTATAAGCATATTGTGTTTACACACCCTCAAAGTCATTACTACTTATATTTCTTCCTCTTTGCAGTGGTACTTCTCCATAAGTGGGCAACAACTCAGACACTCTGAATGTGTGTTCAATTATGTACCTAAACAAGAGCACTTTAATTTGCAGACTCTACAAATCGTTACTTGTCTTGGAAATGACTGTGAAAATATTCTGTGGCATAATTTTGTTTAGGATTTCAAGTTTGTGAAGCACTTCGATCATTTTCTAAAGACTAAGGTGGAAAGAATTTTTTATTTATAGTTCTTTTCCTCCTGACCAGAGGGTAGAAAAAGGATGTGTTTGTTGTGTTTGGTTATCTGTGCCCTGAGGTAGCAGGTGACCATCCCCAGAACTTCAGAGGTATTGTGCATATGTTGAAATTTAAAGTGAGGAACAATCTGTGGAGAAATACTGTCCTTTAACCAGGTCAGAGCGTGCCAGATATGTAAACTACTTGCTTGAGAATAACTTTGATTCTACCAAAATTTCTCTATCTCTAGTGGCATCTGATATTTATTCATTTTGACAAACTGGGCCCATTGTGTACTGTTTATACTTAAAAAAATCTTTGTTTCCTTTTGGATAGCTTCTGCCATATGAAACACTAACATCTAATTTAAACCAATTGTGTTAGGTAGGTAGGCTGCTTTTACTCCCATTTTATAGGAAAGAAGAGTTAGTTGAAGTGACTTGTCTTAGGTGACATAAAAAAATCTGGGTATACCTGGGACTAGAATGAACGTTTTCTGACTCAATCTGGTGCTGTCATTATCTTGTCATGCTGTGCCTGTGTAATGAAACAAGAATATACAAATAATACAGTAAAGCCAATAATTGCAATCGTTCACATTCATATATCCCTTTAAGTTTTAAATCTCTTTGCCCACAACAACCTTGTGAGGCAGGTCATGTCTTATCACCCCCATTTCACAGACAAGGAGATTGAGGCTCAGAAGTGATTTGTCCAAGGTCACAGGACTAGTAAGAGGCTGGGACTCAAACCCACATCTATTGGCACCTTATCTAAAATTTACTACAAGAGTCATTGAAGTATATGGATGACACTGAAGACACCCGTTGCCTCATAATTTTAGACCATTTCTTTTTAAATCAGAACTGCTTGCAAATACACAACTTGAGTTTTATCTCTTCTCCCTGTCCCTGAATCCCCTCTTCAAAAGAAGCTAACAATAGCAACTTCTCTTACCTATTGATTACATAATCAAAAGCTAGCATCTTTCTTCTAGCAAAGTAGCTTTGTGTGTAGTCTTGTGTTTGCATTTGAGGGCTGGGGTGTGGGGGCCTGTCTATTGGCTGTACAATCGAAGCATAGCGTCCTTATAATGGTCACATTGTTGTGAAGGAACAATGCTTCTGAACCTCAGGCTGGCAGTTATTTAATCATTCACATATACTACGTACACACATAATCCATCCATACACATACACACACGTATATCTGAATAGATGAGTAGCCTAATACATTGCCTACCAGCAAGCACCCTTCTGCTCTTGTGTTCTCTCAACCCTTGACCGACAGGTTATAAGTTTGGTATAAATCCAGTCCTTCAGGTATTTCTTCAGTCTCCCTAGGCAAAATGGCCTTTTGGATTATGGCCGGCAGCCCGCCAGGCAACGGATGCTATTGCTCTGTACATAGGTTATCACTGTTTCTAATGATAAAGGTGTGGTGGTTAGTGGTTTACCTTGTATCCTCTCGGTTTGCATTGTGTCTGCTCTGTGAGATACTTCATTTTTTTTACCAGTTGAGAAATGACAGAGGGCTGGACTTCCTCTTGGACAGTTTTCTTTTGAAATGTTGGTTTGGTGCAGCTGTAAAAGCTGTGAGAAGAGAATATTTGCCATCTCCTTTTGATTCAGTATTGATTCTTCTTTTATGTGAGGTAGAAGCTCTTAAAATTATGGTCAAGGAAGCATCACTATATGAAAGAGAGATAAACACTCATGGATTTTCTCAGTATGAAATCCATCGTTTGCTACATGGCTTGATTCATTGCTGTGCGATGAAGTGTGCTATATTCCTGCCATTATAAAAATCGACTTTAGGAATAGGATAAATATCTAGGTATTATTTCTAACGCTATTCAGTAGTTTCTTAGCATTAATTGAATTCCATTCTGGAATTAGACTTCATTTGCTAGTGGAATGTCTCTGATCCTATGAGTGATAGTGAAATCCTATTAACTAAAGTGGTTTTCAAAAGTGAATTCTAGACATTTTCTTGGTGGCAATTACCTTTACCTTAACCTTGAACCTGTCCTCTATCTCACTCTTCCTGTGAGAGAAAGAAGAAAAATTGGCATAAGAAAATTTTGAAACTCAGGTACGGCCAGGGCAAAAAAGCTAAAATGTGCTCCTGGGGGGAAAAAGACTCGGCAGGTAATTTGCCAGGAAAATGACACAAAAACTTAAAGTAATTTTTTTGTGACTAGCAGAAAGAATGTTTTAATAGCTAGGAATTTATAGTCATTTGACAGACTGAAAAGGTTCTGATGGATACAAGTTGAAAAAGAACTTAAAATGAGGACAGATTTGAGACCCATTATTATTAATCAGTCCTAATAATAATATCTTACTTAGAATGAGGACAGATTTGAGACCCATTATTATTAATCAGGCCTAATAATATCTTACATTGTAATAATGCTTTATGGCTTACAAAACACTTTACATATGTTATCTCATTTATTCCTCAGCCTCCATCTACCCACCTAGGTAGATTGTTAGAGGCATTTTTACCTCCCATGAGTAAATTGAAGCTTGGAAAGGTTGTGACTTGCCTAGGGTAATAGTGTTCAAGCTAGAATTTGAATGCTAATTTTCTGTTTTCTAATTTAATGTTCTTTTTACTCTTTCTATGCTGTTTTCTCCCCAGTCCTTTGAGATACTGTTTCCTTATTGTGTAGAGCTTGTACTGGTAGCTAGCCAGTCATCCATATTAACACAAAACCAATAGGTCCTTTCTCTGTTGAATAACTTGGATAGATATTTTCCATTAATTTCAAATCTATCTCCACCTGTTAGTAATCTTTCTACCTATATCTAATAAGTTCTGGAGAAATACAAGTAATTTCAGAGAAGATAAGGAAGTATTTGAATCTTTAAGTTCTTTGAGTTCAAAATTAATATTTTAAAACTCTTGAAGAGTTACATATATCTAAGTTTTGCAAGTCTAATGCAATACATTTTCTGACCAGCTTGCTCATTTCAAGGTAAATATTAATTTTATCCTATCAAATTGTTTCATTCTGTTATCTTGATCAGGTTGGATTAGATAGCCTCTAACTTTCCTTCCAAATGAGATTCTGTGATATGATATAAATTCACATAGGAATCCACCACTAAGTATATATATTAGCCGATAATATACTTCTTGAAAATTATTGGCAAAATATCTGAAATTGTTAAATTCCAGGAAGCCCAGAAACTTCTTGGAAATATAAGTTTGTGGGAATAATTCATTTTTATCTTGAAGGAAAATCCCAAGCACCAAGAATTTAACAAGACATTATTAAAGTGTCATAGGTCAATCTATAACTGTCCTAACCTTGCCCTTTCTGTGCTTTCCCTATTACTTTCTGGCAACCAAACCTATGTGAACAAAGGAGACTCCTTTTCCAATCCTTCCTTGGAGAGTTGTTTAAACTCATGTTTAGACCAGTCCTCCTCTTCTCATTATTCATCTACCTCCCTACCCATTCCTTCTTTGTTTTCTTCACCAACTCCTTATATTTTTCCTGACCTTAGATGTTCTCCAAGATTTTTTTCAGCGTTCTTTTATGTGTCTTCCTCAATTAGATTATAAGCTCCCTGAGGCAGGGACTGTCTTTCTGCATATATACCTTCTCCTTGGACTACCTCTTTCACTTCCTCGTTTGCAGTGATCATCTCTATGCAGATGGGGCTTAGATTCTTATCTCTATGCTGACTGCCCTTTTGAGAGGTTCCCAAAGTGGGGGGGAACGACTTGGAATAATCCAAGAAGACATTGAATAAAAATGAAGGGGCAGTGGAATACATAAGGAAAGAAGGGAAGAATATTTTGAAGAACTGCTCATACATATTTCATCTGTTGTGTAACAGAATTATAGTTATAATGAGTACATTTTTTCCCAAATAAACACACAAAATGCGAGTTATAACTGATCAGTGGTCAAGCCCAACAACAATAACAACAACAGGTCTTAACAAGCAACTGTTGGTAGGGGAAGTCCAGCATACATTGGCAGGAATATGTGCTTTGTAGTAATTTGTTTACAATATGACACTATACTGTTACAGGACATTGCGTCTTCAAAATTTCAATGCAGGAAAACCCCCACAAATTTACAATAAATTATTAAATTTAAGATGCACATCTTTTTTTTTTTTATTATATACTTTTTGAAATGATGCAAATTAAAAAAAAAAACATGGTTAAAGAAAGTAGATTTCCAGGGAGTTGCTGAGTAAATTTTTTTTTAAAAGGGAATGGTAAGCCAAATAAGTTTAGGAATCTCTACTCTAGACCTACTCTGTCTTCTGATTATTTCTTCTGACTTCACTTTTTCATTCAATGATAACCACTCTTTAAATTGTCAAAACCTTGGTGCTATGTTTGACTGACTCTTCTCCCTCCTCTCTCACATCTAATCCATTACCAAATCATGTTGATGCTACTGCCACCACGTGTCTCCTGTGTACATTTACCTTACTTAATACAGGCTCTATTACCAACAGCATGATCTGTTGTGATGGTGTCTTAATATCCTGCCTTAACCTTTTCTTCTTTTGAGAGTCAGTGTGTTAATGGTAGACAAAGAACCTGACTTGGCATCCTAGGACCATAGGACTATATTTGAGGCCTGACTGTTGTGTGACTCTTAGGCAAATTATTCCCCTCTCTAAACCTCAATTTCCTTACACCTAAGATTAAATCATCTTAATTTTTTTTAAATTTATTTATTTAACTTTTAACATTCATTTTCACAAAATTTTGGGTTCCAAATTTTCTCCCCTTTTGTCCCCTCCCTCCACCCCAAAACACCGAGCGTTCTAATTGCCCCTGTCTGCCAATCTGCCCTGTCTTCTATCATCCCTCTCTGCCCTTGTCTCCATCCTATACCCCTTTACCTTTATTTCTTATTTCCTAGTGGCAAGAACATTACTCGACAGTTGTTCTTCACACTTTGAGTTCCAACTTCTTTACCTCCCTCCCTCCCCACCCCTTCCCTTTGGAGGGTAAGCAATTCAACATAGGCCAAATCTGTGTAGTTTTGCAAATGACTTCCATAATAGTAGTGTTGTGTAAGAACTAATTATATTTCCCTCCATCCTATCCTGTCCCCCATTACTTCTGTTCTCTCTTTTGATCCTGTCCCTCCCCATGAGTGTTGACCTCAAATTGCTCCCTCCTCCCCATGCTCTCCCTTCCATCATCCCCCCCACCCTGCTTATCCCCTTATCCCCCAGTTTCCTGTATTGTAAGATAGGTTTTCATACCAAAATGAGTGTGCATTTTATTCCTTCCTTTAGTGGAATGTGATGAGAGTAAACTTCATGTTTTTCTCTCACCTCCCCTCTTTATCCCTCCACTAATAAGTCTTTTGCTTGCCTCTTTTATGAGAGATAATTTGCCCCATTCCATTTCTCCCTTTCTCCTCCCAATATATTTCTCTCTCACTGCTTGATTTCATTTTTTTAAGATTTGATCCCATCCTCTTCAATTCACTCTGTGCACTCTGTCTCTATGTATGTGTGCATGTGTGTGTGTGTAATCCCACCCAGTACCCAGATACTGAAAAGTTTCAAGAGTTACAAATATTGTCTTTCCATGTAGGAATGTAAACAGTTCAACTTTAGTAAGTCCCTTATGACTTCTCTTTGCTATTTACTTTTTCATGCTTCTCTTCATTCTTGTGTTTGAAAGCCAAATTTTCTTTTTCAGCTCTGGTCTTTTCATCAAGAATGCTTGAAAGTCCTCTATTTCATTGAAAGATCAGTTTTTCCCCTGAAGTATTATACTCAGTTTTGCTGGGTAGGTGATTCTTGGTTTTAGTCCTAGTTCCTTTGACTTCTGGAATATCCTATTCCATGCCCTTCGATCCCTTAATGTAGAAGCTGCTAGATCTTGTGTTATCCTGATTGTATTTCCACAATACTTGAATTGTTTCTTTCTAGCTGCTTGAAATATTTTCTCCTTGACCAGGTAACTCTGGAATTTGGCCACAATGTTCCTAGGAGTTTCTCTTTTTGGATCTCTTTCAGGTGGTGATCTGTGGATTCCTTGAATACTTATTTTGCCCTCTGGTTCTAGAATCTCAGGGCAGTTTTCCTTGATAATTTCATGCAAGATGATGTCTAGGCTCTTTTTTTGATCATGGCTTTCAGGTAGTCCCATAATTTTTAAATTGTCTCTCCTGGATCTATTCTCCAGGTCAGTTGTTTTTCCAATGAGATATTTCGCATTATCTTCCATTTTTTCGTTCTTTTGGTTTTGTTTTGTGATTTCTTGGTTTCTCATAAAGTCCTTAGCCTCCATCTGTGCCATTCTAATTTTGAAAGAACTATTTTCTTCAGTGAGCTTTTGAATCTCCTTTTCCATTTGGCTAATTCTGCTTTTGAAAGCATTCTTCTCCTCATTGGCTTCTTGAACCTCTTTTGCCAATTGAGTTAGCCTATTTTTCAAGGTGTTATTTTCTTCAGCATTTTTTGGGGTCTCCTTTAGCAGGGTGCTGACCTGCTGTTCATGCTTTGACTGCATGTCACTCAATTCTCTTCCCAGTTTTTCCTTCACCTCTCTAACTTGATTTTCAAAAACCTTTTTGAGCTCTTCCATGGCCTGAGCCCACTGAGTGGGCTGGGATACAGAAGCCTTGACTTCTGCGTTTTTCCCTGATGGTAAGCATTGTTCTTCCTCATCAGAAAGGAAGGGAGGAAATGCCTGTTCACCAAGAAAGAAACCTTCTGTAGTCTTATTTCTTTTCCCTTTTCTAGGCATTTTCCCAGCCAGTGACTTGACTTCTGAGTGTCCTCTCCACCCCCACCTCACTTCCAGATACGCCCAGCCAGCACTTGGGGTCTGAGATTCAAATGCTGCTTCCCAGCCTCAGGGCTTTGGGCAGGGGCAGGGCTGCTGTTCAGTGTGAGATTAAGTTCAGGTGCTCAAGTCAGGGCAGGGCCGCCTCACAGGCTCCGTTCCCTCAGGGGGTTTACGCAGAGACCTTCAACAATGGATCCGAGCTCCTGCCTGCTTGGGGAGCCCCGGTCTGCTCCCACCTCTGCTGCTGCCTCCCGAGGGGGCCTGAGTTATGGGAGCACCCCACTCTCCTCTCAACCTGCCAAAGAGACCCTCTCACCGACCCTTGTCACCTGTGGGTGGAGGGACCCGCGCGGCTGCTGGAGATTCCGTCCCTGAAGCCTGTTCGGATCTGCTCCTTTCGGCGCTGTGCCGCCGAGGCAGGATTGGGCTCTGCTCTGGGTCTGGGCACGAGGGACCTTTTGCGAGAGGTTTTCAGGTTCTCTGGAGCAGAAATCTCGTCCGCTCCGTTCTGTGGCTTCTGCTGCTCCAGAATTCGCCCATGGTTCTTTTTTTTACAGGTATTTTATGGGCAGTGGGTTCAGAGGTAGCGTATGTGTGTCTTTCTACTCCACCATCTTGGCTCCGCCCCCTGAAGATTTCTCTGGAAAGACTGAAGGACTTGTTACATCCAAAACTGTGCTGTGTTCCTTCCCCTTTCTGTTTCCCGGGCAGCTAGGTGGTGCAGTAGATAGAGCACCAGTGCAGGAGTCAGGAGGACCTCAGTTCAAATCTCACCTCAGACACTTGACACTGACTAGCTGTGTGACCCTGGGCAAGTCACCTAACCCCAACTGCCTCATCCTGGGTCATCTCCAGTCATCCTGATGAATATCTAGTCACTGGATTCAGATGGCTCTGGAGGAGAAGTGAGGCTGGAGACCTGCACAGCCCTCCCTCACTCAAAAAAAACAAGAGTCAAGTGCAAGTCATGTCATCATTTCTCTGATGATGGCATGATCTTCTTCAGCAACAAAGAACGAACACACACACTGCTTCCCACTGGTGCTATAACCACAACTATTCAAGCTAAATCATCTTAATTTTTGAAGTATATATTCTAGGTCTATATCTTATTTCCTTACTCTTAAAATCAGTAAATATTTTTTATCATCTACTATATGCCTAACACTGTGCCAAGAGCTGGGAATACATATACAAAAAGAGAAACAGTCACTGCCCGCAAGGAGCTGACCATCTAATTGTGGGAGACAAAAGGAAGTTAAAAAACTTGCTGAGGGGGGATGGGAAGGGTGGTGTCCTACTAGAGAAGTACCTGGAAACTGAAAAGCAGGCAATATAGAGAGAAGTCCCAAAGGAGTACTGCCAGGTGAGAAATGGAGAGCTTTCTCCTCTAATAGAGGTTTGAAGTGCATGATCCCACCCTTAAATCATAGAGACTAAAGGTAGTGATAAGATACAGGAATACTGAGTCTGATGAGCTCTTACCAGATGATGAGGGTATCCCAATAATGAACATTCTGAGGTATGGTGGAGAAGTCAATCAGTAATCCCAAAGTAGTGCAGCCAAGACATCTTGTTTTTGCATAGTTTTAATGATGGCACAAACTTGCCCAATTTGTTGTCAGTTACTTCCCGTGTTGAGACTCCCTCCTTATTCTATCATTCAAGATATCTTGCTTATGAATAGATAAAGTGATCACACTGTTGCACAAATCTCTCCCTGTTTGTTGTTTGTTTATTATTTACCAAGGATGGGCAGCTGGGTTGTCCAGTGGGTAGAGCTTCCTGACTTCAGGAAGACTCATCTTCCTGAGTTCAAATATCGCCTCAGATACTTAATAACTGCGTGACCCTGGGAAGGTCACTTTACCCTGTTTGCTTCAGTTGGAGAAAGAAAGAACAAACCACCTCACTGTATCTTTGCCAAGAAAACCCTAAATAGCATCACAAAAAGTTAGACACAACTGAAATGACTGAACAAGATTTACCACATAAAGTTGAGGCTCCTTATTCTTGCATTCAAGGCTCTCAACAGTCTAGTCCCATTCCATCTTTTCTAGCTTTATGTTATTCCTTCCATACGTACTATAAGCAAAATAGATCATCCCCCCTATATATATATAACCTGTACTTTCCTGTACTCTCTTTTCCTTGACTAAAATTCCTTCCCTATCCTTTGTTGTACTCCTGAACATCCTTTAAAACATATCTGAAATGCTACCTTCTTCAAGAAACCCTTCCTAATAACCCTTTTCTCTTGGAACTTTTATATATTCTTCATGCATTATTTTGCAGTAAAATTATTTATCCATATGTCATACCCCCCCTACTAAACTATAAGCTTTCTGTGGGCAGAGACAGGGCCTTATCTAAATATTGCCTCTTCCCCAGCATGAGCAAAATCTTCTGTACACTTAGGTGCTTAATAAATATTTGTGGAATGGCTCACTCCTCTTCCTCATATTGATGACCTCTTTCTGTTATACAGGTTAGTAAATAAGAAATATGGGTTGAGAGTCTATATCTATTTTTTTCTTTCAACTGGAAAATAGAGTTGACTGCATTCTACATCCTATCTGATTTATTTTAAATTGATGACTTGAGTTGACTAATTCTTAAGACTCATTTGGATCTTGCATTTTTGATCTGTCTGTTTGTCTGTCTATCTATCTATCTATCTGTATCAACATATATATAACCATAAAGTGATAAGACTTTCCCTAGAGACTCAACTGTTTTATTGCTTTTAATCACAGTCCTACTCATTAACAAAAACTTATCTGGTTTATTTATGGATGAACTAAATTATTCCAGTACCTGCAGTAGTGCTTCACCCATAGGAGGGGCTTAATAAAACTTTGTTGAATTGAATTAAGTTCTGTTTTCCAAATTCATTACATTTCTCATTTTCACTAAGAGATAGAAAAGCTAGATATGGAGCTAGGGATTTGAAGCCACAAATCCCAGTTCTCAGACCCACAGTTCCCTTCCCATTTTTCTTCTTTCCTTTTCAAAGGTGTCCTTGACCTAAAGACAGAACAGATTAGTGATAGGATTATATGACACAACTAAGAAATAATCCCCCTACCTCTATTTAGTTTCATTTGTTTCTACCTATTGAGGATCCTCAGTTTAAAAGTTACATTTTCTCCAGCCTAGGAAAGATGTAGTCTCTCTGGGAGGCACTGTAGCTCTATCTTCAAGTATTTGAAAGCTGTTTGACATGTGGAAGAAGGATTAAACTTGGTCTTCTTGGAGTCAGAGAACAGAGCTTGGAAGCACTAGGTGACTGCTACAGAGAGGCAGATTTCCCTACTATAAAGGGAACAAATCCCTTAACAATTAAAGCTGTCCAAAAGTGAAAAGGGAATGGTAGGTTCAAATAAAAAAAAAAATTAGCACTCATTAGAGATGCTGTAGACAGGGGTTCTTAACCTGGCATTTATGAACTTTGAAAAAATAACGTAGTGATAACTGTATTTCAAACTATACATTTTATTTTTTAAAAATAAAAACATTCTGAGAAGTCAGTTAACAAGCAATTTATAAAGCACCTTCTGTGTGCCTGGGAATGTATTAAGTGCTAGGGAAACAAAGGGGGAAAAGAGGTCCTACTCTCAAGGAGCTTATGGGGAAGTGTGCATGCGAAGGACCATGTAGAAATAAGCTGAATACAGCATAAACTGGAAATAATCAGTAGAGGGAAGGTGCTGGCATTAGGAGAACATCAGGTAGGGCTTGTCCAAGAAGCCTTGACCTCTGCAGCCTTTCACAGTGATCATTCTGTCTTCCTTGATACTCTCTTCTCTCTAGGTTTTGGGGTACCCCTCTCTTGGGTCTCCCCCTACCTCTCTGACAGGTCCTTCTCGGTCTCTGTGGCCAGATACTCATCTAGATGACACTGTCTCTCAGGCTTCTGTCCTGAGCCCTCTTCCTTTTTCCCTCTATGCTACTTCACTTGGTGATCTCATCAGCTCCCATGGATTTAATGCTGATGGTTCTCAAATCTGCTTTTCCTGTTTCAGCCCTCTGCTGACCTCCAGTCTCACATCTCTAGCTGTCTTTCAGACATCTCAAATTGGATGTCCAGTAGAAATTTTAACCCCAATATGTTCCAGAACAGAATTCATTCTTTTTCCCCAAACCGTCCTTATTACTGTAGAAGGCAACACCATGATTCCAATCCTTCATTCAGTTATCCTGGATTCCTCACTATCTCTCACTCCCCACATCCAAGCTGTTGTCAAAGACCCATTGGTTTCTCCTTTGCAACATCTCCCAAATACACCCCCTTCTCTCCTCTAATACTGCCCCCACTCTGGATCAGGCCCTTATTAACTCATGCCTGGATTATTGCAAATAGTATGAGAGTAGGACTGCCTATCTTAAGTCTCTCCTCATTCCAGTCCATTCTCCATGCAGTTTGATCTTGTCGCCTCCCTAATCAGTAAACTCCAGTGACTTTCCATTACCTTCAGGAACAAATACAATATGCTCTGTTTGGCATTCAGAGCCCTTTGTAACCTAACCCTCTCTTGCCTTTCCAGTCTTTTACATCTTATTTACATCTTATTCCCCAACATAGACTCTTTGATCCAGTGACACTGAACACCTTACTGTTCCATGAACAAGATAGTCCAGCTTTGGGTATTCTCACTGGCTATCCCTCATACCTGGAATGCTCTCCCTCTTCCACCATGACTACTGACTTTCCTGATTTTCTTTAAGTCCCGAATAAAACCTTTCCTTCTAAAGGAAACCATCCTCAACCTTCTTAATTTCAGTGCCTTCCCTCTGTTATTTCCTATTTATCCTGTATATAGCTCACCTTGTATGTATTTGTTTGTAAGTTGTCTCTTTCGTTGGATTGGAAGCTCTTTGAGGGCAGGAACTTTGAGCTGTTTTTGTATTCCTGGTTCTTACAACTGTGCATGGCACATAATGGATGCTTAATAAATGTTTGTTGTTTGTTTGATTGATTGATAGAAGGTAGGATTTCAGCTGGGACTTAAGGGAAGCTAGGAAAACTAGGAGATGGAGATGAGAAGGGAGACAAATTGAGGCGTGAGGGACAGTTAGTAAAATTATCCACAGGTAAAATGGAGAGGTCCATGGGCCTCCCCAAACGATCCATGGCAAAAAAAAAAAAAAGGTTAGGAACTTTTGCTATAGAGGGTATTCTTGTCGATTTTAGATGAGATGATCTTTGGAGGTCTCCTACATATATTTCTCTGTCATCCAGTGTTGTTCTGCTATAAGGAATTTGAGCCATCTGTCCTTTAGTGAGTTGGTGCATTCTCTCCAAAATATACAAAATTCTTCCAGAAATCTTTGTACACCACCTAGCCCATTGCTTTAGACATACTGACATTTAAATGTTGATGAAGACAAATGCCAGAGTAGGAACACAGTGCCAGATATTCTAGACAATCATCATTTCTTTGAGTTTCAGTTAGAAGATAGAGATGGAGAACTCTCATTACTTTTTCCTCTATCAGTTTGTCCTGTAAGAAGAGTGAATATGCTCTCTAGCCACTTGCTGTGGCTAGCAAGTGGTATAAAGGATGTAAAGTCTGGCCTACCTCAGGCCTGGCAAGTGGAAGGAGCTCTATGCCAATACCTTTCCATATTGGAGAGGCTGGCAAGATGCAGGGCTGCTGACTCTTGGGTTGAGTTAGGATTTTTCCCATTGGAAATGTACAGCATGTGCAGCCTAAGGAGAACTGATTTCTGAGTGGATCACATAATGTCTATTTCAGCTATAAATGGTTCATAGCCAGAAGCCTTGGGCTTTTCCTGCTGATTCAGTTTATGCAAGATCAGAGGTAATAATTCATATATTCTTTGCTGAAAGAGAACAATAAGATTTCACTCAGTGTTTTAGGGGAAGGTAGGGCAAACCAGCCAGCTGTTTCACAGTACCTCAGGGCTGTCTAAGACATTCACTATTAGTGACAGGTAGTGAATCAGCTATAAGACCTAGAATTAGAAGAGAAACCTAGGAGTATTGACATTATCCACATGCAAGTGACATGAACAACCTGGGAAGACTTATATGATCAGTTGATGTAGGGTTAAATAAAAAGAACCAAGAGAACAATTTATATAATAACCACAATAATGTAAAGGAAATTAACTTTGGAAAAACTATAGAACTCTTAATACCATAGATATTCATGACTTTAGAATGACCATAAAGCATTTCACTTACCTGTCGACAGAAAGACTGTGGACTAGAGGTGTAGAATAAGACCTGACCAATATATGGAATTGTGTTTCTTGACTATATGCACTTGTTACAAAGGAAGTCTTCTAATTGGGGGAGGAGAGGCACAGAGGGTAAATAGGGATACAAAAAAAGGAGGGGAAAAACATTAAAAGAACATTTCAAAAATAGAAGAAAATAAAAAGTTCAGGGTAACAAAAAAAGACAATTTTGTTAATATTTTATCAAATTTAGTATACGTTTAAAAAAGGGACACAATAGGGCAGCTAGGTGGTGCAGTGAGTAGGCCCTGGAGTCAGGAGGACCTGAGTTCAAATCCAGACTCAGACACTTGACACACTAGCTATGTGATCTTGGGCAAGTTATTTAACCCAAATGGCCTTGCCTTCCCTCAAAAAAAATAAAATAAAATAAAAAAGGGACACACGTTCACATTTTCATATTCAATCCTCTATTATACTGAGATATTCACATTTGGTGAGTATTAAACTTAAAAAAGAAAGTACACAAATATCACCCACTTACTGATTCTGAATTGTGAGCTAAGCAAAAACTTTATTTGATTTAAGCCCCCCTTGGAAACTTTGTCTGACACCTGGCTTCAGTGTCAAGTTATCCTCCTGTCATCTCTTTCCTCACTTCAAAGCTTATCTAACAGTCACATGACAGACACAAGGCCAGCAAGCATCAAAAGCCTTTTGGATGTCACTATTCCATCAGAGCAGAGATTTCTAAAGGCATTTTACAAACACTGGATATCCACAAATTTGGGGAGTTTGCATGTCTAGGTGAAAAAGGATGATGAGTGGAAAAGAGATGTGTATCAAAACCAACACTTAAAACTATATGGTTCTCATAAATCCTGGCCATGGCAGCAAAGACTATTCATGAGGCATGAGCTACAGAAACATTGGTTTCTGAAGGTGCTGTGATCTAGCCTTCAGGGGCTTTTGTGTTTCAGAAGGTCACAAATATGGGATTTGACATTTAGGAATTAGGACTGACAGGAAATAAGGGTTTAGACAACAAAAACTATACTGTCCTGTTTCACAGCATCTAAATCTGTTGTATTTATGGTTGACGAGGAATATCCTCCCATTTGTACTTCAAGAGCATCAATAAAATAATTTTAAAGTATACAGAAGAAGATAAAGTTCAGAAGGGGACATAAACATGATAGTCTTGTTATTATGTTACATTCAGTATATTATATACGTATTTTTAAAATAACATTTTTCATAATTAATACACAGTTATAAATTTTTTTAACTTCAGGAAACCATGATTTCATTGGTGTGGGTATTTCCTCTGTTGACACAGTTTGAAATCCCATCATTTGGTAATTTAGGAAGCTGAGGCATAAAAAGGTTAATTGACTTCACTCCAACCACAAAACTAGTGCCAGAGCTGGGTCTAAACCCTAGATCTCCTAAATTGAAGCCTCCTGTTCTTTCCACTACCGCTTGGATCCTTAGGTTCCTTTCTCTTAGTGAAACATCTCCTCCATTTAAAGTAATGTGATTCTCTGTAAATAGGCAATCTCTTCATCAGTTTGAAATTGAGAGAAGATTTAAAACAAATATATGTAATTCCAAGTTGGCTATATCACTTGAGAGCTATACAAGTAAATGGAATTCAGAATACCAAGCTATCCTAGGGATGTGGGGGATGGAAGAGAAGGATGGACCTGAATACATGTAATACTGCTGTTGGCTGGATTCCAGGTTCAATTATGCAGTGAAAAGGACATTCCCATAGGTACTTCAGGGAAATAATCACGGAGAGTGGGAATAGGGGTATAAAATAAAAGAATATTTAGGTTACAAGGAGTAGGTTTGTTAGAAGATCAAGGAGAAAAGTTTGATTGGTTAGCAAACTCTTGCCAAGAGGTAATTTTCCACCTAGTCTTGCTTTCCAGTGCCATATCTTTTAGTAATCTTTCCAAAGCAATGAAATGATACCCCTCCTTTCTACCTTATCACTGTTCTCACCCCCTGGGAATGAGCAAAGTCATTCTATTCACCTGATAGGTGCTGAGTCTATTAAGTGGGGATAATGATACCTTCCTGCTCTACAAGATTGTATAATATATAGCAATTCAAAAAGTATTGGGTGCTGTAGAAACGATATGCTTTATTATTATCCTGAAATGGAGAGCTACCTATCACCTCTTCTAAAAGAATAAGATTAATGTAATGTCCCTCAAGATTCTTCAAGTAAAAAAAGATAAAGATGTTGATCCTACTTCATTTTCTTCAATGATAAAATGGTTTTTAAAAGACTTTAAATTTGTTTTAAATTTTACACAAAGTTAGTTATCCTGTGAGTTAATGTACTACAGCATCAATTTTTACCAGTTTTTGGCCTTCAGCATGGTTCCTAAGACATAGTAAATGCTTAATAAATGATTGTTGACTTGTTGACTTGACTGGGTCAGACTAGAAGGATTTCTCCCCCTATTGGCACTAGTTTGTTATGAAACAGTCATGGTGTGGTAGATAAAGAGCCAGCCTTAGAAGCATGAAGACTTGGGTCCAAGTCCCTATTGACACATGCTGGCTGTGTGACCCTGTCTGTGCAAGTCACTTAATCTTTGAGTTTTCTAGGCAAGGCAACTCTCTTAAAACGACATGGTAAAGAGGGTGCTGAATTGAATTGGTGGAGGATGTTTCCTTGTTTGGAAGTGAGGCTGGAAGTGCCAGACTGATGGGATCACATAATTTCCAACATCATATTGGCCTACCATTAGACTGGGTCAGGGGAGGTGGAGTGACCTCCCTTGCTACTTTAAGATAACCATTTTATAAGAGAAGAAGAAGAAATAGTAGAGAAGATGAGGATGGACCTGTCTGCTAACTCTTCAGAGAGGAAAATAGTTTTATTTCTTCTCTTGCTCCTACCCTCAGATCTGAGAAATAGGCTAGGGAAAGGGCGAAGGATACCTGTAACTGGAAGGAGAGTAGAGATAACAAGATAAGGGGGAAAAGAAATAGATCTTACAAATAGGAACAATAGATATTCAGTAAATAGTACAGTGTGATCTTCTGGGATGCTGAAGGCCCATCCATACAGTGATTTCATTAGGAAAGGTGTCTCTGTATGTTATCTGTATGTTTGTTTCACACAGTCTCATCATCCTAATAGCATCACTAAAATTCACAAAGAACGTTTAGCACATATATTTTGCAGTGATATTAGTTATTTCACATTGTGTTAGTATTGTTAACAGAACCCTGACCTTTATTTAATTTTGCAACAGTGATGAAAAGGTTAGAAATGAAGGTTTCCCTTAATCTGTAAAGCCTGGTCTTTCAGATGAAGGCCTGCTTTATTTAACACCTTCAAAAACACTATTGTAATCCAGCTTTTACTCTTTGGCTTCTAGTTTATGTCTGTTATTAGTCCAATTACTCATTTTTGAACCCTGAAGTCCTTTATGTAGCCTTGCTCTGTCTGCATACAAAGACATGCATTTTGTGTTAAGTATTAAAAGAGTGACTGTACCTTATTTCACAGGGTCACACAAGTGAGTGTTGTACCAATAGATATGAGACTTTATCTAACTTACATATGATTTCTCAATACAGTAAAGCAAAATATATATGCAAGCAAAGCTGGAATTAATTATAGAATAGAGCACAGACTTGATTTAGCAAGACCCCCAGGAAAAACTCATTTAAGAGAAAGTCACAAATGTTAGCCTATATTAGTAGGCATCTTCTGACAGTTTTCTTAACAGAATTGTTATTTCAGTGGGGATTTGGCATTGGGATCCTGATACACTAGCGGTTTTGATGATTATGAAATAAAAGAATTCAGTGGAAAAATTAGTCTAATTTTTTCTCATTAATAGTTCAATATGTATTTGAGGAGGTAAGTATAATTTCCAGTTCTGAAGATCCTTGAAAAGGATTATTGGAAATGTGTAACTGAATAATAATATGACATTTTAACTTCACTCAGTGTCTCTTGTCTCAGGTCAGGGCAAAGTTGAAATTTAAGTTGGTTATGTACATGACTTCTCAGTTTGTCCTTTGAGCTACCTGCTCCTTCCATTTCTAATACCTTTAAATTGTCCGAGACCATTTAATTATTAATGAGGAAGCAGTTAAACATTTAAACATTGGATTGCAATAATCCTTTGCCATTAAGGAATATAAATGAAATGTGTTATTCAGAGAACTAGAATTACTGGCCTTATCAAATTGCAAAAAATGTTATGCCCAACTTGACAGCGTATCTTAATGGAGCTATTTTACAGTTATGATATTCAGTAATGAAACTATTAGTCTTTTCATCTATGAAAGTTTTGTTGGTGGTAATGGAGGAATTTTTTAAAGAAAAAATCATAATCACCCAAATTAATTGTATGTAGAATTATGGGGACAGAGCTAGTCCAAAATATTCCAAGATACACATGTATGGAAAGGATTTGTAAGATTCAAATTGTGGGAGGGTTTCCTTTACTGAGCAGATTATTTGGACAGCAGTGGAGTTACAGGAGTATATAAGGCACAAGAGGCATTTTCTATTAAAGAGGAAGCATGTACTGAGACTGGGTAGAACCCCAAAATAAATTGATAAGGAATTTTATAATACAAGAGGCAATGATAACATTAGCTTACATTTATAGCAGTCATTAGATCTCCAAGGTACTTTATACATTTTAGCTCATTTGAGTCCTAAAACAATTCAATATGATATTTCAGGTATTATTATATCCATTCCCCAGATGAGAAAACCGAGACTTGATGGGCTTAATTAACCTGCCCGTGGTCACATAGCTAGAATCAGAAGTGGGATTGTAAAGCAGATCTTTTCTGACTCCAAATCTAGCACTAGACAAAGCCCAGTCAGTCAGGGCTTATATGCTAAATGCCTGCTGTATTCCAGGCAACCATGCTCAACTCTGGGATGTCGAAAGTGGCACTTAAGCTGGACTTTGAAGAAAAGCAGGCATTCCAAGAGCTCCAGACGAGGAGAGAGAGTATTCTAGGCATGGGAGCTAGCCGGGGCAAAAGCCCAGAGGTGGGAGATGTAATGTTACATGTGAGGAAGAACAAGAAGGCCAGCATCCTTATGACTAGAACATAGCTTGCATAGAGGGGAGTAATGCATAAGGTTGGAAGGAAATTATAAAGAACTCTAAATGCCATACAAACTTTATATTTGATCCTAGAGGTCATAAGGAACCACTGGATTTTTTGAGTAGGGGGGTGGCATGGTTAGAGTTATACTTGAGGAAAATCACTATGACAACGTGGAGGGTGGATGGAGAAGAGATTTGAATTCAGGAGACCAAAATATTGTGATATTTTAGGTGAGAAATGAACAAGTCCTCCACAGGATATAAGAGCAGGGAGAAGGGAGCATATGTGACAATTGATTGGATATTGACAGTTGTTGAGGTATATGGAGTGAGAGTGAGGAGGTTAGTAAATGGCCTCTGTTTTTTGGTGACATATGAGGTCCTCAGGTCATCTGGTTGGGGAGAAGTGCAACATGAGACTGGAGGAGGAAAGTTACTGTGTTGAGGAGGAGAAGAAATCAATTAGGAATTAAAGGATTGCCCTGAAGCACTGGGTGCCCAGTTGAGATTAGATAACCTGAATAAATTTGTAGTTTATTTAGTCATCCTAGTTCCTCTGATCATCCTTCCTCCTCTGCTCAGGAGTGTGTGAGTGGGCACTACAAAGAGGTAGTTGGTGAGAGTAACCCAGGCTTGAGGTTTGGCAAAGGACAAGCATCGAA
Source organism: Notamacropus eugenii (assembly GCF_028372415.1). NCBI lineage: Eukaryota > Metazoa > Chordata > Mammalia > Diprotodontia > Macropodidae > Notamacropus > Notamacropus eugenii. The sequence goes on along the minus strand of NC_092873.1, from coordinate 471,659,193 downwards.
AGGACAAAGGATGGAGAGTCTCAAGGGTAGTACTTAGTATTGAGCTGAAATGGCTGCTTAAGATTTTGAGAATATATAATATATATGGAGAAGAATATAGTCAGAGCAGAGGTGATAGGCCAGGAATAAATAGTACGTAGTGATAGAAGCTTCTAATGATGAAGAAGTAAGGCATTGGAAAAGAGAAAATAATAGGAGGCAATAATAGATAAAGGAATTATAGAGGTTCTTGATCTTGGGAATGGTCTTCTTGTGAGTGTGAACATTCCTGTTCATAACCATGTTGCCTCTTTTGGGAAGAAAAATAACTTTAAAAAATACTATGCAAAGCAGGTATTTAAAGTAACCCATTTTCTACTTTTTTAAATTGATTGGCTATTTTTAAAAAGATGGTCTTATTATTTTGCTAGCTCTAAGCACATCCCAGGTGTTTGGGGAAAGAATTTTTTTTTTTGAGGGGGAAGGCAAAGCAGAATTTCTTTCACTTACTGTTCTAAGTTCTTGAAATATGTATTTAGTGAGAAGTAGGGAACTGTTACACTGAGACCAAGAATAGAATATGTGTTAATGTATATTGAGTCACCAAGTATCATGTCACGCGTACCTTATACCTTGTCATGGACCCACAGATCTTTGGCATTTTTACTGCTCTACTGAAGTTTGCATATTTAATGACTTTTTTTTTTTGGTGATGCAGAGCAGTGCACCTGTGAAATGAGTATATTCATGTCTAGAAGCAAAATGAATTCTAATCAAATGAGTTCATATTGTCATTAGATAATAAAGCACAGGACTGAATATATATTGCTAAGAAAAGGGGTGCTTTGTATGACAGTGAGACTTTTGGCAATATTAGGATATATACAGTTTCTGTTGAAAGGTTTTCTCTGTATTTAGAATGCAATATAATTTCTAGGTGGGTAGGATCTGGAAATAAGCCATCAGCCACATTTTAGAAAAATGATCAGGAAATCAGTTTAGAAGACAGATGTAAAAAGGGAGCTACATACTGGGAGAAATTCAAGATTTGGCAGATGTAGGATGGCATGAAGTTAAGTAGTTTTGGCTGAGTACTTGATAACCTTAGTGGAAAACTTCAGGGAAAAGACAGCTAATGGCAACATCTGGCTACGTGGCTGCAAGAAACCTGCGCCAGCTCAGGCAGAATTGGACCTGTCCTTCGTCTTCCCATCCCCAGTGCTTAGCACAGTGCCTGGCACGTAGGGGGGTTTAATGAATGCTGGTTGCCTAATTGACCCTGGGGCTTGAAATTGGAGTATTTCTTTAGCATGACATTTTATATTATGGATATTCTTTTTTGTTTTGTTAATGTTTCATTGATTCTTTTGGGTTTTAAGTCCATCATTTTACATCCATCATGATTCTTTTGGGTTTTACATCTATCATTTTTTTATTCTCTCCCCCCAAAATATTACACCCTTTCTTGTTATGCAGCGAAACCATTAAGTGGCTTTCTTTTAAGTGGCAAGAGCAAACAACACTGATAATATCTGACAATAAGCAATGTCTGTGTTGCACCTGTAGTCCCCCACCTCTTTGTTCAGAGGATGGAGGGAGAGGTCAGTCTCTGTACTCCATCCCTTTGTTGGTTACAATTGTTTGTTACAACGATTCAGAATTCTGTTTCCTTTTAGTGTCATTTTCAGTTACTCTTATAATAATCACAGGGTTGTTGCATGGGGATTATTTCAATTATATCTTTTAAGCAATCTTGGGTGACTTTGATGTACAGATAGGAGACAACTTATTGAAAGAGGTCCTTTGAATGTGGTATTTTACTCCACCATAGCAAATATTTTTCCATAATCAAAAAGAATATATACAGTAAAATCATATTCTTTACAATTATGAGACAACATATGTGGTCCATTGAATAATATACTGTGCTTGCTTAACTAAAGGTACTTTTAGTTTGTTTTGGTCTCCTTGTGATTTACATCAGTTAAATTTCTGCACAAAACTATATAATTGGTGTCTCTCATTTCAGTATAGTGACATAATGCAATGTCAATGTGTCACAAAAAAAAGTACAAATGATAATATAGTGATGAATCTCAAACTAAGAGAAGACATGAAATGATATGAAAAAGCAAAAATGGATTTAAGTTAAATTTAAATCAAACTTAATTCAGCAACTATCTATTAGCTGCCTATTATGTGCAGATAGTTATGTGAAGTAATCAGGGATGAACAAAACTTAGATAGTTGGCCTAGTAAGGAAAAAACTTATATACACTTGATTTTAAAAATTACTTTAATAAACACCACTCAAGAATTTGAAAAACAACTTATATACAAATGCACACTAAGGTGGGAATATAAATCTATTAAGAGCAGATGGAACAGAGTCAGGGAATGATAGAGCCAACTGGATTTCATTAAGTGATTTTGCACCATATGTAAGATGCAAACAAATGCAAGTGGTTTGGATTGCCAGTTTAGATTAAAGGATGAGCTTTGGCTTATCCTGTGTAGCCATCTAAGATTAATAATCTAGTAATGAATATATTTCTGAAGCTTATGGTATGTATAATTAATACAGAAAATGTTTAAAATCAATGACAGGACAGGGATGGTGGAGAATAAATGGCATTTTAATGCAAGCAGCTTCTTATTGTTTGCATTTCCATTATCACCCAGTGTGGGCCCGTTAAACAACACCATTACAGAAAGTGTAATTACCAATCAGCAGAGTGTGACAAGTGTACATTGTTTCCCAATATATATAACATAGACTGTAGCTTTGTACCCTAAAGAAGTTTTCTTTCTTCTTGTGTAAACTCTATAGAGTTTATTTTTCAAGGGCTATAAGACCCTAAAAATTATTTTGTTTTCCAGCTACTTTTACTGAAATCACTGTTTCATGAGTAAGACAAAGCTGAAACTTAGAGGTCTAAGACCCTAGTATGTGGAGAAAGTCTAAGGCATCAACTAGAACTTGGTGACTTCAGACCTAAACTGGCTAGCAGTGTGACACTGGCAAGCCATTTAACATTTCCTGACCTCAGTTTCCTTATCTGTAAATTAAGGGATTAGACTAAATGGTATTTACATTTCATTCTAGTTTCATATATCATAGTAGTTTCTTTTACATATAATACTTCACATTCTTGCTCTAGGGATCAAGAAAAAAATGTTTTTAATTTGGTACCTGTTAAGCTACCTTATGATTCCGCTGACTCTGAAGGATGCTTCTCAGATTCCCTTTTGGTCACCAATTCTGATTTTAGGCACCACTGGCTCACAGGTGAATCTTTATGCCTCTAATTTTAAATGTTCTTTTAATACCAGTATTTAATCCCAATAATGTCAGTTATATGATATTGTCATATTGAGGAAGCATAATGCCATGAGAAAGAGAGTAGCCTCAGAACCAGGGAGAGCTGAGTGCCCCTGACAATGTAGAGTTATGAATGTTGGGCAAGACACTTAATGTCTCTAGGCCAGGGTGTCAAATTCAAGTAGAAATGGGTCCAGGAGACCATGTAGGAGTATCTTTGCATCTACATATTGACTTAGAAAAATACATATTACCATTGTCTGTGTTATGTTATGTTATGTTAAATTATGATTTATCTTGTTAAATGCTTCCCAAATTACATTTTAATCTGGTTCAGAGAACTTGGGAGTATTGTATGCGATGGCACCTGCTCCAGGCAGCTCTCTAAGACAGCTTCTTAACCTGGGATCTGCTAACATTATTTTAAATAATATTTTGATAAGTTTATTTCAATATAATTCTCTCACTTTTGATCTTCTGTATTTTTCATGCATCTAAAAACATTCTGAAATGGGATCCATAGGCTTCACCAGATTGCCTAAAGGAGGTTTATGAGAAAAAAAGATTAAGAACTCTTATTAAAGACTTTAGGTTGCATAGCAGGTGTTGACCTGCATTGGTAGAGAGAATTTCCTCATTTAGGAGTTCTCTGTACTAATAAAATCACAAGTATAGACCTGATCCCAAACCCTCTATGAAATGAAAGTGACTAGAGCAGCCTGGGGTTTCATATATGAGAGATGACCAGAAAATAGCAGGTGCCATCAAAATCTGAATAATTTTCCATTTTAGAAATGTAAGTTTGCTTTGTGTACCATTGGCCAGAACAGATTTCCCAGCACATTTATCTGCAAGACATGCTTAAGAATGGAAAACTAACTGTTGCTGTTGCATAAACTCATTCACTACTTTGTGTGTTCAAATATACTGATGGGTGGTTTGCTGCTTCCTGAATGGATTTTCAGATGTCAAGTGTTAAACTTTCACAGATGAGGGATGCATTTCACATTTGCCTTTTTAAAAAATGTTATTTACTACATCATATAAATCTTATATCGTACCATAAAGAGTACTTGGGGATCTTCTTTATGGTGAATAAAGTAGGTGGAAGTTTTCAATAATATTAACCATAGAACCCCATTTTCCCCAGTCCCTTCTGCTAAAAAGATGTGTGAGCCCCATATAAAAAGCCCTTCATTGTTTTCTGAATCCTTGACCCCTTCTTAGAACATAAATGCATAAAACAAAATATGTAGGATTACAAAGAAAACCAATTATACTGAAATAATTAACAAAATAACTTTAAAAAAACACTCAAATTCTCAGATCCCATTTTGACCTCACGTAGAACATGTGTTCACTTCAGTCTGCAGTTAGATTTAGTTCATTTTGTTGTATAATGTTGTTATGGGAGTTAAAAATCTTCCCATCCATTGATAGGTCTCAGGTGGGGCTATTGAGGAGGCTTGATTAGGGAGGCTTATTTTGTAGGAAGGTCTACATCTTTTCTGATTGCTAATGAGGCAGTGGGTCCACCTCTACAAAGAGTATATATACTCTGAGGTGAGATTTTGCTTTGGGCCTTAGTTTTTGGAAGAAGGTTGTGTGCCAGATGAGATTCTGGGCAGCTTTGTTAAGAAGCCCCCTGACTTTGAAAACCCAGATGTTGGGTGGTATATGTAATTAAAGTAAGATTGTTTACCTCTCTTAAAGTGGCTTTCCTTTTAGAAAAATAGACCTAAGAACCTGTGCGGCACACCCTCCTGGGTGCCAGGGTGCTTGCTGATAGAAATGTCTTCATGTGATACATGCAGTTTGATTGGCAGATTGTGATCTCAATAATGGACAGTAAGATTTTGTCTGAGGTAAATGTTTTATGAAATAAGCTACGAAAACTACCAAAAGAAGTTATTTCGAAAGTAAGAATGTTTTATTTTAGAGAATTCATGAGGTGGCAAGAATGATTCTTTTTTAAAAAAAGATTTCTAAGGTCATTCAGTCAGTAGACATTTATCCAGTACCTACTGTGTGCCAGACACTCCACTGAGTGCTAGGGATACAAAGAGAAAGGCAAAAGAAAATTCTTCCCTCCAGGAACCAACCCTCTCATGGGGGAGACAAAACATAAAAAGAAGCTGAAAAGTGGGGAGGGGGAAGCACAGTATGGGGGAAGGGAGGCAGGCATTGGGTGGGAGATGATGGTGATGAGATGGCTGGCCTGTGTGGCTTCCTTACATGGATGACTGGGGAGGAGCTCTCCAAAGACTCCTGCCCTTCCCAGGAAGAGAGGGAAGGGCACCAGGACCAGGGGATACCGAGGAGGCGTAAGTTTCAGAGTTGTCATCTTGCTGGAAGTAGAGGAGTACAGCCAGGTGAGAAATAAGGCCTGGGTCCTGAGGAGCAGAAGTGTGACAATGAGGGCACCAACTAAATGTGTTTCAGAGAACTATTACCTAGTGCTACAGAATAACAGACTGACATAGCAGGCCCCTTTAGATGGGTCATCCTCCAAGATGTACACTGACAAAGGGGTCAGCAATGACACCTACACCCTTCTCTGGCCAGATCTAGCTGTCTTGACTATCTCGACAAATCCTTTCAAGAAGACCAGTTCTTCAGAGCAGAAATCGTTTGTGTTTTAGGTAGTATCTTCTCTATAGGAGAAAATGACATTTTTTTCCTCTGGCCTTCCCTTTTGATGTGTAAGCAATTAAAAAGCCTCAAAGAGATAATTTTTTTTGTAGAGTTCAGGTTGGTCCTCATCCAAAAATCCCCATGACACCTATCCAGGCTGCTTTCATTGTTAGAGTTGTTCCCAGGTGTTAAAAGTTAAGCTTTCCAGGTGAGGATTAGCATCTGCACATTCTGGAACATCAATTGACATGTTTTTGGTGATTGATTTTATAATGTTTTGTAATAATCCTTTTCTGTCTGTTGTATACATCTTGTCTCCCATAACAACAAGACCTGACATAAATAAGGAAGGCATAATCAGACAAAGACTTGACCTAAATAAACTTTACTCGTATCCTCTGAAACTTTGAATGTCTCTGGTTCTGCATCTCCAGGTGCCTGTTTGACATCTTCACCAATAGGTCTTGTAGTCATTTCAACCTTAATATGTCCAAAGCAAAACTCATTCTTTTTCTCCCTAAGCTCACATAACTTCCTAGCTTCCCTAATTCTGTCGTCCTGATGAGGTTTGTCATGTAGGAATCATCTTCAGTCCTTCCTTCTCACTCCTTAGATCCAATTATTTGAAAAATATCTTCAGCATCTTCACCTGTCACACAGCCCCCATACATACAGCACATGCTCTTCACCTTTATCCTACACTGGGAGAGCCTCCTTATTGGTCTCCCTGTATCCATTCTTTCCTCTGTAGAAATCATCCTCTGCGTAGCTGTCAAGCTGTTATTCCTAAATTGGAGAATCTGATCATGTCTCTCTGGAAGCTTAGGGTGGCTCTTCATTGACTTTAAAGTAAAATACAAACTCCTTTGTTTTTTGGAGTAAAATACAAACCCTTCACTACATTCCATCTCTCTGATTGGAAGGTAGAAAACTGTGTCTCCACAATTTCCATTGAAGAAGGGAGCTCTGATCAGACAACTTATTTCTCACCTGTGGCATTACTCTGAAAATTCTGACTACTCTACCTTACCCTTCTGTTAAATATCTTCCCTGTCCCCTCACACTTTCAGTTATAAAATGGAGGGGAAATAATTATGCTTTCCTCACAAGGTAATTTGGACAGCTAGGTGGTGCAGTAGTTAGAGTACTAGACCTGGATTCAGGAAGACTCATCTCCCAGGGTTCGAATCCAGCTTCAAACCCTTCCTAGATGTGTAACCCTGGGCAAATCACTTTAACCCTGTTTGCCTCAATATCCTCATTTGTAAAATGAGCTGGAGAAGGAAATGACAAACCACTATGATATCTTTGCCAAGAAAACTCCAAATGGGATCATGAAGAGTCAGACACATCTGAATAACAAGGAAAAACAACAGAAGGTTATGGTGAGAATGAAATGAGATAATATTTGTAAAGCATTTTGTAGACCTTACAATGCTCTGTATTTGTTAGCTGTGACTATTGTGATTCCAATCCCTTCAGAGTGTTGTTACTGTTACTTGACTCCACCAAGGGCCCCTTGTCCTTGTTGGGTCACCACCTTAATTACTTCAAGGGGAGAGTCTTTCCTGGGCTGATCAGAGAGAGGGAAACAGGACAAACTCTTTCAAATTAGTTCAAAGATTGTAGACTACAACTACTTAAAATGCTGTCTTGAAACTCAAAATCTTGTCGATGTGAATGTTGAAAACTAAAAATAAATTAGTAAGAATCTTTTTAAAATTATAAAACTTATAACTTAAAAAAAAGAAAATAGTGTAGTCATTTTTTTAATGATTCCAAATTGAGATAGAGATTAGTTGAACTGCTTTATTCTACCAATAGTGGAACTCTAAAGTACGTAGCTATTCTAATTGAATTAACTATTTTCATTTTATTTTCATCTTTGCCTATTTGCATGGACTTTGATGAAATCTCAAAGTTTTTTCAACTTACATTTCTCTAAGTATTAGGAACACATAACTTGTTTTCATTTGTTGATTTATTTGTAAATCTTCTGAAAATGGTGTGTTCATAGTTTTTAACTATTTCTATATTGGGCAGTAACTTGGTGTTATATAATGATTTCAATTACCTTGGTATACTGGATGGCAGATTTTTTTTGGTTTTAGTTGCAAATATTTCTCCATCTGTTTTCCATCTTCTACTTTATTGACTTTATGCATGCAACATCTTTTAAAAATTTTATAAAATTAAAATTATCCTTTTTTTAGTTAATAAAATTGCATTGATTAAATTTTTTAAAATGCTGTCAATATTTCTAAGGGGCAGAGGAACCTTTGTTTGCCTCTAACATGGATATACAAAAAATATAACTCAGTTGAGTGATATCTCATGGGATGAAACATGAGAACTGAAACGACTATAAGTTTTGTGAATTGTTTCTAACAGGCTTTTACTCTATGTGATTGTATCTTCTGTATATCTAAATATAGATTAAAATGAGCTGTTCTGAGGTTCTATTCTAGTTGCTAGGTAATATAATGGTATTATTATAGTATCAGGAGACAAGAATATAATAAATGGAAGGGAATAAAATACGTTAAATTTAAAAAATAAAAATATTTGGAGTCAGACAAGAATTTGTGGTATTTCTACTGTAATTCCACCCAGAGATCCAACTACTGTTTTGCTTTGGGAATTCAGATATGTGAAATGTGGACCAGTAGCTAAAGTTTTGTAGAGCCTTGTTAATTGTTGTCTTTCTCAGCAATAAGCAATTCTAAAATGAGTTACTTAAATTTTCCCTCCCTCTACCTCCCATCTTCTTTTCTTTTCCTTTCTTTTCTCCCAGAAATTTTCTGTTCATTCTTTATCTCCAATGTATGTTAATCTGCCTGGTTTAGTGTAGGTGTTCTTTAGACTATGTATGTTCACACAACACATAATTCTTATCCTGGGGTGGGGAGAGGAGGAGAAAGAGACAGTGAGTGTGTACTTGTGTATTTCTTCATCTTAGACTTTCATTTTTCTTAAAAGGAGGAACTAACTCATAGCAAGCCATTTAATAGATCAACTTAATATAATGAATTGCAGAATCTTTGTTGGTAATGCAGAGTTTTTATATTTAAATGTAGTAGTTATCATAAGCTTCTCTTTGGCTAAAAGGGGGCAACTCCTAATTTCTTCTACATATAAGGCTTTCATTTCTCATATTCCTTATGGGACTTGTCTATACCAGTATTTATATAAGGTTTTTATAGCAGTATTAAAGCCAAGTTATCATTTGATTCTGACAAGAAAGTTTAGGGTGTTTAAAAATAAAAAGGGCAGCTCTTCATTTTTAAAGAATCTGAATTACTTTTCTCAACCAGTAAGAGCCCTTACATTTTTGACAGATATCTCATAGGTGTAGCTGCTTCTCTCATAGAATCATCTTCCTTTACCTCACTGAATAGATATTTATGTTGTTTTCTAATATTCTTTTGTATTGCGTATCTCAATGCCCTGTTGTTTCTTATAACAAAGTCCCTGAGGTTTTTTTTCCTGTTCCATCCCTGTTTGTGAAATGTTTTTCCTGGTTAAGTAATATTTTGTAATATTCTTTTAAGGATAAGCTATTAAACTTTTCTATAAGAATTAAGTTCATTAAGGATAATGACAGTGTTTGACAATACAGTGGCAGTGTGCTTTTTCATGTTGTTATAGGTGTAGTTTTCTAGCAGGCATTCTGTTACCTAGAAGACTAACAGGCTCACTGATTTTTAATTTTCAAGTAATTTTCATGGTGTGGTGGGTAGATTCTTGGAGTCAGGAAAAAATGGATTCAAATCCTGCCTTTATTTACTAGCTGATAATTGTTTTTGAGTGTGGTCCTTAATTCTCTGGGATTAGGTGAGTGGATAGCAGCATTACATAATGAACTTTAAACCTATCTATAATATTCATTTTGGAATACAACTCCGGGGCAATTTTAACAGTTACATTAAAAAATTGGATAGAATTCATAGGCTTATAGATCTCAAAAGAACATGAAGTAACCATTTAATGTCTGTCCTGAACCTGCCTCAGTATAGGACTGTAGCAACATTTTCCCAGAAAGTTAGTGAACCCTTTTCTTTAAAACTTGATAGAAAAGACATCCCACCATTTCCCTTGATGACTATTGCAGTGGTTCTTGTTTGTAAAGCTTCCCCACATCTAATCTCAGTCCCTTGTATTGAAATGAAAACCTCTTCCATTTTTCCTTACTCTTAATGGAAACAGAGAAAGGACATTTATCTCTTTCTGTTCCTTTTGTGCTTTCTTTCCACTATATGCTCTTTTGTCTAAGCTCCATAACTCTGCCTTTTCCCTCCTGAAATGGAAACTTACTCCTCCCAAACTTTTAACCATTTTTTCTTTCCAGTTTCTCTATAACATGCTTCCGTTACAGGGTCTAAAATTATATGCATTATTCTATTAATCAGATCTGAGAATAAAGGAGACTACCACATTCATTCCTGAGATCATATTCCTTTTTACATATCTCAGTGTCCTATTGTTTCTTTGTGGTTCACCAAGTCCCTGAGGTTTTTTCTGTTCCTGCTCTGTGAACTCTGTGAAATGTTTTTCCTGCTTAAGTTGCATAACTTTCATTTTGATTAGATTTGTCTTTTCAACTAAATCCAGGGCACCTTTAAGATAGGGACACTCTTAGACTTCTATATATTATAATATTTCATCTCAGATGACAATTCTAAGGCAATTCTAACAGTTACATTAAAAAGTGGGATAGAATTCATAGACTTTATAGAGCTAGAGAGGACACGAAATAATCACCTACTGCCTCTCGTGACTCTGCTGCTTTATAGGACTGCAACAAAAAGTTTCCCAGAAAGATAGCCTATCTTTTTCTTTAAAAGTTGATAAAAAAAAAAGGAGAATATTTACCCTTTGTTCAAAAGTTGGTAGAAAGGATATCCTACCCCCTCCCTTGATCACTCATTCCAGTGTTCTAGTTTGGAAAGTTGTCCTAAGCATGTAGTAAATACTCAATAACTATTTGTGGGTTGGTAGATTGATTCTCCCCACTCCCATGCCCCAGTGAATTTATAGCTGCCTACTTCTGTGATAGAAGTCATTTTGTAATGTGGTTCTTTTGCATACCTGACATCCTACCCTGTTGAGAATCATCAGCAAATTTTAATTGGCTGAGGGTTAGACATGCCAGTAATGTTTAACTAGTTCAAACCTCCTGAAGTTCATGACTGTCATCTACTGTAAACATGGTTCCTGTTGAGCCTGCTAAATATCAGCACAGCCCTGTGGACTGCTATTAAACCTAAGGGAACAGTCTTACCTCTCCCTAGTTTCTATCCCTTTCATCGTGCACTCTGGAATTCCCATTCCACCATTAACAAACTGTCTTCATATTAAATCTTGTCATCTCACACTTCTTTAATATTCTTGCCCTCAGAGAAACCTGGTTTCTTCAGGAAGATACTTTCTTACTGTTCTCGTCCCCTCCCTAGACACACCGGATCATGTCAGCCATTCTGTCAACCCACATCTATTCAGTATTTACTCTCTGCCTAAGCCCTGGGGATACAAAGAAAGGCACGAAGAGAAACAAACCATGCATACTCTTGGCACCTCCCTCTCATTTCCATACTCTTCCTCTGCCACCATCATCTTTAGCCTTCTCTGATTCTCAAATTCCTTGTATTTTAAAAGAAAGGTAAAGGTCACATTTGGAATGCATTTTATAGATTACAAAGCATTTTCCTCATGACTCACATTGGAGATCACAGTACAGATATCGTTTCAATTTTCTAGATGAGGAAATAATGCCTTAGAGAAGGGTGGGATTGGGAGGGTGACCTGCCCAAGCTGGTACACCCAGTAAATGGCAGAGACAGGACTTTGAGTCCAGGTCTCCCGACTCCAGAGCCAGTGATCTTTCTCGTCTTGCCTCTCAGTGATGGTCCCACAGCACTGCGAGATCGTGAGACATTAAAGAAAGATTCAGTTATATGTTCAGTTCCCCTTTTTAGGGGAAATAGACTGATGCTCAACAAAAAAAGTTTTCTGGCTGACCATAGTTTAGTCAGACATTTCACTTAACATCCTATTCCCAGAGGATTTTAGCTAATTGAACCCGAATTACATGTAGCTGTAAGGTCTGTCTACAGCTCACGCACCACTTCAGACTTCCATTTTCAGCAGTGAAATCTACACATTCTCTTTTAGCATTAAATGACACATCTAAAAGCACCAACATTTCAGCCTTAGTATGTGTCAAGTCAGTCCATATTTTAATAATCATTAAACATGCATGAGGACAGAAAAGGAGACTGGATATCAGCAGGATACCTAAGAGACTGTTATGGTTTAGGTGACCCATCCCCTGGCCCCCATCAGTACAGTCCAAGGAAGACCTACAGTCTGTTACCTCACATTCAGTAGATTATTTTCTAAAACACATCAGCTTTGGTGGCGAGTGGGCACAGTAAATAAATGTAGTGCCAGACTTGGAATCAAGAAGACTTGAGTTCAAATCCTCTTTCAGACATATACTAGCTGTGTGACTCTGGGCAAGTCACTTAACCTCTGTCTATCTTAATTTCCCCATCTGTAAAATAGGAAAAATAAAGCAACTCCCTGGGGGTTGTGGTAAGATATATGTGACGTGATGTGTGGTAAAGTGCTGTATGAACTTTGATGTGCTATGTGCATGTTAACTATTATTATTATGAATTCCAAGTCTCCTGGCAGGCCACTTCTGCCCAGTGACTTAGATTTGGATCCATCCTACTATTTATTGTCTTTGACTTGGGCCAGCGGTGGAACATCCATGTCAGTCTGGTGTTATTGCCTCTTATCTTGGAAAGGATCCTGGTAATCCTTTAGACTCGGACCATAGAAACAGAGCCCTGATACAAAATACCTGGAGAATATACTCAGTGTCTATTTTAAATTCTTTCTCAGTTGGGCACAAACTAAAAGACGATGGGCAAGAAATCCTAGACTAACTGAAAAATGAACTAGATGCCTTACTATATACATTTCTAGCCATTGTTGTTTAGATATTATATATTGGCAGTGTTTGCATGATAAATGTTACTATAAATCAGGGGTTCTAAACTTTTTTCCCCATGAACTGTTTTTGCATAAAAATGAAGCCTGTGGACCCCTTCTTAAAATAATATTTTTAAATGTATAAAGTAAAAGCCATAGGATTACATAGGAAATCATTTATATCCAAAATAATTTAAAAAAAAATAAATTCCCAAACTCTGTATTTAAAATTCCTAGAAATATCTGAAAAAGTTATTCACAAAATATTGAAGCTGAAATGTAAATATTATAGGGTCAGAGATTTAGAACTGGAAGGACTAGTGGCTCTTGTCTCTAATCCCCTCATTGTACAGGTAAGAAAACTGATGGGGTAAGAGGACTTGTCCAGTAGTCAAGTGGCTGAGGAGGGATGTTTTCTTACTCCAGATGCCCTTTCTCCTACATCATAGTGTCTTTCAGATCATCTAGCTTAAATCCTTCATTTTACAGGTGAGAAAAGGTCCAGACAATTTAAATGAATTAGTAACATAGTAATGTTGCATGGTTTGGGACCTTTCTCAAGTTAGTTCTCTAGCCCCATTGTGGAAGGAAGTGAGACTCTCATAGGCCATTCCGGAAGTTAACAAAAGAAGATTTACTTAGCTATAGCACTAAAAGGATACATAACAAGGATATAACATTTAGCCCAGTAATTTTCCCTCCTCCTCCCATCTCCCAGTGAGAGGTGTGGTTAAATCACAGAGAGGAGGACACCTGCCAGGTCTGAAGGGCTTAACTTCACATAGGCTTTTTTATGCCCTTAGGGAACCAGGATGCCATATCAACATGGCTTGAAGCCATCAGGAAGCTACTGTTAATTGTAGCAAGGCAAGGCTAGAACCTTCACCCTGTTACAGTCAAAATAAGGTAAAGTTCTGAACATGATCAGTTTATTAGTAAAATGCCAATTTACCAATAAATAGGGTCTCAGCTTCCTCAGCAAAGCTAAGACCCTGCATGGGGGTTATGGCTCTCTTCTATAATTTTGGAGAATACAGAACAAAGAACAGGATTTCATAGGTGGGAAACAAGTTACAATTGGTTAAAAGAGCTTGACATCGTGAATGGCAAAATCAGTATGATTGGTTACAGGGCTGAGGTGTTGGGAACAATATGATTGGTTGGAAATTGAGAATGAGGGGCTAACAACAACCCCCTTCTTTCCTCCTGTGACTAAGCCATGTTCATTATTTGAGTTCACTTTCGGGGTTAAAGGTAGTAGACCATACTTTTTTTGGAAAATAAACAGACATACTTGAAGGATAGCTTAGTGGGTAAAGTACTAGGCCAGACTCTCTGGTGTCCTTCTGCATCCCTCAAGAATAATAGATTTCCTTCAGGCAGGAATAGAATGTGGTTAACAGGAGAACTGGTTTCTAAACTTAACTCATTACAGGATAGCTGAATTTCTGAACAAAGTTCAGAGACAAAGAACCGTGACTTAATTACAGGACAAATTAATACTATAAATAGAATCAGTTAAAAGATGATACAGAATCAGTCTGATCATTTCAACCTGCTGGGCCAATCAAATCTTGGGAACAGCTTCCCTTCCTATTTGGGAAAAAGCTACCCTGCACTGCGTGACTCCCTGGTGGATATTTAGCTGATAGTGAGTTATTGGTAAAGACTAGTAGCTGATTCTCCTGAATTCCAGTTCAGTGTTGTTGCTTAATAATGTTGCCTCTATATTTAAAAAAAAAATTAAATCTTAAAATGTTGTTAGTTTATAATATTTTAAAGTGAGTCTCAGAAAAGGCTATCATTAATAACAATGCTTTATAAAATAATGTGTCAGCATTTTAAAAATAATTTAAGTAAAAGCACACTAAAGATGATGAAAGCAGAATAGACTATAAATTAGATCACCTACAGGATTTGAGAAGTGGGTTGAGGTCCCCACTCATAGAATCGCAGGATATTGGGGGTAGAGGAGACCATCTGGTCCAGCCCACAACCAGGTTAAGAAACCCCTCTATACAAGATGCCAGTAATAAATTTTATATTCTTATTCCAGCTATATTCTTGTTTTGAGAATCACCCTCTTTGAGACTGTGATAAGAGACCCATGTAATTCTTATCAATCTAACAGAATATTCATCTTTTTGGGAGGGTTTTGGGAGATGTTCTCAATCCAGTTGTATTGAATTGTCTTAGATGATATGCTCCAGTTTTATATTTGCTTTAGAAATATGTGATTGTGTCAGATTAACATGAAGTAAGAGCCCACTAAAAACTAATTAGAAAAATTGATATCCCAAACTGTTTTCAAACTTTAAGGAAAATATTTGTTTTAGTAAAGGGAGACATTTCTCTTCAAGCTGAAAATTTATAAGCCAAATTTCAGTCATGATTTATTTTCATATTTGTGTTTTAAAATACAAAAATATGAGAAACATAAATGGATAAATCCAAACCCACATGCTTCCATGAACACAAAGAGAAGAATATTGTAACTGGGGCAGGATAGTAACTGTGTGCTTGACTCTGAAATTTAATGGGTGCTGACAGCCCTTACCCTTCTGTAGCAGTATAGAAACAAACCTAGAACCTATTTAGCAAGAATAATTAATTAAAATAGGATGCCACCATCTGTAGTACATGCTTCCTCCCATAGCAGTTGTCTCTTTTTCCCAGCCCCAACTTGACTGTTCCCCAGTGGTGTCCTCCTTCCATCCTAGGGTCTCTTGTCTCTTCTTTGTTCCACCCCCACACCTCCCCCATAAAAAGAAAAAACAACTAAACTTGTCTTCTTAACAAGTGGAATTGAGTATACTTCATGCTGTTTGCTTAGGGTGCCAGAATTACTAATTATGGCTCTGGGTATAAAATATGAGGTGTCCCTGAAGTCCTAGTGAAGCTGTTAAAGCTTACATCTTCATTACGACTTTTGGCATACCTTGTATAACCAGCCAATGTGTAGATCATTAATTTCCCCCTTCACATGGAAACATGGATGGGATGAACTCCAAATACACCTCTTGATCTTAACATCAAAAATTTTATACCTAGAGTGTGTTAATACTACTAAAGATGTATAGCAACCCAGATGTGGTACTAGGTATACCCATTGCTTCACTCATTTTAATTAGTTCCTCTCCTTGCTTTTCCCTTATCTACCCTTTGGAGAAAAGACTGACATCAAAGGAGCTCCGTCGGCAAATGACTCATTTCTCTTTATTTGCCTTTCCCAGTCATTTTGTTTAAAATTATGTCTGATATCAGAATTAGGAAGGGAGGCAACAGCCTGAGTTTGAAAAGTTCCTTTTTGAGTGTTCTTCATAGCGTGAGTTGTATAGTCTGTTTCCCTCTTGTAAATTATTAGAGGGGGAATTTAATAGAGAAAACACCACTTAAAAATTTTAACAGCTGCTATAAACTGTCATTTGGTGCTCTCAGCTGACATTCAGCTGCTGAAATCGAGGACTGAGCTTTCACTTTCAGCTACTGGAGGTCTTTCAACTCCTGTTCCCATGGAAATGAGGACTAGATGGAAATAAGGTAAGGGTGTTGTAACAGACATTTTCCTTTCCTTTTTTTCCTTTGCCTCCCAACTGTTTCCATGGAAATGGGAACATAGAGTCCAACCCATGCTGGAGAGCAGCAATCCCATTGGTGATGGTAATAACAGGCCCTAATTCCATTTAGATTTCTACCAAGCATTGGTAGCTGTATTTATGTACCAGAGTCTCGAAGGACATTTGCTGTCATGATTTTCACTTTGTTTTCTAAATATCGTGTCTTGAGGGAAACATTACAGTGCCCATTTTATTTTTTCATAATATTTTCTTGCTATCTCTTTGAAACCACATTGCCTTCCTACTAATCTTCCTTCTAGAAACTTCCCTTACAACAAAGAGGAGGCAGTATTCTAAATGATATAGTGACTGCCTCTGGCAGCTTGGGAAACCTTCTCTACCCGTAGATTAGCACCTACCTCTGTGAGGTGCTAAGGTGAGGCATATGTGTTTCATCATCAGTCCTCTGGTAAAAGATGAGTCACAGTACCTTTCACATAGTAGGCACTTGCTAAATACTTAGTGAATGAATTTGATTCATTTTGATACATTTAATCCAAATTCTTAATATTGCTATTTCAGGCATAAGAAACTAGGGAAACTGGAATGGCAATATGGTGTAAGGGACCTTGGGCAAGTCACTTAACTTCAGTGGACTTCAGATTCCTTATCTGTACAGTGGGGGTTGGAGTGGACATAATGACCTGTTATACCCTCTTCTGGCTCTAAATCTCTGAGCCCATAATCCTATGACTTTCTTTGCTTGTCTCCTCACTAGGCTGTGAATTCCTCAAGGGCGGAAACGTGTCTTTTTGCCTCTTTTTGTATCCGCAGTGCTTAACACAATGCCTGGTAGATAGCAGATACTTTAAAAAAACGTTTATGGACTAACTAATAGCAAACCTAGGAAAAGCAAACCTGGATTTTCTGACTCTTACATTAACTACATCTTCCACTTTTATCACTTTCTGTAAGACACCATGTTTAGCTTGTGCCAAAAAAAGGCAAACCTGTTCTCTTTGTGATCCTTGTCATTTGTGTTCTTCTGAGATCTTGGCGGTCAGTGATTCAGTTTATGCAGCTTCACAGGGAGAATATCACTGTTTTAAAAAATAGGTTTATGTGTCATTGAGCAGCTGAGGATCATTGAAAGTACCATCCATACATTTTCCCAAATGTGATACAGCCTTTTTTTCTCCTTTTTAGCCTTGGGCATAATTACTCAGTGTTTATCTGTAGCACACAGCCAAGATGTGTATACATTTAATGGACTATCTCTGTGGGCTGCTGTGGAGGAAAAACAAATCATCCCAAGTTACTAATTTTACTGATCTTTTCAAATGACTGTCGATTTCATTGAAGAGATATTATATTAGAGGATATACCTTTTTCTTGCTGCTGTTGCCTTAGTACATGCCCTTAATTAGTGCCTCAGTAGATTACTATAATAAAGGCAACTTGGTGACTCAGTAGATAGAGCGGGACCTGGTCAGGAAGATCTGAGTTCAAATCCAGCATCAGACACTTACCAATTATATGAACCTGGGCAACTTATGTAACCTTGCCCAGCCTCAATTTCCTCTTCTATAAAAAGGGTAAAATAATAGCAGCGCCTCTCTCCCAGGGTTGTTGTGAGGATAAAATGAGAAAGCATTTGTAGAGAGCTTTGCAAACTTTAAAGAGCTAAATAAATGCCAACTACTGTTAATAGCTTCTTTTTTTGCCAGCTCTTATTTTATTTTTATTATTGTGATCTTCTTTCAGTCGCACTTCTTTTCTTACCTTAGCATTTTCCCACTTAATAGTATTTTATTTTTTCCAATTACATGCAAAGAGAGTTTCCAACATTCACTTTTACAAGATTTTAAGTTCCAATTTGTTTTTTCTCACTCCCTCCTCTCTCCCTTCCCCAAGACAGCATAGAATTTGATATGGGCTATACATGTGTAATTATATTAAACATATTTCCACATTAGTCATCTTGTGAAGGAAGAATCAGAACAAAAGGGGAAAACCATGAGAAAGAAAAAAAATCATAAAAAGAGAGAAAGAGAAAATAGGTAGCTTTGATCTGCATTCAGACGCCGTAGTTCTTTCTCTGGATGTGTATAGCATTTTCCATCATGAGTTTTGGAGTTGTCTTAGACCATTGCATTGCTGAGAAGAGCTAAGTCTATCAAAGTTGATCATCGCACAATGTTGCTGTTACTGGGTACAATGTTCTCCTGGTTCTGTTCACTTCACTTTGCATCAGTTAATGTAAGTCTTTCCTGGTTTTTTTGAAATCCACTTGCTCATCATTTTTTAAAATTTGTTTTTATTTTATTTTTTTTATTCTTAATGTTCTACAATCACTACCATAAAACAGATTTTTTCCTCCTTATGACCCCCCTCCCCCCCCAAGATGGCATACAATTCTATATAGGATCTACACATACGTTCCCATTGAACACATTTTCACTGTAGTCATACTGTGTAGACGAACTAAAATAAATGGGAGAAATCATATAACAAACCAAAACATAATACACACACACACAGACACAGACACACACACGCACACACACAAATGATCTGCTACATTCTGCGATTGAATTCCATAGTTCTTTCTTTGAATGTGGAAGGCATTTTGTCCCAGAAGACCATTGGGAATTTTTTTTTTTTTTTAATGTCCTTGCATTGCTTTGAAGATCCAAGTCTACCAGAAAAAACTCTCACACACTGTGGTCGTTGCTGTGTACAAAGTTCTCCTGGTTCTGCTCCTTTCACTCAGCATCAGATCATTTAAGTCTTTCCAGGCCTCTCTGGAGTCTTCTTGTTCATCATGTCTTATGGTACAATAGTAGTCCATTACATTCATATACCACAACTTGTTCAGCCATTCCCCAGTTGATGGGCATCCCCTTGACTTCCAGTTTTTGGCAACTACAAAGAGTGCTGCTATAAATATTTTTGTATATGTAGGACCCTTTCCCATTTTTATGATCTCTTGGGGATACAGTCCTAGTAGCCATATTGCTGGGTCAAAGGGTATGCACATTTTTGTAGCCCTTTGGGCATAGTTCTAAACCACTCTCCAGAATGGCTGGATCAGCTCACAGCTCCACCAACAATGAATTAGTGTTCCAACTCTCCCACATCGTCTCCAACATTTATCATTTTCCTGTTTTGTCATGTTAGCCAATCTGATAAATGTGATTTGGCATCTCACAGTTGTTTTATTTTGCATTTCTCTAATCAGTAGTAATTTAGAGTTTTTTCATATAACTGTACTTAGCTTGAATTTCTTTCTCTGAAAACTGCCTGTTCATATCCTTTGACCATGTATCAATTGGAGAATGACTTCTATTCTTATAAATTTGACTCAGTTCTCTATATATTTTAGAAATGAGGCATTTGTCAGAGACAGTGGCTGTGCAAAAATTGTTTCCCGGCTTTCTGTTTCCCTTCTAATCTTGGATGCATTGACTTTGTGCAAAAGCTTTTTAATTTAATGTAATCAAAGTTATCCATTTTGCATTTCATAATGTTCTCCATCTCTTGCTTGGTCATAAATTCTTCCCTTTCCATAGATCTGACAGGTAAATTATTCCTTGCTCTCCTAATTTGCTTGTGGGATTACCCTTTATGTCTAAATCACATACCCATTTTGACTTATCTTGGTGTATGGCATAAGATGTTGGTTTATGCCTAGTTTCTGCCATACTATTTTCCAGTTTTCCCAGCACTGTCAAATAGTTCTTATCCCAGAAGCTGTAGTCTTTGGGTTTATAAAACTGTAGATTAGTATAGTCATTGACCACTGTGTCTTGGGTATCTAACCTATTCCACTGATCCATCACTTTCATTTTTTTTAGCCAGTACCAGATAGTTTTGATGATTTCTGCTTTATAATACAGTTTTAGATCTGGTACAGTTAGGCCACCTTCCCTTGCATTTCTTTTCATTAATTCCTTCATGTTCTTGACTTTTTGTTCTTATAGATAAATTTTGTTGCTGTTTTGCCTAGTTATATAATTTATTTTTGGTTATTTGATTGGTATGACACTATTAATAGTTTCTTAATAGGTATTCCTATGTTCATTCTTCTCCCTCTCCTTGACAATACTGCCAGGCTTATCTTCCTGATGGAGAGATCTAATCATGTCACTTCTGTGTTCCCTTGAATGTCTTTATTGCCCGTATTAATGGGCATTATTGCCCATTAAGTAAAGGTCACTCTCCTTTGTTAGACATTCAAGACTCTCTGCAATCGGGCACTATCCTGTCTTGCCACTAATCTCATACTTAGGCACACAAACTCAAACACTTATTTGAGTAAATACATATACTGATTGTACCAGCCAAATTATACTATTCATTATCCCTTTTGTGTGCCTGATAACTTCTATATAGAGGCTTTTTGTTCATAACACTTCCTTGTATCTGGATGTTCTCTTCCTTTCCTCCCCATTCCCCATTGAATTTCTACCCCTCTTTTAAAGCCTAGCACCAATGTAATTTCTTCCCCAAAACCTTCTGTGAACCATAATTCCCCTTGATTAGTCATAATCTTCCCCATGAAACCTCAAATAGTATTTTGATTATACCTGATGTTCTAAAGTTACAAAGTACTTTCTATTTTTTTTATTTTTGTTCAATTGTTTCTAGTAGCATCTGACTTTCTGTGACCCCTTTAGGGCTTTTCTTGGCAAAGATACTGGAAAGGTTGGCCATTTCCTTCCCCAGCTCATTTTACAGATGAGCAAACTGAGGCAAATAGAATAGTGACTTGACAAGTCATACATAAACTATACTAATCAACACCCAAATGATTCCCCCCAAAAATACTTTATATTTTCAAATACTTATTTACTTTTAAAAGAAAGGAAGATAAAATTTTCTTTTCCTACAATAATTCTGTCAAATCTACACCAAAAGCATCTTTTGGGGGGTAATTACATCTATTCATTAGTCAGGTTTTGCTCTGATATGCTGTCCCTAGAGAAATGCACATTCTGAAAGCTCCAGAAGGCATTACCACCAGGATGTACTTTATTCCCAACTGTGAAATATTTAAAATACATCAGGTACTTTCTCTTTTAATACTCTCAATTGAGCTGAAAAATATTTCCATTTAAGTTTGAGCTCAGTGACATACAAAATTATAACAATAAGACTGGAAGGGACCAGGAAAGATTATTTGAATTATCACTTTGCCTCAAAATTGTAATGAAATAGAATGTTATGAAAGTCTGTCTATATCCTGTTTCAAGGACTCCAGAAAAAGGTTAACACAGCTTTCCTTAGTAACCCTTTCTATAGTTGGCCCCAATAACAGAGAAAAAGAAGTCAGGAAGTTTGGTGGGATAGATGGTGAGTTCATTTGGAATTAAGAGTACAGATCCTTGGTGAATGAAGCAAAATAGGAGTTAGTTCAAAAATGGTTTATTATAGACAAGCTACTTTTGAATTATCACTTTTCTCTGAATAATAATAGTAATAGCTATTAATTATATAGTGTTTTTAGCTTTGCAGAGTGCTGCCACAACAACCCTGGGAGGTATATACTTTTATTATCCCAGTTATTGTTTTTCAGTTATTTCTTGTGTTTGACTCTCCCATTTTGGGGTTTTCTTGACAAAGATCCTGGAATGGTTTGTCATTTCCTTCTCCAACTCATTTTACAGATGAGGAACTGAGGCAAATAGGAATAAGTGACTTGCCACACAGCTAGTAAATGAACTCAGGAAGGTGAGTCTTCTGGACTCCACGCCCTGTCACCCATCCACTATGTCACCTAGTTGTTATTGTATCACCAGTTTTACAGGAAATGAGACTGGAAAAGTTTAAGTGACTTGCCTAAGGTCATATAGCTAGTCAGGCTAAATTACTGAGGCTAACTTTGAATTCAGGTTTTCCTGGCTTCAAGTCCAGGCCACCAGTCGACCTATGCTTGAAGAGAATTATCCTTGACTCTAACCTCTTTCTTATACCCCCCACCAGGTGGTTTTGTTATCTTGTCAGTTCTACCTCCACAGTATCTCTTCTTGTACCCTCTTCTTCCCTTTACCACTTACATAAAGGAAAATCATATTATTTAATATCTGAATGATTGCATTAGCCTCATAATTGTTCTTTCTTTCCCCAATTTACCTTCCCCCTATTTACACATTACCATTATTTTATCTTACAAAAGCATAGTTCTGATCATGTCACTCCTTTGCTTAAAACCTTCAGTGACTCCCCATTACCTACTAAAGTAGGTCCCAAATTATCCTGCTTATTTTTTTCACAGACCTCTGCTTTAGTTTTAGTTGTCTTTCCAGCCCGCAGTTGTCTTATACATTAGCCAAACTATATTAATTCCTGTTTATCAAATATGCCTTGTCTTTTCCAGCCCTTCATTTGTTCTAATATCTATCAAAGTGCCTGGTACATAGTAGGTGCTTAATAAGTGCTGAGTGATGGATTGAAGCTATTGCCTTTGCCTGCCATGCCTTCCCTACACATCTTGGCCTATTTAAATCCTAACCCAGCATTCAAGGCCAACTTCAGATGCCATCTCTTCAGCAAATCATTCCCACGTTGCTGTCAGCAGACATCTCTCTTGTGATACTTAGCCGATTTTGCCTTATAATTATCAACTGCTTGAGATATTTTAAAATCTCTTTTAGACTAAGTTTTTTTTCAAGGTTACAAGTTCTTTTCAGTGTCTTATTTATAGTTCCTTGTACCTAGTAAGTGCAATGTTATTGAGTAAATAACCCAGAAAGGCAACAATTGATGGAGGTTGTTGAGGAAAAAAAAACATGAGGAAAATTCAGTTCACTCTAAGGAAGAGCTTTACGATAATGAGAATTATCCCAAAAGGGGGTGGAGAATGGATTACCTTCCTATTAAGAGGTCACTAGAGGTCTTTGAGCAAAGGCTGAATCACTGCATGTCAAGGATATGAGAGATATCAAGGATATATTAGATGGAATCTCTAGTTCTTAAACAGAGCTTAAACCTTAAATAGGGTTATTTATGGAGAGTGTCCCTTTAATGGCTAAACCATTTTCACTTGAGTCAGTGATAATTGCTAAGACATGTAAAAAGCTGAATTTTATTACTGGTTCAAAAAGAAATCAAAGGCTAGAATTTAATGTTGTTCTGTGATACCAGGATCAGAAGTTCATATTTAAATGTATTTCTTAATGTTTTCTCTGCCACCTTTGCTGTAGGTATAGAAAATGGAAGAATTTTTGTATGAAAATCTTTTACTTATAAAACCACTCCTGTGCCGGCTAGTCCATGAAGTATTTCCTTTTTTCTCTTTTATCCTAAGTAGACTTCCAAGTAAATACAGTGAGCTAGTTTAGGAGGACCAGAGGAAGACCAAAATGAATAAAGATAATTGAAAGAATATAAGGGTGGGAAAAAGAAAAAGATGAAAATGCTGAAAATGGATAACTTAGGCATACTGAGAATTTGTGAACTGAAGGCATAGAGACAGTAGAAATCTCTCACTTAACTTTCTGTCCTAATCTTTTTGTTTTCTTTTGTATAACAATAACACTTTCTTCCCATAAACAGTAAAATGTCTCCTTAGTGATGATTTATCTGGTGTTAAGTTTTCTAAGTCCATGCCTTTGATGTTGAAAACTTGCATCATCCTTTAGTTTCAGCTATCTTCTCTCTTAGCCAAGTCACTTTCATCCAGTGTCCCTTGTCACTCTTAAAAGTAGAATCTACATCATTGAAATAAAGCAAAACATTCCTTCTTTCTGTTTCCCCCAAGTTTTTTTTGTTTCCCCCTCTCAGACAGACAACTATTGTTCAATTCACCTTCCCCAGAGATGATGTTTTCCAGATTACACCACACCCAGTTTTACATATTAGTCTTCTGAATTACACTTCTTATAGCATAAATGTATCTGTTGTATTCTGTAGCTTTTTGACAGAGAGAATAGTTATTTATCTCATTTTCTATCAAATCCATTGTGACCAGAATGTTAAGGTACTTGCTCAGTCTTCTTAGCAGTCTTCTTGTGGTAGACAGGGCATGACAGGCAATCTTATCTGCTTGGATGATTATAAAGAATGAAAAAGTATTGGATTACAATTTTTTTTTACCTGCAACTCTATTAAAAGTTGAGTCTTAAATAAGCTTAATTAACTTTCTAAAGAGAGAAAAGTATCATGTTCCTATGACTCAATTTTAAGAATACATCTAGTTAATGTGTTACTTGGATTCCAACCAATGGTCTTCTAACGTGTAACCGGATATAGTAGTGAACAGTATATCATTCTAGATCTTAATTTTTTTAGCACTTTTTAATCATTGCTGTTATTCTTTAGCTCAAACAAATGTAGTCTTTAATTGATGAACTCCTAGCCAAAAAATTTCATTTTATTTTAGACATGCTATGCCATTTTTTCAGAAGAGCATTGAAACACTCAGCGATTTAAAGAATTATTATGATGTTGTGGCTTTACAACCTTTATAAGAGAATAAGCATTGTGTGTTCCTGTGCCTGAACACATTTAAAATTAATGAATACAGTAGGTAAGAATGGGTACTGCATTTGTTGTTCAGTTGTTTTTCATTTATGTCTGACTCTTGATAACCCCATTTGAGGTTTTCTTGGCACAGATTCAGGAGTAGCTTGCCATTTCCCTCTCCAGCTCATTTTACAGATAAGGAAACTGAGGCAGATAGGGTTAAGTGACTTGCCCAGGATTTGAACTCAGGAAGATGAGTTTCCTGTCAGGACAGGAGGGGGTGGGGGAGAGGATATCACTTGTAAATCCAGAGAGAAAGATGCAAAAAGACTGGTACCAAGAAACATGGGCTTTTGATGGGAGAATCCTTTGATCCATCTAACAATTGGGGTTTGGTTCAAGTGCTTCAACCCTGATTTTTATTTTAACAGCAAGAAATTTTAACTTTCCCTTGGCCCAAATCAATCCAAGTACTGAGATGATTTTTCCAATATTAGGAATAATTTGCATGTGTTATGGTTTTTCCAATGCATTTCTCATCTTAATATCCTCATTACAATATCACACCAAGTCCAGTGAGTGCATAATAAATACTTACTGCCTGGCCAATATCAGTGGAATAAATATACTCTCTGTGTGTGACCCAGACCCTTTTAAGATCGCATCTGCCCTTCTAAAACCATGTAAGTATCACTTTCTCAGTTGCTCTGCAGTTCATTCTTCTCACGCTCCACGCTTAGTTGAGTGATCCAGTTAATGAATCAGTGATTTATTAATAATCAAATCAAGCTAAAAATGCCTTTCCTTTCTCTAGCATTTGAAGATTTACAAAATAGTTTCCCCAGGAATCCGTGAAGTCTGTCATACAAGTATTATTATCCTCTCCCCCCATTTTTGCAGATCAAAAATCTCTGGGGCTGATAGAGGTGTACTAACACCCACAGGGTCTCTGTAGCCAAATAACAGAGCTGCGATTTGAATCCAAGGCCTCTTGACTCCACATCTAACACTTTATTGTGTTACCTCTCAAATTACACTCCCATGCCCTGAGAAGGTTAATTCACTTACCATTCTATCTTATTTCTCCTTCTCAGTACAATGTCTCCATTTCACAAATGGGGGAAACAAGCAGAGAGAGATCATGTGACTTACTAAGATCTCACAGTCCATCAATGATTAAATGGGCAGAGTTTAACTTTCCTGAGCCACTGGCTAAAACCACTAGACCCTTTTTGTTATTTATTTATTTTTTTCTTCTTGGAATATTTCAGTAGGATAGATGCCTTCTGAGTATCTGTCACATTTTGTTTGTCCTTAAGGTGCATGGATTGGGGGAAAAGGATTTATTTGGCCGCTTTCCTTTTGGCATGTTACATTAATGTGTGATTATCAGCAGTCAAGCTGATGATAAAAAATCCCCAACCCACAATGGATAGGGAATTATAATCTTTATAGGTCTACGGTTATGTGTCACAGAGGAATGTTTCTTTTCTAGCATTATCATTAAGGTAAACTACTTTAGGCTTATATCTGTTGGCAGTTACAGCATGTCATTAATTGATGCTAACTGGTTCTCTAAAGTCATATCTCAGCCAGTGAATTGGAATTACTCAAATGTTTAGCTATTTGTCATCCATATTAATACTATAACTGGTTGTTTGAGAGAAAATCATCTATATTTGTTCGTTTAGGAGAGAGAACTTTTTTAGAGCCCTACCCAGAAACGGCAATGCAAGTTCAAACAGCAAATTTCTCATTTGGTTCCCAGAGTCACCTTGCAGAATGCTCTGATGCCCTCTGTGATTTCCTGTTAGATCCCCCAAAACAGGAATTTTGTATAACCAGTCAGATTACACCTATTTTTTTCCTCTGCCTATGCTAACTAAACTGGTTATTCTGGTTATGTTTCTAGATCTTACGTAAGAATCAGGAAACTGCATTTGAGTATTTGCTAATGAAAAGTGAAATTGCGTACAAAGTTCATTTTTTAAAGAATACCATGGATGATTCAAGCTCCCAAGTACCTAGTTGCAGGTATTTCCGTAACAGGTAACTAACTGGTTTAGCTAAGTAAATTGAGTCCCAGGACTACTTCTATATAATTTAATTCTACAAAGATTTCTTAAACACCTACTATATGTAAGATACTGTGCCAGGCACTAATACTACCCAGACAAAAAGGAAAGGATCTCTTCCTTAAAGGATTTTAAATTACAGTAGCACTCAAAAGGGCAGCCCTGCCAATATTCTTATAGTGCAGGAAGGAGAGACTACACAGATATATGAAAATAAAAACCTTATAACTGTGGAATATTAAAGTTTGAGGTTGTATTGGGCTGTAGCTCCAACAGTTTATGTGTTTTCTGGGTCTTAGTATCTATTCATTTAAAATCCTAATAAACCATCAGATGAAATAGAGATGAAATTCTCTTTCCAGCCACTTGTGATAATTCAAACCCTTCCAGGCGGATAATGAAGTTTCCCTTTCCAAGATCAGAACTCTATTCACACATTCCCCTTTCTCTAATGTGCCCTGCTATATCTCCTCATGACTTACCATGTCCTTATCCTTTGAATCTGATGTCTACATATTTAAAACAAATATTTGGGATACTTAAATTTCAAGCCATTCTCACCAAGGGCACATATATAAAGCAGAACATATGCTATGCAAATTAAAAGTAACACACCTGCAGAATATTCAACTACTGCCAAGTTGTAAAGCCAAGTTTGGAATCCTAACTCCAATATCCTACCCATCTAATGAACCAGCACCTTGTTGCGTTTCCCTATGTATTATAATTACAAACTCCATGAAAGTCTAGTTTTTCTTTGGCAGAAGATCTATAGTTAGATATAAAAATGTTTATATATGTATAAAGATAGATGTATCCATATATGATAATGTTTTGGTAGTATCTTATGTCCTGCTCTCATTTATGTATGAGAATAGGATCAGGATTTTAACAGATATGAAAAGTACCATTTGAGGAGAAGTTCAGGACAAAATTTATTTTATTAGGAGATGAACAGGTAAGCAGGTTTGTAAACAACACAAAACTTCTAACATTGACCAAGCACCAGGACCAGACAACTTATATCAGACTATGCCAAAGAAAGTAGAAATCAATATTGAAAAAGCTTCTGCAGACACTTTTATGAGCCTGCTACATTCTGGGGTAAGCCATGAAGATTGATAAGTGGCTAACACAATACCATTATTTATGAATGGGTCCTAAAATCTGTGACAAGCCTATAAGCCATTAATTTTAAGTAGTTCAGAAAGCTAGAGAAATGAAATGAAGAAGAATGCAGATCTATAAATTTTCAGCTAATGTGAATTTAAGAAATTAATGTATGTTAGCATTTTATTAATGTATAAAATCCTTACAAGCATATTCAGATGCAAGAGATGTACCAAGCACCAAATCAGCTTAAATCTATCATGATTTCAAATCTTAGTTTTTTAATGAGTCTGGAGAGGAGTGACTGAGAAATGAACTCATTATTCAGAGACCTGATTGTATCTGAAAGGAACATTCAAACACTTTTGCCTGGTATTCGAGGCCTTCAGCAGTCTGGTGCGCCTGTCCAGCCTTGTCTTTAAACACTATTTTCCATACACTCTATACCCTCCATCCAAACTGCTCTACATGCCCTCAACACACCCTGCACTTTCCCGTTTTTGTGCCTTTCTTCTTGTAGCTGCCCATACCTTGAATATCCTCCTTTGCTTCTGAAATCCTACTCCATCCTTTACAGCCCGCCTCAGATATCAGCCCCTCAGCTCATGATGCTCCCTTCACCCCTCATATAGTGGATTTTAATGTGTTTATCAGGACAGCTGGGTGGCACAGTGGGCCTGGAATCAGGAAGACTCCAGAGAACACATGCACACACATAAATTTGAAAGCAAAGTAATATATAGATATATTTGCTATATAAGCTACATATTCCCTCCATGTTTTTAAGTCTTCTAAGTAGTATTCTATTACCATTAATGATTGAGATTTTAATAGGTTCTCTAGACTAATTGTCTAGTATATGAAGGCAATTGTTTCAGAAATGCTTTAAGATAAAAAAAGTGGCTACATAAAGCTTGATGAAAGAATGCAAAAAAAAAGATTATCGGTTGAAGTGGTGCTATACTAAATGACTCTCAAGAATCCAGTAGAGAGGGGATCGTTCTTTAAAATGAAGTCTCATCCTACTGGTGGAAAGGGCAGACAGTTGTGAAAAGGGAAGCCTGCAGAGCAGCAGTGACTGGGAGTGTGAGATAAGAATGTGTCCTCTACTAAAACACAGTATTCCTGTGGCAAGTCAGCAACAATAAGCCAGCAAACAAGCCTTTACTAGGCACTTAATCTGTGCTGGGCACTGTAGTGAGCACTAGCAATATAAAGAAAGGCAAGAAATCCCATGCTCTCCAGGAGCTCACAGACTAAAGGAGAGAAAACCTGCAAAATATTATGTATAAAAAAGCTACATAGAAGAGAAATTGGAGAAATCAACAGAGGGAGAGGACCCATTAAGGGGTACTGTGAAAAGCTGCTTACAGATGGTGAAATTGTAGAGATGATGAGGGAGAGCATTCTAGGCGAGGGCTGGGGGGCGAGAAGCGGGCACAGCCAGGAGATGGAGCTTAGTGTGCAAGGACCAATAAGGAGATCAATGTTACTGGATTGAAGAGTACATGGAAAAAGCAGTAAAGTTTAAAAAATGTAAAAAAAAAAAAAAAAAAGCTGGTAAGGTAGGAATAGGCCAGATTATGAAGGACTTTGAATGCCAAACAAGATTTTCTTTTTGACCTTGGAGGTAACAGGAAGTGACTGGCATTTAGTGAATAGGGGGCAAGTGAGGTGATGTGACTTTCACTAGAGGAAGATCCTTTTGAAAGCAGACTAGTGGATGGAATGGAGTGGGGTGAGATATGAGGTGAGGAGATCAACCAGAACACTATTGAAATGATCCGGGTGTAAGGTGATAAGGCACACCCAAGTGGGGTGGCAGTGTGTGATAGAGAAGGATGTATATGCAAGAAATGTTGCAAAGGTAAAAATTGACAGGCCTTAGCAACACCTGGGCTCTGAAGAGAGAGAAAGAGTGAAAAGGCAAGGATGACATTTAGGTTGTGAGCCTGGGTAACTGGGAGAATGATAGTGTCCTTGACAAAAATAGCAGTTTTAGGAAGAAGGGAGGATTTGGGATAGTGCTGGGCACACAGGGCTTAATAAATACTCAAGTGCATGTGTGAGTGATAGACACCTTCACTGTGTTCATAGACTTTCAAAATAAGCCATTCAGAATCTAGCTCCAGCCTATCCTTCCAGTGGCCATCAAACAGTCTACATTCCAGATAAATTGACTTCTTGTTATTCCCTGTATATTACATTGTGTCCCACCTTCATGCCTCTGACCAGACTGCTCACCTTACTTACACCACTCAAGAGTCAAGGCTCATCTTGCTTGCTGTCCCTAGAATATCCTCACAAGTGTAATGGTGAGTATTAGCACTGACCCTCTCACGCTTAGGTATTTACTTTATCTTTGTATGTGCTAGTTTTTCCTCAGGAGAATATCAACTTCTTGCAGAAAATTTCTGTATTTGTCTTGGATCCTTGGCACTTACAACAGCACTTGGCATCCTAACAAATTTTTGATAGATTGAACAGAATTGAATTGTTAAACCCTCTTGTCTACTTCTTCACCTGCACCTTAAGCAACTACATTTTGTTCAAGAGAGAAAAGAGTAAGGGATTATTTCTAACTTACTTATAAGGAAAGTTGTATGTGTAAATTTTCCACAGAATCCATAGTAGAAGCAGGATATATTCAGAATTTGGTTTATCGATCAGTAAGCATTTATCAAGTATGTACAATGTTCAAAACTTTTTCAAAAGTCTGTGTTCCCTATTATAAACAAATTTCAATCTCAGGTCTTTCTGAGTTGTCACCTAGAAAATCTCAGTAGATTGGTTTGACCTACCAAGATGGAAGAATGTGATATTTGTACTATTAGTAAATACTTACTGACCCGTCATCAGCAGTACAATAGGTCACAGAAATAAACTATCCAAAGCATTCCCAACCTAGTGTAGTCCTCCCTTATACTGTTCCTATTGCTGTGGTAGCTCCTAATTTATTTCATTTTCTTGTTCTTTTTATGTAAAGCTAAGTGCTTATTATTGTGAGAAGTAGTGTACATTTTGGAAGTAGTACTGTTCTTGTGGTTAGGAAAAAGCAGGGTTTGAATTCAGTTTGTAACACTTACTGTGTGACCATGGGAAAATAAGTTACCTTACCTCTCCTAGCCTCCGTTTCTCCTCTGTAAAATGAGGAGAATATTTACTGTTCCCACCCTACTTCAGAGGGATGTTGGGAAAATCAAATGAAATCAGGTATGCAGAATGTTTTACAAACCTTAAAACACAGTATTATCATAAGGCATTAGTTTTATGGTTAGTATTACAGTTTCTCGAAGTTATCTGTAATGAATGCAGTATGGTGAACTGTCTACTTCCCTTGATGTTGCTAATAGTAAGATAGGTAGTAGTAGATAGGACCCTCAAGTGATTGAGGTCAGTGGACTGCTATTCCTTCAGGAAAATTGGTGATTGGGTTAATGAATTCCTTAAGTTTAGAATTGCATTAAGGTGATTTTTACTAAAGAGAGGAATATCTATGTTCCACATTGAGACAATAGATTGTTTTATGACATTTCCAATAGTTCTAGGTAGAGGCATGCTGTTCTTTTCATTAGTTGTACATATTTAAAGAGTTTTCTTACTGTTTCTTCACAATTGGGTATGATTTTTCTCCCCCACCCCCACATAAATCCTTTAACCTTTTGCTGATAGGAAAATTTCCACCCCTCGGTGTTCTACTGCCTAAAATAACCAATTTCACCCTGAAATGAAGCTTTTTAAATGTGTTTTCTTTTATAACTTCATAAGTAACAGGAGTCCTAAGTTATTACCCCCTCTCCTTCCTTCCCCTGTCTTTTTTCTCCCTTTTATTTTGTTCCAGTCACAGGTGGATACTCAACATCACACCATACGCACAAGATAAATAAGCTTGGAAGGTATCCTAGCAACATATTGTTCTGGGAACCTGAGCAGAATCAAGCCAAACAGCCTGGACTCCCAGCCAGATGGGAAAGGATTGCCTTTTGGGGATGTTTAGTGGATATCATTAAATTTTCATTTTGAAATTCAGCTCTTAATATGATCAGCAAAATTTTTCAACTTTTATATGAACTTAAGTCACAGGAATTGTGATGGTTGATCTTTTGATTTTAGAAAAAGTCTGTTTATGAACTAAAACCTCCTGTGGTAGATGATACAGTTAGACAGGAGAGCTTACTGGTCTATTTGGGAGGCTTGTCCAAAAGACCTTACCCTTGCTTAGCATCTTCAGGCATTTGCCCCTTAACCCCAGTGATATTCAGGAGACTGTATCTTAGTCCAGTTGCTTTTCCATTCATTTGAACATCTCTTTTTATTGGCCTTAGTATGTTTTAATACATGTACAAAAAGGATCCCTACAGGGAACTGAAACTGCTGGTTCTAAAGTTGCAGAAAATAGTTTTTTTTAAGAGCTTATGAAGCTATATCTAGTTCCCTTCTTTGCCTGTTAAGCTTTGCAATCAGCAGGTGGTGCTTTCTTTTCTGTTTTCACTGCATTTGGTCACAGCTGGGCTGTCAGTGGCCTCATGAGATAGACAATCAAGGGTTAGCATCTCATGACCAATTAGAAATCTTCAGCAATGGCTATGAAATTTAGCAGCCCCTTTGAAAACACAGTTGCCAGCCGTTTGTACCCTCTGACTTTTTTCCTCTGTCTATGTTGACAGAAATGTGGCTGATGAATGATTTGTTGGCAAAATAAAATTTAAAAAAAACTAGAAAACTTGAGACAAGATAACATGGTGAACCACTGGCAAGAAAGTATAGCTGAAAAATAGAAGGTGAACAAAGGGTGGTTGAAGAAATAGTTCAGGTATCTCTCCAGTTTGGAGGTAAATGTAACAGTTGTTATATATGTCAAAGTACAGTGGTTCCATGTAAGCATTTTGGTCCTTCTCACTTCTTTTCACTTTCCTCAGTAGAATTAATCAGTGCCCCAGTTGTGCTAACAGGGTTACTGCCTTGTTCAAAAATATCCAGTGACATTGCTATGGCAAAATCAGCATTCCTTGACTCTGTGTTTATATGACTCCAGAAAGTCTCTAAGCCGCCTTTCTGGCCTTATTTCATCCTGTTCCACTTCAGGCTTTCATTATTCCATCTATATTCCAGGTGTTCTCCCATCTCCTGCATTCTCTGTCCAAACTTCCTGTAAGCTTTCCCCCAAGGCTGGGATGTGTTCTTTACTCATCTCTGCCTGTTGAGATCTTGTTCATTCTTCACGGCTCAGCTTAGGCTGCATCTCCTCCAAGAAGATTTTCCTGATTGTTTCCCCAGCTGAAAGTCACCCGCCGTCCATTTTTCTCTCCTTCCCCCAGTTACATAAAGCCATCATGCTTTTGTTCTCTCTCCTCTCTCTATGTGTCTCTCTGTCTTCCTCTCCCCCCCCTCCACTCTCTCTTTTTCCTCTTCACTGCTTTAACAACCCCCCCCCCCCCCACACACACACACACACATCCCCTCTATTAGATTGTTAGTTTTAAGGGCTGGGGAATATCATTTCCTGTCTTTCTATCCTTAGCCTTCACGCAGTTCCACAGTTCCTTGCATTGAGTAGGAATGGAATGGAATTGCTGCAGGCTATCCCATTTCATCAAATAAGCTTGTGAAATTTCCTCACTGTGGTCAGAAGCAGGCATTACAGGTCTCTCAAGATTCCGAAAGGCTATCTGTCCCTTGATGGAAAGGTCAGAAGTTGAGAAGAGGAAGGAAGATGAGGAACGGCAAATGACACCTTCATTTTTACTTAACAAATTCTATGCCCAGTTTCCGTGGAGTTTAAAAACAAACCCCAAACTCCTCATTTAATTGACAGTGTGCCTAAATCCTAGCAACAAGCAGTAGATGCACTCTTCTTTTCATTATGGCTTCTTGCCTTTCTCTGACACTAATAAGATAATTTGACTAATAAAAACAGCAACAAATGATTCCCCAACAGACACTGAGGGAAAGTATTGATCAGGTATTATATCTTTTTAGCATGCTGTGCCAGGAACTGTGCAGGACAATGAGAAGTTTATGAACCAATCTTTATCCTCAAGAAAGACATCAGGAAGTCAGCAAAGCACCCACTCGCTAGATAATCCCCATCACCGTGTCGCTTTCAGTCTTTAACTTGAGAACTTAAAATGGGGCATGAATAGTTAGCCTATACTAGAAAAAGAATAACAGGAAGACTTTATAGGGAATAGAATAAACTGCAGTGGAAAATTTGTCCTATTTGGATTTCATATTAGAACAGATTTTTCTGACATCTGTAAGCATTATGAGAGAGAAGAATGTCAGGGGAAGTTGGAGAAGTTTTCTTTGAAGAGTTTTTCAGATGAGGAAAACATGGAGTGGGGCATAGATTAGATAAAGTTCACCTGCATCAAAAGAGCCGTGATTCGGTACTGCCTTAATCTCTGGCATTTCTCATTCTTTGGCAAACTTTGGGATCTGCTTCCCGGTGTAGGAGAGGCAGAGTGACATCATAAACAGAGACCTGGCCTCGCACTGGGAGGTTCTGGGTCTCAGTCCTCACTCCTGCATGGATCAGTCAAAAGGTCCTGAGCAAGTGTTTTAAGTGCCAACCTCCATTGGTAGAAGGACTTGCCTTATCCTAAAGGGTCTTTTCTGGACCAATATAGAGCACTGGGCTTGGAGTCAAGAAGACCTGAGTTTACTTATTAGTTGTATAACCCTAAGCAAGTCACTTAACCTCTGTTTGCCTCAAGTTTCTCATCTGTAAAATGGGTGGTAATAAGAACATCTACCTTCCAAGGCTGTTGTGAGTGTCAAATGAGATAATATTTGTAAAAGTGCTTAGCACAGAGCATGGCACAGAGTAGGTGCTTAATAAACATTTATTGACTGATAGACTTTAGTCCCTTCATTTTACTCAATGATGTGATATGATAGAAAAAGGTGAGAGTGTGAAGGACTGGGCCTGGAGTGAGGAAGACCTGAGTTCAAATCCAGCCTCAGACCCTTACTAGCCATGTTACCCTATGCAAGTCACTTAACTTCTGTTTTCTTCAGTTTCCTCCACTGTAGAATGGGGATAATAATGCCACCTACTTCCCAGGGCTGTTTTAAGGATAGAATGAGATAATATTTGTGCCTGGCACCCATGTAGTTCTCTTTCTCCTTTCTCCTATATATTCTCTTTGACGGAAAAGGTTAATAGGTTTGGTGGGAAAGCCAAGTATAATCCTAATATTTAGTTAAAGTAGTTCTTCATATTGCAGGTTTTGGCCAAAAAAGAGATTGAACATTAGAACACAGAAAATAAATTTCACTTTTCTTTATATTCTTTGCTTGTGATTATGAAATCATTATAAACAGAATGATTATTAGCACTATTAAATGTATTGTTATAAAAATATAGAAAGTTTTTCAGTTCCAGAAGTGTTTCAGATTCTATACCAAACATGCTTCTGTGGGAAGTGCCTAAAGGTTCTCTAAACGACATCTGATCTTTTCTAGATTTTCTCCTTCTAATGTGCTTTTGTTCCACTCCTCAGGTACCTACTAAGAAGTTGAAGAAATATGAGAAAGAGTATCAAACCATGCGAGAGAGTCAGCTACAGCAAGAAGACCCTATGGACAGATACAAGGTACGGGCAGCGTGACAAAGTGCTTTCTGAGGAATGTGCCCAAGGTTCATCATTGTGCCCCTGTGTAAAATGGTCGTGGTGGTGGGTCCAGGCTCCATCTCTGCTTTATGGATGCTTTGGAGACTCTTCCATTGATAGGGATGTTTTCATTTTACACCCCCCCCCCCCCCATTTCCATGGGAACCCCAGAGAAGCCAAACGTAATATTTCTTTTTTTTCAGTTTGTATGTTTGTAGGTAACTCCCGCTGTTGCATTTATACTGGGATCCCACATGAGATGCTGACAGAGAAAGGGGGAGACAGAAAAAGTGGCTCCCAACTACTTACAGAATAAAAAAGGAGGAGATTACAGATACTGATTTTAGCTGTGTGCGGTTACATTTCCAAAGACTTTTTAGAAGGTGAACTGTGTCAAGACTGACATAAGGATGTTTTTAAGTCCCCTCTGTCTGTAGTAAATGTTAATGATCAGAATTCGCCCTTCTGAGAAAAGAATAAAACCTCCAAGGTGTATGAAGCAGAGTAATGGTGTTCCTCATGACATTTATTTCCACAAGTGGTAAATTACCTAGTGGCATCTGCCCACACCCTGCAGATTCCGGATCCAGCCAGCTTTGGAGCCTCATCACCTTAGTGATTGCCATGGGCCATTTGCAAATACACAGCTCTTAGGTGTTCACCTCACTGTTGAAGGAGTGCAGCTTTGCAAAATTCCTTTTTTCAATGGAAACATCTTTGGATTTATCAAACAATTTAACAGCACTTCAGCGTCCCAGCACGTTTTTAGGTTGAGGTTTGCTTTGTAGCTTCTGTTATACAGAGTGTCCCCAAAGTTTGGCTGCAGCTGCTAAAGCTTAAAACTGCTCTCAGACCTATGGAACACTCTGTATGCATCCTTCCCTGCACGGAGGTGCCATCCTTCTGTGGGTCAGAGCATTGCATCCCATAATCTGTTACTTCCAAAGCATCCTTCTAACATGCATGACTTCCATTTCACCACAGTGGGGAGCCTTTTCTCTTTCTTGCCAGGTTGGCCCCTGTGCAATTAAAGGAAGAGAATGTCATGGAGTTCCTTCTCTTGGTCTCACTGTAGGTGTCTCCCTTGTGATACTGGATTTCTAGAGGCCTGAGGCACCAGTCTCTCATTATACTTCCTCCTCCTTGCCCACTCTATATCGATGTTCTTGTTTTCTCTGCCTCTAGAATGCCTTTGCTAACAAAACAGAGAAATGTTCAAAAGTAACTTTTTTCATAATCTTCAGACATCATAATTGGTTTACTGTTTTGGAGAGACTTCAGAGAAGGTGTTTCTATAGCCTGTGGAGATATTATGGGTTGTATCATCAGCTTTCTGATTAGTGCTGGCTTTAGCACATACATAATGAATAAGGCCTTGGGAGCATAGAGGCCTCACATTATACAGAAACCACAGCCTAAAGAGCTAAAATGGTTTGCCCAAGGTCTAAAAGGAATTATGTAGCAGAGCTGGGATTTGAACTTGGGGTCTTCTGACTCCACTTCCAGACCTGAGGTCAAGGGAAGAAACATAGGTCAAAAGTATATTGAACAGAGGTGTGGAGAAGCTTGGTGCCAGAAGGGCTGCTAAACTTGGAATCAGGAGAAACCTGGAGTCATCTACCATATCTGACACTTACTCTCAGTGTCTGGCCCTGCAGAATGGAAATATTAATACCTGCAGCACTTAGCTCACTGGATTGTTGAGGGCATCAAATAAGGTAAAGTGTGAAAAGTACTTTGCAAACCTTAAAGCACTTTATAAATGTCAATTATTATTTTCATCATTATTTAGACTCATTCTGGAAGCTCTGGGAATTTAAGTGCTAATTTTTCAAGTTTTTTTTTTTTTTTTTTTAGTATTGGCAAGATTGGCTACCAGTAAGCATTTGTATTTGATAGGTAAAAGTACAATTTGCCCTTTTTAGTTTGCTTTTATTTTTTTCCCTGAAGACAAATATTGTTTCTAAAGTTGAATAAGTCCTTAGTTTCTGGCTACGTACAAACTCTGGGTTATAGATTTTAGTCATTTTTGCCTGTATTTCTCTGGTGGATTTATCAAAATATTTCATTTATGATTTTTATAGATTAGCAGTCTAAGGAAAATCTATAGAACATATGAAGGTGTCTGACTTTCTAAAGTGCTTTTATGGCCAGCCACATTACATTTTGAAGGTAGCAGTAGTAATAGGTAAAATCAAAAGCACTCATCTTTCAAACCACCATATTGTTTAGAAATATTCAATGTCAGTGTTACGGTGTTACAACTGGATTGTGAAGGCTCATTGGTGAGTGCCAACAAATGTCTCCAAATATGTTTTATAAAATCTAAGGTTAAAATCCTCCTACTTAGATGTGGACCTTGCAACATAGTTGGCTAAAGAGTAACTAGAAAGTTAATTTAGTTCCCTAAAGGAGGAGGTTTGGAAGACAATATGAAGCAATTGTAAGGCCTCACCTTCCCCATAAATCACCCCTTTCCTTTTCAGCCCATTTGTCACAAAGGTAGCTTTGTTGGGTAGAGGCTCAGGCTCTCCTGCCAACCTGCAGTTATACCCAGATTGAAGTGTAATACACTTAATCCCATTCTGATAATGATTCACTTGCATCTTGGTGTGAGATGAAGAGGTAAAAAGGAAATGGGAGGTGGGATGCAGAAGGTTAAAGGAGCCCACAGATGCTGATGGAGCAGCCCCAGAAATGGGCTTAGATCTCCAGTAATGTAGAAGTGAGTAATGATAGCCTGATATAATGAAGATGGTAGTGTTTCTCCAGTAATAAATCTAGCCCACCTTGCTTTAGGGCTTATATATGGAAGCCAGTATTAGGCCTTGAATACATTTATATGGCTTAGGCCTCAGTTAAATCAGAGTCTGATTTAACTTTTGGCCACCATTTGATGTCACTGAAATGTAAACTGTGTGGAGGCAGATAAAATAGCAGTCTAAGTCTGAGGGCTCTCAAGTAAATTTTTCTAGGAAACTTCTCTTCACTCTCAAAAAGCTCTCCTTTCACAAGCCCCACCTAAGTCAGCACAGTCTTCTGTGAGAGGGAGGCCTTACTTGGAACACTGTGTAGGTGTTTCAGTGAAGGCACATCATGCCCAGGCCTACTGTGTAGATGTATGTGTTTTTATATTGATTCCTTTCTATTTCTAGGTTTAGTTTGAAACACTGGCTGCCTTTAGCTTTACACTTGCATGCGTCTGATACTCTGAACCCCACAGTGGTATCTTATGGTCATGGGGATTTTCTTGTTCTTTATCACATTGAAAATTAGCTCAGAGGTAGAAAGAAAAGCATGGAGGCCAGAAAAATATAAAATATTAACTCTCTAACTCCAACTATCATTTATTACCATGCCAGTTTAGTTTAGTGCACACTTGTTCAGCCTAGTATTTAGGTAGGAAAGAATTTACTGATCGCAAGTGGAATAAAATATGGACTAAATGTTTATCTGTTAAGAAACTTTAATATCTTGCTTCATTTTACTTTTGTCTAAATGCATCTAATTTAAAGATGACATTGACATATTAATAACTTGGCAGTTCACTAAGTGAAAATTTCAGTTCAGTTTCCTAAGAATGGATTTATTTTGTTTTAAAAAAAACCCCTAAGTTTTCTAGGGCTCTGGCCTACATAAAGAAAGAACTTTAGAGAAAAGCCAAATTAACTTGCTTCCAGAAGACATTATGGTTTCTTGTTTAATTAAAGAATTGCTTGCACAAATGAGGATTGCGCCTTAGAAGAATCTAGCTAATTAATTAAATTGTATGAACCCCCAAAGCATAAGAAGCTGTGATTTCTTATCTGATCTAGATAGGAAATCTGTGAAAGGCTGTAAGAATTCCTAACACTCTTGAATTGGTGTGTAGATAGTTTTAATTTTTAGATGAAGCCTTATATTCATGGATAGTATAAACAACTAAAGACCAAATGTCTTCATTTGTGTTTCAGTTTTGTTTCCGAGGTTGGTTACACTTTGATACATTTTTAAAATTATTCACATAATAGAATGGGGTCGCCAGAAGAATGGTGACCAGTTCTACTTTAAGCTTTCTGACAAATTGGTTGATTTTCAATGGTTCTCACTAAAGTAACTTGAACTCTTCAGACCATTTTATTGGGTCTTTGTTCATGCAAGAATATAAGATGTTTGAGGGATAGATTGTTTTATGTTGTCACTTTATTTGCTTATCGTTAAGTGGTGTAGTCACTTAAAGAATTTATATGTTACCTTTGGTCTTGCTCACAAAAGAACGCAAAAATCTGATAACTCTGCCTCTCTTACCTAGTTTAGGTCTCTCCCAAAGCAGTGAGGTTCTGGGCATAAGAGTTTTCTTCTGCAAAGGGAGATAAATTCACACTATTCTGACTCAGCCTCTTGTACCACAGAAACAACTATTAGCTTTTCAAAAATGTTTCTGCTGTTGAAAGGTTGTATTTGAAATGGGTAACAATAGACAAGAAGGTTTCTAGAATATAGAATTCTATGTAAGGACCATAGATTTAGAGCTGAGAGGGGCCTTAGAAGTCATTGAGCATAGTTACCTCATTTTTCAGATGAGGAAACTGAGGCCCAGAGAGGTTACCAAAAATTATGCAGTGAATTCACTGTGGCTTGGGACTAGAATTCTGATCTCCAGACTCTTGGTCCACTTCACCTTTCTTCCTGCTGTGCCACTTCAATCTGGGCCTCAGAGATCAAGTCTAGCCCCATCATGATGAGAGGCCCATAAAGGTGAATTGGCTTGTCCCAGGTTGTAAAGCTAGTAAACCATAAACTGGAATTTGAATCCAGGTTAATGTCTGATCCCAAATTTAGTGCTCTCCTCACTATACCACATCCTAAGACCCACCTTTCCAAAGTAAAACTTTATGATCAATTCTAAGAAGTTGATACACATTTGAGTGTTTTTGCATATAAGATCTCTGAAGACCTTAGCTAAAATTGGTGTCTACTTCCTGCCCACACTTGAAACATTGTCAGCTGATTTAGTATAAAAGTAA
Source organism: Notamacropus eugenii (assembly GCF_028372415.1). Classification (NCBI taxonomy): domain Eukaryota; kingdom Metazoa; phylum Chordata; class Mammalia; order Diprotodontia; family Macropodidae; genus Notamacropus; species Notamacropus eugenii. The sequence goes on along the minus strand of NC_092873.1, from coordinate 471,618,429 downwards.
CAAGGTTTCTAGGTGCCATGTCCTGTATCTTTCATTTAGAGAAAGATGTGGTTCAGAATGAATCTTCTATCCTTAGTATACGTTGTTCATTGTTGCAGTAGTATCAGTAGGAAATTTGCATCATGCTAACAGGTTTCTATAACACCTATGAAATTTGTTTATTTTATTGTAATCTCATCTTCATGTTGGAGTATCAGCTGGTATTTCCAAAGATGGTCTTGAGATGCAAAAAAGAAATGCAGTCTGGGTTGCCAACTGTCATTTCATTTTATTGTTGAGATTTTTAAAAGATCAGAAACTGTTGTTCAAATTCAGTGTAAGAGATTCTCCTTAGGGATATGGCAAAGAAAGGGAGGAAATTGCCACATATGGTCTTAGACTAAGGCTTCAAAAATGAAAACTTGTTATTTTTAAGTCTTCATTTTTCAGATTGTGTAGAATTTTAAAATATGTCATCTGGGTACATTTGTCCTTGTGTGCCTTGAGATTGTCAGCTCAAAATGTCAATATTGTTGGTTACTTATTTTTTGAAGAGTGAGATTAAAAAAAAGGAACTGTTGGTTAGCAGAGTATATACTTGCTAATAAAATTGTGCTTCTCACTTAGAGAAGCATATTTTCTGACCCTTAAGTCACTTAAATCTGTGTGCCAAGAATTCATCATAGCAGCAGACAACACACCCAAAACAGAGTTGGGTTTCTAAAACCTCATTCCTCTAGATGATTTTTTCCCCCTTTAAACCTTACCACATTTTCTTTTGATTGCCAGTGAACATTTCTCAAGTTTCTCATCCTGGAGCTAACTGTATTACAATTCCTTGTCCCGCCTTATCCAGACCTTAGCCCACAGAGAGACACAAATGGGAATCTGAACAAATTTTTTGTTATATTTTTTCATTGCCAAGCAGCTCTTTGTGCACTGAGATCTCCCTCTGCTGCCTGAAGATTAGCTATTTTGTAAGGTTTCTGACACTGTACATGTAAATGAGTTCCACCCAGCTTTCATGACAGCCGTGGAAACAACTTACACCATGACTACTAATCATCCTATGTACAAACATATTCCTCCGTCATGCAAGCTGAGAATAGCATCATGCCGAGGGTGGAGTTTGAGTTTATCGGCCTTCCTGAGTTGGGACTTGCCCACTGGCTTTCTCAAGTCAGCTTTCTTTCACCAAATGTTTGCTGTCATAGAGAAGGCTCCAAGGAGAAAAAATTAACAAAACAGAATTAACAAGTGTCTCTTTTGTTGTTGCTGTTTCCTAATTTTATTAGTAGGCATTTAAATTTCATTGGATATCCTTTTTTCCATTATTTTTGTACCTATGATTGAAAACAGTAGTTGGTCTCTGACTTTGCAGGAGGTAAGTTTTTCATCTGTGTATGTCTGTACTATTCGTGTCTGTCTCTTTGGAAAATGCAGCATCCTCCTCCCAAAGTCATTCCCCTAACTTTCCCAGCTATACATCTTTCCCCTATGGAAGAGCAGGGGAAGAGAATCCAGAAGGAAAGGACTCCCTCTTTCTTTCCAGAGACTGTCGGCTAAGTGATATTGGAGGGGGCTTCAAGTCAAGTGAGAATTGTAAATGTTAGAAATACAGTGCCTACTGCAGTCTCTTCAGAGAGGGAGCAGGAAGCAATTGTCTGTTTACCAGCTCTGAGAATTCAGCAAGTCTGACTAGTTGGCTTGTGCAAGATTATAGAATGCTCCCACAAAGACAAAGGAGTCCCTTGGCCAGCAAATTAAATTGCAGAAATCACCCTCCATGCATAGCAAGAGAGAGATTCCTTGCCCAGGTTTCAGAATGACCTAGACAAAGCTTTCTGAAAAATGTCAAAATGAAAGTCTCTTCCCTTCCTTTTTAGTTCAGTTTTCATTTGTATAATCCTGGGGTTTCTCCCAAGGAATCTGTCAGTTATAGTTCCTTTGCAGGAGGGGCCAGGACAGCCAACCCAGTAATGCAGCCTTATTCCCTTTGGCTTGTGGCTGTCTGTGGAAAGTGAGGGTCAAGCAGTTTCCTTGGCTTTGGAAATGACTCTTTGGTAGCAGTGATTTATTCACTAGCATAACAGATAGACTCCCCTTTTTGTAACTTCCCCGGAGGAGGAAGAGGAGGAGGACACTGCATTTTTAGCCACTCTGCTTGCTTTCCCACTTGTCTGTGAGTGAAGCAGGAGCCTTGAAGACCTCACGTTGTGCTGCTTGCTTTGCAGACACTGAACTGAAGCTTCTTGCAAAGGGGGACAGTCCACCCCCCTTAATTTGTACCTATCTTAAGGGGCCATCTGACATTCCTGGTTTCTATAAGATCTTCCTCTAGCCTGTACTCCTGTAAAGAGGGATTATTACAATTCCAGTAATTATTTTAATATGGTGTTCCTACTTTTGGCCAGGATTACAGCTGAACTCATCTTTTTTGGTTGTTGTTCAACAACAACAAAAACCCCATGGTCAGCTGATCTCTGACCCAAAGTCAGGTGGATGATTGCCTTGGGACATTGTAGGAATGTTTTCAACCAAATACTGATCAGGAAACATCCGGCGACTTTAGCTGGAAACTCATTTGACTCACGTCTACAGTGTATCCTTAAGAAGCCTAGAGGCTGCTAACTTGTCATTGTTCTTTATAGTCCAATCAGTATAATATAAATATAGTTGAGGGGATTTTTGTATGTCTAGGAGACAGTTATGTCAGAATGCTTTAAGTAATAGTGAAGTCATTTAGCTGAGGTAAAAGATTAGTTCTTTCTTAGACTATGTAAAAGGAACAACAAAATAAAAGAACTTGCAAAAGTTCCTTTACCATGCAACCTGTGTTGCACAAGTTCTGTTGAAACTGAAGGCTGATTGTTTGCAAAATACCTGTTTCCTGGGCCTGAGAAAACTTGTTAAAAAAAAAAAAACTTCAGAAAAGTCCCCACACATAGCTCATAGCCAGTAGAAAAGATGCTGTTAGAGAGGGGTACTGAAAGCAGGATTGTCTGGCCTTTGTGTACAATTTGGTTGTCTCTTGTAGAACCTAGAAAGGTGTGATGGGGACACTGATTTTGTTTTTCTGTGACATGCACACTGTTTTCATCATGCTTCAGAGGATGGGATAAAGTTGAAAAACTCCACCGAAGGGACAGACAGAATTACTTATGGGTACAAGCTGATCTACAGAGGGATAAATGTTTTCATTTAAGGAGTGTTTTGGAAAGTTTTATTTGCAAGGTGGTGCTTTAGACTTGATTACAAGCTGTTTCACTGTATTTTGTTTCAGAGGATACAGTGTATCTATAGGAAACAGCCTTTAAAAGGGAAAGTTTTTGTAAAAAAAAGTTTCTCTAGGACTTCCTCACTACCACCAAAAATTACCAAGATAAAAATTTTATAGTTTTGCTCTCAAAGTAATTTTCCAAAACTTGCCACTATCTTCTACACATCTCACAGTGGAAAGTGGAAAGACCCTAAGTCTTGGGAAGACCCCAAGTGGAGCCTTTGGAGGTTAGCTCAGTAGGGGTGGCCTACCCATCAGCACTCAGGCCTCAGTGTGCTTGAGATTGTTTGGCGTACACTTAGGAGCATCACCCAGTCACTTACTTTGTTGAGCTCTCTGGCTTGTTTGTTTTATTTTATTTTGAAATGAGGTTCACAAATAACAGTGTCTTTCCTAGTGCTCTATTCAGTTTGCTCTATTGCAGTACTTCCCAGAGTAATAGATTTGACTCCTTTGCTTGAATTTTTGCCTGCTTGCAGAAAATAGTCTTGACGATGCATATTTGAAAAACAGGAAGGTGTCTTACATTGAAGTCTTTCCTGTCAGAACTCTTTTGAATCTCCTGTGACTACTGACAACTAAAGCATTTTGATACCTTGGAAAGAAAGGCACTGAATTGTTATTCTTAAAAAAAAAAAATAAGTTTATTACTTTTAGAACCATAAGTAATAGGAAGAATTATAAGATAAATAGTCCAGTTGCTGCTACAGTATTTCTGGGGGGTCTTTACAGAAGAGTGGCATCTTCAGAGGACTGCTATTTTCAGTGGGGTGGGATCTCTTAGCCATATCTTTTGCTAACGGTGTTCTCATTGACTTGCCTGAGAACTCTAGTAATAACCCAGAGGACTCTAGCCCAGTAATTTACATTTATACAGTGCTTTTCATCTGATGATTTCCTTGCCATTCAGATATTATCTTAAATATCATTGCTTCCATTTGACAGTGAAATTGGGGTCTAGGAAAGTTCACTTGGCTTGTTCCAAGAGGTCACATTTATGAGTCGTTTCCAAAGTTGTAGCAGAACCTGAATATTTTGACTCCCAGGCTTGTAGTCTAAATAAAACATGATTGATTCTTTTGCCTGATCTTTAAAAAAAAAAAAAAAGATTAGAAGTATCTCTTAATATTTTCTCCAGTTCTAGTACCGTGGCCTGCAGTTTCCTATTGGGGTGAGGGATTGATTCTTCTCTGTGTTTTTGGCCTACATGGAGGTTCTGAATCTATATTAAAATGTAGTGAGGTAAAGCCTTGGAGCTGAGAATGTCTGGAAGATCTTTCTTTTTATTCATAGCAGTGCATTTCATCTGAGGGCGTACAGGGGAGCTGTGAATTTTGCTGGGTAGAGTACTGCATCTGCACCGCTGGCTTAACTCACTGTTGTTTCCCCCAAACAGCAGTCCTGCCTCACTGTGCCACGTCTGCCTTCTCCTACCTACACCTCTAAGATTCGCCCTTGTTTTGCCCCACTCCCACCCCTCCCCTCCCTGCTGGCCTGTGGTTCCTGTTCATCTGTACAGGTGTTCACTTTCCCTTTTGGCTGTTGCCCTTTTTTCACAGAGGGAGAACCGGAGGTTACAGGAAGCCAGCATGCGGCTAGAACAAGAAAATGATGACCTTGCTCATGAACTTGTAACCAGCAAGATTGCTCTGCGAAATGACTTGGACCAGGTAAAATTAGTCATACACGAAATAGAATTAAGAATGGGACTCCTCCCTTAAAGAAAAGTCTTCCCTCTGGTGAGAGAAGTAAACAGTATATGCTCTAAGGAAAGAGTTGGCTTCTTGGTTCTAAAAGAGTATGTGGCCCACTTCCCGCCCCTCCCACTTTTGAACCTCTCTAGTGTCTACCCCTCACCCCCGCCTTCTCCCAGACCACCAACTGCCAGGTGTGGCTACCAGAAAAGCATTCTTTATGGGTCCATTGATGCCAGCTAAAATTCTGCAAAGTATCTTAGCTGTTGTGAATCTGGAAGTTTTATACAAAGGATATGGGTCCAGAATGACCATAAGTGAATTAGCTGCATGTGCTGACTTAATCTTGGCCTTTCCCACAATGCTATCAACTTTAGAGTTCTGCTTCCCTTTGAAAACTCCATCCATAGATATGAGCAATGAAGGGTAACCGTGGAAGATGATCAGTGGGGAAAGGATATTAAGAATCATGTCAGGTGAGGGGGGGAGGAGTGGGCCTGGAAAGTCAGACTCTTAGGTTGGAAGGGACCTTCCCAAGTGGTCTGGTCCAAACACTTATCTCATACATAACCCTGTGACAATATCACTGACATTTAGTCAATTCTTAAGATGCCAAGGACTGCACTCTGCTCATTGTTAACACAGGACTTGGAAGACAGACAGGTGGGCTACAGAAGAAACGACTTATCTGTGTCATGGGCTCCGTCAGCAACAAGCCCAGTTCCATTTAAAGAATAACAGTTCAGTGCCTTTCTTTGTGAGGTATCCAACTGCTTTAGCTGTCAGTAGTCACAGGAGATTCAAGAGATCTTACAGGAAAGACTTCACCGTAAAACACCTTCCTGTTTTTCGAATATGCATTGTCAAGGCTATTGTTGGAGGTTATTCGAGCGAAGGTGTGACTGGAAGCGTGAGCAACAGAAGAGGAAATTTTGTCTGGATCCTTTTTCCTCCATATTTTTTCAGTGCAAGTCCATCAATTTCCCCATTCATCCTTTACATTATGTGTAAAGTTTGGGTCTGAGGGCTGGAAGTGTGTGAACTTGTGATTTCATTAGTGTGGAAACTCCCTGTGTCATTACAGATTGGCAGTCTGTAATCTCATCAGTAATGTAGAGTCTTAGAGAGTTGTCTGGGCACTGAGAGATTAGGGAACTTTCCCATGATCATATAGCTAAAATGTCAGAGGTATAGCTTCGATCCAGGACTATCTGACTTCAAGGCCAGCCCTCAGTCTGCTGGTCCACACCGTTGTTTCATTTATATATAATCTGTGTTCTGAAAAGTTAGAAATAATATAGTACATACATGGGTAAAGCAAAGCATGCAAGACAATCTCTGTCTTCAATGAGTTTATGTTCTAATGGGCAGAAGACAAAACATAAAGGGAAGCTGGGAAAGGGTTGCGAGAATATATACATAGTGGCATGGTTTGGAAATGGTCTCTAGGAAGCACTGTGGAGGTCTGCTTCCAGGCAGCAAAGATGATGGTTGCAGAGCTTAGGCTGATCCCTGGGGCAGAATGGAAGGTTCTGATCAGTGGGGCAGGGGCAGATAGCCATGCTGGCCAGAGTGGAGGCTGCAAGGTTCAGGAATGGTGGCTGGAAAATTGTGAAAACATTTATTCCCAACATATTTCTATTTTGTCCTCATAGAAAGAAAGGGTTAACTTTTATTTGCAGGAGAGTTGGTTATTTACTTTTGCTTTCCTGAAGCTCACCCATTCAGCATTTTCTTCTTATGCTTGCTAGTCTGAAAAATTGTACTTCAAAGAAGAGCCTCCCTCTAATAATGGAAGACACCCAGGTTCCAGAAATAATGATGTCATTGAGAAACCTGGAAGTTCTCCAGAGTGTCCAGCAGAGTGTGGCCTTTTAGCCGTCACACTGAGAATGTTTCATTAGCAGGAAAAGCCCCCTTTGTTCCCCAAGAAAGCAGTTTATAATGGCTATTAACATGAATTCCCCTAAACTGATGCATTCTACAAGTACTTTAGGGCAGTTAGAGGATATAGTGCATGGTGTGCTGGGCCTAGAGTCAGAAGGACTCATCTTCCTGAGTTCAAAGCTGACCTCAGATCAGCTGTGTGACACGGAGCAATTCACTTCACCCTGTTGGTCTCGGTTTTCCTCTTCTATAAAATGAACTGGAGAAGGAAATGACAAACCCCTCCAGTATCTTTCCCAAGAAATATGCACATAGTAGTTGCTATGCTAGGTAAGAACTAAGAGTGATTTTTTTAAAAAAAGGATAGTCTCTGAACTCAAAATAAGTAAGTCAAGTCAGCAAGCATTAAAATACTCACTGTGTGCCAGGTGAGGCAGCTAGATGGCTCAGTGGGTAGAGCACTGGCCTGGAGTCAACAAAACCGGAGTTCAATTGCTGTTTGACCTTGGACAAATCATTTAACCTCAGTTTGCTTTAATCCACTAGAGAAAAACGTGGCAAACCACTCCAGTGTCTTTGCCCAGTAAACTCATGAACAGTATTGGCGTGCTATGGTCCATGGAGTCATGGAGAGTCAGACACGACTGAACAAAAACAACAAATGTGCCAGGCACTGTGCTGAGTTCTGAGAATACAAGTACAAAAAAAGGAAGGAACTTCTAATGGGGAAAGACACAGAGAAGAGCTGATAAAGGCAGGGGGTGGGATGGAGAGAGAGTACAGGGGATGAAAGGGTGGCTCACCTGGCTGCCCTCCAATCCAAGGGAGGGGCAGGGCAGGGGGCGGGGCAAGGGAACTAAGGAAGTTTGGGATGTGATCCCTGTTTGGATGAAGAGGTTCTGGGCATGATGGAGGAGCTAGAGAAGGCCAATAACCATTCTGTTCTGGAAGTTCCGGGTTAGAGGGAAGAGTTTCAAAAAGTTGTTTCTTTGTTTTAGGTTGGAAAGAACCTTGGAGGTTTTTTGGGCTTAACTGTTAATGAGACTGGTAGCAGAGGGTAACACCCCACACTTTCTCCCAACTATTTCCTGTTGCACCCCAAAGTCTTTTGAGATTACAGGACTCCTAGGATTTTTGATGTTGGTCTCAGCATACCAGCAAAAGTGAACCCCCAAAGCAGCAACATATCTTTACTCTAAAGAGGCAGGTATTAAATAGAGATTATCAAAGGTAATTGTTTATGGCTCATCAAGAGAATCATTAGCTCAGTGGTGTACAGATTTATCAATAAAAATAAAGTCTTTAAAATATTATCCTAGAAATAGAAAGCACACGATGGTTCCTGTGAAGACAATTAAAGTGAATTACAGTCTATATCTGACCTAAGCCCAGCTAGCCCTGCCTGGACAAAAAAGCCTGGATCTCTCATCTCCTGGGCGAGGAAGAGAGGGATAGAAGGCAAAGGGAGAGGGGGCCCTGCTACTCCTTCATGCAGCCCTACTTTCTTGTCCTTAGGCATGAGAAGAAATAGAACCTTAGCTGCTAAATTCTTGCTCCCTCCATAGTAGGCAGGGTCAAAGACCAAACCCCCGAAGCCCTGTGGACACTTTGTAATAATTCTAGACCACAGATTTAGTCATTACATCCCCTCTGAGCTTCACCTGCTTGGAGGCAATACAATTGCCTGTCCAAATCTGGAAGCTTGGCAGTGATGTGGTATTTTTCTACAATGGAAGCTACGAAATGGGAGTAAATCAGTTTGGAAGGAGTCTGTCAGTCAACTAATGTTTATTAAGTGCTTACTCTACTAAGCATCATGCTGAGCACTGGGTACTCACATACAAATAGCTGCTTATATAAACAATGGAAGGTAAGATTAGAAGGAAGGCACTAGGGTAGGAGCAAGAAATTGGGGGATGGCCCCTTAAAGAAGGTGGGATTTTAACTAAATCTGGAAGAAGTCCCTAGAAGCCATGAGGCAGAAGGGAGAAAGGAGAGCATTCCAGGTACTAGGGACAGCCAGGGTGAACAGAACAGGTAGGTAGATAGAGAATCATGTGCAAGGTAGCAAGAAAGCTGTGTCACTGACTCCTAGACTCCATGAAAAGGAATGAAGGGGAAGACGGTGGAAAAATAGAAAGGGGCCGGGTGATGAGGGCTTTAAAACAGGATTTTTATATTTGATCCTAGAAGTAATAGAGAATCACTGGAACCTACTGCAGTAGAGAAGTGACATGCTCAGACCTGCACTTAGGAAGAGAGCTTTGGCCAGTGACTGGAGAGATTTTTTAGTCAGGAAGACCAAACAGAAGGCTATTGTCTAGTCATGAGGTACCTGTATCAGCTTTCTACCAATGTGAAGCTAATTTGAATGGAGAGATAAGGGGATGTATACAAGAGCTGTTGTGAAGGTGACAATGGCAGGGTTGTAAACAAAATTAATATGTGGGGTGAGTTTGGGTGAGGAGTCAAAATGACATTGAGATTGCAAGCTGAGAGATGGGAGAATGGTGTGTTCTTCATTGCCGAAGAAGACCATGCCATCAGAGAAATGATGACATGACTTGCACTTGACTTTTGAGTGAGGGAGGGCTGTGCAAGGTCACCAGCCTCACTTCTCCTCCAGAGTCATCTGAATCCAGTGACCAGATATTCATCAGGATGACTGGAGATGACCCAGGAAGAGGCAGTTGGGGTTAAGTGACTTGCCCAAGGTCACACAGCTAGTGTGTAAACTCAGGTCCTCCTGACCCCTGCACTGGTGCTCTATCCACTGCACCACCTAGCTGCCCCTGGGAGAATGGTAGGAAAATTAGGAAGAGGGGAGGGCTTGGGGGAATCTGATGTACCTTAAGTGAACAGAGATAAACTATCTTCTTGGAGTCCACAGTATTGAATCAAAAGGTCTTTCCAAGAAGATGCCCCTATTAACTCTGACGTTGCCAGGGATAGTGGAACTAGGGACCCAGCTATAAGGGCTTAGCCCTTAACTATGACATTTCCAGGAAAAATGGGAACCTGGGATATCTCATAAAGTAGCCTCCCCTTGAAGCCTTTGTGGCTATAAGAGGATGTCATCAGGGTCAGAACTGATGATAAGCCCTGGCTAAAATGTTTACGTGATTCAAGTTAGCAACAGATTGTTCTGTACCTAATTTATTTTTTTTAAAAAACTCCTATTGAGGTAACAAGCAATTATTTAAAACTCAATAACATTTTGATAAAGTTACTCAATTCAGTAACTTTCGGCTAAGCACTTGCTACATTAGCATGTACGTGCTACATAGCATGAAGCTATTATGTAGGGTTGGTGAGATACTAACATGAGTAAGAAATAACCTTGGCCCTCAAGGATTTTTCTAATTTAGTTTGTTAAAAGCTAAAAAGCTCTAAGGTACAATTATATCTAACTATAATTTCCTTACTGTATCCTAACTTTGATCATATTTAATCCATTCTCTCATTTTCTTGACTTCAGAATAAGAATCTGATTTTATTCGCAGCCCTCTGAAATTGTTCACATCAGAACCCATCCACACACAGATTTAAGGGTCTTTTCAGTGTGTATAGGTATACAAAACCACAACAAAGAGAAACACAAAAGTGCAGCTTTACTTTTCCTCAGTGCAGTTACATTCTGCTGAAAGTGTTAAAACAGAGTCAAAGATAATACCAGGACTTTTGGAGAGAGAACTGGCAAATGGGAGGAGGGGAGTGGGGATCAAGGAAGGCTAAGGGGGTGGAGTTAGAATCTGAGCTGAGATTTGACGGACAAGGATTCTGAAAGGCTGAAATGAAAGAGGAGTTGACACCAAGTGCAGGAGACAGTTGTGCAGCTGTACAGAGATGGAGGATGGGAGTGTCGTGTGGGCACCAGCAGGGAGTCTAGTTTGGTTGAAATTTCAGCACTGTGAAGGGGAGTGATATGAAATAAGACTGGCAAGGTAAGTTGCGGGGGGACTTCTGTTTGATTCTCAAGGCAGTGGGGAATGGCAGGTTCAGATTTAGGCATCGTGAAGATTATTTTAACAGCTGTATGGAGTGACAGTGTTTTGGAGAGAGGAGAGGCTGCAAGGAGACAAAAACAGAGTGTCTTGTAGTAGTTCAGGCAGGAAGTGATGCACATATAAAAGAAGAAAAGGGAGCCAATATGAGAGGCAGTCTGGAGAAGGAATGAACAAAACTTGGCAACTTTTTGGATGAGCTGCAACGAGGGGACAGTAGAAGTAAGAGTCAAGATCCAATTTTTTTTTTTTTTTATTATTAAATTTATTTATTTAACTTTTAACATTCATTTTCACAAAATTTTGGGTTACAAATTTTCTCCCCTTTTATCCCCTCCCCCCCCAAACACCAAGCATTCTAATTGCCCCTATGACCAATCTGCTCTCTCTTCTATCATCCCTCTCTGCCCTTGTCTCCATCTTCTCTTTTGTCCTGTAGGGGCAGATAGCTTTCTATACCCCTTTACCTGTTTTTCTTATTTCCTAGTGGCAAGAACATTACTCGACAGTTGATCCTAACACTTTGAGTTCCAACTTCTCTTCCTCCCTCCCTCCCCACCCCTTCCCTTTGGAAGGCAAGCAATTCAATATAGGCCATATCTGTGTAGTTTTGCAAATGACTTCCATAATAGTTGTGTTGTATAGGACTAACTATATTTCCCTCCATCCTATCCTGTCCCCCATTACTTCTATTCTCTTTTGATCCTATCCCTCCCCATGAGTGTCGACCTCGAATTGCACTCTCCTCCTCATGCCCTCCCTTCTATCATCCCCCCCACCCTGCTTGTCCCCTTATCCCCCACTTTCCTGTATTGTGAGATAGGTTTTCCTACCAAAATGAGTGTGCACTTTATTCTTTTCTTTAGTGGAATGTGATGAGAGTAGACTTCATGTTTTTCTCTCACCTCCCCTCTTTATCCCTCCACTAATGAGTCTTTTGATTGCCTCTTTTATGAGAGATAATTTGCCCCATTCAATTTCTCCCTTTCTCTTCCCAATATATTTCTCTCTCACTGCTTGATTTCATTTTGTTTTAAAGATATGATCCCATCCTATTCAATTCACTCTGTGCACTCTGTCTCTATGTATGTGAGCGTGTGTGCATGTGTAATCCCACCCAGTACCCAGATACTGAAATGTTTCAAGAGTTACAAATATTGTCTTTCCATGTAGGAATGTAAACAGTTCAGCTTTAGTAAGTCCCTTATGACTTCACTTTGCTGTTCACCTTTTCATGGTTCTCTTCATTCTTGTGTTTGAAAGTCAAATTTTCTTTTCAGCTCTGGTCTTTTCATCAAGAATACTTGAAAATCCTCTATTTCATTGAAAGACCATTTTTTCCCCTGAAGTATTATAGTTAGTTTTGCTGGGTAGGTGATTCTTGGTTTTAGTCCTAGTTCCTTTGACTTCTGGAATATACTGTTCCATGCCCTTCGATCCCTTAATGTAGAGGCTGCTAGATCTTGGGTTATCCTGATTGTATTTCCACAATACTTGAATTGTTTCTTTCTAGCTGCCTGCAGTATTTTCTCCTTGACCTGGGAACTCTGGAATTTGGCCACAATGTTCCTAGGAGTTTCTCTTTTTGGATCTCTTTCAGGCGGTGTTCTGTGGATTCCTTGAATATTTATTTTGCCCTCTGGTTCTAGAATCTCAGGGCAGTTTTCCTTGATAATTTCATGAAAGATGATGTCTAGGCTCTTCTTTTGATCATGGCTTTCAGGTAGTCCCATAATTTTTAAATTGTCTCTCCTGGATCTATTTTCCAGGTCTGTTGTTTTTCCAATGAGATATTTCACATTATCTTCCATTTTTCCATTCTTCTCTCTTTGTTCTGTGATTTCTTGGTTTTGCATAAAGTCATTAGCCTCCATCTGTGCCATTCTAATTTTGAAAGAACTATTTTCTTCAGTGAGCTTTTGAATCTCCTTTTCCATTTGGCTAATTCTGCTTTTGAAAGCATTCTTCTCCTCATTGGCTTTTTGAACCTCTTTTGCCAATTGAGTTAGGCTAGTTTTCAAGGTGTTAATTTCTTCAACATTTTTTTGGGTCTCCCTTAGCAGGGAGCTGATCTGCTGTTCATGCTTTGACTTCATGTCTCTCATTTCTCTTCCCAGCTTTTCCTCCACCTCTCTAACTTGATTTTCAAAATTCTTTTTGAGCTCTTCCATGGCCTGAGCCCATTGGGTGGGCTGGGACACAGAAGCCTTGATTTCTGTGTCTTTGCCTGATGGTAAGCATTGTTCTTCCTCATCAGAAAGGAAGGGAGGAAATGCCTGTTCGCCAAGAAAGTAACCTTCTATAGTCTTATTTCTTTTCCCTTTTCTGGGCATTTTCCCAGCCAGTGACTTGACCTCTGAATATTTTCCTCACACCCACCTCACCTCCTGATCCTCCCAGCCCGTGTTTGTGGTCTGAGATTCAAATGCTGCTTCCAGCCTCAGGGCTTTTGGCGGGGGCAGGGCTGCTATTCAGTATGAGATTATGTTCTGGTGCTGAGGTCGGGGCAGGGCCACCTCTCAAGCTCAGTTCCCTCAGGGGGTTTATGCACAGACCTTCCGCAATGGATTCAGGCTCCCGCCCGCTTGGGGAGCCCCTGTCTGCAGCCGCCTCTCAGCTTCTACCTCCCGGGGGGGGGGGGGGGGCCTGAATTATGGGGGCACCCCACTCCCCTCTCGACCTGCCAAAGAGACTCTCTCACCCACCCCTGTCACCTGTGGGTGGAGGGACTTGTGCGGCCGCTGGAGATCCCGTCCCTGAAGCCTGCTCGGATCTGTTTCTCTCGGTGCCGCAGCAGTGGCCGCAGCAGGTCTGGGCTGGGCTTTGTGTCTGCAGCGCGACGGACCTTTTGCGAGAGGTTTGCAGATCCCTCTGTGGGTGGAGGGACCCGCGTGGCCGCTGGAGATCCTGTCTGTGAAGCCTGCTCGGATCTTTTCCTCTCGGTGCCGCGGCCGCGGCAGGGCTGCACTCAGCTCCCAGTCCCGGCGCCCAGTCCGCAGCGCGAAGGACCCCCCCGCGAGAGGTTTGCAGGTCTCTCTGGAACAGAAATCTCCCTCGCTCCAATGTTCCGTGGCCTCTGGGTGCGGAATTCGCCGTGAGTTACTTCCCTGTAGCCATTCTATGGGTTGTGGGTTCAGAGCTATGTGTATGTGCGTCTTTCTACTCCGCCATCTTGGCTCCGCCCCGTCAAGATCCAATTTGAATGACTCAGAAATGAGTCTGCCTTCTGAAGAAATAGAGAAGTTTGTAAGAGGGATTGACTGTCTAGGTAAGGAAAAATAATAAGTTCTGTTTTGGTCATATTAGTTTAAGGTGCGAATAGAGCATCCTGTTGATGTCTAGTGGGTAATCTCAGTGTGGGACTGATGTTCAGGATATAGATTTTGTCTAGATGTATAGATTGGAGAGCTATTGGTGATGTTATCAGGCCTGCTTGTGCCCCCAAATCTGTTGGGGGCAAGTATGCTTGGGGTCTTCTGTTCACAGTCACAAGAATCCCTAAAAGTTGAGCCCCACAAAATAACAGTGTTGCTTAAGAGAGAGAACCACAAGGCATATGGTTTATGGAGCAAATTATTGACTCAGTAATAAGCATATAATATAATATAAGCATGTAATTATTATTAAATATATTATATTATATACTAATATAACTTGATATCAAGTACCAGAGGAAATTCCTAGTTCAATATAAACTTGCAAATAAAAAATTATCCTTATGCAGTTAAAATATCTTAATCCACATCTGAGCCATAGTGGCTGTGTCACTCTGGGCAGGTCACTTTAACCTCTTACTGCTCTAGACCACACAGTAAGACTTAGAAGCAGAAGAGAAGGCGCAGACCTTATTAGCAGGGTAGTTTCTCCATCTGGGAAATCCCCTATAGCAGTGAAATCATAGTTCTAAAAAAAATCCTAATGAGAGAAATAAGACACATAATTGTTCTTGGGGAAAAAAATGACAATTGATTAACAATTGGTAACTGTCCTTTTGTTGTTCTTGAGTCTTTTCAGTTGTGCCTGATTTCTCCTGTTCCCATTTGGAGTTTTCTTGACAGAGATACTAGAGTGGTTTTCCATTTCCTTCTTCAGCTCATTTTACAGATAAGAAAACTGATGGAAACGGGGTTAAGTGGCTTGCCCAAGGTCACAGCTAATAAGTGTCTGAGGCCAGATTTGAACTCAGGACAATGAGTCTCCCTGACTGTAGTCGATCCACTGCTTCAACTGTCCTATCATGGGACACATCCAGTCATATAATCCTAGGCATGTGGCTTCTTGCCAGTGTCCAGTAGTTCTCAGCTTTTGCCCTAAGGGTGAGACAATAATTTATCTCCTTCTGTCTAGACTCTACCAGTTCTGAAAAGTGTTGGCTGTGTTATAAGGAAAGAGTCAGTTTTGAATCAAATCCATGACCTGCTGAGGATGGTTCCTATATTGGTTGGAGCCAGGTAGAAGGAAGGGAGAATTATTCTATAGCTCTCCTCTCATCCCATTTCCAAACATCTAGAAAGAAGGTACACTGTCAGTTGTTAGTTATGATATTGCCCAGGATACCTGAGATAAGGAAAGCTTCCTAATGGTCCAGACTGAGAACTAGTAACAGATTCCTCTTCACTAGAAGTCCTCAAACAAAAGCTGGATGTTCACTTTTCAGGGACACTATAGAGGGGGTTTTTATTTCAGTCACAGTATTAGATGGCCACTGAGATCTCTTCTGACTCTGAGATTCTGTGATCCTGAGATGATAACTAGATCAGTGGGGGCTGATGATCTGATCAAAGGAGAATATAGAGAAAGAAGAGAACCTAAAACAGCCTTAGAAGGATCTTGCAATAATGGAGGAGATGGATGACAATACAACCAATGGTACTGGAAAGGAACAGAATGATAGGTAACTGAGAGAATGATGTGGAAACAAAGAGAGGAGAGAGATGTATCTAGGAGGAGGTGAGTGGCCTCCAGTGCCGAAAGCTGCACAGAGGTCAGGGAAGATGCAGTCTAAGAAGAGACGGTTGGGTTTCATAGTGAAGAGATCATTGGTGCCATTTGAGAGCAGTTTCAAGTAAAGTGATGGGTCTAAAAACAAAGTCTGCACGGATTGAAGAGTGAGTGGACAGTGAGAAAATAAGAGGCACCAAATGTAGCCAATTTTCCTAGGAGTTTGGCAGGGAAAGGTAAGAGAAATGTAGGATAATAAATATAAGGGAGATCTGGGTATATCCAACTGCAGGGAAGGATGGAGATTAAAGGAGAAAAGAAATTGATAGGACATCATGGAGGAGAGGGAAAGAGAAGGGGAGTGGGAACAGGATGGTGAAAGGCTTTTAGATGATACCATCCATATGAGGATCACTGGAAGATCTGAGAAGTCTTGACCTTGAGAAGACTTAGCTAGGATGCGACACTTTCCTTAAGTGCTGGAAGGGCTAATATGTGATAATGGGATTCCACTTGTTCTGCTTGCACCCGAAGGCAGAATGGGCAGTAATACTTAGAAGTTTCAGAAAAGTTGATTTAGGTTTAATACCAGAGAATGCCTTATTGGTCAAAACTGTCCAAAAATGGAATGAACTGCTTCCAATGCAAATGAGTTCTCCATACTAGAGGGAAATGCTTCTGACAAAAGCTGCGTGTACACACTTGGTAGATTGAAAACCTAGAAGCCAACACTGATCGTATTTGGTGGCCTCTAAGGTTTCTTTCAGCTCAGAGATTCTGTGATTCAGTGAAGTAGAGAGGCTAGGCTTGGCAAGGAGTCTCTTTCTCAGAGGTTCAAATAAAGGAAGTAAGGATGGGAGAGAATGTAGAGGGATTTTAGATGTGAAAATGGAGCAATGAGGAAGCCCATGGCCAGGGGCCTCAATTTCTTCAATAGAGTAGAAGGAAAAATTATCTACTTTAGGGAGTAGGTGGATGAGTATAGTGAAGGCTTGAGAAGAAACTTGGAGAAGGTTTGGAACATTCCCTGGGTGGGGAGGGGAAGTATCATCCCAAGTCCATCAGAGAAAAATTAAAAAAATCTCTGTGTAACAGTGAAAGCCTGGTTGAAATGAGATTTTTAAAAACTCCCCATTTCTCCTTCTCTTAGCTCCCTCAGAGGAGAGCCTGCCAGGGAGGGAAGAAAGATGCAACTCTAGGTTATCTTTTCTGGCTCTTTTCATCCCTTCCATTCCTGGGAAGGAATTTTTAAATAGGAAGAGAAGAAGCAACTGGCCCCTCCCCAGTAGATGCTCTCAGTCCTTGTTGCTTTAATGGTTTTTTAAAATCCTTTTTGCTATTTATGAAAATATTAGAACCATTCCTTGCCTTTTATTTCTCAGGCCAGAATTTGCCCATTTGAAACATATAAAGTAGACTGATAATTTCTTATCCTATTTTGCCAGTTTCTTCAGAAAGTATTTTAAGGAAGTATAAAGTGATCTTCATTCTAATAGAACTGAACATTGTGTTCAGAAAAGAAACTGGTTATCTTACACGTTTCATTGTGGTATATCTGATGTGCATGTGCCATGTTACTTTGCTACCCCCAGCTCAGACATTTTTAAGAAGTCTTTTAGAGGAATTAATTGGGTGGTGTTCTGACTGGTATGCCTTCCATACTTGGGCAGAGTTTCTGCTTTTAGTGGGTTCTCCATACTCAGTAGCACCGAGATTCTCAGTAAGTGTTGATATTGATGACTTGGGCTGTCATGATGCTCCCCAGGGACCATGAATCATAAAACACTTTGTTTAGGAGCAAAATTAGATACCACTCACCACTTCAAATCTGGCCCTGTTTTACTGATAGCATGCAGTCCCACCCTCTGACAAGGATGAGTCTTAGAGCAGAACTAAGAGGAGGCTAACTGCAGTGGGGTTTCTGCCCACATGGGACCCAAGACTACAGCATTATTTAGTCACACTTATCTGATTAGTAAGTTCATAATACTAATGCCCCCTGCCTTGGGTTGATCTTCCAGTTAGTTGGGGGTCACAGTACTATCCACAGTTGCCTCTAGTTGGCCTGTTTTGTTCCATGGCATAGCCAGAGTATGTATCAATAGATCTGTGGAAAAAGTAAGGCTGAGAGACTCTTTCCAGAAAGAGTGCACAGCAGGAACTGTTATTAATATTAATGAATGGTTGTCATATAGGCATTCATGTAAGTGCTTTAACAAATCTTCTTGGTGCATATGTGTTTGTCACTGATGTTTCTATTAGTGCCCAAGTCCAAACCATTGTGTCATGAAAATCAAAACCATCTTAGAGCATGAGCACTTAGTAAGCTGTCTATCAAATACTCACTACAGAACCTCAGCTAAAAACCAAAAACATATATTTTTTTAAAAACCTCAAATAGAAAATTAAAGCCAAAAAACTAGATAAACTTAAGGGAATTATCCTCAGGTTACAAGAGAATTCTTTTTCCAAAAGCAGGTAGACTTGGGGTGTTTAGCCTGGAAGAGAAAAGATTAAAGGGAGATATGATACTGTTGCTGTCTTCAAATATCCAAAGAGTCATCTTGCAAAGTAGACTTTTCTGCTTTTCTTCAAAGGGTAGAGCTGCATGGAAGTTACAAGAAAGGTAGACTTCAGGTCATTGAAAGACGTGAGTTCAAATGAGACTTCTGATACTAACTGTGTGATCCTGGGCAAAGTACTTTACAACTGTCTGCCTTGGTTTCTTTATCTGTAAAATGGGGATAATAATAGCACCTACCTTCCCTGGTGGTTTTGACAACAAAATGAGATAATATTTGTAAAGGATTTTGCAGACCTTAAAGTTCTATAGAAATGCTAGCTACTCCACAGCAAAACAAACTGCTTCCTGAAGCAGTGAGTTCTCCATCACCCCACATATTCTGTTAGATCATCAGAGGTGAGCTATAGAAGAGATTTCTGCATCGAGTGAGAAGCTGAACTAATTCCAAGGCTCTTAACCTCATTTGTGTCCTGGTCGTGTTTGGCAGTGTGATGGAATCTGTGGTTCCCTTCGCAGAATCATGTTTTTAAATGCATAAAATAAAATACATAAAATTACAAAGAAAGCCAGTCACACACACACACACACACACACACACACACACGTCCCAAAAGCATGGAGACTTTGGGGACACCCTAATATACGTATATATTAGCATTTGTCCAAAATCTCAAGCACACCTATGAATGACAGCATCTCTGAGGGGAGTCTGTTGTATCACAAATTTCTGGTAGCAGCAAAATCTCTAACAATAAAAATATGACAGTTGTAATGTGAAAAATTAGTATGCTCTAGGGCAATGACGTATGCAGTCCTAGAGTGTACCCCCTCTGCCAGCTTCACTATGCCATAGAGCTCAACTAGGCTATTCTGAGTAATATGAATATTCAAATCAACTACGGAGGACCTACGAAGAAAAATGCTATCCACCTCCAGAAAGAAAGCTGCTATATGGAAGTATGTATTGTATGGTTTCACATAGATATCTGTGTCTGGTGTAGTGTTGGGAGGAACTCAAAATATAACCTCCCCCCCAAAACAAACAAACAAAAGTACTTTGTGGCACAAGAAGGAACACAGAGAGCTCCCTGCCTGATCCCTTCACTCCTTGAGTGAATTTGGGTTGCCTCTACCCAGGATGCTAGTATTTCTCCTGCAGGGAGAAATGAGTCTGTGGCCTTCTCCTGTTCATCTCCCAAAGGATTCCTTATCTCCTACCAAGTCCACTGCAGCTCACAATGGTCTGTCATCTGAGAGGCTCCTGGGATACAGCTTCTACACAGGTCAGGCATCTCTAGGCATTTCCAGTTCTCCCAACATTCATGTCTTCTTGAACACGTTGGAAATAAAGTTCTTTTGCCTTCAGGTCTAGACCTGAAACTCCTTTATCTTCAGTTGAAACTGTTTTCTATTAGATCCTCCCTCCCCGCCCCTCCCCCGCCCCCCCTTAGTGACTTCTCAGGATTTTGCCTGGAGAATTTCTTTAGCACTTGGGGCCAACTTGCCTGACCTACCCTTGCTGATTCAACTAGGTGTCCATGCACTTCTGAGATACTTGTTAATTACACTGTCCCCTCATGCATTCTGGATTCCATCTTTTTTCTTTGCATTCCAAGCTTCTTATACTTCAGAGAGTTCCAATTCAGAGAATCATTTTGTCTTTTTCTGCTTTGCTTGGGTAGTCACCTTACCTATGCATGTATTTCTTTGCCTGGTATCTCTTTTTGCTACCAACAATTGGCATAAACATGAATAGGGATTAAAAATTCAATTTCAGTTTATCAAAAAATACTTATTAAATGCCTACCCGGGACAGGTACTGTATTAGGTACTGTCCCTGTCCTCAAGGAGCCTCCCTTCTATTGAAGGAGACTTGGGCATGTATTGGTGAAGGCAAAATAGATGCAAAATGATTGGGGGGGGGGGGCAGGATGGGAAGCCCCAAGCACCTGGAGGGATCAGGAAAGGCTTCATGTAGAAGGTGTTGTGTGAACTGAATATTGAAGGATTCTACAAGATGGAAGTGAGGAGATCAGGCACAAGGGACAAGCGGGCACAAAGGCTCAGGGTTGTGAGAGGGAGTTCTAAGCATGAAGAACAGGGAGAAAGCCAGAAGGACTGTAGAATAAGGACTTTATGGGTTGTAAGGTATACTTAGGCCCACATGATAGATTGAGGCCAGATTGTAAAGGCCTTTAAATGTCAAGCAGAAGAATTTCTATTTGATCCTAGAGGTAATAAGGAGCTGTTGTATTTGCTCTGGCCCTTGTCAGAGCACAGGAACAAGTAGGGGTTTCTATACAGAGAAGAGATAGTAACAAGATAGTCAGTAGGCTGTTTTGTGTCAAGTTGGAATGCGATAATAATAAGCATGTAGAGTCAATGAGTCTTGATGGTGCACAGTTGCAAATAATGGAACATGGTTGTAAGAACTGATGGAAAACGTTAGCATGGCCACAGACAGGACAAGCCAGCGTATGGCTGTGAGGAATGGGATGATTCTATAGGAATAAAGGTCTAAGTATCCAACGGTGTGATCAAGAACCAGAGTATCACAAATCATGGCAGCGTCACAGTTAGTGGTTGTAGCTCCATGCCAGAGAAAAGTCTTCATGGGCAGCAGTGAGAGAAGAGCTATCAGCCCTTGCACCCACTACCATGAACGTACGTAAGAACAGCCCTCAGTATTCCATTCATGTGCCCAAACATTTGTTTACAGCCTACTATGTGCAAGGCACTGGGCGTACAGAGGCAAAAATGAAATGATCCCCACCTGTACGGGACTGATATTCCACTGAAAGAAATATAATAAGTATACCAATAAGTATGTGCAAATTTATGCAGATTGGCTTTGGTATCAACTGCTAAGGGAATCAGGAAAAGTCTAATTTGGGGACAGTTCTCTGGCTGTACTTTGGAGGATTCTTTGTTTTTTGTTGTTGTCTACTCATTTCAGCCATATCTGACTCACTGTGACCCCATTTGGGGTTTTCTTGGCAGAGATACTAGAGTGGTTTGCTATTTCCTTCTCCATCTCCTTTTACAGATGAGGAAACTGAGGTAAACAGGGTGAAGTGACTTGCCCAGGATCTCTCAGTCAGTGTCTGAACTCAGATCTTTGTGACTTTTGCCTTGGCACTCTATCCACTTTGCCACCTAGCTCTACCTTGGAGGGTGGTAGAGGTGATAAAAGGTGGAGATAAGGATGGTGGACCATTCTGGGCAGCAGCCAGTGCAAAGGCTTGGGAAGAACATGAAGGATGATATTGGGAAGTAAGTTGAAAAGAAAAGTTGGAGCAATATTGTGGAAGGCTTTAAATGCCAACCCAAGGATTTAAAATTTTACTTTAGATGCAATGGGGAGCCACTGAGGCTTGAGAGTAAAGGAATGACTTGGTCAGATCTGTGCTTTTAGCAGTATTAATTTGGCAGCTGGGTGAAAAATGGATTAGAGAGAGAACAGTCTAGATACAGAACAAACCTGAGACTGTTGTAATAGTGGAGTTGAGAAATGCTGGGTACCTAAATTAGGGTGGCAGCTGCTTTAGTGGTGAGACAGGCAGATGTGAGAGATGCTTTGGAGGAAGAATTGACAAGATTTGGCAACTCATTGGAGCTGGGCTGGGGAGGACAGGAAGGAAGGAATCAAAGAAAACTCTGAGGTTCTGAATCTGAATGACTAAAAGGATACTAGTGCCCTCAATCAAAATAAGGAAGTCAGGAAGAGGGGTGGCTTTAGGGGAACAGGGAGGTTCCACTTTGGACATATTAACTTTGAGCTGCTTATGGCAGATCCAGATGCAGATGGCCAGCAAGTAGTCAGTAATAAGGAGCTGCAGTTCAGAAGAGGGATGGGGGCTAGCTCGAGGGATTTCAGCATCGTTTGCATAAAGATGACTAGATAACTTCTTAGGCCATGTTATTGTGGGGATTCTTTTTCAGCTATGGATTTGACTAAAGATGACCACCAAGGGCCCTTTCACCTCATAGTCTGTGATTCTGAGATAATTTAATTCATGAACCAATATCAGTGAGAGAAAAGAGACAAGGGCACAAGAGATAACTTTGGGGGACATCCACACAAAGTATCATCATATTTTAATAAGACATGGTTGTAGATGGATGGATAGGTGGGTGGATGGATGGGTGGATGGATAGATGGATGGATGGGTGGATGGATGGGTGGATGGATGGATAGGTAGGTAGCTAGGTAGGCAGGCAGATAGCTAGGTAGATAGATAGAATAGAATAGATGGTAAGTATATTGCATTACATTGTTTCCATGTTTCTAGAGATAGCCATATCTGCAGTTGCCCAGTATTGAAAAAACGATTTATGACCATAGGAAGTTCCAGTTGCACGCCCACTCATGACATTGAATTTCCCTGTGACTGCAGGCTGAAGACAAGGCCGATGTTTTAAACAAGGAGCTGCTCTTGACCAAGCAGAGACTAGTGGAAACTGAAGAAGAGAAGAGGAAACAGGAGGAAGAAGCCGCCCAGGTGTTTGACTCTCTCTCTCACAGAAACATTACTGACTGCAGGCTGCCTGCTGTCAGGAGACAAACCAGCAGGCCAGGCCATCACAGTGTGTTCATGTAGAGTCAAGAAGCTTTGGGGGAAACCTATAGAATTATCTTATTAGAATGAAGTACCGAGTCTATAAATTCCATTGCGGGGGGTGGAGGGGGGTTTGGGGGGGGGGCGGTGTGGAGAGCCTGTATTCTTTATGTGCAGCCTTTTATAAAAAGAAATAGGAATATTTATGGCATTTGCCTTCAGTAAAGTATTCTAAGTAAAGCTATCGAATTTCAGTACATGAGAGATATGATCCAAGAGCTTTAATAAGACAACGAATGACATCAGGTTCCTTCAATAAAGCCATTGGAGGTGATTTCTAATGGGTGTTGCTACACACTCCTTCGGCCAGTCAGGAGAAATTCCTGTCATTCTCTTAGGAGCATGATGCTGAAATGTTCACATTAGAGCTCTAGAATTCTTTGGTGACCAGACTTCAAGCCCTCACCTTGCAGCATGGTGTCATGAGAAGAGAGCTGCCTCTTTCTGTTTATGTGGTCTGGGTCATGTTGCTGCTCTCTGCCTCAGCATCCCCGTCAGTACAACGAGGGGGTTGCACTCAGTGGTTTCTGAGATCTCCTACAGCTCAAAATCTATGATCTTGTGAACCATTAAAGACTTAACTCATAGAAACTGCGGTTACAAAGGAATACACTATGGTATTTGCAGTGTAATAGACTTTTAGCCCCAAGTGTTGAGTCAGTTGGTTCCCCATGGAAGAACCTAGCACTCCACTCATGCTCTGGATCTCTTAGATTCTCGGTGTAAGAAACAAGAGCCCAAGAAGCTCTTGGAGTTTTGTTTTATGCATTAGGTCTTCTTCACAACCAACTCGTGCATCAGCCAGAAGCCAATCTTGAAAGTGCTTACTTAGAATTTTCCTAGTAGAAACAAGCAGTCATAAAGTTTGTAGACTTCTTAAATCTTGATTATTAACTTTTGTTCATTTGTATATTCTAAATTCTGTTCGGAGATAGAGACAGTGCCAAATACTTAGCCTATACTACCTAGCATCTCAAAGACTTAGAACTAGGTAAACCAGAGCAGCCGCCAATAAATCCATTTATTAAAGGGCAGTATGTAATTTTAGCATTTTCTCAGAGCTATCAACCAGCTAGTCACTTTAATTTCAGCAGTGACAGGAAAAAAAGTGTTGGGCCACTTGGCATGAACCCTAGCCCTGATTTCTTCTATGAGCTTTGGACCTAATTTCCATTTTTGAGTTATCTTAGGTTTTTGAAACTTGGACCTTCCCACCTGTCTCGTTTCTGTTTTGTTATTTATTACCTCCTAAACCAGAGATAGGAGGTGAAGCTTTGGGCTTTAGGATCACAAATTTGGAAGGGATTATAGAGGCCATTAATTCTGATAACTTTACTCTGCAAGTGAGGAAACTGAGGTTCGGAGAGGTTAAATAATTTGCATAACCAAGGTTATAAGTGACAGATCCAGGACCCAGACCCATATTTTCTTAACTACACATCCAGAATGGTATCTACTATACTATACTCTTCTTCAAAGCAATTTCCTGGGGTTTTTTTGGTGGTTGTTGGGGGGGCGGGGTTCTTTGTTAGGTTTTGGGTTTTTTTGTTTGTTTTGTGGAAACTTTGGTAGGAAACTTTGGAGAGAAAAAAACTATTAGCAGAGAAGGTATGAACTTTCAATGGATTTAATCACACCCATGTCTCCTTTTTTTTTTCAGCTGAACCAGATTAAACTGTAATTGGTAATGTTTAACAGAATAAGAATACAGTATCACAGAGAGTTAATATGTGATTTTTGAAGTCAACATGAGCCTACTGGGAACTAATTCTGTTTTAGTTTGACCCTCCTGATCTAGCCCAACCAATAACTGAATAGAATTTCCTCTCTAACATCCCTGACAAGTGGAGCTCATCCAGCTACCCTGTGCTGGAAGACCTTTGGTAATGGGAGACTCCACTGGAGGCAGCCCATGTTGCTTTGGGAAAGTTCTAATTGCTGGGAAATCTTTCCTTTTAGATCAAGCTAAAATTTGCTTTTGCGGATAGATAACTATTTGTATTTGTCCAGGAACCTAGTCTGTTTTCCTCTTCTTGGTATCATTTACTGTTCATGTCTCCAAATAACACATTCTCGAAGACAGAAATAAATATGACTAGCTAGGCCTATATCAGCAAAATCTGCAGATTGCTGTCAGCATCTCAGGAGGTAGCAAGCATGATGAGATCTCACAAACAAACTCTAATTATAGGGAGACCAGCTGTAAATTACAGTGTTTTACAAATTAGCGAATCTCTAGCCCAGCTCATTAATAATATAGGCAATGGTACCAGAAGATGCTCTTTCTTCATTCATTTGAACTGGTATACCATGGTATTGAACAGAATTTTCTTGTTCTTGAATTTGGCATAACTGAGCACACCTTTTTAGGGAGCTCCCATATGAATGCTTATGTACCTAAAATTCTAGAGCTCTCAAGCTAAAATACAGGGTCATGGTTTTAAATACAGTATTTATAATTATGTTGCGATCATTCGTTGTGAGAAATTCAGGTGCCTACGTGCTTGGAGCAGAGCTGACTTCCTGTGGAAATCTAGCTACTCTGCTTGGCTGCCTGCCTCCTTCATCCTCCAGAGTCCTGTGACTCTTGTTTTTTCTCCCAAGACCGTCTCATTGACTGTCTCTCTGTCCTTTGACACCACCTTCATGAATCCTTGGCCTCTAGGAGGAGAACAGTAGTGGCAAGGGGCCTGGTTCAGAGGTGGGGAGGATGAATGCCCTTGCAGTTGCAGCCTGGAAATGACAGGGCTGTGCTGCCTTTCAGTAACTCTCCATTTGTATCAGGATTTCAGAATGTGTCTGTGTAGGCGCTAAATTCATTTATTTAATAGTACCTACCAAATACAATGAACATGGTAACATTGCTCTGCATTGTTCCCTCCCTACTTTTTACCTTCCCTTAGTTTTTGGCTTTCCCCCATTAGCTTGTAAGCTCCTTGAAGGTAGGGCAGGGGCTGTCTTTGGCTTCTTCTTTTTTTTATTCCCAGTGCCTAGATCACAGTAGTACTTATTACATATTTATTGACTGACTGCTGATGTTCACAGAAAAAAATGTTTTCCAAGAAAAAAGGCAAGCTTTCATGGCTGAGGATTGATTGGGTTTTGTAAAACAGTGCTCCATCGGAAGTGAAGAGCGTCAGCGTTTGTGGTTCTTATCATTGCTATTGATAATCGATTGATAAGACTTAAAGGAAGGTATTTGTGCAGCGAATCTGATCATCTCTCCTTCTGCACTCCCAGCTAAAGGAAGTCTTTAGGAGGCAGCTCGAGAAGGCAGAATCAGAAATCAAGAAAACAACGGCCATCATTGCTGAGTACAAACAGGTAACAGAGCACCCTCTCTTCTCAGATGGGGCACCAGAAACTAGCCCTTTTTCTTTCAACAAGAGCTTATAAGTTTTTAAATTAGATTGAACCAGTGCGCATTCAGCTTAATTCAGCAAACCCCTTATTAAGTTTGCTTGGGAGATAGAATTTGGTTAAGACATGGTTTCTACTTTCATGGGGCTTGCCCAGGTTGTATTTTGTGGTCGTTGCTATGGTTTCAAGGAAGAGATCACTGGGATGGGGAAGAAGAAGGTTAATGAAAGATGACTGGGTTGAAAATAAAAGTCCTCTAAATTCACAAGCTGGGCCTCACCATGGACTTGTCATTCTCTCCCTATACATCCCTTCAGTTGACAGGTAAATCATGTTGTTTCTACTTCCACATCTCTCAACAACATTCTCTTTTCTCCACTTCCACTGTGACTGACGTTCAGAATCGCATCACTTCCCATTTGTCTATTATGGTAGCCTCTGGATTGGTCTCCTTCCTTGTCTCTTCTATGCTCGCTCCAGTCTGTTCTCCACAGTTACCAAAATGAAGTCAGTCCATGTCACCCCCTCCCCAATCAGTAAATTCCAGGGATTCCCATGTTAGCTCTAGGATCAATTTGATTTCATTATTTCATTTGCTTTATAATGGCTCACAGGGGTCTAGCCATACCAGATCTCAACCTGTATTATAAAGGGCAATTATCAAAATAATCTGCTACTGGCTAAGAAATAGAGTGGTGGATCAGTGGAATAGATTAGGTATACAATACATTGTAGTAAATGACCATAGTAATCTAGTTTATGATAAACCCAAAGACCCAAGATCTGGGGACAAAAACTCAGTATTTGACAAAAACTGCTGGGAAAACTGGGAAACAATATGGCAGAAACTAGGTCTAGACCAACATCTCATACTGTATACCAAAATTAAGTCAAAATAGGTACATGATTTAGATGTAAAAGGTGATACCATAAGCAAATTAGGAGAGCATGGAACAGTTCCCCTGTCAGATCTATAGATAAGGAAAGAATTTAGGACTAAACAAGATATAGAGAGCATTGCAAAATATAAAATATTGATTATATAAAATTAAAAAATTTTTGCACAAACAAAACCTGTATAACCAAAATTAGAAGGAAAGCAGGAAGGGCCTTATTTCTCAAATATATAGAGATTGAGTCAAATTTGTAGGCATACATATCATTCCCCAACTGATAAATGGTCAAAGGATATAAACAGGCAGCTTTCAGAAAAAGAAATCAAAGCTATTTATAGTCACATGAAAAATTGCTCTAAATCACCACTGATTAGAGAAATGCAAATTAAAAAAACTCCAAGGTACCTACCACCTCATACCAAAAAATGAAAACGATAAATATTGGAGAGGATGTTGGAAAACCAGGACACTAATGCACTGTTGGTGGAATTATGAATTGATCCAACTATTCTGGGGAACAATTTGGAACTAAACCCGAAGGACTATCAAACTGTGCATAATCTTTGATCCAGCAATACCACTCCTAGGCCTATATCGCAGAGATTTTTTTAAAAATAGGAAAAGGACCTACTTGTACAAAAAAATATTTACAGCAGCTCTTTTTGTGATGAGTTGGAAATTGAGGGGGTGCCCATCAATTAGGGAGTGACTGAACAAGTGGTGGGATATGATTGTAATGGAATATTATTGTGCTATAAGAAATTACAAGTAGAATGATAATCAGAGAAACCTGGAAAGACTTACACAAACGGATACAAAGCACAATGAGCAGAACCAGGAAAACATTGTACACAGTAGCAGCAATATTGTATGAAGAACAACTGTGAATGATTTCACTGTTCTCAGAAATACAGTGATCCAAGATGAAACACTTTCTGCCTCCAGAAAAAGAACCAATATTGTCTGAAAAGACAGAAGCATACTTTTTTCCATTTTCTTTCATTCTTTTTGTTTGTTCATTTATTTGATTCTTCCTGTACCAAATGAGTAATATGGAAATGTTTTACATGATTGCACATGTATAACCTCTATGAGCTTGCATACCATCTCAGGGAGGAAGGGGGAAGGGATAGAATTTGGAATTCAAAACTTTATTTTTTAATTTTATTTTTAGTTTTTAAATTAATTTATTTGTTTTCAGTTTTCTACACTCACTTCCATAAATCTTAGATTTTCTCCCCCTCCTCTCCCCAAGACGGCATGCAATTTTATATGGATTCTACACATACATTCTTATTAACCATATTTCCACATTAGTCATGTTGCATAAAAGAATCAAAACGAATGGGAGAAACCATGAGAAAAAAGAAACCAAAACATAACACAAAAGAAAATATTCTGCTTCATTCTGCTTTCTGATTCCATAGTTCTTTCTCTGGATGTGGATAGCATTTTGCCTCAAGAGTCCTTTGGGAATGTTTTAGGTCCTTGCATTTCTGTGAAGGGCTAGGTCTACCAGAAACAGTCCTCACACACTGTGGCTGATACTGTGTACAAAGTTCTCCTGGTTCTCCTTTTGCTCAGCGTCAATTCATATAAGTTCTTCCAGGCCTTTCTGAAGTCCTCCTGTTCATCATTTCTTATAGCCCAATAGTATTCCATTACATTCATATACCACAGCTTGTTCAGCCATTTCCCACTTGATGGGCATCCCCTCAATTTCCAGTTCTTTACCACTACAAAGAGAGCTGCTATAAATATTTTTGTACATGTGGGACATTTTCCTATTTTTATGATCTCATTGGGATACATTCCTAGAAGCGATATTGCTGGGTCAAAGGGGGTATGCACATTTTTGTAGCCCTTTGTGCATAGTTCCAAATTACTCTCCAAGAACTCAAAACTTTTTAAAAAAATGTTAAAAATTGCTTTGACATGTAATTGGGGAAAAATTAAAATAATGTAAATTTTGAAAAAAAAATAATGGCATACTTTTTATTGCAGTAATACAGTCTATAAACAAAAATAACCCTTTTCTATATCCAAAGCCTGAATTTATTAAACTATTCTCCTTCCTTGGGGACATCTCAGTCCACATCAAATTATCCAAGGTAGTTTTTATTTTTGACCTGTTCACTATGTGTTCTCAAAGGATATTTTTGTGGTTCTGCACAAGGAGGCTTAGCCAAAGTGGTGGCTCATCAGATTCCACAACCCTGGACAAGTTGGGGCTCAGACAATATTAAACTGGTTCCTTGCTTCCGGGTTGAATCATGAAGTTATTAGTCAGTGACTAGTGAGTCAGTGGAATGAGAAAGCTAAATCTACCTCTTCAGATCTGCACTTTCGATTTGAAGTGACATTTTTAGATTTCTTCCTGCAAATACACAAAAGGGAGGTAGATGGTCAATGACTTACAGAACCGGATGTCTTCTGAAACCTAAAAGTTGATTCACAGCTAAATAGCACAGTGTTTAAAACAATAGAGTTGGAATCAGAAAGACCTGGGTTCAAATATTGTCTCAGAAGGCACTTACTGGCCATAGGATCTTGGGCAAATCACTTAACTTTTCTCAGCCTGTTTCTTATCTGTAAAATGGAAGATAATAATAAGTAGCACCTACCTCCCAGGGTTGTTGTGAAAGTCTAATGAGCTAAAGCATTTCCCAAATCTTGAAGTGCTGTATAGATACTAGCGAATTACTATGCACACAATTTATAAAAAAGCTGACCTCTTCCAACAAAGAAACTTTTTTTCTCTTCTTTAGATCTGCTCCCAGTTGAGTACCAGACTGGAAAAGCAACAAGCAGCCAACAAGGAGGAACTAGAAGTTGTCAAGGTATGAGGATGAAATTTCAGAGGCCAATTGTAAACTCCACATGTACATGTGCTCCGTAAGGACATAGTAGAGGAAACTCTACCTGATGTTGCCGCATCACTGTGCTGGCCCATAAATGTGTCAGGTTCTACACATAACTTCAGCACCATCGCCTCCATATGTACACGTGCTCCATAAGGACATAATAGGGGAAACTCTACCTGATGTTACGGCTATCACCAGGCTAGCCCATAAATGTGTCAGGTTCTACACATGGTCATTTCCTTCTGGAGCACCGGGGCTGTACTTCCCTCCCTTGGCTCTGTACAGCCTCCTCTCTGCCATGTCAAGGGCCATGCTTGCTTTTGTGAACCTGAGAGCTGGACAAAGAGAAAGCAAGCACTAAGGGGAAAGGCTTGGGAGCACAGATGTTGGCCCAGACTCAGGGAGTGTGTACTTGTCCTCTGCTTCAGAGAGGAGAGTTAGCCCAGCCAGCACCTTCCCTGTGGGCTGTGGCTTCCTCATAACACCCTATGTATTTCCATAAACAATATGGGGAAACAAAAAGATTTAGTAGATAATAAATATTTGTGTGCTGATTGCCTAGTTATCTTCAAACCATGATTCTGCTTATGTAATGCCACCTAGTGGTCAACCTTTTTATTTATGTGTTAAATTGGGAAAATGAACTCATTCATGGGGGAGGGGAGAGAGTTGATTTTTTTTCAAAGACAGAGTCCAAGTATTTTCCACCTTTTCTGAGAATGGAAGATGATATAGGCTTCACTTGTTAGAGGAGGCATTTTAGATTTAGGCTAGTCATTAAACGATAGATCTCATTTTAAGAACAGTTAGATTTTAAAGCAAAATTCTGAGAAATCTAGATCTGTGAAGATCTTTTGGGCAGCCAGGTATCACAGTAGGTAAGAGTGCAGTACCTAGAGACAGAAAGACTTGAGTTCAAATGCAGCCTCAGATATATAACAGTGATCTTGGACACTTAACCTGCTTCCATTTCCTCACCTATGCAGTGGATAACCATAGCATCTACCTCCCAGGGTTGTTGTGAGGATCAAGTAAGGTGCACAGGGCCTGGCACATAGCAGGCACTTTATAAATGTTTATTCCCTTCCCCTCCCTCTTCCCCTTCTTTGGAGAAGAATGCTAGATTCCTAGGCTATAATGCTAGTCAAGTTCCAGGAATATATATTGGATGGCCTTGTGATCTCCTCCAGTGTAGTTATTGTACAAGAAAAATTAACGCAAGAAAAATACAGACTAGGTCCCCCTGTGTCAGAAAGATCATAGTATGGTAAGATTTAGAACTCAAGGGCCCTTCGTGATCGCCTAGTACAATCATCTGAATTTACAGATGAAAGCACTGAGGCTCCAAGCACTGAAATGATTTGGTCAGAGAATTCGAACCCAGATTTCCTGCTTCATGTATAACCCTCTTTCCTCTACACAGTTTCTGCACCTGCAGGCAGTGTCACCATATGCGAACAAGAAAGAAGTGAATGTGTTCTAGGGGATGATCAGTCCCATGAAATGAGGTATGACTGGTTATCTGCTTGGACCTTGCAGGGGAAAGTGATGGCGTGCAAACACTGCAGTGAGATTTTCAACAAGGAAGGGGCACTGAAGTTGGCAACTATAAGCAAAGAAAACCAGGGCATTGAAATTGATGATGAGAAGGACTCGCTCAAGAAACAGCTTCGGGAAATGGAGCTAGAGCTGGCCCAGACCAAACTGCAGCTAGTGGAGGCCAAGTGTAAAATCCAGGTTGGTGACTTGCTGCAGACTCGGAGGAAGAGCTCACAGCTGGAAGTGTTTGCTTTCAGTCCCGGTGTCTCTTGCCGTTCACTCTGAATGTTCAGTCCCTCTTTTTTTTTTTTCTTTAATACTTCCGTTTGACTCCGTGTATTTTTAAACACAGCTAAGAAAAGAACCTGCAGTTGTTTTTATTTATCATCGTTCTACTTTGTTGCCTCGTCATGGCTTGGAGACTAGCACAAGGTGTTGAAAGCAGTACTCCTGTCAAGCTGGAAAGGCTGTAAATGGGCTGCATGTGTCTCTTGGTAAAGGACCATTTGGTCTGGCTAAATTCAGAAAGGCTCATCACCATGTTGGCCACAAAATAGTGAATTTTTCTGGCAGAGCAACCCACAGAGACCATCTACTATGAGGTGATCAGATCACAGTTCCTTGGCTTGCTAAAATAAACACACACAAACACACATATACACACACAGATTTTTAAAACTAGGCATATGTCTTACTAAAAAATTAATAAAGCATTCTAAAAATGGAAGAAATGTTTCAGGACATATTTCAAGTTTTCGTCTCTCTAACCGTCATTCATCCCTTTCTTTTAAGCACCTTTTCAAATGATCTTGTGAAATTCTCTTCCATGTAATCTCTTCCTTTAGTTGTAAATTAATGTCCTTTAGGGAAAATTCCCTCCGTGGTGGTATAACATGTAATCCCTGATAAGGAGACTTGTGGATCACTTGAGATCAGGCATTCTGAGCTGCAGTAAAACTAAAGCTGATCCAATGTCTGAACTAAATCCCCCCCAGCAATTATATGGTGATCCTCCAGGAGTGGAGGCCCACCAGGCTGTCTAAAGAGGCTGGACATGGAATAGGTCAAAGCTCCCCTGCCAGTTTGCATTGGGATCGGAGAGTGCCTGCTGTACTTCCATCATGGACAAAATAGAGACCCAATATGGAAGGGAGGGAGGGAATGAGAGAGAAGTAAACAGAGAGAGAGAAAGAGGAGAAAACACACATGGGTAGCGTGCTGTGTCTATAAAGAGTGCCACCAGAGACAACGTGTCACTTCATTGAGGCCAAGTATTCCCTTTCTCTACCCTCTGGCCTTGCATCTCCATCCCCAGTCTCTGTGGTGCCTGCAGCCCAGCACTTTGCATTTGTTTACTCAGGAATTTTAAACAATTCACTTCCACAACCATTTATGAAGCCCTTTTACTGCTCAAAGCATCCAGGATGGCATTCTGTTTCCCCTCTCCTGTCATGACTTGTACCTCAACCTTTCTGTCTCTCTAGGGCTGCTGCTGCCTTAATCACTGACATCTGTTGCCCAAATCTCTTCCTCTCCTTAACAGTGCTTGTATGTTGCACCACTGCCCCCAAAGGAAAGAAATGCCCATTGTCGTTACATGAACCTCTGCTCTAGAAATGTGAGATGCCTTTTTAAGTGCCCAAGGAAGGAATTTTTTTTTTTAATCATGTATGGTACCCAACATAGTCTGGTGAGTCAGGACTTCATCAATCTGTCACCATAATGAAATATATCATAACTATTAAATGTCAGCATTATATCCAGACTTAATACTAGAATTCTGAAGAGAAAACTTTCCTATTTCACCTCTCAGAAGAAATAAGTACACTCTTTAGCTCTATCACTTTTCCTAGAACAGGCACATGATTGTCTTAGGATATTAGAGCGGGAAGGGACTTTGAAGTTAGTCTGACTCAACATCCTTCTTTTACAGCTGAGGACATTGAAGGCCAGTTAGAGACAGGTAGGTAGTGGTCCAAATGTGAGCTGACTCCCAGGCTGGCATTCTTTTTCCAGATTATACTACAGGCCATTTAAACCTAGGAAGCAACTGCTCCTATTTTTCCTCTTTGCTTCTGCAGCCCATTTTCTTGAAGGGCTGTCTGCCCTCATCTCCTTCCATCTCTAGTCAGTAGAATTTGTTGCTGGAATGAAAACTTCTCCATGGTCTAAAAATAGCTAAACAGCTGTACTGAAGGGTTTCAGATACAGAGAAAAAGACCCCCCGACTCCAAATAATTGTCTTTCTTCCTTTCTTTAGGAGCTTGAACACCAGAGAGGAGCCCTCATGAATGAAATTCAAGCTGCAAAAAACTCTTGGTTTAGCAAAACTCTGAACTCTATCAAAACAGCCACAGGCACACAGCCACCCCAGCAGCCTCAGCCATCCCAGCCCCCCAAAGAGAGCACGTAGTTCCTGCCAAATTACACGCACAAGAACACAACAATTCAAGCATCTGAAGCCCTGGCAGATTGTCCCAGTATCCCTTTGAGGGGGAGGATGGAAGGCCAGGGGGCAAGCCTCAAACTGAAATCCTTCAGCATCTCTCATTCATCTGGTGTGACGCTTTTCAAAGGAAAGTTATTTAGAGTCCTGTTTTATGTTTTCCACCTTCCTCACTAAAAACCACCATCAACCTTTTTACACCTTATTTTATTATATGTAGATGTTAATTTGGAAATAAATAATTCAGAGCTAAATGTTTAATTTGGAACTAATTATTCCTAATTATTTTGTATCTTGCATAAAACAGTACATTTTTTGCTATTTCAAGGTTGACATGGTGGGAGATGGGGTATCAGTCAGGGCAAGGAAGAGATTAAAATTTAAGCCTTGATCATTTTCAGGACTTAAACTTAAAATAAAGCACATTGTAGGGGCAGGCCATGACCTGTCTAGGTCTTATCCTAGACGTGATCCCAGAAGTTTACAAGAGGGATGGTAACATCCTACCAAGAAGCACTTTGCTTTGGAAAGAGGAATGACCACAGACCAATCTCCTGAAAAAAGACTCATTTTTAAAAAAATATTTTCTGCTGGGTTCATTTGGAAATGAGCTCCTTACATAGATGTTTGATGTTTCAGAGGCTCTCTTATCCTTTGTCTTCTGGCATGCACCCTAGAGCAAGGGAACTGGGATTTCAGCCCACATCAAGTTGGCCTCAGTTCTTTTAAGAACTCCATCCATGAATCTCAAGAGTCTGCCTGTGTGCATGGCCTCAGGTGTGACAGTCTTGTGGATGTGTAATGCAGAAGGTATTTTGGGAGGAGTAGCTTTAGAAAACTTTGACCAGAGCACCTAGGAATGCCCAAGTACAACTGTTGGGCTTAGTATGAAATCAGAACTTCTGAATGAAAAGTAAGTAGGAGGATAGGACCAGTGAATTCATATTCCATTTAATTTTGATGAGCACTTGCTGAGAAAACACTAATTTGCTCTAACAGTTTTGTGTTAAAGATATGGAGATGGGAAGTAAAGGCCAACTTTGCAATGTTTTAGTCTTATGCTGTGTAACTCTTCCTGATTTCTGTAATGATCTAAAAATGTGCGCTTTTTATCCCAAAGATGGAGAGGGGCAAAAGCATTTGTAACATTTTTTGATTGAATATAAAGTGTTTATAGAAATACTTATTTCATTGAAAGGTAAAACTATTGTTTAAAATTTGATGGAAATGTTTTTAAATTATATTCAACATGTCTACATAAAAAAACCTTGTCAGAAAGTCTCCCAAACAGGGCCAGGGATATTAGTTGTATATTAAGTTTTCCATCTTCAGGAGTTGACTGGGGTGGGGGGGGTGGGGCCTCTGGACCATATGCTTTTAACCCAAATTGAAACATTGTACATCAGGTACAAACATCAGGTTTGTACAATAAACTTAAATAATATTAATCTTTGGCTTCATTGTCAAACATCTTGTTTGCAAGGATGTGAAGCTGTAGTGCCAGTGGGACTCTTATCTGTGGCATGTTTTACTTTGTGAAGATTATGACCCAGTAACAAAATTGTAGTTTCCTAATTTCATTTACGGAAATTCAGTCATAAGGAGTATCTTTCCCACTTCCCCTAAAAGGAATATTTAATCCTAAAAAGTTATGTATCCCTCATCTCTAACAGTTTATGAAAAAACTCACAAAAACATATTGTTACCTAAGATGTAATTCTTCAGATCCTACTCAAGTAGGGATCCCTCAAAGAAGGATGGTGTTGCCCAAGATTTTTCATGAAAACATTTATCAGAAAAAGAAAATTGTGTAGCACTTTCAAAATTGTGAAAATTATTTTATCCATGGTTGATTCACTTGCCTAGTGGCAATTACATTTTGAGAAATAAGAACCTTTTTGGTGAACTGAACTTAATAAGTTTTGAATGTGTTAACTTGTAAAGTGATAGTCATACTACCTTGTTCTTTAGTGTGTCAACTTTGATTTGGGTGTTATCTACAATTTGGTTTTTAAAGTATGTACTCTTCTCCAAAGTATATAATAATGGCTAGAAAATGCTCTCTGTATAAAATGGTACCTTATATGTGTTACATTGGCCTCCTTTAGTTATATAGTAACATCTTTTGAATTTATTTGGCATTTCTGCCTGGAGTCCCATAAACTCCATCATCTTGATTCACCCTCCTGAATGAAATTGCCAGCTAAGTAGAAGATGTTCATTTCTACCCCATTGGAGCTACCCCATTGCCTTCCACTTCTCAGAACCAGCAGAATTGGGTTTATACTGCCAAGTTATTCTTAGTTGAGAAGAAAAATTAAAGTTGCTGCATGCTGCCCATTCAGACTTGGACAGGAATCTTGCAGATGCTTTCGAATAGTTAGATAAACTGTGTTTATCTAATATCTAATTATCTAATTCCCCATTGCTCCCCCCCCCCAAAAAAAATCAGGCCCTTACCTCTAAACTGATGACTCAGCTGGCTAATCTTGAGGTTCAGTTGAATTTTTGGATCCCAAGAGGAAGTGTGTAGAACTTAGTACCAGAAGTTATATTTTGATCACTTTAACAGAGTTTATGTAGAAGTGAGTAAATATTAAAATTCTACATCATTTTCATCATTTTTTCTGACAAGAACAGCACTTTAATTTTAAATAAAATTAATGCAACTCAGTGTATGTTTGATGGAGAAAAAACATATCTACATGTTATACAGATTTAGAAACTGGTGTTTTGTTTTGAAAGGAAAGTTGACATTTCAGAATTACATTTAGTGCTTTCAGTGACATAATAGTGCCGAGTTGCTTCCTCTCCCACCTAATGCCAGTGCTTATTTGTGGCATGAACTTAGTCTAGGAACTTAGTCCATCCCATGCTGAAGTATCTGTTTGCCACCAGCAGCAGGAAAGATGCAAGATGAAAGGACCAAAGTTTGATATGTAAAGTGTAATTTTCATTTACTATGTTGGAATTTCACTCTCCCCAACTGTATGAGCAAGGATAGATGAAGCTTTGAAAATGTAAATATCCCAGTAAGGGCAGGGACTGCTTCATTTTTGTCTTTTTGTGTCCAGCACCTAGCAAGATGCCTGGAATCTAGAAAGCCCTTACTAAGTATTTGTTGATTAACTGATTGACTTCAGTTAGTTTTAGAGGATTATGTAAACTGCCCCTTCTTCACTTTAGATTCTTTTCAGGAACCAAGCAAAAAACAAGTCTTAGGCACAATCTAGTGTTTTCTGACATGGTTGTTAAATCTTAATTCAGTTGTAGTCTTTCCCTAAAATGCACAGTGCATGCAGATCAAATCCCTTCTAAAATCCAATGTTTATAACATTTTGAAAATTAGTTTTTTTGAGACAAATTCTGAATCCCACTCTACATACAAAATTAAATGCTATTTATTAAATTAGTTTATATACATAACTTGAAGATTTTATTTCTTTAAAGTTTCTTATTTTCTTTAAAGGTCAAAGAAAACAAAGCTGAATTTAGTAGTGCATGTGTTTAATAGCATCCCAAATCCCGAACCATCTCATAAGTAGTGATATTTAACTAGACAATTTCATTTAGAGAACATCTTAACCCTCTACAAGTGCTTATCAGAAACATTGGTAGATGTACCAGTTCAGCACATACTCTTGCCTTGCAAGGCAACCTACACATCTCTCTATCCTTCCTACATATTAAATCAACAAGTTCTTTTCCATTGGTTTGGGTTAATTTTTCTTATTAAGATAATCTTTTTGCTGAAGTCACTAACATTAACAGTGTTTTTACTTTCTGTTATATTAAGCAACCCAACTTTTTGAATGTCTTCCTACATAGTGGTTTCTACTTTCTCTTTCCATCCTACTTAAACCACTCTATTAGTAAGTAATAACCTGATAGTTTAATTTCTTAGTATGAGAAAAATATAGAAAATCAGAATGACCTAACTTTTGGCCCTGAGAATCCTAAAAGCCATATTAAGAATCTTGGAGATGGTTAGTCATTTAGATTAAAGATTACAAATGTAACTTTGTGAGAGACACTTGGTGGCAAAAGCCCATTTTCTTGGGTTACTAAGTGAAAGCTCAGTACGGATTGACTGTGTTCCTCAAACACACGGGTAAATCAGTTATGTGATTCTAGCTTCTCAGTAAAATACTGTTTCGGTGTCTTGTTTTTTCTCTCTAGAAAACAGGTCCTTTGATGAATGCTCAAGAAAGCTGTTGATTTAATAAGCTTAAATAAGATCCCAAATAACCTGCTTCTCTTGCTTCATTTCCAGACAGACAAAAGAATAAGCAAACTTCAATCATCTGAAGAGTAGGTAGACTTCCTCAACAGTTACAAACGTATATCTGTTTGCTTATCTTTTGTGCCTGTGTAGTGTGTGTCCACACATATATTTAGATGTCCCCACATATCAAGGCATGTGGGAATCCAAGACAGCAGATCAGAAAACAGCATTGTGCCCAATCTTATTTTTCCCATCAACTGTTAACTCTTCTTCATTTCTCTGGTTACCAAGTTCATGTCTTTTTTAGCCCCCATTGTTCCAAAATTCATCCTTAAGTGAAGGTCTTATTTTTCCTTCACATAGGTGGCTGCATAGTACTGGATTGGATACTGTCTATGGAATTTCCCTAACCCTAAAGAAGCCACTCAACCGAGAAACTAACAATAATGGAAAGTACTGAGCAGGAAAAGAGCTGGAGTTAGGATTTGAAAATGAGACGTTTATTGAGTCATTTCATAGATCACAGCTAGCGACTAGGGTTTTCCTTTCCCAGTTTGAGGGTGAGTAAATTACCTTAGATACACAATTATTGTCTAGCACATGGCCAGGGGACTGTATTAGTAAAACAGAACCATTAATGACATGTCCATGTTTTCCTTAGCTTACACTACAGATTTTCTGGAAGGTTTTATTGGGAATGTTTTTATCTAAAAACGAGTAGGAAAATTTTTCAGAAATTTTCTTTTTTCAGTGGGAATTATTTAATGTGTAAAGGTTTCAGTATGTATGTAATTTGGATGAAACTGTATATTAGTCAAAGACATATATATATATATATATGAAACTGAATTAAAAATATAAATACATCAAAGGACTCTAGTGTCATCAAAGCACAGAAGTGATGCTGGAGGTGGTCCCAGAATCCAAGATATCTTAATAGCTTTTTGCACCAGTTTCTCTATTTTTAGTATTTTACATAATTCATGGATCTTGTATTTCAAATAAGAAAAAAATATTTCCTTCTTTTCCCTCCCTTCTCCCTCTTTTTCTGATCCCTGTCACCTTTGTGCTAATTGCTTTCCTATACTGTTCCTATGATTCATCTATACCTCTTAAAACAAATGAATTGATTAACATCCACCCCCACTCCCAAGTACAAATACTATAAAGGCTACAAGAAGAAACTTGCTGACCACACTGTCCCCCAAACCATGGACCACTGACAATTAGACATTTTCCATAAATCTATGTGTTGTGTATGGTACAATTATCAATGTAAATGCTTGCTATGAAAAGTGCGATTTATTGTACATTGTCTCAACAAATGTTTACTTTTCTAATTGTTAAGAACTTGTTTGGAGGGTATCTTGTTTTCATTGTGTGAATGATTGATCCCTTGTAAAATAAAAAGAAACACAAAGGAAATGGCTGCCAGGAGTCTGTTTTTGTGAGTTGTTGCTTGCTCCCTCCCTTTGACGCTGAGCCAGGCTGGGCCCTGGCGGGTAACGGTGGGCCTTGGTCCTGGCGTCTGAGCCTGCTTTGCTGATATTTCCCTCTTGGGGGTGAGGGGAAGCTGAGTGCTGCATCTATGCAGCGTCTAAGCAGTTTGTCTCTTGTCCTCTCATTTCCCAGGGTGGGAGGGCATAGCTCTTGGCTCTCTGCAGATACCCAGCTCCAGGAAAACTCACATCACCAGCTGCCTGTCAGACATTTCAAGTCATGCATCCTGAATGCAGGAAAACTTCATGTCCTTATGTAAACTCCTTATGATTTTCTCCCCAAACCCTCCTCTCTTCCAACATTCATTATTTCTGTCAAAGGCATCATGGTCCTTCCACCCTAAACTCCCCCTCACCTTCAGTCACTATGTCAGATCAGTGCCCAATTGTGCTGTTTCTATCTTCACATGTCTCACATCTGGACCCTTCTCTTCATTCACTCAACAACTACTTGCTTAGAGCATTACCACAGTCATCTCCTTGGCTTTCCTGTCTCATTCCCACGCCAGGCCCCTGGGCTCTTCCTAAGTCCAGAACTCTGCACCAAACACCTGGCTGCCCTAGGAGTATGACCATGCCATGGTCCTTCTCAGTACACTCAGTGACTTTTACCTTCAGGATCAAACATAAACACCCAAGTCTGGCATTTTAGGCTCATCATCCCTGGCCCCTTCTTACCTTTCCAACTCTCATTCCCTTCCGCACACTACACAACTTAGTTACAGTTCTCTGTGCAGGATATCCAACATCACATCTCTTGGCCCTGGTTTGGCCTGTGTTTCCCGTGCACCATGCCCTCACTGCCATCTCACTGGATCCCTGGCTTCCTTCTATACTTGGTTCAAATCCCTCATCTTCCTGGAGAACATTCCGGGTACCCCCAGCCGGTTATACCTTCCCTTTTCACATTACCCTCATCTACTTTGCCTAGATCTTCTATGAACTTAGTGACTGACTGTCTCATTAGAATATATGCTCTTTGAAGGTTGGAACTGTATCATCAGAGCTTAACAGCTCTTAACACAGTGACTGCAGGGTCTATTTTAGTCTGCTCCCTCACTCCAAATTCCTTTTCCTTAATGGTTATGTTGCATCTCCATGATATGTATCTTATATATAGCTACATACGTACATACTGTCTTCCTATTAGAACACAAACAAGTTCCTTGCGGGAGGATCTGTTCCATCTGTGTGATTGTATCTTCAGTGCCTGGCACATAGTAGGCATCATGCTTATTGTTGGTTGATTGCCATGATTGGTAACCCCATTCCTTCCTCCAGCACTGAAACTGCTCATCTAATCTGCAAAACTGCTTTAATCCCAATGATGGGAGATAAGGTGAAAGGTCTAGTTCAAGTAGATTGGAGTTGTCTGTTCAAAGGCTTGAATAGCAGGCTGGGGGAGCCCCTGAAGGTTTTTGAGCAGAAAAATGACATCATCCAGGCTTCATTTACACCAAAATGCTTATAGCAAGGCTTTTTTTTTTTTTTTTTGGCACCAAAGAACTAGAAACAAAATAGATGAGTCGTCTTGAGGAATGACAGGACAAATTGTGGGCCATGAATGTAATCAGTTATTATTGTGCTGTAAGAAATTGAAGCAA
Source organism: Notamacropus eugenii (assembly GCF_028372415.1). NCBI lineage: Eukaryota > Metazoa > Chordata > Mammalia > Diprotodontia > Macropodidae > Notamacropus > Notamacropus eugenii. The sequence continues at coordinate 471,577,068 of NC_092873.1, read as the reverse complement.
GCAAAGCCAGGAGAAAATTATACACAATGACGTAAATGGAAAAAACAATAACCACAAAAAAGTGTTGCAAAATTATAAACAAGTTTGGCCCCAAAGGAGAGATATGAGAAGATACCTCCCACCACTGGGATGAGGATAGAGGGGATAATTAATGGTAAGAGATGATGAGGGACTAAAAGGGGAAGGAAACATTAAGCATCTACTATGTGCCAAGCACTTGCTAAGTACTTCACAAATGCTTTATAGGAGGGACATCCAAGTCTGAAACACTGCAGTATAACGTCAGATTTTTTTGGTGTATTACTTAGTTCTGCTGAATGATTTTTTCCTCTTTTTTAATTAAGTTTTCTTTTTCACAAGGGATGCTTCTGGGGTGGGGATAAAAGGATACAGGGGAAATCTAGATGTCTGTGACAACACTATTCACTGGACCTGCCATATTTAAAACCTTGGGTATGACTCTGACCCTTCCTTCTATCACTTCTGATATCCTAATCAATTACTAAGGCTTGTTGATTCGCCTTTACAACCTCTCCAACCCAAGCCATCAGTAAGTGGCTACTAGGGCACTGTGCTAAGTATTGGTTATACAAAGACAAATGAAACAGCCCTGTTCTCAGGGAGCTTACACTCTATTAGGGATGTAACATGTATAGAGAAAAATAAGTACAAAATACATACAAAGTAGTTGTTTGTCCCTTGTACTGCAGAGACTGTGACGTCGGGGAGGTGATACCATGACATGCAAGTGAATTGGATTTAAGTGAAGGGTGGCTGCGCAAAGTCCCCAGCCTCACTTTCTCCTCTGAAGCCATGTTGGTCCAGTACCGAGACATAGATCAGGATGACTGGAGATGGCCCTCATGTATAAAATACTTTTCTGGGGAAAGGACACTAGCCACTAGAAGAACAAGGACAGGCTTTTGGTAAAAGGTGGCACCTGAGCTGAACCAGAAAAAAAGGTAGAAGAAAGCTAGACATTCTATAAGGCAATCCAACATGCTTTTGTTAAGCCTCCACTAAGTAAAAAGTGAGAGGCATCATGCTCTAAATGAATGGACTACTTAGGCTTGAATTCAAACCATGCTAGCCGTGTAACCCTAGGCCAGTCACAGCCTCTCAATATCCTCAGACAACTCTTTTAGACTGTAACAGGGGAATTGTGGCTCTGCAGAGTTGGAGGGAGTTTCTAAGTGAAGTCCCAACACCAATGAAAAAATAGATCTCGACCTACCTCTTACCTCCCTTCCCATTCCCAACCCCCAAAAGCGGTAAAACACTGTGCTGGGTTCTAAGAACATAAGGATGAAACAAAAAAAATTCCATGTGTTCAAGGAGCTTATCAGGGGACATAATATGTAAACACAAATGTGTTTTTACATGATGATTTGAAGGACTGAGGACTAACACCTAGGGTTTCCATAGGAGAGGTCACCTGGGCTAAACTTGAAGGAATCTAGGGATTCTAAAAATAGAGGATAGAAGGAATGCATTCTAGGCATGAGAAACATGAGCCAAAACATGGAGGTGGAAGATGGAATTGTGACTTTGGGCTGTATAGCAAGCAGTTTTATTTTCAGTGAAATGTAATGTGTGCAAAAGGAAGTAATGTGCAATAAGTCTTGAAAGCTAGGCTGGAAGCCAGGTAGTAAAGGCCAAAATCAGGCCTTTGTATTTAAACCTAAAGACAACAGGCAATCACTGAAATCTTATGCAGGGGAGTGATATAAAGAGAATTGTTCTTTAGGATTCTCTTGGCAGTTGTATGGAAGATGGGTTGGACAGAAGAAAAGATTAGAAGCCAGCATTTCAAGTAGGAGGTTACTGCAATCCTCAAGAAAAGAGGGGGAATTGGAAGGGAATAAACATTTATTAAATGCCTACTATATGCCAGGCACTTTTGCAAATACAATCTCTTTCAACAATACCCCTCGAAGACCACACAATACCACGGGAAGGGATATACTATTACTAATTATCCCCATTTCATAGAAGAAGAAACAGAGATAGCCAGATGTTAAGTGACTTGCCCAGGGTCACAGAGCTGGTGTTTGGCTGAATTTGAACTCAGGTCTTCCTGACTCAGACCCAGTATTCTTAATTATTACACCTCCGAGCTGTCTAAGGTGGCAAGAGATGATGAGGGCCTAGAAGGGGAGAGGAAAAAAAGCATTTGTTAAATGCCTACCATATGTCAAGCACTGTGAACACTGTGAACAAGTGCTTTACCAATATTATCCAATTTGATACCAGGGTGTTAGCCAAGGGAATGAAGAGAAGGGGATGGATTTGAAGTTGTTGTGCAGGTAGAATCTTCAAGACTTGGCAAGTAATTAAATATGGGGAGGTAAGGGAAAGAATGGAAAATGATGCCAAAGTTGCAAAAATGGGTGGTGTGTACAACAGAAACAGGAAATTTAGAGGAGGCATGTATTCAGGAGGGAAGATAACGATTCTTAGTATTTTAAAGATAATATTTTGGACATGTTGAGTTTACACTAGTCACAGGTTATCCAAGTGGAGATGATCAATGGGCATTTGGTAAGAGGAAATCGGAGTTCAGGAGACACACTGGGGCTGGATACATAGGTTGGGGTATTATTTGCATAGTTAATTTACTGAAACTTCAGGAACTGAAGAGATCACCAAGAAAAAAGACATAAGAGAAAAATGGGATGCCTAGGACAGTGCCTGGTACACCCATGGTTAGCACAGACCTCCCCTCTGCTGAGGGGAGAGAATTTAGATGATGATCCAGCAACAGAATGAAAGGGAAAGTGGTCATTGCAGGCAGGAGAACCAAGAAAAAGCAGTAACCACCACAAAAACGCTGGAAGGAACAAGTACCTAGGGAGAAGTCAAAGGCTCCTGAGAGGTCAAGGATGAAGAGGCCTGAGAATAGGCCTTAAGAGATCACAACTTTGGAGAGAGCAGCTTTAGTCGTGCAGGAAGGTTGGAATCTAGATTGTAAAGGACTGAGAAGTGGAAGAAGAGAAAATGAAGTGTATTTTCTCAGTTTCCACCTAATCCAGCCCCTTATTATCAGTAGTAGATTACTGCAATAACCCCCTTCCACTTCTGCTCTCCCCAGTTGCTCTTCTGCACAAAGCCTTCACTGGCTCCCTTCTACCCAATAACTACCTAGCTCACACCCATCTGCTTGTATTCAAAGCCGTTTACAATCAGACACTATCCTACCTTTCTTGCTCTCTCATTCTTCGTCTGCCCATGCTCTAGTACACTTTAGCCAGACGTGGGATAACTGAAGTTTCTGACTCCTGAGCCTTTGTTTGGGGCTGTCTCCTATCCCTGTTTTTGGCTTTTGGGTCGTTTCTTTAAAAGCTCAGCTCAAATGCCACCTCCTTCTGGCTACGTTCCCAGACTCCTTCTGTCTTTACCGTTCCTTCAAACCTCACTTGGAAATCTGTTTTATAACTCTCTAACCTATCTATTTTAGTTATCACCTAGCACAGGCCATCATCACTGCCATAACCTCAGTCCACTAATTTCCCTACATCTAAATCTAATTCCACTCCAATCCATTCTGCACAGTACTGCCAACAGCCGCTTTTATAAAGCACCAGTCAGAGCAGTCATCCCCCTGCTCCAGAGGCTCTAGCAACTTTTTCCTTTAGAAATTCCTCCGTTTGGTTACCCGCTCTGTGGACCACCTGCATTTCCAGGCTGATCACACGTTCCTTCCTCACACGCCCTGGCTACCTTTTGTGTATCCAGACGTGCCTCTTACTGCTGCCGTATTAGCTCCCAGAGAGGACGCCCATACTCTCCCACCTCCATACCTTTGCACTGGCTGCCCTAGGGACAGAATGCTCTTCCTCAACATCTAACCCTTTTTAGAATTCCTACATCTCTGAAGGTTCATTCTAAAGTCACAGATTTGGCAGCGTCTGGGTCCTGGAGCTCATGAAATCCAGCGTGCTCATTTTACAGACGCAGAACATGAGGTCCAGCGGCAGAGACTCGTCCAGGACGTTAATTAGCAGTGGGAACAACATCCGAACGTCAGTCTTCTAACTTTCCTTCGCACCCCCTCCCTCCAATCCTTCCGGACACTCCAGGTGGTGAGCCCTCCTTTTTAGGGAGCCTCCTGTAACTCAGTGATTTACTGGTGGGCGTCCTGGGAGGAAGGAAGCCTCCTGCGGACTCCTGGGCGCCTCCTCCGAGGACCCCCGCGGTGCGCTCCTTCGGCTGCACACTCTCCCATCGGGGGCGGGTTCCCCACGAGCTGGGTCTGTCTGGGCCCTTCTTTGCCTCTCCAGGGGCTGGCACCAGGACCGCAGGCGCCGCAGGAGGGAGGGCCCTAGGGATCTGGCCTCCTCGCATTCGCCTCCCCAGCCCTAGAGCAGAGCACGGCAGCGGCCGGAGGCGCTTAATAAACGCTTCGGGATTTCAGTCCGCACTGGCCGGTGGGGCCGGACAGAGACGGCCCGGGGCTGTGTAGACGTGTAGACCTACGCTTTCCAGGTCCGGCCTGGTGACCTGTATCGGGCGTTTGCATCCGGAGCGGTCTCCAGCGGGGCGTGGGGGATGGGCTGAGGCTGCCGGGGCGGGCGGGTGCAGCACTCCACCCCCGCCTCCGAACTGGCGGTGACGTCACCGCCGGGGTTACATGACGTAAGCTCAAGCAAGAACGAACCACTTTCAACCGGCCTCTGAGAAGAGAGACCCACGCGAGGCGGTCGGCTTCGGGTTTCACAAGCGCAAGATGGCAGCGCCCAGAGGCGGCCCAGCGTCCTAGAGGAAGCAAATCGCCGGACGCGCCAGGCCTCGCCCACAGATCTCCCACGATCTGGAATTCCTTCCGGTCGTGGGGTGGGCTGCGGCTGCGCAAAACGTGCCAAAGCGGTAACGCAAAGGGGATACGTTCTTTTCCTCCAATCGCCAGTCAGCTCTCTAAGGCCTCGGAGCGACGCCGGGTTCCGCAGGCAGAGCTCGTGCGCGAGAGACTGGGCGGGGCTTAGGGCTTGGCGGAGCCTCCACGTGGGTGGCTCGCGAAGCTTCCAGAGGCGCCTCGCGTTAGGGGAAGGGGGAGGGCGGGAAGAGGGGACGCGGCTCTGGAGGCGGGTCAAGTCGCGTCTGGTCTGTCCTCGCGCAGGCGGCCTAAGGAGCGGCTCGCGCCGGGCCGGTCTTCGCGCAGGCGGCCTGTAGGGCGGCCCGCGAACTTCCGATCCGTGCGCAGGCGGTGCTGGGACAGCGGCTGGTGGCGGAGGGTCCGCTCTCTGGCGGCGGCGGCAGCGGCGTGGTGAGCCCGGTCTTCGCGGGGTGGGATCCCGGGGCCTTCCTGCGTGGTCGCAGCTCGCGTTCCTCCTGGCAGTGGCGGCAAGCCATGGCGGCAGCCCTGGAGGAGGTGAGGCCCCGTGCCCTGGACCCTTCCCGTCCATGCGGTTCTCAGAGCCCGAGCATCCCCAGGAGCCCATCCCCGGCCCGTGCGGGAGCCCTTCCGGACATGCCCCGGCAGCCCCCTCTGTCTTCGCTCTGGGCCCCGCGCCCCCTTCTTGGAAAGCCCCTTCTCCCGCCTGCTTCCGGTTTGCGGTCAGCTCCCGCGGGAAGGTTCCTCGTGGCCCCGGACCGCGGCAGGTGGTGTCAGGGCCGGGGTTCCACCCGCTAGCCCCCGAGAGTGTTGGCCCATCCCCGCCGCTCCCCATCGCGGTGCCGGGCGGCGGTGCAACTTACCGCGGCCGAGGGGCTTCCTCCGCGCCGGGCGGGTCGGTGGGCCCGAGACCCCGCCGTGCTCGTGACGCCCTTGCGGCAGGTGGAAGGCTGGGAAGCAAGGGGGACGGGGGCCGACCCCGCGTGAGGCGCGGCCGCTCCTGACCCCTGTGGCCCAGCCGGGCGCCGCGCCGTCCCCGCCGGGGATTCCAACGTGGGCCCCCGGCGCCTTGTCAGCGTCCGAGAGGCCTGCCGAGGAGGAAGGGGACCCTCAGCTTAAACTGTGTTTACGTCGTGGTCCAAGTCTTAAACCTTGTCCGGAACAGCCCCGGGTCAAGTTCGGAGGGACAGAGCCACGAACAGGAGCTTGGGGGTCCTGTGTACCAGAGTAGGCTAGCCCGTACTGGGGGACAGGAAGGGAGAGTATGAAGTCTGGAGACGTGGGAAGGAGCCAGGTTGGAAAGATATTTAAATGCCAGTACCCTGCCCTGGTCATCGGAAGGGTGGTGTTGCCTTGTTCAGTACTCTGGAAGTTTGAAAGAGGAATGGGTTTGGAGGAAAGATGAGTCCTCTTTTAGATCTGTGGAGTTGGAAATGTCCATTAGGCAGCTGGCAGCGTGGGCCGAGAGGGGGGAGAGACCCTGGGGAGGGAGAGGGACAGGGACCAGAATGGAACTTGGGGGTGCATGGCAGTGATGAATCAGCAGAGGATACCAGGAGATCCCTCTGTCCTTCCTCCTCCTTTCTTATCCCTTACTTGGCTTTTGTCACTGTCTCCTCTACCCCATCTCACGGAAGAAGCAGCCCTTTTCCCTTCTCCATGCGCAGTTATCCCATTCTTTCTTCACCTCTCCCCTGTTCTGCCCCTCTTCTTTTTATCCCTCCATCTTTCTGTTGTCCGTGTACTAACTGCTTTCCTACTGCCTTAAAAAGCTCTCACTAGGTTTACACATCCCCACCTGCCATTATAGCCTATCTGTTCTTCCCTTTTCCCGCCAGACTCCTAGAGAAGACTCTCCACCATCAGTGTGTCTCCTTTCCTTTTTTCTCATTCTCTTAACGCTATAATTTTGACTTCTGACCTCATTCAACTGAAACTGGTCTTTCCAAAATGTAATAGCCTCGTCTCAATCCTCATCTTTCTTGACCTCTTTTCCTACACTGTTGATAATCTTCTTGATGCTTTATTTTCTCTAGTTTTGTGACACTTTCCTAGTTCTCCTACTTATCTCCTCCTCAGTCTTCATTCAGGCCTCATCTGATAACTTGAGACTGATTCTCTTTTCTTCCTCCAAACTATTTTATTTGGTGATCCCATTAGCTTCTATGGATTTAATTGTCGTCTCTGCTGATTCTCATATCAACTTGTCCAGCCCCCTGCTGACCACAGCCATGTGTCTTCAGTTTACTCTGTGTATATCTTGTTTTTTACATATTGTCTCCCTCATTAGGCTGAGAGCCCCTTTTTGTACCCGTCTCTTATCTCTGTTCTTGGCATATAGTAGGTACTTAATAAATACCAGTTGACTGACTTATGCATTTTGAACTGGATGTCCCATAAACATATTAAACTCAATTAAACCCATTGCATTTCTCCAAACACTTCCCTTTCTTGAACTTCCTTATTACTGTGTAGAATACTACTTATCAGTCACCTAAACTGATAACCTACGTGTCATCCTAGATCCCTGCATATTCAGTCTGTTAGCTTTATAACATCTTTTGTGTATTCCTTCTTCCCTCTTGGCTTTGCCCTCACCCTGATGCAGGCCCCTATCATCTCCTGCCTGTACATTGCAATAGCCTCTTCTTTAGTCTCCTTGCCACAGGCCTCCCCACTCCAGTCTGTCCTTCACCTAGCTGTCAGAATAACCTTCCAAAAGCAGGAGTCTGACATTGTCTACATCTCCTACCACCATGACCCTCCTTCAGCAAACTCCAGCGGCTCCCTGTCACTTCCAGGATCACCTCCTCTACTTGGCCTTCAAAGCCTTTCATATTCTGCCTGGTGACACTGACCTTCTTGGTATTCATCCCACAAGTTAATCCATCTTCCAATTTTGAGCATTCTCATACTGGTATTCTCCCCCTCCTCATGTCTGCTGGGCTTTCCTAAAGTTCCAACTCAAATTCCATCTTCTACAAGAAGCATTTTTTGATCCCCTTTAATGCTGGTGGTTTCTGTTGATTATCTGCTCTGTTGATTATCTCCATGTTACCCTGGGGAGTGTGCATGTTTGTGGTTTGTATGTAATGTTTGCATGTTGTTTTTCCCTTTAAACTGAGTTCCTTGAGAGCAGGTGATGTTTTGTCATTCTCTGTAACCACAGCGTTTGTTACCGCGTTGACTGACTTGACTGGAAAAGGAGCAGTCAGATGAGAGGAGAACCAGGAGAGAAAAGTGTCACAGAAACAAAGAAGGGAAAAGGCATTCAGAAGAAGGTAGTTAATGATCCAGTGCTGCAGCGAGGCCAAGGAGGATGAGGATTGAAAAGAGGCCATTACGTTTGGTTATTTGCCAATAGATGTGGTGATTAGTAGATCATTAGTCACTTTGGAGAGAACAATTGCAGTTGAGTGAGGTTGGAAGCCATTTTGCGGGCAGTCAAGAAGAAAGTAAGAGGAAAGGAAATGGAGCCAGGAAATAGTTGGTATTTTCAAGGATTTTGACAGAAAAAGTGGGGGAGAAATACAGGATAATAGTTAACTGGGCATGGTAGGATTAATTGGGAGTTTCTGCCCAGCATAGGGGAGACTTGCATATGTTTGTAGCAGGAGAGAAGGAACTTATAAGAGGGAGGAGAAAGTGAAGGTCTTAGAGGTAGGGATGATAGTGGAAGTACTGTGCTAGAGAAGATGGAGAGGGGTTGGCCTTGATGAGAAAGGGAATCTGCATCAGGAAGAAATTGTAAGGGATGATAACAGGGGGTTGTATGATGAGGAGAAGGGAGTCTGTGTTGCATAGCTCTGTTAGTTTGGGTTTTTTAATAAAGTATGAGAAGATCTCAGATTGGAGAGGAGGGTACAATAAGAGGATATGTACGTGTTCACATAACATTTGTGAGCTAGAAAACCATTAGGGACAGAATTATAGGAGGTTGCCTGGGGGAAGTGGCTTTAAAAGATTATTTAAGAATGAAAACTAGATATGGAGGGCCTGACAGTGCTGCTATTTGGGAAAGGATATATACCGATTACATTCTTCCAATATCATACTATATAATGCTTCCTCTACCATGGAATTTTGAGATGCTGGCCACAGCTACAATTTTGTGCACTGTGTGAATGACTTCTACAAGCATCCTTGCTGTGATGGCTTTTGATAAGAAATCAGTCATTTAAAAAAAGTGTCAAAATTTTGATTTTTATTAAGATACTCTTCAAAAGGCAAAATATTTGTCTGTTTAGGAAAATTGGTAAATTTTTGTGTTCATTCTAGCTGAATACTATAGGAGAATAAAAGACTCATTTTTTTTATTGTAAATGTTTCAGTACAGTCTCAATTTTATTTTCCATAAAAATATTGTGATAGAAATGGTAGCTTTGAACTAAAATATCCTTTTCTGTTTTATATCAAGCTAGATATGAATACCATTATGCCAATGCATTTGTGCAGCTAAGTTAGAAAAAACAATTGTATAAATTTCTTTGCTGTGCTTTGATTATGTATTTTTAAAAATATTTTAAATAAGGCATTTTTAAGTGGTCATGATTCAAGTACCATTCTGTCTGCTTGAGCCTCAGTCTTTATTTTAGCAGCTGTCCACATACAAATCATTGAGTGCTTTTTGCTGTTAGACACATTTTTTTTTTTAAGCCAGGAATTCCATTAAAATACTTGTTCTACCATCAAGGTAGACTCTTAAACTGAGATAACTCATACTTAGGCTATTATGTGTGAAAGAAAACAGAAACATATATTATTTTTTAATTTACTTTTTTTTAAAATGCCTTATAGTCATCCATTAATTATTCAAAAATGGGATTTTGGTGGGTGGAGAATCATTTGTAGCCTTTCCCCTCTCTCTTCCTCTTCCCTCATTTCCTCCCTTTCCCCCCAATTTTTTTTCCTCTAAATCTCAGGCTCCTGGTAGTACAGCTAGACTAGAAAGGAGTTAGGGGAGGGCAAAGATAGACACGTCTCTGGGAGTTTCCATAAAATACAAAGTAAACATTAAGAATTTTTTAATCATCTCTGCATCTGCTCCCCCAAACAGAGCTAAATGCATTGAGTTTTAGGAAATATCCCAGTAAAGTTGAGTTAGTAGAAAGAGAACTGGAATGGTAGGGGTGTTAGTTAAATCTGCTTTGCTTCACGTACTTAAAGAAATGTTTGTTCTATGAGCAGCAACACCATATGAGTGATGCCATTGCTGTTGAAGCCATTAAAGTACATCATTGACTTCCAAAGAGTAGCACTGGTGTCACGTTGTATTAAGTGCACTCAAAGACATCATAGATTTGCTGATACCACAGGAACAACATTTTTCAGTATAGAAAAATCCTGAGGTATAGAAAAGTCAGATCTCCAACCAAAAATTTTGGTACGTAGTTACAGCATAGTAAAATAAGTTGAACAAAATTAAGGCTGGGGATTTGGGGGGATTGTAGTCCCACTTCATAGGATCATAGATCCAGAGGGATCTCAGTGCATTCCATCTTGACTCCTCCAATTTCCCTGACTTTCTCAAGGTCCTACTGGTAGGTTTGGGAAGTCAGAGTTGTTGTTTGTTTTTATAAGTTGTACTGACATCACATACCCTCTCATTTATTTTTCTTTTTCTTTTTTATAACATGTGGTATTAAGGCTATCTGTTTTGAGGAAGGTTGTGGCTTTTCAATCATAGCAGAGCTTAACGGGGGAAATAATTGTTGTTCTGCTTACATCCTTGACAGCTCTGATTCTTTTTCAGTTATGTGATGAAGAAGTAAAACATTCCAAAATAGAGGAAGTCATTTACACAGTGAAACATGCCATGTTGATTAGGGAATTCAAAATTGACTGTCAGTTTGAGGGGTATTGTTAAGGGGCACAAGAAAAAAAAAGTTCTACTGTAAGAAAGGAAAAGCTAATGAGAATTTAGGGTCATTAAAAGAGGTAGAGGCTTACTTCCAGAAACTGCAAGGTACATTTGTTCTGTTGTATGTCGCCTTTGGGCACACTTTTAAGGAATGGTAATGCTAAGCTGGAGAGCATTTAGAAGAGAACAGCTAGGATAGTGAAGGGCCTTAGGGATTGACTTGAGAATGTTAAACCTGAAGAAGAGAAAGCTGAGAGGAACATGATAGCTCTAAGTATTTGAAGGACTATCTGAATGGAAGTGAGAGCAGATTTATTCTGCTAGGTACCACCTTTGGGGGACTAGAAACAGTAAGTGGAATTTGCGGGGAGGTTAGGTTTGATATAAGGGGAAAACTTGCTATCCAAAAGTGGCACGATCTGTCTCAGGAGGTAAGTTGGTTTCCCTTCACAAGAAGGCTTCAAGCAAAGCCTAGGTACTTGTCAGTGAGCAGGTTGGTTGTAGAGAAGATTTTGGGTAAGGTATGGGTTGAACTCTGAAGTCCCTTCCAAATCTGAACTTCTGTGTTTCTGTGAATCACACATTAAGAGGTGGGTCTACCAAGGCAGAATAACATAGAAGAACTTCTTCCATTTCCATTTCAGCAATTGAGATATAAGTTGGGTCTAAATAAATGGATCTTTATCCTTTAGGTCACAGTAAAAATATTTTGTCTTTAAACAGCTACAGAAAGACCTGGAAGAAGTGAAGGAGTTGCTGGGGAAGGCCACTAGGAAAAGAGTCCGTGATGTCCTCACAGCAGAAAAATCCAAGTTAGAGACAGAAATCAAGCACAAGACAAAGCAGAAGGGACAGGAGAAAGGAGAAACTATTGATAATGAGAAGCCAGCAGCTGTGGTTGCCCCCATTTCTGTTGGATACACAGTGAAAATCAACAATTATGGTATGGCTACTTCTCCCACATCCAACTCTTTTGCTTCTTTGTGAATTCACCAACACATTAATTTTTTGTTATTGTTCTCATTGTTGTAGAGAATGGTAGGAGGAGGTAAGAGGGTCTCACAGTTCTTGTTTAATCTGAAGAATTGTTAATTTTCAGTGCTATAGATGGAAAAACAAGGCAGCATTCCAAAAAGGCTTATGCAAAAGAGCTCGATAGTTTAAATTAATGACAAGTTAGATAAGGGGATGGGCAGTGATGAGGAAAGTTCAGGATCCAGTGTATCCTAAATAATGTTTTCTAGTCTTTCTTTACCCTCTGCTAAACCAATCACAGAAATGATCTGAGACAAAGAATCCATCTTTATGGCAGAATCATTGATTTTTATTGTTGGAAGGGACCTGAAAACTGAGGTTGAGAGGGTTGAATGCCATCTGAGCATGTTTTAGTTAAAAGAACTAAGGCTATTTAGCCTGGAAAAGAGAAAATTTATTAGAGGAAATGTTGCTTCTGCAAATATTTAAAGACTTGTCACATAGAAGAGGGTCTCTTTGGCTTCAGAGGGCAGATCTAGAAATAGGTAGAGATAGATTTTGGCTCGTTTTACGGAAAACTTTTAAGAATTTAGAAAGCTCTTTTTAAAAAGGTAGAATGAACTGCATTAGGAAGTATTGTATTAGTTCCCTGTTGTATATTTATGCTATTAGACTAAATGACCTGAGATTCCCAGTTTTTTAATTCTGTGATTCCATTGATGTGATTTGCTTAAGATCACATAGCTAATTAAGTGGTAGAGATTGGTCAGTAATGGGTTCTTAACCTGGAATCCGTTAACTCTTTTTTTAAAAAAAATATTTTGATAAGTGTTTCATTATAACTGGATTTCTTTGTAATCCTATGTATCTTATTTTATGCATTTAAAAACTTTATTCTGAGGTGTCCATGGGCTTCACCAGACTGACAAAGGGGTCCATTTCGCAAAAAAGGTTAAGGAAGCTTGGACTCCATTCCTAGTTCCTGATTTCCAGTTGAGTGTTCTTTCTACCTTCCTGCATTATTCTTATTTAAAATTTGGCTCAGCATCTTTGTTAGAAGTCTTCCCTGGTCAATATTCATTTACATAACATCAACATTTCTACTTCATCCTGATAACTAAACCATGCCTTTTATATGTAGTTTATGTACATGTTAATGTTGATTGAGGATTCATTAGATTTTAAGTGGGTTGGGGAAAGAATACAAGCTTTTGTTAAAAAATTATCCTTGGTCAGTCAGTCAACAAGCATTTATAAAGTACCTGCTATTGTGCCAGGCCTTATGCTAAGCACTAGGGATACAAAGAAACCAAAAAGGGGCATATTTGTTGGGACCTGAATAAGTACAATTTTAAGAACCTGAAGCAGAATGTTGATTTCTTAGCAGATGGGAGGACTGAGTGATGTAACAGCAGGCTCCCCCAGATTGGGTCCAATGCACCTCAGCTCAGAGCCCAGCTCTGCTTATTAGTGGCATAATTTCACTTTTTTGTCCTCATTTTCCTTATTTACAACATGAAGGGGTTTGGATGAGAGTGTCTCAAAGGTCCCTGCCTGAATCCCTTGGTCACTGGACTAGCAGGCACAAGTCTTGAGTTCAAGTGCTGATTTTTCTGCTTTGTAGCATGTAACATTGGATCTGTGAACTTCTGAGTCTCTTGTCTGAGTGTGTATGTGAGTACACTTTGAAACCTGTAGAACGCTGATTATAAGGTAACTTGATAGATGATGAACTGGACGTTTAAAGTAGCATAAAGAAGTAGAAAAATGATATAAAATCAATTTAAAAAAAAAATACATGCAGTGGAGCTGAGTAGACCACCAGAATAAGTGTAGAAGAGAAGATACATGACAAGAATGTATTTAGCTTTCACATTTTTTAAAAGATTGTGAGGTCTTTCCTAGTTTTGTGCTTCTTAATTCCAGGCCTTGCTTTTGTGATTGATGGGGTTAAATTGTGGAGCCAGCACAGCACTGTGGGATATATACTCAGCAGAATTAAGTTTGAATTATAGAACTTCAGTTTACTAGATAAAATCATTTAAGTTCTCTAAGCCTGAGTTATCCCATCTGCAAAATGGAAGATTGCAGTATTTGTACCATATACTTGTGAGGAAAGAGTTTTATAAACTAAGAAGGTATTTTATTAATATAAATTTTTACTGTATGCATAAGAAACACTCCCATTACTACATTCTTTCCATTATCTATTTTTATTGCCAAATAGTAGTATGAGCCATAGCTACCTATTGTGTTATGGAGCAGATTCAGAGTTGTCTGGCTAATTTGCCTTTCTGTGCGTGTAGGATGGGATCAATCAGATAAATATGTGAAAATCTACATCACCTTAAATGGTGTTCAGCAAGTCCCCGCTGAGAATGTACAGGTGCAGTTCACAGAGAGGTGAGTATACAGTGTAATTTGGAATACGCTGCCTTTTGTTGTTCATTGATTACTTTATTAGTCGTGATCAATTTCCCCATTCTGTGGCTTTGAAAAATCTGTGTCTTTATATTTTGGACCTCAACTCATCAAATAGTGCAGAGAGATTATAAGAAGAAAACCTAATGTTTCTCGGGCTTTTTGGCCACTTTCCTTAATGTCTTAGAGTCTCAGAACCAAGAAGATAATGCATCTGTCATTTTATTTGCCTTGTAGGTCATTTGAAGTTCTTGTGAAGAATCTTAATGGGAAAAACTACTCTATGACGGTCAACAACCTCTTGAAGCCCATCTCTGTAGAAGGTAGTTTAAGAAAGGTGAGTCTGCTAGCTTAAGCATCTCATTGTATAATTGCATTGTACAGTCTGATTAACTCAGACCCTGCTAAGTCTAAACTTGTGAAAATTCAGAGGTTGGGATGAAGTTGGCTTTTTCACTCAACATAGGGGAAAGGATTGCTCTATTATGAAAATAAGGAAAAGCTATCTGGAGGATTTAAAAAATACTGAGTGGAACATTGGTACCAGTTACAGCCAGGTATGGTAGCACATGCCTATAATCCTGGTTCTAAGGAGACTGAGTGAACCTGGTGCGTCCCATTAATTTGGGAATTCTGAGCTAAAGCCATGGGGTGTCAGCACTGTTTGGCATCAGTGTGGTGACTTCTTTAGAATAGGGAGTCACCAGGCTACCTAGAAAGGGGTAAATTGGCCCAGGTTGGAAATAGAGCTGGTCACAGCTTCTGTGGCATCGTCAGTGGGGTCAGGCCCCAGAGTAGCCACTTGTACTTCCAGGCCAGCTCAAAAGTATAGATAAAGATATTCTTATTCATTGAAGCCAGTCCTTTAAAGATTCTTTTCTACTTGGAGGTTGATAAATACTAATAAAAAATAGGAAACTGCCTTTTAAAAATCCGATAATCTGTGTTTACCACTGATATAAACTAGCCTTCTTCCAAATTACTTCTAATTAGCATCACATAGTGGAACTATTCATATTTGCCATTCTTTAATTCTTTTTTCTTTTTTTTTTAATTGAATTATTTTATTTGTTTTCAGTGTTTGACAATCATTTCCATTTATCTTAGATTTTTTTCCTTCCTTTCCCCTCATTCCCCCCTCCTTCCTCACTCCCTCCCTAAGATGGCGTACAATCTTATATAGGTTCTACACGTATATTCCTATTAAATGCATGTTTCATAGAAGAATTAAAATGAATGAGAGAAACCATAAAACAAAACATAATACAAAACAAAAAGGTCTGTTTCTATCTGTGATCCAATTCCATAGTTCTTTCTCTGGATGTGGAAGGCATTTTGCCTCAAGAGTCCATTGGAAATTTTTTTAAGCCCATGCATTTCAGTGAAGTACTATCTTTAATTCTTTATAGAGATAAAATTAGGCATTGGCACAAGGTTATAGTTACTTTTGCAGACCTCAAATTTCTGCTGTTGCAGTATGATTCCATTGTTCAGTAGTGCTTTTTTTCTTCCTATCCGTGTTTTTTTCAGTGGTTGAAATTAAAAAATAAAAATGATTTTTGGAGACAGTTATTGAGATTAATACTTTATTTTTAGAGAGACTCAAAGCTTTAAATAAAATGTCATTAGCAAAGTGAGATTAGTGAGCAGCCAATCAAATCATGAAACTGTTCATAGTGAGGTAAATATATAGTAACAAGTGATTGGAAGCAGTAATGTCACCATTTCCTTGGAAGTTTAACTAATAGGAAACAATCCTCACAATGAGTAGACCAGAGTAACTCCTTAGCAATAGTTGGCAACCATTCTCCTTGGAGAGACGTGACAAAGGTTTAAAATATTTTCTCGTTCACAAAATGGTATAAAGGGAGGTGGTGCAAAGTAATAAGCAGTATCTTAACACAAATCAGTGAAAAAAGGAGGAGGAAATGAGTCTGCAGAAAGCTTGGTGTGAGACTCAACTGAATTGTATCATTCCAAGAGCAAATGTAGATAAGACCAGAACACAGATTTGTCACCATTTCTAAAGTGATATAGTTTATCAGTGACAGAAGTGACACATTTGGACACAGGAGTGCCCACAAAAGAAATCTGTGGGCAGTGAAACACTTGAAAATGTTGAGGGATTAGCTAGAGAACTGAAAGAGGTTAACTGTGAAGCATGCAAGGAAATATGCAAATATCTGTGAAGGATTTATGAGGAATGCATGAATACAGAATATTAGGATGCGAATCACAGAATGTTACCACTGGAGGGGAATCCTGAGGTCATCCAGAGCATTCTCCACCTACTTAGCAGGAGTCCCTTTGTATCTCCAACATATCATAATCTTGGTAATACCTCATGTGACAGAAAAACTGACAATTGGGGCAGCCCATTTCATCTCATTCCTGAATGGCACTAATAGGAATTTTTTTTCTCTATATTAAGCCAAAATCTGCTCCTCCCTCTGTGTCTTCTGTGATTACACATAAGAAACCTACATAACAGCCCTTCACTTTACTAATTGTGGCTCACAGTTGTGGTAAAACCTTAATTAACCTTTAGTCAAAGAACCTCTGGAAAAATGATTTTGAAACTAGAATTAACCTTGGTAGTCATCTAGGCCATGTGCTTATTTACAGATGGAAAACTGAAGTTCTCCCCACATCACCCAATATAAAGTGATCCATCCAAGCAGCAGTAATAGGAAATGGCACGAGACTGGTCCTTTTGAGTCCAAATTGAGTAGTTTTGTGACTTTTATATCTGCCAAAGCACATTCATTAGTCCATAAAGCAATCCTATTAACATAGATGTTACAGTCCCCTTTGTTATGGAGGGTGTAGTATAGTAGAAAAATCATTGAACTTGAGATCCAAAGATAAGAGTTCAGAACCTGGCACTGCTCACTGTGTACTCTCTGACAAACCATAGAGGATGGTTCTAGGTGTCAGATGAGATATTGTATAAATTATTTACGATGGAGTGGAAAAGTTGTGAATAAATACTAAAGTATACACCTAAAGAATTCATCATATATTAAGTTTGTATTTTTTTCCTGGCTCTTCTAGATCAAGACTGATACAGTTCTTGTACTATGCAAAAAGAAGCAGGGACAGAAATGGGATTACCTGACCCAGGTGGAGAAAGAATGCAAAGAGAAGGAGTGAGTCTTTTTCCTTACATTTCTAAGAATTGCAGCTTAGATAATTTTAGAAGATGATTGTGCTATGTGCTGGGTTTTGGACTGCTGACACTTAAAAGTTTTTTACAAAGTGGTTTTTGTTTGGGGGGGAGGGGGTGCGAAGTCTAACCTGACTTGAAAGGGGCTAATTAAAGTTATCTTCTTAAAGTTTTGATGCTTCTCTATTGTCAGAGCAGATCTGAAGAAAGCATGGGGCTAGGAATTATCTTTTCATATTTTAAGTCCATTAATACTTGTGGTGCGTGTGTGTAGACTTAACGATAGTGTAATGCTCTATTGTGTTAAGGTAATAAATTAACAAATTGAACGTAACTAACCATCCCCTCTCTCCTTCGAACCAGCTTGTGATTAGTGGCATGTTTCTGTGAAACAACTAGCCAGAGTTGGGGAAAAGGCTGACATTCCCTGACCTTGGCCTCCTAGACTGTTTTAACTGGCTGGTCTGACTGACCCAAATGAATGTAGGACAGAGAAAGATTTTTGTCTGATTCAGTATTTGTTAATTGCAGGGGAATTTTGTTGTAAAACTTTATTCCATTTTCTTTTTTCCTACAGAAAATCTTCCTTTGATAATGACACGGATCCTAGTGAGGGGCTGATGAATGTTTTGAAGAAAATTTATGAAGATGGAGATGATGAAATGAAGAGAACTATTAATAAAGCCTGGGTAGAGTCAAGGGAGAAACAAGCCAAAGGAGAGAGCGAATTTTGAGATAAAAAAGTCCTTTCAGCCACCAGTGTGGAAATATCCTTTCCAATAAGGAACTGTTGCTGAGCTGCACAGATGCATTTGACAAGTATATTGTTTACACAGCCTTCTTCCAAGCAAAGACCGTGAACTCTTTCCATTTCATGCTGGAGGATTTATTTAAAATAAAATATGCTTATTTTAAAACACTTCTTCCAAGGAAAGTTGCCTTAGTGCCCTGGTTTTTGTGTGTAAGAAAGGGTCGTTTCCTCACTTCATTGTCAAAGAAAGTCTTGCTAATTAAAAAGCTATATATCCCTTATCTCTGGTTATCTGCACAACTAAAAGGGTTGAACCTACTGTCAAAATAATCTTGCTTTTCCTTCAACATTGGCATGGGCATTTAGTCTTGAGTCCTTCAACTTGATATTTTAGGAGGAGTGGGTATAGAATTTGAACTATGAGCCTATGTTAATAGGTTGTGGTATAAATTGGCACTTGCTTCTTAAGGAACAGGGAGGGGGAATGTTCAGTTACTTTTATAATTGGTATAAAGAGCATTTGATTGAAGTTTGAAAAGATTTAACTTAATAACCAGGTTATTACCACAAGGCATGTCTACAGATATTAGGGAATTATTTGAAAATATACTAAAAATTCAAACAAGTCACAACTGAGAACAAATAAGCCTATAGTGGTAAGAACTAATCTCAAATTCCTCCTGAATTTAACAGTTGATAACAATAATAAAATAAAGAAATGTAACTAGCAGTCTTTGTCTTCTTTTGCATTCATCATTAACTGCTAGAGATTATCTACAGAAAAGGAATATGACAGTAAAAGTTTTATCTGATTGCTTGGAAAAGTGTTTAAAAATTTCAAAAATTTCTTTTTAGAAGTTCTTATTTCCTTTTAAATGAGAAGAATGAAGGTTATTTCCCTTGGGGCAAAAAAATGCCAACCCCTAAAATACCAGTAATAATCTAGGAACTTTTATCCCAATCTCTGCTTGTTTAAACTTGACTAAAAGTGCATTAGATTGGGGTAGCTCAGAATTGCTATTTAAATACTATTCATAGTCATTAAATGCTTTGGACACAGCAGTTCTTCGAGCTAAGTAGTATAAGTGTGTGTTATATCCTCAGTCTACACATGAATAAACAGCTGGTTCCTCCCTAGTGGACCCATGTCTCCCATACCATACTACATATGAATGAGCAGCCACAGGATTAAGGGTTTGAAGATACCTTTCCTTTTCCTGTTTGACAAATTTTGTTGATTCCAAGTTTCTCAAAGTAAGAAGAACCCATCTTTTTAACCAGTATTTCTCAGCTGATGGTGTTCTTCCATGATTTGTAAATCAGAATGAGTGCAAGTGATAAAGGTTGCAGAGAAAGACCCTTCGTTGGGTCAACTTCCTATGGAGGATTTAGGGAAGGACATGAACAAAAGTTGCTCAGAATGAGAAAGCCCAGATGGGTTGCAATTTGTATTGTTAAAGAGGAAGTCCCTTCATGGATAACAGCTATTGAAAGAAAATATGAGTAGTCTATTATTGAGAGAGTTCCTTCATAGGTAATAGAGCTATCAAAAGAAAATGAGTAGTCCATTATTAAGGCTAGGCAAAAAAAAGAAAACTTTTTTAAGCATCAGATTTCTCTGGTGTATCTGTTCCAGCAGTCCATCAGTGATTTAGCAGAAGGTTACAGGAAGTTGTTAGAGCCAAAAAATTCACCCTAGCGCTAACTTAGGTGCCATTCCTTTGAAAAGTTAGGCTGGAGCTTTGACGAGTCACCCTGTAAAAAAAACCCCATGCTCAAAGCATATTCCCTTATCCATCCATCCCAATGTTTCTAAACCCAGTTCAAACCTGATTCTCCCTGTCACTGCTCCCTTATTTCCCTCCCTCACAACCCACCCTTTCTGTGACTCACTCTCAAACTATCCACTTGTGCTGTCTGGAATGTCTACTTCAGAGGTAACAAGTTTGTTTTCACTATAAACCTTTTCCTCTCACTCTCCACTTTGCACTCACTGGGACCTTGTTCTTGATATAGCTTCCCTATATTTTGCCCCACCCCCACCCCCAGCCCAACATTCACTGGTCACAGGGAGATGGAGTACTCCTTATACTCCATTGCCACTTTGAGGCTCTATTGCCACTGCTTAGTAATATCTTTGAGGTTCATTCAATCCATACGTAGCACCCAATCAAGGCTAGCTGGCTGTAGCCTAGTGACCTCTAGGATACCGATTCCTTCCTCAATGAGTTTAGTGCCTGGTTTGTAGACTTTGTCCTTCCTAACTCCTCTCATATTGCTTGACTTCAGCATACTAATACTAAACAACCTAACCTCTCAATTCTTCAGTTTACACATTTCCCTTGCCCTCTACCCCACATCAAGTATATACAAAAAATGGTGATAGCCTTGATCTTGGTATCACCTATAAGTGTTCTATATATTCATAAAATGTGAAATTCCCTTATCCGATCAAAAGCTGTCATCATTCCGTCTCTGCCTTTTCGCCTCCCCCAACCCTGTTCTAAATTCTCACCATGACCTAGTCTAATCCCTCAAACCCTCAATTCTTTCCCAGGGTATCACTCCTGAACAGCTACACTCTTCTTTTCCCCACTGATCTCTGAGTGAACTAATCTCAACACTTCCTCAAGTTTTTTGCTTTCTTATTCTACTGAAGATCTTACACTGCCAAGACAGGCAGCCATCTACTGCCTTCCTACTCCTACTACAGAATGAAGAAAATCACACAACCATACTAACAGTCCACTACAGGTTTATTTTATGTAATCTCGATCAGACCCTCACTGCAGCAAGGCAGTCTATACCTCCCTAATAGATTTACTATCCCAATTACTACAGTGGCTTTTACAACCCTTTACATCCCCTAAATACCCATAACTCTTCCTACTCTCACCCTCTCAATTGAGAGTCCTGCCTTGTATTTCAATGAAAAAATGGAGGGCCATTCAAGAGCTCTCTCTTCTTCCTAGAAGCCTTCTCCCATGATCTCCACCTATCTTCCGTGAAGAGGTGGCCCTTCTCTTTATCAAGACAAATGTGTACAAGCGATCCCATTCCATCCCCTTTTCGGCAGACTGCTTCCTGTTATTCCTAATCTCACTTGCCTTTAATCACTCTTTTTTGACTGCTTCTCTGCTGCCTACAAACATGGCCATGTCTCCCTCATCCGATCCATCCATCTCCTTTTGTAGCTAAACTCCTTGAGGAGGACGTCCACAGTGGGAGTTTCCACTGTTTTTCCTCTCCTCTGTAGCCTGGCTTCTGATTTCATCATTCATCAGGAACAGCTCTTGCCAGTCACTGACGACCCCTTACTAGCTGAATCTAATGGCCTTTTATCAATCCTTATCCATGACCTCTGCAGCATTTGGTGCTAGTGACCCTGCTCCTCTTTCCATTTGTGTGGCACTCCTCTCTCCTGGATCTCTCTACCCATCTGACCACTTGTGGGCCAGCCAACTGGCACACAAGAGAGCAACGTGTTTCCTGGAGTTCGAAGACCTGAGTTAAATCCAGTCTGAGACACTCAGAAGCTGTATGACGCTGGACAAATCACTTAGCCTGCTTACCCAAGATTCTTCAACTGTAAAATGATAATAGTGCCTACCTACCAGGGTTGTTGCTGTATCTCAAATGATATCTGTAAAGCACTTAGTACATTGCCTGGCATGTAGCAGATACTTAAAGAAAAAAACCCATCTCTCCTCCTCTGTTCCTTCTTCCTTCCCTCCCTTTTCCTTGACTGAATCCTCATCTCAGTCTCATTAACCGTGGGTATCTTCCCAAGGCTCTGTTTTGTACCTTCTCTTCCTCCACATTATTTTACTTAGGGATCTCATTAATTCCATGGATTCAATTCTTTTCTCTAGGTAGATGATTCTGACATCCATTTATTTAGCTGTACCCTCTCTCCTGACCTTCAACTGCCTAGAAGACATCTCTGGATGTCTCATAGACCTCATAAACTCAACTGGTTTAAAACTTCATTCTTTTCCCCGCAAAATCCTCCCCTCTTCTTAACTTTCTATACAGAGCAGCAGCATCCTCTCAGTTATCCAGGCTAGTGACTGGTTTTATCCTCCTCAGTCTCACCTCTATCCAATCTGTTGCTCACTCCTATCATTTCTACCTTTATTGCACCTCTCATATACACTCCCTTCTTTCCACTGATGATGGCCCTCGTCGTGTCACGCATGGACTATTGCAATAGCCTTCTAATTGGTCTCTCTGCCCCAGGTCTTTGCCCACTACAGTCCACCCTCCACACAGCCACCAAAGCCTCCTAAAGCACAGCTCTGACATGTTAACTTATTCAATAAACTTTAGTGGCTCCCTATTCCCTCCAAGTTGAAGTGTAAAATCTTCTCTTTGGCTCTTAAAAGTCCTTCATAATCTGGTCTCTTCCCATTTTTCCAGTCTTCTTTCACCTACTCTGTACCCTATAATACAATGAGTGATATGGACTCTCCTGTTTCTTGAACAAGACACTCCATCTCCCAACTCCAGGAGTTTCACTAATTGTCTTTCATGTCTGGAATGTTCTCTCTCTGTCTTTCTCTTTATCTCTACCTTCTGGCTTCCATGACTCTAAGTCACAGCTAAAATCCCACCTTCAGTAAGCAGCTTTTCCAGGTCTTCCTTACCTTGGTGCCTTTCCTCTGAGAGTATACACAACTTATCCTGTATATATCTTGTTAGTACTCAAGTTGCTTGCATGTTGTCTCCTCCACTGAACTGTGAGGTCCTTGGCAAAAAGGACTATTCCTTACCCTGCTTTTCTCTATCTCCAGAATTAGGGCAATGCCTGGCACATAATAAACTGTTAACTAAATTCTTGTTGACTTGACTTGATACTGGCTTAACGGGACCTACCAGAGCTTGTGTTCCACTAGCAGAGCCTTCCAAAATTCAGGCACTTCCACTTCAAGCAGCAAGGTTTTAGCCTACTGTTGCTTTACACCAAGCAGAAATAAAGTAAAACACAAATTTCACATCAAAATCTTTTTTCTTTGCCAGTATTAACAAGTTCAATTATAAGAGAGCAATTGAGTCACAGATCATGTCCTCTAAAGATTTCTACAAAACCAAGATTTTTTTCTGCTAAAAAATCAACTTAGGAAAAGCAGCTTTCCTACGCAGCTATTGCTTACTGCTTGTTTATTCATGATGGTGGTTACAGTCCTTAATGTCAGTGCCAAACCCTCAAGCGCAGCGTCCATTTTGCTGTAAAGAGGTTCAAGAGCTGATTCACCACATTGCCCTCTGGACCCCAGAAAGTTGCCCATGATCAGCCAGATGCCGGAAGACAATCCGGCTGAGTCTCCAGCGCCTTTTCACTCCTCGGGGTCGAGAGGTCATAACACAACGATTTCGTATCCTGACGGGACAGCTATCTCTGGGAAGAGCAGCAATTTCCTGATCTGCTACTTCCTAGGAAAAAAAAGACAGCATTATTGCGGAGTTCTCGTTCCTCAGCATCAGCAGTCCGTGTGAATTCTCCAGTGGAGAAGCTCTTTCTTAGGTCTTTTAAGCATTTACTCTGATTCTCACAGGATCTCAGAATTGAAAGGGAGCTTGGATGTCATCTAGTCCAACCAGTAAGAATCCCTTACCCCTGACAACCTTGTTTGGTTATACCTTGTTTGGACATAGTTCTTTACACATTGTCTCCCCCATCAGATTGTGAGCTCCTGAGAGCAGGGATCTTGTTTGCCTTTCTTTTTATCCCCAGTACTTAGCACAATGCCTGGCATCAGTATACACTTAATAAATGATTCCTGACTGAATAAAAGGAATTGTTGTTCATTTACATTTCTCCCATCATATTCTTTTGAAACTGATTTATCAGTGCTACTGAAGAGGTTTACATTAATCCCTATAAATGAAATTAACCATGACTAGGTTCACTTTTTTGTAGAATTAAGGCCAGAGCTTAAACACAGAATAGGATTTGCCTTGGAAAAAAGTCAATCAGAGACAATTTTTAAACCCAACAAATTTATTTCCCAAAAAAATATACTTGAGCTAGTAAAGACAGAAATGAGGTTATAATACAAACACACAGACACACACAAAAACACACACATACACACACACACACACACACATACTGTGTATCTACGTACATATATAGATTTATAGAGAGATAGCTAGAGACATATGTGTATGTGTGGGTATGCATGTATATATCTACCTTCCTCCTTTCCTTTTCCTCTGTCATATAAGTAGTGTTTCTAGACGTTAGGTACCTTGTATTGGGAGTGAGGAGGTTTCTGTCAGATGAACTGTACAGAGAAGGGGCAACAAGTTCCAGTTTACCAAGCATCTCTAAGGCTTGCTGTACTTCATACTGAACCCTCTGCTGGGATTTGTGAGGGACACAAAAGTTTAAAACACAGATCGTGTCCTCAAGGAGCAGATAATCTTTTTGAGGAGAAACAAGAGTTATGTCAGCCTTTCAGAGAACAAAGAAAGATAAAAGGTCACAGGGGAGATGACTAAGCCACAGGAGAAGGAGGACATGGTTCATAGAGATATGGCTTCAATCCCAGGTAGGAATTGTCATGGGTGTCACAGGGTTGACTTCAGATGATAGGTGAGTGGTCCTCAAGGTATACCCGGGCCCTCCAATTCTCTGATTCTTTTAGAGTGGCCAGGGCCTTGCACACAGTATGTAGTTTATGAATGTATTGGATGAAATGTCACAATGCTTAAGACCATCGAATCCAAGGGATGAAAGGGCAGTTAAGTGTGAGTAGCATTCCTGAACCATGGCCTTTTGTGGACAGTTTCAAGAGAAGGCATTTGTATAATTTCTTAGATTTAAATGTTAAATAAACTAACTTGGAGATCTTTTGGCAAGATCGTGTTCTTTCTAAGGGAGTTGATCCGAAGCCTTTCATCTGCAAATTCAAAGGCCATCTTTCTCCTCTTCACATCACGCAGCATTCTCCAGTCCACATAGTAACTTCGGATCTGTCCTGTACCTGAAAAAGGAACCATCTAATGATGGTCAAAGAAAAACACAAAAAGGTAGTAAAACTTGTGCTTTGTTCCTTGTCTTAATGACTCCCCCCATCCCTTTTATATCTTTTGTGCAAGGTGACTTAATGTTTCTAATCGAACATTTATTAAGTGTTGGCTCTGACGAAGGCACTGCACTCGATGCAGCTTACATTCTACCAAGGGAAGGTGACATGCACTCATATTTGTGATCTCTTCAGGGTGGGAGTTCCTCCAGTGAGGGACATAGCTATTCATCTAGTCTTTCCTCATCCTGTGGGACTTTCATCAAAGTTCCCCCAAAAGTTTCCCACGAGTCCACCCGCCATGCTGGAAGGCTTCTTCAATTTCTCCCAACATCATGAAGGTACCATGGAGCACTCTAGTGTCTGTCATCCCTCGCTCTTGCCATGTGAGCAACCCCTGTTGTCTTACTGTCATAGAATTCCTTGAAGTCATTCATGCAATAAATATTTATGAGCTGCTGCTTTATGCCAAGAACAGTGCTAGGTACTGAAGATACAAAGAAAACAACAAATCCTAGGCCTTCGAGGAACTTACTTCCCACTGAATGAAAATACACACATATAGGCAAGGAAATACCAAAAAACTGAAGAGGGAAAGAATATTATAACTGAGGGGATCACCAAAGGTTCTGAATAGGGATTTATAGCTGAGCTGAGCCTTAAAGAAAACTAGGAATTTTAGATTTTAAGAGACAGAGATAAGGAGGGAATATGTTCCAGAATTGGAGGTACTGAGATGGGAAAATGTTGACTTTGGAGAGATATCAAGCAAGGCAGTTTGGCAAGGATACAAAATATGCGAAGGGAAGTCATATGAAATGTCTGAAAAGGTGAGTGAGAGTCAGACAACAAAGAGCTCTAAAGACTGGATTAAAGAGTTCACTTTATCTTAGAAGCAAAAGGGATCAACTGAACACTTTTGAACAGGGGAGTGATACAGTGTGGAAGATAGAATGAAAAAGGAAACCAATTAGGAAACTATTGAAATAGAGGGGTTGAGGACCTGGATGAAGACAGCTACAGTGAGAAGTGAAAAGGATAGAGTCGAGAGATGTTGTGTAGGTGAAATCAAGAAGACTTGGCAGCCAATAGGATACAGAAGCAAGGGAGACAGAGGGAACAGTCAAGGATGACTCAGGGTCTGAATCCTACATACTGCCACACAAGGCTTTGTGGATCTCCACAGTGCTCTTCCCCAAATTACTTTACATATAACACTGACATTTTAAGATATTTACTTAATCACATATATGTTTCCCTCCAAATAGGAAGTAAGCTCCTTGAGGGCAGAAGCTTGTTTTTTGTGTTTGTATCCCCAGTGCCTAGTGCTGTGTCTCTCCTATAGTAGGCATTTAATAAATGCTTGTTGAGTAAGTGATTTTCAGTGCCAGGAAGGATTTGCAGGAAGGGTGGATTTAGAGGGAAATAATATCTAGCACATTACACACACACACACACACACACACACACACACACACACACACACACACACACACACACACATACATACACATCACTTTAAGGTTGACAAAATGCTTCACATGCTACCTCATTGGATCCTCAAAAAGATCCTGTGAGATGGTTCTATTATTATTCCCACTTTACAGATGAGGGAATTGAGGAAGAGAGCAGGTAGGTGACTTGCCCAGGATCATCCAATAAGCAGGTTTCTGAATCAGGATTTGAATTCAGGTCCTCCTGAATCCAAGCCCCGTATTCTATTCATCAAGTCTCCTAGCTGCCTGCCACGATGAAAAACATGGTTAAGTTTTGTTTTGGAAATGCTGAGTCTGAGATAGGAAAGGGACAAGCAGGTGCTGATGTCCAGGATGCAGCTGGGGGTTCCAGGGCAGGGGTCTGGGTTGGATTTGGGATTCATCCGTGTAAAGATGATAACTGATCCTTTGGAAGCTATGGCGATCACAGTACAGACAGTATATATATATCTATGTATCTGTACAGAGAGTATATATCTATGTCTATATGTATCTCTCTCTATATCTATAGATAGATGGATGGATGGATGGATGAATTAGATGACGTAGGTAGATGATAGATATAGATACAGATATAGATAGACAGACAGACAGACATAGATACAAAGCTACAAACACGGTCTTTCAGGTGGGGGCCGGTCAAGGATTTGGCAGAGAACGGGAGGGGACGGCCCCCCGGGCATCCAACAATGGGGAGAGCCGCAGAGGCCCAGCGGGATGACTGAACCAAGGGCTCGGAGTCTCAGGTCCCTCAGCGTTTGCTCAGGGGCAGCTCGGCCCCCTTGGGGCGGACCCCACTCCCATCCCGGCTGCTCCTTGGCCACGTGTGAGGTTGGGCTGCTGGTGTTCCCTCCCAGCTCTGGGTTTTTTCCTTTTGAATGCCGGGCTGGAGGCGGGCGTTGTAGGCGGCCCCTCTCTTCCAGCTTCTGAGCTCGCAGCCTGCCTCCCACAACCGCCATCGTTCCTGCCTCAGTTTCCTCCCCTGTAAAATGCAGGTCACCGACCCCTCCCCCGGCTGCTGAGGATCCAAAGGCGCGCTTTCAGACCTTCAGATCGCCCTCTAAATGCTACCGGTTGTCATCATCATTATCATCAATACGATCGCCTCGGTGCCCTCATTAACCTCGGAGACACTTCCGGTCCTCCGTCTACACTCGCCGCGCTCACTCCTCCGCTCCCCCGCGGGGCTTGGGGGAAGGACATCCCTGGGCCCGCCAGTTTCGGGGGTCGGGGAGCTGCGGGGGGACAAAAGGCCGGGGAGAGGGAGCGGACGAGGCCAATACTGACCTGACGTACGGACCGCAGCACTGAAGCCAGCGCGGAGGCCGCCATGTTGCCGGACGCGGGATTCAAAGGTCCGCAACTTTATTGACACCGAAGGAGAGAGGAGCAGGCACGGGGAGGCGGGGCCTCGTGCGGGCCAGGGGGCGGGCCAGGGGGCGGGCCAGGGGGCGGGCCAGGGGCGGGGCAGGGAGAAGGAGAGCCCTGGGGAGCGTGCGCGAGGAGGATGCGCAGTGAGAGTGCTCGACTACGGCTCCGCCCCCGTGACGTCACCGCGCTTGCCCCTCTCTGGGTCGCGCTTCAGACCTAAGTGTTTAAAACGCAAGAGTGCAGGGGTGAAAGTAGGTGACGTCAGAAAAACCCAAAGGCGCCCAGCCCTCTGGTGGTCTGGCGGGCCGCCCCCTAGGTGCCAGGCGGCCAGGGACTAGGAGAAAGGGACAAACGTGTCCCTGCCCCGAGCGGGGGAGGGGGAGACCCCGTGCAGGTCACTGCAGTTAAGACACAAGCTGACTGGGCAGCCGGGGGTAAAGTGCGGGTCAAATGGGGAAGACAAGTCATGCCAGCGCGCCAGCCTCAGTTTCCTGCTCTGAAAATGGGGCCGATAATAGCAGTGCCCACCTCCCAGGGCAGGGACGACGCTCGGCAAACCTTAAAAGTGTAAAGGCTGGGGTTAGGGACCGGGCAGTGCCCCCGGGCTCCAAGGCTGGGGTTAGGGACCAGGGCAGTGCCCTCGGGCTCACATGCCAAGGCTGGAGTTAGGGACCGGGGCAGTGCCCTCGGGCTCACATGCCAAGGCTGGGGTTAGGGACCGGGGCAGTGCCCCTGGGCTCACATGCCCCTCTGTAACATGGAGGAAAACAGGACCGAATGAGACAAGACTTAGAAGTGCTCTGTGAGTGCTAACCCTCCTCCTCCTCCTCCTCCTCCTCCCCCTCCTCCCCCTCCTCCTCCTCCTCCTCCTCCTCCTCCTCCTCCTCCTTCTCCTCCTCCTCCTCCTCCTCCTCCTCCTCCTCCTCCTCCTCCCACAGTAAGCGGAAGGGCATCTGACAGCTACAGCTTTGGTTCTTTCCAAAACACTCGTTTAATCACAATCTGCTCCGTATAAATCTTGTACGGACCTAGTTATTTCCTATGAGTGTTATTGTTAGTTATATTAATTGTTCATATAATCATTATTATTCCTAGTTATCTCCATTAGCGTGTGAGCTCCTCGAGGACAGATCCTGGTGCTTACCTAGCACAGTGCTTGGCACACAGTAAGTGCCTAATAAGGGCTTCTTGCCTGCCTGCCTGAAGTATCCACTGAGCACCCACTGTACAGGGAAGTGTGGCAGACACCACAGAAGCAGGAGGTCTCATCCCTTTCCCTGGAGTAGAGCCGCTGACTGCTGAGAAGGGACAAGGAATGATAACATGGACTTACAGAAAGGCAAGACAAGGCAGCATATTCATCTGATTCTTTGGGAGACTGATAGGATCATTTTAAGAAAGAGTCATGACTGGTGAGATAGAGTGTAACAAGCTCAATTAGAAAACAGATGAAGGAGGAGCAAAGGAGAATCTTGACATTTCAAAATTCAACAAACAAGAAAACATTTATTAAGGAAGCACCTACCATGATGAGCTGGGATACTGTATCAGTGCTGGGGATACAAGAAAAATGTTTCCTGTTCAGAAGGACCTTACATTCTACTTTCCACTTCAAAGGTCTTCAGAGGATTACTTGGGACTGAAAGGCTACAAGGATACAAAGAAACAGTTCTCAAATTTTATGTTTAAGGATTTCTAGGTGTGGTACTTTATTTGAAAATATCTAGACTGTTTTCCCCTTAGTTCAGAGTCCTCTGATACTTTTAAAGTTGCCTATTTCCTTTTTCAGTGGCATAAAGGTAGTAGATGATGAACCTATGGTTGTGTCCTCAGAGCCCTAGATTTGGAGCAAGGGGCCTTAGGTTCAAATTCCTACACAGCCCCTTACTACTTGTATAACATCAGGCAAGTAACAATCTCTCAGAACCTCAGTGTCCTCATCTTTAAAATGAGGGGATTGGACTAGGTGACCTGTAAGGTATCTTCCAGTCTTAAATCTGTGATGCTGTCATCCTCTTCAGAGGGGTTATCCTTATTTCTTGGGGACCAGTGGAGTCTTGGGCAGAAAGTCAAGAAACTTCCCATCTTCCACCAAGTCAGTAATTTCCTCCTTCCCTTTTTTCCCTGTCCTTTCTCATATTCTTCTTCATTTATGTGTTATCTGCTCTGCTTGGATGAATTAATCTTTGTTCTGTCACTCCTCAGGTGAATAGATAACATTTTCTTAATACCTTTTGGTTCCTGAGAAGAAAATCCAATAATTAGTTAATTTTTATTGCTTAAAGATGGGAAGTGTTAAATTCTGCCAGTCAATTTTATGTGAGTGAAGCCTGGAAGTCTGATGGCAAGAACAGTCCAGCTGACATGGCTTGACCCTACCGTGTGAAGTCTATATTCATCAAAGCTGACACATACATACTGCCATGTGCCTGGCTTTACTACTCCTTCCATATTCAGCTCCTCCCTGCCAGCCAGCAGCTGTTCCCCAAGGAAGGACACAGTGTTCCTGTCTTTTCTCTCCCACATGAGAGATGGATGTGGTTTGGCCAAAAGTGAGAGATTCCTGGGAAAGAGGAAGAACCTTTGGGTGGTCCATGTGTGTTCAGTGCATATTATTTGTGTGTGAGACCAGAATGGTGGTGATGGTGACTGTGGGGAGAAAACTGCACAGAAGGGGAAGAAGGGTGGAGAAAGGAAAAGAAAGCTGGGGAAGATGAAAATTATATCCAGTGGCAAGGGGGAGGGGCAGAGGAAGGAAGACTTTCTTTTCCTTTGATCCCACAGTTGGAATTGGGAGGATGTAAAGGTTGCATTTTATCTTGCTTAAAAGTCATTTAAATAGAAAACCCTGCACCATGAGAAAACTATATGCTCACTACAATATCACCAGGTTGGACATTTAGTTCTTTCTACTCAGACTCTGAGATGGTGTATTATAGATAGGGGATGAGTGAAACATCTGTTTTGTTTTGTTTTTTCAATCTGGACCCATTAAACATCAGTACCAGATCTGATCGAATTAATAACTTGGCAGTAAAGTGTGGGAGACATTACCTTCTTACTGCTAGGTGCTGCTGCAGGAACCAACCTGTATGGCATGCCAATTGGACTCCAGTCTTGTGCCATGAACACAAGTTCTATGGCTTGCACACAAGGTGGTGCTGGTGCTTCATCAGAGCTGAGTGCCCCCCAAATCAGTTCTCCTAGTCATCTTGTCAAAACGCTGCATGATGTATGGTAGGTGAAATAAAAGTGGGGGAAATGGCTTTTTAAAGTATTGTCCTTTATATATGAAGCTGACACTTCTAGCGCATCATCAGAAGGGAATGTGTTTATAGCAGTATTTGTCCATTAATTATGATAGTTTTGCATAGACCTACCCGTACTCTCACACATTTGTGAGACTGCTGGCCCATGGGTTAGGGACATAGAGTGAAGGAACCCATTACCTTGACTAAACTCTGACCAATTGGATAGGTATTAGCAAGTCAAGAAAGTCTGGAAGGGTTAGCACAAAGTATCAGCTAGCTCTTCTCATTGTCCTTAGACTTTTCTCTCGGGTCAAATCTCTGGGTGGCTGACTGAGCATGGGATCATGAAATTTATATCTGGAAGGGACCATTCAATCAGTCAACTAACTGAACAATCAACAAGTATTTATATAGTGTCTATTATGTTCTTGATTCTAAGGGTACAAATACAAAGAAGACAACAGACCCTACTCTGAAGGAATTTACCCTTAATTTAAGGAAAAGTAACTGAGGCCTAGAGAGGTTAAATGACTTGCCCGAGGTCACACAGAAAGCAAGTAGTCAGTCTTTGGGTCTTAGAAGAAAAAGTCAGTATGTTCTTTCATCTTTTCTAGAATGAATCTTTCTTGTAATGAATATATCCTTCAAAGAGTAGCTAGCCTTGGAGTCAGAAGACCTAAATTCTAATCCTGGGATAATCACTTAATAGCTTTGTGACCCTAGAGAAATCTCTTTACTCATTCTGAGCCACAGTTTCCTTATTTGTAAACCAGAGACAATAACATTTTCATTTTCTCCCTCAGAGGAATCAGAGGACATGAGGATCAGATGAATTCATGTATGCAAAGCACTCTGCAGCTTCCAAGCATTGTGTAAATGCAGTAACTGCTATGAAATATTATATTGTAAATCATTGGAGAACAGGGAGTGAGTTTTTTACCTCTTTACATCCCTGGTGCTTTTATATCACAGTGCCTTGAAAAACCAGGAATTTTAAATAAATGTTTTTGGGTAATGGGGTTGGTGTCCAGAATACTTATTTTCAGCTTACCTCCTTAAGTACAAGTGGCATTGATTCACTCTGCTTTTTTCTTAAATGAAATGCTCTTACCCACTAAGCGTGGAAAGAGAATGACTCTGGTTTGACTCCAAATCCTGTGCTAGGAAGAGGGATAATCCTGAGCTGTCTGGGGTGCATCCCATTGAGTTTCTTTCCCTGTTCTTTTTTAGCTTCCTTCGTTACAGTTCTCTTAATTTTTATTATGAATATATTCTTTTCATATGTGTACACATGCGTGCATTTGAATACCACCTTGTAACTCCTAAGAATGAACTATATATTTTGTTCTGGGGTTTGAGATTGGCTTAATTTTCCCCCAGGGTACACTTTGCCAGCTCATTTGTGGCCTAGACTGAAACAAATTGGCTCTGGTGGTGAGGATACACCTACTTTCTTTTGCAGTGCCCTTGACTGGTTTTCATTTGAACAAAATAAAACATTTAATTTGTAGCCCAAGCTTTCCTCATTGTGGGTTCCACACAGCTACACCCAAGTTCAGTGTACTTGATCTACTCTTTCAGTTGGCATCTAACTTAAAACCATATATCACCAGCCCCATTCCAATCCTTTTCTCTAAAATCAAAACAAAACAAATAGCCAAACATTATATATACCTTACCTTAAAGCAAAGGTGTTTAATTAAACAGTTGTAATATAAATAAGCAGGAAACATCCTCTTACAAATGCAGGGGCATGCTTTACCATAGATTCTTGTGCCATCACTGGGAAAAAAACATAAGAGTCTGTTTAACTTGTACTCCCAAGATTACATTTCAGATGGAGCACTTGCCTGTATTAGAAGGTTCATCTTATTACCTTCCCATAAAGCTGCTTATGTCATTCACTGATCTCTTGATATCACCTGTTGGGCTTATTTTCTTATCTGCCTTTTTTCCACTGAACTCTTATTAGCACTTGCTCCTTCTCCATTGTATCATACCTACCAGGTGAATTCATTCTTTGCAAGGGATACTTCTAATTCATTTGTAAACTATCCAATAAACTCAGGACTATTATAGCTCTTTTATGAAGCAAATCTTTAGTTGTATCTAGCCAGTATAGCAAGAGTCCCTACAGTCATATCTGTATTTTGGACACTGATTTCTCTTCACCAGCAACTATTCCAAGCCTATCTGATATTTTGGCTGGAATGAGTAAATTCCTTTCAAACCTTATCATGCCCTCATCGGATAGCAATAGAACTATCTAGAATATTCTGCACCTTCACTTAACTAGACTGAAGGTCAAAGGGGAGGTGACAACTTTTGTCCTACATTCCTACAACAACATCCAAATCATTATTGAAAGTGAATTTTTAATTAATATTCCTTTCCTCCTTTGTCTTTTCTTCCTCTGTCTTTAGTCCTTTTGAAAATCTTCATCAATCAAGTGAAAACTCAAGTTGACCTCCAATTGCAGGGAGGGGAATCACATGTATTACAAAAGGTTGAAGGCACCTAAGTCAGTGAGAAACAAAGCTAGGCAACCTCTGCAAAGTAAACTAGGCAAATTCTCATAGTTCCAGACCACAAGACATTGTTCTAGTGTCTGTCATTGTTACTTACATCCCTTCTCCAGAAAGGACAAAGAAGTGAGGCAGTGCAGATTTTTATTCTTCCTTACTGAGATGGTCCCTTATCAGTTTCTAGATGA
This sequence comes from Notamacropus eugenii, assembly GCF_028372415.1. Taxonomy (NCBI): domain Eukaryota; kingdom Metazoa; phylum Chordata; class Mammalia; order Diprotodontia; family Macropodidae; genus Notamacropus; species Notamacropus eugenii. The sequence goes on along the minus strand of NC_092873.1, from coordinate 471,543,202 downwards.
GAAGAGAGAGGAAGTCAGTAGATCTCCCTCTCTTCATTTCTGCTTATGAAACATTTTTTAGTCCTTCTTAAAAAGATCCTCCACAATCATGAAGTTTTCCCTCCTCTTTTCATAACCATTTCAATGGAATCATTTAGAATAATAAGGAAGCTTATTAAAAGTTTACCCTAATCCAACTCCTTGAAACTTAGGTCACTATATTAGCATATGAGGGAAACTGCTAAGGTTCTATGTACAGTTAAATCCTTAACACATAACGAACTTGGCAGGGGGCTAATTATATTAATCTCATTTAATTTTGTCCTGATTTGCCGAGAAAAAGGAGTTGTAAAAATTGTATATGAGGGTATTTTGCTTCTATTCCTCTAATTGGCATCTAATTCCAGTATTAGTTTTTTATTCTATTATTTATTGTGTTTGTCTTTCTTTCCCAATAGAGTGCCAAAAGGTAAGGGCGGTGACCATGTCTTATATATCTCTTCTATTACCCAGGCTGCCCAGGATTGTGCTTAATATACAGAAGGTGTTCATTAAAATTTTTTGGTTGATAAACTGATTTACTAGATTAAATTCCTGTGGGTGTTCCCATGGGTCTGTCTTTGGCCCTCTTTTCTTTTCCTTCCGTATTGTCTCACTTGGTGATCTCATCAGCTCCCATGGATTTAATTATAATCTCTATGCAGATGAATCTAGATCTTTTTGTCCCAACCTAACCTCTGTTCTGACTTCTACTCATAACACCAAACTGCCTAATGGACTTCTTGAATCAGATGTCCTGAAACTGAACTCACCATGTGCAAAACTAAGTTTATCATCTTTCCCCCAGAGCTTTGCCCCCTTCTAAATTACTTATTATTATTTGATAATGTTTAATATAAAATTTTGGAATAATCTCTTTGTTCTCTCTGAAGCAAACTCAAGAGAATTCCTCTTTCTATGTCAACAAAAGCCAGCCAGGGCTGACTTAACATTCCTTAAGAGACCTTTAACCTAAAACACTATCTTGCATAATGGAACGTTATCCATATCTTAATATTTGTAGACATATACTATGTTATGGCATGTTAATGGTAAAGAAAACACAGACATCTCGGGTCGTAATTTCTATGTGAAACTTTGTCAGACTCTGTTATTGTATTTACAACCTATGCAATTAAGAAATTCCTTTTTAATGGTCTAGTTAGTCACTTATGGAGATCATAAATCTGAAGGACACAGAACACTTCTTTGTCCTAAAACATATTTAAGGTTGCCCAATTTTTTATATCGGTAGCCAGAACATTTCTGGCTCCATAATGCATTATGTTACCGTTTTTTTTAATAGGGAATTGATCAATTAATTAATTAAATTATAAAATGTATGCATTTAGCCTGTTACCTTTTCTTTAACCAAGTTTTCAGGTCAACATATTGAAGAAGGTACCACTAATCTGTTAGTTACCCAATATCGTAAAGTAGATGTCATCCTCAACTCCTCCTTCTTTCTCACTCCTCATATCCAATCTGTTGCCAAGGCCTGTTGATTTAACCTTAACAACATTTCTCATGTACATCCCCTTCTCTCTGCTCATACAGTCACCATTCTGGTGCAGGCCCCTTATCATCTCACTCCTGAACTATTACAAAAGCTTTCTGGATAGGCTTCCCATTGCTGGTACATTCCTTCTGAGATTATTTCCAATCGACCTTCTATGTGTTTTCTAAGTGTATAACTGTTTGCACATTGATTCCCCAACTAAAATGAAGGCAGAGGCTATTCTTTGCCTTTCTTTGCATTCCCAGTGCAAAGCACAGTGCCTATCACATAATAGATGTTTAATACATGCCCTTTGACTTGTTGACTTCATTGGATATCAGTTTTCTAGTATATAGTATGTTTTTCTTTTCTTTTCCCCTGGTATAATCCATAAGTATCTAGATCTCTAACTTCCCACCCCTCTCCCCCACTTACAGAAGAAGGAGATAAAAACAAAAATAAATGAGCAAGGAGGGGGGATTCTAAATGTGTACAGCTCATAGATTTAGAGCTGAAGGGGACTCTAAAAATTCATCAGGTCCAATCCCTTTATTTTACAGAGGAAGAAAGCATAAGTTAGGGTCACATTGCTAGTAAGTGGGTGAGACAAGATCTGAACCCAGGTCTTCCTGACTTGAAGTTTGGTATCCTATTCTTTGGTATGTTGCTTCTAACTCCCTAGAATATAAAGAGGACAGTGTCTTCTGCAGGTTCTTTCACACCAGACACCACACCCATAAGACAGCAAATACTCTTAAAAAAATAATTGAAACCTGTGAATTCATTAGTTCATTGGCATCTATAATGGAACAACTTTTTTGTTGCTGAAAACAATATAATATATTGGACTTGAGTCAGCAGACCTAGACTCTAGATATGGTTCTTCCGCTTAACCAGCCTTATAAGTTTGAGTATGTCATTTAACCTCTCTGGGCCTCAGTTTCCTCATTTGTAAAGATAAAAGGTTGGACTTGATGCTCTCTTAGGTTCCTCTCAGCTTTTCATCTGTGATCCCATGATGAGATGATCACTAAGAATCTTTTTCACATCTAACATTTTAAACCTCTAACATCTGCTCTGCTACACAGACATGGGCATCAGATTCTATTCTTTTATCAGTTACCTAGTAGAGAGATGGGGACTCTGTCATGCATTTGTAATGAAGAGACTGTAAGATCTATTATGTAGACACTGAAAGGCATTAGAATTGGAATGAGAACTCTAGATATCCTTCTAACCTGAAAATTCCTCCAACAAGTGTAGTGAAAAGAGCACTAGACTTAGAAAGTCTGAGTTCTAATTCTAACACTACCAATCTCAATTATACTGAGCTGTGTAACCATGGGTAGGTCACTTTTTTCCTCTGCACACTGGTTTTCTCCACTCTAAAATGAATTAGGTTATCTCTGAGGTCTTTTCTAGCATTGTTATCCTGTGATTCTATGACCTGGTTCTTTTAGAAAAACCCCATATATCATGGGACCACAAGACCAAATAGAAGTGTTCTTCCTTTTGGGTTGGAAAGGCCAAACTCCTAGCAAGTTTAGTCATCTGAAGGCTGTCCCTAGTGGGCGACGTCAGACTCCATGCCTCAGTCATTGAATTGAACTGGCAGTCTGCATAAAACCTCAGCTTAATGCTTTGTATAAACCACAGGGGTCTGCTCCTGGGAGAGGAACATTTGTAGGAATGATAGGGGATGGTGTTCCAACAGGAAAATATGATGTAATGAAGAAGGGGGAACAAAGCCACATATGTGGTTACTTTGCTTTTAAATACATTTGTCTGAATGGGATGTACATAATTACTGAATAGACATTCTGTCAGATTCCCTTTTTCCCTTCTTTGCTACAATTGGTTTCCCCTTCCACTTCAGGAAAAGGGCATTATATTACTATTAACATTTATTAAAACACAAAATTCTAGGAATCAAAGAATAGAAACACAAAGTAAAGAAAGTTAGTGATGGGAACAATACAATTCTCTGATAAAATAAAACTTGGTGATTATAATGACCCTTTAATTTGAGAAATCAAAGAAAGTAGAGGGGCATAACCTTAATGATGAATTCATTTACAGTATTAAAGTACTGAGAGTATCCTCAAGGATTTGGTGAGGCAGGTTGAAGGAATCATTAACTCCATCTTACAGGTTGTGAAGCTAAGACCTAATGTTTTATCCAAGGTCTCACAGTAAGTCAATCAAAAAGTCTAACTTGATCTATCCATCCCTGTTAATTACCATCCCATATCTCATCTTCTTTTTGTTGTTAAATTCCTTTAGAAGATTGTCTACAATAGATGGTTCCATTTTTCTTTCCTCCTTAACTCTATAGTCTGCCTTCTAACCTCATCATTCAACCAGCACTGTTCTCTCCAAAATTACTAATAATCTGTTAATTGCCAAATCTAATGGTCTTTTGGAAATCCTCATCTTTCTTGACCTCTTTGCAGCCTTTGATGCTGTCAATCACCCTCTGCTCCTTGATACTTTCTTTTCTTTAGTTTTCATGACATTACTCCTTCCTGGTTATCTGACTGCTTCTTTTCAGTCTCCTTTGCTAGTTCTTTATGCAGGTGATTGCTAGCTTTAGGTGTCCCATAGGGCTGTCCTGGGTCCTTTTTCCTTTTCTCTTTCCTCTTCATATTATTTCACTTGGGGACTTCATCAACTGCCATGGATTCAATGATCCATGCTATGGTGATGATTCTCAAATTGACTTATCCTAAGTCTAAATACCTAGTACTAACCTCTCTTCTGAACTCTTAACACTCAGTCAACAACTTCCAGATGTATACCACCATCTAGATAGCTCATTTGACATCTCAGAGTCAACCTATGGCTAACTGAAAACATCATCTTTTCTCTAAACTTGTACTACCATTGACTCAGTCACTTAGGTTTGTAACTACATCCTGGTTTCTTCCCTTTCCCTTACCTTCCATATTCAGTGAGTTGTCAGGTCTAGTTGATTCCATTTCCATGATCTGTTTTGAATATGTTGCCTTCTTTCCCTCTGTTCACTTAAACTTTCACCAATTCTCAGCTGGACTGCTCTAATAGCCTCTTAATTGGTCTCTCTGTTCTCAGCATCTCCTCTCTATCATTTATTCAAGACACAACTATCAAATTAATGTAGGAACAGATCAGATAATACCCTTGCCTTGCTTACAGACCTATAGTGATTCTCTTTAACCTTTAGGATAAAATACAAACTATTCAGTCTGGTATTCTAGACCTTCCACTATCTTTCCAGTTTTGTTCCATATTCTCCTTTAAACTCTCTATGTTTCAGTTAAACTGAACTATTACCTCATCCCCTAACCTGACATTTCATTTTATGCCTCCATAATTTTACCCAAACTGCCCATCATGCCTGGGAATATACATGCTTAGCATGGTGCTTTGAACATAGTAGGTAGTCAATAAAAGCTTGTTGAATTGAATTGAGTGTTCTCCCTTTTTATCATAACCGCTCTGAATTCTTGTTTTCCTCTGAGAGTTCATCCAGGTGCTATCTTCAAGGTGAATACTTTACTGAGCCATCCCTTCCAAAGTTATAAAGCACTCAGCCTTCTCAAATTACCTTGCATTTACTCATCTGTCTACTCTCTCCAGTGGGTTGTAAGCTCTTTAGAGGCAGAAATGGTTTTTTGTTGTTTTTGTTTTGTCTTTGTGTCTTTAGAACCCAACACATTACCTTGCACGTAGTAGGCCCTTAATAAGTATTTGTTAAAAGGAGTTGAAATGGAATTGAATGATGACTGATTTTCCCTCAGCCTCCATAAGATCTTTTACTTAAGGTATAGTGAAATGGACTAAGCGCAGCACAGGTGTGTGAAAAGGTAGACACCTGTTTTTTATGGGACAAATGAATGACCCTAGGCAGAATATGCTACCTATGAAGTATACAATGCTTCAACACAATTCACTGATTAAACTGGATTATGGTTTTTATGTTGGCCAGGCCAGCAGGATTCCTGAGGGATATTTCCTGTCCTTTGTCATTTCTGAGGTGCTGGCTACATGACTCTGCGAGAAATAATAATAGGTTTTGAAATTCAGGGTTTGACTAGCCAGCTTCTCCAAGTGAGTTCTGGCCTTGGCTTAATTGGACTACTCTTTTAGGAAAACTTCTTAATAAACAAAGCTTTTTAAAAAACAAAAAAACCCCACAATTTTCTCGTCTCTCCAATTAGTGAAACTGTCACATGCTCACTTCTTTCACTGGTATTTCCTGTTTTCAGCTTCTTTCATTGCAAAGGAAAGAGTGAGGCTTACAGATCAGTCACGAAGCTTTGGCAGCACTGCTGTGGTTCCTGGCCAAGTCCACTCCATCGGCAAAGGGACTGGGGTTGTTGCTGATCAGTCAGTCACTGTAGTCCTTTTCTACCTATGGAGAATTGACAGATACAATCTTTATAATTCATAATGTAGTCCTTTTAAACTCTGGGGATCCTTATCCTAACCCCCTCCCTCATACCAATGAGTTAGATCTACCAATGCTGTGTGCATGCTGCTGCTGCCCCCTAGAGTAAGTCTAGCTAAAGCTCCTCCCTTAGAATTCTAGGGATACTCTAAAGGGATTGAGGTAACTTTCTAATGCCTTTGGCTTGGCCTCCATTCCATTGTGGTAGCTCAGGGTTAGGGACTGTATAGATGAGAAAGTAGGCATAAAAGCCATTAGTTGCTGAAGTTGGAGGGGGTAGAGGGTGATATTAATAATGTTCAAGATTTTTCCTGTGTCTTTGGGATCTTCCCTTCTTTCATATGTCTTGTGAATCAATCTCTCACAATTTTATCACTTATGGCATGAATGTCTTCTACATAAACTTGCTCTGATACAGCTACTTTTTTGTCTTCATGCTTTCGAGAACGATTTCCACCCCTCTTAAAAGCATACTTGGCATTGTGATGAGAGAGTTGATGTGTTGGTGGTTCTACTATCCTTGACTGAAAACAATTTCCTGAAATAATCTTTGGCAGATCTTTTCCATTTTTTCCCCTGTCTGTTGCCTTTCTATTTTCATCCTTAAATTTTTTGAGATGGCTTCATTTCCCTGGCTCTCTTGCAAAGTTTCTTTAAATTTATTCTTTTCTTTACTGCTTCTCTCTGTTTTGTAAAATGATATTGCTCATAATCATCTGTCATCCCCCTTTTTTAGATTTTTACAAATAAATCAACGTTCTAAAATGGTGTTGCCTTTGGCCATCATATTTCTCTGTTTACTAAGTGTGCTAAATGTTCACTGACTAAGGCACTTTCTTGGCTGTCTTGATCTTTCTGTTGTGGCAATTAATATAGGTTAAATTTCTGGTTAACATATTACAAATGAATTTGATATAATTTATATTGTCAGTTTTCTATTTTCATTATCAATTACTTGCTTAAATAGCTTAGAATTGAGTTTTTTCAATTTTATGCTCTATCTTTTTCCTATTGTTATTTTTTCCCTGACTTTTTACTAATTCTGATCTTTGTTCTAATAGGTCTATGGTCTGACTATACAAAGGCAATTGATTCAGAAATGATTCCTACATTTATAATGAGTCTTTTCCTGTCAAAATACAATTTCATTTATAAAATGTCATTTGGTACTCATGATGTTCAGTGCCTACCAATTCTTTAGTGAAAGAAAATATTCAGAATGTAAAGGCATAAGATTTCTTTGTAGTCTATAAGTCTGCAACCTTTCTTATTCTTTATTCCTAAGCCATGACATCTGAAATGTTTCTCATTTTCCTGATTCACAATTGCACTGAAGACATTGAGTATCAAAGTGCATGTTGATTTAATTTGAAGAGTATTGTTAAGTCTTTGAGGAGTTCCTCTACCTGTTCATTCTCTTCAATCACTGTTAGTGTTTAAGCTGCATTTATTTTCGTGATGATCTTTTTTCAGATCCTTATCATGAGCATTGAAGCCCAAGATGACCAATGTCCCACGAACTGCTTCTTGTTGCTTTTTACTGTATGATAAAGTCAACTCCACTATTTCTTTTCTTTGCCTTTCCCTTCTTTCAAAGAAGGAAGATGATCAATTCACATTTATTAGTGACAATAAAATTTAAACCCCCATGGCATCTATTTGTGGGCACTAACATATTTGACAAATGCTAAACATGTATGTGTTCTATGAAATGCTCTTCCTAGTAAAATATAAACTTTTTGAAGGCAGAGGCTTTTGGTTTTTTTGCCATTAAATTTCTAGTCCTTACATAGTTTCTTGTATATAGCAGATGTTTAATTAATATTAGTTGAATTAAATTGGAAACATCTTTGCAAACAAAGTTATTCTTTTTTAAAGACATGATTTCATTTTCTGTCCAGTTGTGGTTCATTAAGGATTGAACACATTTCCACAATTTCATCAGGGAAACATCACCACTTCTTTAATTTTTGTCTCACTTATAGCTTGTTTGTAATTTTAACCAAAGGAATAAGAATTGCAATGTATTTCTATAGCTCAGCGTTAGCACTATGAGCACAGACATAAATGAAGTAATAGTTATTTGCAAGGCTCTCATGGCCAGTGCTGATTACCTCTTCATGGAAGGGATACAGACCACGTATAGGATACAACTGTCAGCTCTTAGTTAAAGATTGCTGGCAAGGTGACTCTTTATCCTATAAGGCCAGCAGGCAGACAACTCCTCATAAAAGCAAATGGGTGCCAAAGCGAATGGATAGGCATTCATTTCTGGTTACCACTCAGTAGTCTAACCACTCTCACATATTGAAGGTTTTGATCAATGCTTGGTAGAGAAGGAGATGTTTTCATCAATGGGATGATAATAGTGCAACTGTTGATAGCCTAACCTTTCTTTCTTGGCAGAGTGAACTGCATATACCCCCTCTAGACCAGTCAGAGGCTCAGGAAAGTATTGTCTTGTCTTCTGTGAACTATTCTGTGTACAATTTTCTGGGGCATCTCTAGATCTAAGAGAAGGTCAGTGGTCTGAGATGAGAGTTGGCAATGGCAATGGAAAGAAGTTAGGAATTAGAGAGGAGAGGGGGATGCCAGAATCTCCATCATCATGCCGTGGTCTCTGAGGAATTTATCCTATAAAGCTCTTGTACTAGGACCCAACCCTCTTGACTGGTGATTGAATGTGTACAGACTAGCCCACTGTATCTACTGGCTAGCCCTAGGTACCAAGTCAAATTAAGTCAGGTCAATCAGCATTCACTAAATACCTCCTATCTATTAAGCACTGTACTAAGTGCTGAGTAGTACTTCAGTTTCATATTACATCAGCTATTCATTCAGATCATTTCATCATTCCCATCTTCTCTTCCCCATTTTCCAAAACTCTCTTTTCTAATCACCTCTCCTTTTTATGAATTATCTTCCCCTATTAAAATATAAATTCCTTAAGGATAAAGACTGTTTCTGTTTTAAAAAAAAAAAATTGTATCTCGAGTGCTTAGCATAGTGCCTGTCACAGTGGATGCTTAATGTTTTTCTTTCTCTTTCTTCCTTTTTTTTTCCTTCCTTCCTTTCTTTTTTTTGAACATTTATTAATAATTAGTGAGCCCCTGTTGGTCTGATTAGAACTGTATTAATACAGAAAGGTATGTCCCAGCTTGAAAGTAGGGATTGGTAGACAGTCAGATGCTTTTGTAGTGGGTACTGTATGATACACTGGAATTTCAATGTTGTGTTGGATTTGAAAGCCTTGAGTTATTAGTTGCTCTATTTTTGGGAGAGAGAGAACTCCCCTGATGCCTACACTATTGAAGCCTCCTGTCAGTATTACACTATGCCTCAGTGCCCAAACTCCTCATCTATTCCCTCATTCAAGTGATTTGTAGTATAATTAGATGACAAAATATCACTTGTTTCTCCCTGTGTTTTTCTTTATCCAGATTCTCTCTACTATGCTTCCCTGTTCTGTTTCTTGTAATTCTTCACACAAGCAGAACTTAATATATAATATAGTAGCATCCCACCTTCCTTTTGTTTTGTTGTTGTTCAGTTGTGTCTGACTCTGTGACCCCATTTTGAGTTTTCTTGGCAGAAATACTGGAGTGCTTTGCCATTTCCTTCTTCAGTTCATTTTACAGATGAGGAAACTGAGGCAAACAGGATTAATGACTTGTTCAGGGTCACATAGCTAGTAAGTGTCTGAAGCCAGATTTGAACTCAAGTCTTCCTGACTGGTCTGGCACTTTTCCCACTATGCTACCTAGCTCCCTTCACCTTGCTTTTATTTATACCATTTCTTTGAAAAGTACTCATCTAGGACCATGTTCCAGGGATGAATTTTTCCACTCCAACAAATCTCAGTAGTATTCATGAGATTAAACCTGCCTCTTTGCATTTGAATCTTTAGTTCATCTTCTTGGCTAAATTTTATGCGTTTAAAACCAAGGATTTTGGGTCCATGTGCTTTCTTGGATTTTGTTTCCTGTTAACTTCTAGATACTCAGGTGCTATTGGTTTCTTTTCATTGTTGCTACTCTGTATGGTATCTAGTTAGGTGACATATATGTAGTTTTCTCCTTCCCCCAACCTCTTTAGTTTGAAGTCACTTTAATTTGTAAGACTTCAAAAATATATTTTTAAAGTATTTACTTATGACATTCTTTCTTAAAATTTTTTGAGTTCCAATCTCTCCCTCTCTCCACTCCCTACCCTTTGCAAAGATAAGCAATATATCAATTACATATGTGAAATCAAACAAAATATATTCCATTTTAGCCATGTTACAAAAAATGCAAGAAAAATCAAGTGAAAAATTATACTCCAAGAAGCTATAGCATGTGCAGTAAAAAAAAACCCCAGTAAAATAAAAATTAGGCATTTGCCTAAATCAGGTTGAGGGTAACCAATGGGTCTCAAACCTGCTGGTGAGGTAGGGGGTTGTCCAGCCCAGGCATGTGAAGATTTCCCCTGGCAGAATGAGCAGATGAGAACAATTTGTTCCAAAGTCCATGAAGAAGGTCATCCACTGCATCTCGAGCTATCACCAGTTGTCTTGACTTTTACCTTGCCACTGGACTTTGATGACTATAGAAGAGAGAGTGAGGCTGAAGACTTTGCCCAACTCTGCCTCACTTACATCCAGCTCACGAGCAAGTCATTATCTGTGACATCATTAAGTCCTCTTTGAAAAGGAAGGATGAATCACAATCCTCAGCACCCAGAACAGTGCTTGGCACATAGCAAGTGCTTAATATCGACCATTAAGCACTGCCTACACTTGACACAAATGCCTTCAGTGTCCACTGGGCTTCTTCATGGCTGCAAAATGGTGCTAGGTTTTCTTGGAGTATGTGATTCTACATTAGAGAAGGCCGTGGGATTCCACCACTGACTCCAGTATCTAATCCGTTCTGCAGAACTTCCCAATGTGAAGTTATCACTTTATTATCATAAGATCCTATCTGGAGGGGATCTTAGAAGCAATCTAGTCTACCTCCCTCATTTTACAGAGGGGGGTACCTGAGGCCTAGAGAAGGTAGGGGAAGAGAACAAGTCCTTACTATTGTCCTCCTGCACTGTGCTTAGCACTTCACAAATATCATCTTATTTGATCCTCACAACATCCCTGTGTTTTCATTTTATGGTTGAGGAAACTGAGAGGTAAAGAGGTTAAGTGATTTGCCCAGGCTCACACTGTAAGTAATTGTATGTAACCAGGTTTAAACTCATGTCTTTTTGACTCCAGGCCCAACACTGCTCTCCTGAAATAGCTAATTTAATGACTTCTCCAAGGTTACATAGATAGTAAATGGCAGAAGTTTGATGTGAGCTTACGTCCTCAGATTCCAAAGCCATTGCTTCTCAACACAGGATCTTCATTCAGCTGGTCAGTCAATAAGCATTTATTAAGCACTTACTATATTCCAGGCACTCTGCTAATTGCTAAAGATAAAAAGAAAGGCATAAACCTGGTCCTGCCTTCAGGGAGCTCACATTTTAATTCAGCTCTGTATAATAGGCTTATAGTATCAAACCCTAAAACATTAGTTTTAGGATAGATAATCAATTCTCAGTGTTTTTGGTCTCATGATTCTTTTATACTCTTAAATATGGAGGCCCCCAGAGAGCTTCTGTTTATGTTCATATTTACCATATTAGAAATTTAAAATGATGGAAAGTTTAAATATTTATGAACTTAAAAGAGCAATAAATACATTACATATAAATAACATAGTTTTATGAAAAATAACTGCATTTAAAAATAATGAGAAGAGTAACTCTGTTTTACCTATGTTTACAAAAATTTTTAATGTTTGGCTTAGTAGAAGAGACTTAGAATCTTGTATCTGCTTCAGCATTCAATTTATTGTGATGTATTATTCTGGGGGAAGTATATGAAGAAAATTTGGCCTTAGTTAGAAAAGGGAAGAGTACTTTAACAGACAAATGACATCTTAGCACTATTATAAAAATAGTTTTGACCTCAGGGACCCCCTGAAAGGGTCTGTGGTAGACCACTGTTTGAGAACCACTGAAATAGAAAAATAGCAAGAAAGAATTAAACGCTGGGTTCAGAACTAGGCAGGTGATACTTTACTGTGCTTTGTCTTCATCACGTTCATATCTTGAGGGTGCCACATTTTAAAAAGGATATTTATAAACTGGAACATATTCCAAGGAGGGTCATTGAGATGATGAAGGGCTTGAATGTCATGCAGTAAAAGAATCAGGGATGAGAAGACTCACTGAGGATATGACAGCTGTCTTCAAACATTTGGAGTGTTCGTTGGTTTAAAAAATGGGATTCAGCTCATTCTACTTGGCCTCAGAAGGCAGAACTGGGAACTAAAAGTGGAAGATGCAAAGAGGCAGAGTTAGGCTTGATTTCAGGAAAAACTTGGGGAGAATTAGAACTGCTTTGAGATGTAATATAAATCTCCCCCAACCCCAAATCTGAAAGTCTTTAAGTAAATCTGGATGACCACTTACTGGGTAAGGTGCAGAAAGGAGTTTAGTTCAGGTCTGGTTTAGAGAAGATGGATGCTGAAGATCTCTTCAGCTCCGATTCCATGACTGTACAATTAGAGAAAGTCAGAATTGGTTAGTTTCTTCAAAAGGAGAGTTTTCCTTGCCAGACAACAGGGTAGAACATCACAGGGAAGGGTGGGGAAGACATACTGTAGCATTTAAATGCTGTATATTATCATTAAAACATTTGGGTAGAGGGCAAATATGTCAAACTCAGACCTTGATCAAATCACACACAGCTGCTAGGCTGCCACCCTCTAGAATTTTTTTTTCCATTTCCTTCCCTCTAGGCTACTCAGATCATGATCAAAAGAAAAAAAGGGTAGCTTTAGTAATGATTTTATAGATGAATTTTAAATGTCTTGGTTAATTTGAAGGGCATCTAAGGAACTAACTACAAACACTACCCTATTAGCCTGTCTTTAATACCTCCAATACTCTCGATATACTGTATTTTAGGGGAAAGCATCGACTTTCCCTTGTAAACGACAGATGATCCGACTGAGCTGCTGCTCTTAGTCTCTCCGTGAATGACACATAAACTCTGGGTTTCATGGAGAAAGAGCACAAGCTGGTTAAAAGGCAGTGAGTGACCTTCTACATTTAGCTAGCACAACTCATCATTACTGTGTGGCTTTTCCCTTGCATGATACGGGATAGTTGCTTGTCCCACAGTTGCCTAGGAGTAACCCTACACCCCTGAGAAAATAAGCCCTACAGCAACCAGGGGAGTGGGAATTGGATTTTCTTGGGGGGTGGGAGGGGGGAAGAGTCATATGAGCCTGAAGTCTGTATTCCAGACAGTGGGGATGCATCAGAGAACGTTAGGGAAGGGAACCTGTGACTCAGTGGAACATGGGAAGGACTGGGTTTTCTTATTAGATTATAAGAGTGTGATCACACTCAGAAGATGCGGTCCGTTCCTGCTTTGATTTAGACTTAGGAAGTGGGTAGACTTCATTTCATCTCGCTCATGTGATATTATTTTTCTCTGTCCAGTTAAGATCTTGAAATACTTTTAGGCTCTGTTATTCCAGAGACTATGAGTTTGTTAAGGTATAACAATGTATCAACACTCCCACATGTCTCCATTTTGCAGATGAAAAATAAAAGGGCAGAGAAGAAGAGTTTTTCTTTCTGGGTTGGTCCCTGATTTAGTGGTAAGAACACATAGCTATATAGCTTTCTCCTTACAATTAGACTAGGTTCTTATGATCTAAGTGTCACGGAAAACATTGGGAAAAGCATCACTTACAACTGAAATCAGGACCTTTCCGCTAATGAATGTGAGTACAATTCACCTATGCTTAAGTTTCAGATTATGTCTAGTCTTTTCCTTCCTCCTTCTCCCTCAAGGCAGATACTTCTGGCCTTCCAATATATGGTAGTCAGAAAGCTATTTATCATTCCTTTCTTCTCAAAGAAAGGCATTCTCTTGCTGTACATTTTTTCTAGGTGGTTTAGGTGCAAACAAGAAAATAAAATAAAAGACTAGAGATTCCTCACGGTACTGTAATTCCAATATTCAACTTACAGCACATAAACAAGCTCATTGGGTTGATTTGGGAAGCTAGTCCAACAAAGAAGTGAATGAATAAGCAGGCAAATAAAGAAATAAAACACAACTAAACTACTTTTTGGCAACAAAAAATTAAAAGATTTTTTGTTGAGCATCTATTATGCATCTATTACTGTGCTAGAGACTGTAAGCAACATGCTATATAACTAAGGTTATGTATAAAAACACACAGTTGTATAGCTGCTCACATGCTGCCTAAGATGAATAATCATTTATGTCAGGTTAATACAGAAAAGCACTGACTTTCTTGATAACATTTGTTTGGAGACAAGGAATTTGTTTTTGTTTTGCTGGTCAAGATATACCATCAAACCTTGATATATTTTATACACACACACACATATATACACCCCTATACCTATATATATATATTATATATGCGTATATATACATCATATATATATGTATCTGCGTGTATGTGTGTACACACACACACACACACACACACAGACATATACAATTATGTGTATATAGGAGTACTTACCAAGGCTTTTGTTATATATAGCGGTTCATAGAGTCTCTGACTATGACTAATGAATTTTTGGACTGACCCAGAGACAGGCTTTTCAGTTGCCACATCCAAGGAGAATGGAGTTGAGATCGTTGGCATATACCCCTTAGAACTTGGTGGCAGGGATCAATGCCCAGCAGAGACAATGAGGCCAGCGTAGTGACACATAGTTTAGTTGAGAAACTCTGGATAGAAAGAGTATGTGGGAGCAAGAAGGGGTGCTGGTGTGCAAACAGAACACCATTGCTGCAACAACCACTTAGAGATGGCACAGAAATAATGCAACACCCAGGTTCAATGCCCATCAAGGAGCAGGGTCAAAATGAAGAGTGTGGAGATGTCACCAGAAGATACAAGAAGCTTCAGAAACATGAGTTGTTCCTCCATGTGTGTGGCCTGGACATTATGTGCTCCCTTAATATGTATTCTCATGATTTATCCCATGCTTGTCTATCCTTCCCATTGATGATCTATGTATTTGTGGAAGGGTATGACCCAACTTTGTTTAGGAATATTCCATTGCTAATTTTCTTACCACACAATTTCATTAAATTTCATTACTTTAAACTGGTTATATTGTCTGGATGACTAGTCAAAGTAAACATAACAGTGAGGGCTCACAAATAATGATTTTGAATGGATGCAGATCCAAAGAGCATCTTGAATAGCTTTTCTGGGGATACACATGTGAGACAAGATCCCTGAGAGCTTCTAAATACTTCTTCTAGGCTTAAGGGCAGGGATGTCTTTTTTTTTTTTAAAATAGTAAACTGATATTTAATATTTGTTTGCTGGACTCTTCTACATTTCTGTGATTTGAATTCTTCCTTTTGCCACCTCTTGCCCACAGTGGTCTAATTGTGTTCCAGTTCAGGGGGAATCTTCCAAGACCTCTGGAGAGGAAAAGAGAAGATCTTTGGTAAAATTTTTGATAACTTGTGTCATATCAGTTTCATTTCAATGCATCTTGTGATTTCATCAGCATGGAAACTTCTCAATTCTACAAATGAAAATTCTGTTTTATTTTTGTCCATGTTCTCCTATAAATATGTAATTGAACATCTACCAGTGTACTAGAGACCTTATTCTAGATTTCTTAACATTCCCTGGGCACTACTAAAACACTCAAGCTTTCCATCTGCTATCCACCACTCTCTCAGAAGACTGGCTCACCTTATGTTTCAGTCATTCGTTTCTTGAATGAGATCTTTTATATTCTTTCTTGGAAGCAAATTACTGCCCAAGGACCCTATTCAGCTCTCCATTGAATTTGGAGTGATTCACAATTTTGATTCTATAAAGATTTTGGTGTTCCATGATTTGTGTTATGTAAAGTCAACAGAACAACAGTGGTATTGGATAGATGGATTTTTGTGTCAGAGAGCAGCTAGAGAATCACTGAATGTACTATAAATCTTCCCAGATAAAATCCCACTATTCTCTTTCACCTAGCCTCCTCTGGGCTCAGCTCATTGTCCTCCTGTAGTATCTATTCAATAGCCGACTATGATAGACCAACTCAGTGTGCTGTCCATCTACCTCCACCTGATATTCTGAATGGGAATTCCTCCTCTGATTGGCTTTTCCTATGTGATTTGTGAGACTGATGAGTGGTCATGGCTCTGAGGCCCTAGAGGGTTTGATGTAATTGGAATAATGCCATTTAAAAATAGGACTATTTGGAAGAAGATTCACCATCTATAAGGACAGTCTCTTTTCCTTTTGAACTCTGCTTGTGACATCTTCAATGACAATGGCCAGTATTTTTAGTGAGCATACATCTTCTTGCTTTATTCCTTACCTCACTGTTGTTTGTTTATTCTTGTTGTTTGTCCATTGTTCTCAAAGAGGACCCATGACATCAGAAAGGTGATCTCTTGACTTGCAAGTGAATTGGACTTACATGAGGCAGGGCTGTGCAAAGTTATCAGCCTCACTCTCTCCTCATCTGGGTCCAGTGACAAGACATAGATCAGGATGACTGGAGATGGCCTGGGATACAGTAGAAGACCTTGACCTCCTTAACACAATGTCATTCCCAGCTCTCAGTTTGTCTGAGGAAACACCCATTCAGTGATTAAGCTGAGGTAAGAAATGAAGCAAAAGATGGTCTCTTGACTACTCAAAAAAAAAAATCATTCTGGAAGGGCAAGACCCTCATTCTCAAAGAGGAGCAGAGATATCAATTCCTTACCTCCTATTGGTAATCAAAGGAATAGTGAGCAAAACTTTTTCTGTGGTCCCATTTATCAAGGAATCTTATGATCATAGTATGTGCACAAGATCCACATTGTTGGAAGAAAACCTTTAAAGTTGTGTCCTGCTCTGCTTTATTAAATCCATAAAAATGAATGAATGAATGAATGAGTGAAAAAGCATTTAAGTTTTTATTATGTACTAAACACAGTGCTAAGTGCTGGGGATACAAATACAAAAACAAAGACAGTCCCTGCCTTCAAGGAGTTTGTTGATTTTTCTTGTTGTTTGACCTTCCTTCTTGAAGAGGACCATGACATCAGGGAGATGATGACATGACTTGCAAGTGAATTGGATTTAAGTGAGGCAGGGCTCTGCAAAGTCACCAGCCTCACTATCTCCTCTAGAGCCATCTGGGTCCAGTACAGGACGACTGGAGTTGGCCCTCAAGGGGCTTACATTCCAATGAGGAAATAAAGAGCAGTAGCAGCCAAGGAGGGGCACTTGGATTTGGAAAGCCATAGGGAGAGTAAGACCATAGGGGATTAGATTGACATGTCTCATATGGGAACAGTAGCATCACTGATTTAATCATAGGCCATGATTAGAACTTGGGGCTGGTTGGGAAGTAGGGGTGGGAAGGGTAGGAGAGAAGGGAAGTAGGAAGAGAAGATGGTAGAAAGAAATGCCTGAATAGGAGTATAACCAACACACACATTAATCCCAGTGGGACCATATATTCCCTAGGCTTCACTACCATCTCCATGTCATACTTTCTGCCTGCATTCTGTCTATCATCTTCATCCTCTTCTCACCAGAACATCGAACTCTGCCCTGAAATGCCAGGGTCTGATTGGGTAAAAAGCTGTTCAAGAGCCCTACCTAATGACAATTGTACTATTAGTATGCTGATTGAGAAAAAGAATGACAAAAAGCTACTATGAATTTAAATGAATTTTTGTTAACTTAATCATAGAAATGTTGAAAACTTGAAAAAATAATACACAAGTGTAAAAGTCATTACTTATCTAATTTACAGAAGATTTTTTGTTTGCTTATTTGGAGATTTACAAATGGATCAAAGATCACAGATCTGTGACTGCTCCCCACCCCATCCCTCAGTCATGACTCACAGGTTGTGAACTGTTCTACACATTTTAGTTAGTTGTGTGACTTTAAAGATGTGGTCTATTGTAAAAAAAAAAAAAATCCTGGTGAAATCCTGCCTGGTCCCTAATAATATGATTTTTCCTAATCCTTCAGTTCTCTTCTTTCAAGTTTATTAAAACCTTCAATGCTGTCAAGTTTGTTGTCCTGACTCCAGCATGGATTCCTTCTGTGTAGTTACTTTGAAGATCCAATTTTAAATCGAAATGCCATTTGACTTGTGGTTCAAGATTCACGTTCAAGAACTGAGAAATCAAGAAATAATAGAGCAGATGAGATTATCCATACAAACATTTTGTAACTATTGAGGCAGCAAGGTGGTGCAGTCGATAGAGAACTGAGTGTAAATCCCACCTCAGAAACTTGTTAGTTTTGTGATCTGGTGCAAGTCACTTAATCTCTTTTGTCCTCATTTCTTTGACTGTAAAATAGAGACATCGATAACCTCTACTTTTCAGGGTTGTGGAGTGAATCAAGGAGATAACATAAGTAAAAAACTTTGCAAACTTTAAAGTGCTATGTAGATGCTAGTTATTATTATATAAAGTTAGCTATTATTGTTAATAGTGAATAAATACAAGGACAAATCTTAATCAAGCATAGGTAGCATGGATTCTTTAAAACAATCAGTAGTAGCAGAGATGAGTGATCCTCAGAGTCAACCTTCCTGAGCCCGTAACTTACAGGAACTTTGATTCAATTCTTGGCCTGGTAACATCTTCTTGATCCCCTATTCCTATCTATCACTGATTTGTGTCAATCATTATGGGAAAGAGAAATCCTATGCACTTTTGCTGAGACAGGTATAAAAATATATTGATCCAAGAGAGGCAAATATTATTTGAGGCGAGACTGAGGTCACTCTTAGCCTTGAGGAGGAATTCATTTCTTCCTCTTCTAAAACCCACAGTCTGTTAAATTTATTTTAAGAGCCACTTATTCTTGCACAGTGAACAGGCTAGAATTTCACCTCCCGACACGTATTCCTATCAGTTTGTTTCTTCCTATTTTTTAAAAATACACTGAGGGGCAAACAAAATGATAGGTTCAAAATAACTTTTATTTATAGCCTAAGCAAAGAGTCAAAACACTACATTGACAGTGTAGTTCTGACTCACTTTTACTCAACTGAATTAGATTAATACCAATTGAACCAGTGGGAAAAAATAGCCTCCAACTAAAACTGGCTCACACCAACTTCAGACCAGTTGAAACTATCTCAGACTTCCTTAGATTAAACTCATTGTTCTATTTGTGGGTTTGGTGATTTTGTAAGGAAGAAAACTAACATAATGAAGTTGACAGTATTCTGAATATTTTGCCTTACATTTTCCTCAGTAACACCACGACAACATGCAATGCTTTGCTTTGAGCTAAGTATTTCTTTAATTTTTTTTTTTTACTTTTGTCTTGTTTTACTCAAGCCATTTTGTGACTTGTAGAGGCTTTTGTGAAAGAGGCCAGTGATGGTTACAACCATAGGTCTTTATTATGGGACATTTTTATACAGAATCACAAAGTTTGAGAATCAGAAAGCTACTCAGGATTCATCTAGTCCAACCCCTACAGAAAATGAATAGTACTTGACAAGTGACAGTCTAGTCCCTGTTTGAAATCCTCCAAGGAGGAGAAATCTACCACTTTGAGGTCACTCTCTGCTTCTAGACAGCTCTAATTGAAGGGCAGCCAGGAGACACAGTGGATAGAACTCTGGCCCTGGAGTCAAATCCAGCCTCAGACACGTACTAGATGTGTGACCCTGAGCAAGTCACTTCACCCTGTTTGCCTCAGTTTCATCATCTGTAAAATGACCTGGAAAAGGAAATGGCAAACCACTCTAATATCTTTGCAGAGAAAACTCCAAATGGGGTCACAAAGAGCCAGACTCAACTGAAAAATGCCTCAACAACAGCAACACCAAGTTGTTACGAAGTTTTTCTCCCATTGAGCTTCAATTTGCCCCTGCCACTTCCACTCTTTGCTTCTGGGTCTGTCCCCTGGACATAAATGAGTTAAGTCTAGTCCTTTCTTCACATGATGGCCCTTCAGTTCCTCGAATCTGGCTAGTGTGCTCTCTCTGAGCCATTTCTTCATCATATTGGTCATGCCCAGCTGCTTTACCAGATCCTTATTTGACACTGGCATAGGAGCCATCATTATTAATGGTGTCCTTTGAACACTCTTCACCTTTTCAATGTCCTTCTTCAGCCAGAAGTCCCAGAAATGACCAGAATTCTCCAGGTGGGGTCTAGTAAGGGCACAGTACAGTGACAATATCATATTCTTATTCCTGGAAGCTATGCCTCTCTTCACGTAGCCCAAGATCACATTAGCTTCTTGACTGATGCGTCACACTGCCGATGTGTTTCAGGATAATTACTGTCTATGTAGAAGTTATTATGATGCCTGCAAAGATGGTTTTTGTATCTAAGGACAAGACTTCACATTTATCCCTATTGAATTTAATCATATCAGATTCAGTTCAATGCTCTAATCTGTCAATCATTCTTTGGATCCAGGCTCTTATCATCTACTATGTTAGCTATCTCTTCCAGTTTTGTGTTATCAGCACATTTGATGAGCTTATCAAGAAATATATGAGGGTCAAATAAAGATCCCGAGGATACTCCATTGGAAATGTCCTTCCATGTTGACACTAAATCATCAATAACTACGCTTTTAAGTACAACCAGCTGACTAGTTTTGAATCCATCTCACTATATTATCTAATCCAGAGTTATCAAATACATAGCCTGACCTGGGGAATTGAAGCCTGTGAAAGGGCACCAAACCAGATTAAAATGTAATTGGGAAATGGTTAACAAAATAAATATAAGCACAATAAAACACAAATAATGTTAAAAGGTGGGTTTCTGAGTCAATATGCAACATGCAGGGGTCTCTTTAGTGGCCCTACTTTCTATTTGAGTTTGACACCACCAGAAGACTAGAATGAAGTACTTTATTGAAATCAGGGTTAATTATATCTATACCATTTTCCCCATATACTAGTCCTGTCAGAAAAGAGATGAGGTTAGGTTGGCATGACTTATACTTGATGAAGCCATACTAGCACTTTGGTCATCACTATTTCCCTATTTAGATATTATGAAACTTGTAAAGATTTTTTTTAATCTAAGGAGAGGACTTTCTATTTCTCTCTATTGAATTTCATCTTATTACATTCAGCTCAGTGTTCTAGTCTGTCAAGGACTTTTTTTGGATCCTGACTCTCATCTACTATTGGATGTCTGTCAACTAACTTTTTAATGATATGTTCTGTAGTTTTTCTAGGATTCAAAATTAAGTGCACTGACCTCTAGTGTGCAGACCCTATTCTTTTTTCTCTCCCTCTCTCCCTTCAAGTTTTTAGGATAAAAGGATTCCTAAAGGAAATAGAAACAAAGCTTCAATATGGAAAAAAAAAAAAAACAAGTTTGAGGTAAAAAAGGGGAGACTTGACTCTTGCCAGAATGATAGAGGATTGAAAAGTAGAGAAAAGATACCCTCACAATTAGAGCTTAAAGACAGATCTGAGACTCTTTCTGAAGAGTAGGAAGAAATGATTTGTTCTTCCAAAGATCGTTTAGTAGAGCCATAGAATGTGCCAGCTGAAAGGTCATGTAGCCATATAATGTAAGGCACAGGAAGACAAGGTAGTCAATGGACAGATAGATAGATAAATTTTTAAAATACTTATTAAATGCCACTCACTTTACTAAGTGCTTGGGATACAATTACAAGCAAACGTGACAGTCTCTGCCTTCAAGGAGCTTATATTCTAATAAGGAAAGATAATACATAAAAAGGAGACTTTGGGATCTTGTGTGGCTGTCTCAGCAAGAAAAGACAAAAATCTCAGCTGAGAGAACCAGGACTAATCTTCAAGATTTTGGTGCAGTGAGTAAGAGAAGAGTGGTAATCAAAGGTGATTCCTTACTTAGGAGAACTATGACTGAACTATGTCTCTGGATAGGTATGCCTTATTAAAAAGAAAACAGATTTGTATATAATGGTAATGATAATAATAGTGATGATAGCTAGCAGCATTTATATAACACTTTAAGGTTTACAAAAACACTTTACAAATTTCTCATTTGATCCTCACAATCCTGGAAGGTAGGTGCTATTATTATCCCCATTTTACAGATGAGGAAATTGAGACACAAAGAGGTTAAATGTCTTTCTCAGGGTCACACAGTCAGGTTCAGAGCTCTATAATCTGTACCACCTATACCCATTTGAGGAAATTTAGAACCCAGAAAAGTATGGCAGGAAGTATTTGGGAGGTCAAAGGAGCGAGAAACAGAATTGATTTTGTCGTTGGAATATATTGCAGAACACCTGAACAGAAAGAAGAAATAGACAAGGAGCCTGAGATCATCTCAGTTCCTCTAACTCCAAATCCAGGCCTCTCTCTATGGTACTACACTGCTCTGGATGGCATAGAACTACACTATAATGGCAAGAGGACAGCGTAAATGCCTCTGCTCCATTCTGTTTGACCACAAAGAACTTCTTACATGCTTGAGAATTCAGCTTAGACACACTGGAAAGGACTCAGAAACTCCCGAGACAGGAAAGAGACTGTACAAATAAGCACATACAAATACATCCAAAGACCTCGCTTCCCTGCCACAAGACATTCTAACCCTTTTAATAGCCTAGCTTTACATCTGCTTAAATGGAAACATCCTCCAGTGTTTCTAGCTGCCTTATAAGCAAAGCACGAGGAAGAAATGGGGAAAAGTGTGCATCTTTTTTTCCAGTTAATATAAGGAGTGGGAGAAGAAATTCCTTGTTAGATCTCAAATGGAATCCCTGTCGGGATGAAAGGGCAACACCCAAGCATCCCTATTGGCTGTCCTGATCTCATCCAGAAGGGATTTAAACTCAAAAGAGGGAAGAAGGGTTCTCTGGAACAAAGGAGGGCAGAGGAGATCCAGGACACATTTAAACCCTCAAGAGTGCTTTCTCCTAAGGTGGCAAAAAGGTGGGGGTGTGCCCAGTAACTTCTGAGGTAAGGATCTTGATCTTCAAACCCTTATCTATGAGAGAAAGAAGGTTGCTGAAGGGGACAGTAGGCTTTAGGGACAATATGTTATGTGGGCAGTGAAGGAAAACACTTCTCCCCTGAGACTCCCTACCCCCAACCTGGATTTACCATATTATGCTCACCATGTCATTTTGATATTTCTTGCCTCAGTGTCCTTAACTTGAAAATGTAAACTTGCTGCCTGTTTACCCTGTGGGAATTTGTTGAAATTGAATGAAAGAATATTGATAAACAATATGTAAATAGAAAGTAGCACTATGTTTGGACCAGCTGTCTTCTGGTTATTTGGCAAAAAAAAAAAAAACCCAAACCAAACTAAAAAAAAAATGATGGGAAGATGTTTATTTTATTTGTATTTCACCACCTCTCATTATTTATTGTGCTTTCTTTGGAGATTTTCTTTATAATTTTAATTATTTTGTCATCTTATCCCATTTTCCTTAAAAAAACTAGGGTTAAGATTTAAGTTCTTTTGCTTTTGATCAGACCACTGTACAGTTTTTACCTTTGACTGTTAGGTAAGAGGGAAAATATCTCTATAATCCTCCCACATTTCAGAAATGTTGGGGTGTACTCATGTTGAAAGTCATTCTGTGGCAACAGAGGGGGTTTCCTTTAATAAGGGCTGAATTTTAATTGCAAAGAAGTACAATATTCTAAGAAAAATCTTTAAAGTAGTAATAATCAACCACTCTTATAAAAACAGTGAGCCAGCAAGGAGGACTGAAGTGCTCTGGGTATTCGGGAGAATGTGCTGCTAGCAGTAACAATAATAGGTATAAGACTTTTAAAAGTTTTCAAAGTCCTTTTACATGTATATTCTCATTTAATTCTCACACCCATCCTGGGGAGAAGATACTGGCATTACTCCCATTTTACAAGTTAGGAAAATAAGGCAGAGAGAGGTTAAGTGAATTGGCCACCCCTCTGTGGTGGTGCATTTGAGCTCATGTCTTCCAAAGGTATCTTAAGAGACCGTAGCATTATGCCAAGAGAGAATCTCTGATTCTGTGAAAGCAGAAAGCTCACCTGATAAAAGCAAAGGAAATGCAAAGCTTAGTCCCCACAGTAGAATAGTTGGTGGAGTGTGTGTTTCCATATAGACACAGTTCTCTTCAGAATTTGTCATTTCCCAAACTCAGTCTAACTTGAGAGGCAGGGAAAGAGTAGAGGAAAAACTTTGGAATGTTTCTTTTTCCTCCTAAGGGGAGGAAAACTCTTTGGTGGTTGATAAAAAAATTTGGTTGGCATTATTTTATAGAGTGTTTCTTCCTTCTCATTGATGAATCATTCAATAAAATATGTATTGAGCCTTGGAGAATAAGTTTTTAGAGATTGAAAAGACCTTAAGGATTATTTAGTCCAATCCTCACTTCTTACAGAGAAGGCAACTGAGGCCCAGAGAGTTGAAGCATCTTGTCCAACATCACCTAT
This sequence comes from Notamacropus eugenii, assembly GCF_028372415.1. Lineage (NCBI taxonomy): Eukaryota > Metazoa > Chordata > Mammalia > Diprotodontia > Macropodidae > Notamacropus > Notamacropus eugenii. Next base: position 471,518,786 of record NC_092873.1, on the reverse strand, counting down.
TTATACCCAGGTCTTCTCATTCAGTACATTTTCCCTTGAGTCACCTGGTTTGGGCTATGTACAGATTCCTGTAGAAAAAGAAAGCAAATTGTAGAGCTGCTCCCAAAATGTCTTGTGGTTAGAGGATTTGCTTTCAAAAATTTTGTCTTTGGTTTGAAGTGTGGACAGTAGACTGTTGCCAAGAAATTGCCTGTGGGCAGTATTCCCTGCCCTGTGAAAGCTACTGGAAACTATTTGAGCCATAGGTTGTAGAAGGTTTCGTAGGGCAGGCATAAGTCCCAAGAGGTCCAGTTTCTGTATATGCTAAGGATTCAGTTGAATATAGTAACTTTTTTGGACTGGATCTATGATTTATTTAGTTTAGAGAATTGCTAGGGAAGAAACTCCCTTTACTAAGGTAAAGAGGTTAGCTAAATGACTTGCCCATATTGCCAGCATATATCAGAAGCAGAACTTGAATCTGGGTAGCCAACAAGGGCCAGTCGTAAGAGTGTAACCTAGATTAGCCTTTTGAACATGCCCATGTTCCAGTTTGGCTAACATGGCACCCGTGGCTAAAAGGATGGAAAAGAGAGCACCCCTCTTGGTCACACCAGTTTTAAACTAGCAGGCAAACAATTGAGGAGGCTACCCACACCCACATGGTAGGAGATGCAACAGGCTCCATGCTCAGAAGACCAGCTTGGGTTACATGATAATAGATTGAGAGCTGGAAGAGATCTTAGAGATCACTGAATTCAACCATCTCATATAGATAAAGAAATTGAGGCTGAGAAAGATTAAATGGCTTTCCCAGCATCCCGTATTGTCTTAGGTAGCCTTTGACCTTCGGTTTTCCTGGCTATGAGACCAGCTCTCTATTGCTAAATTAGTGTCATGTTACTGAAATCAAAGCATAGCATTTGCTCCCCATACACGTCAGTGGTCTTCCCCACACAGTTCCTTTTTCTTTGACTGGACCTATGATTTCATCATGGTAAGACCCTTTATCAATGAAACTCCCTTTATAGATTTGGATGGGTGACTCATTCATGAGTAAACAGAGAGAGTTTCTTAGGGCACTGAGAGGGTTAGGGATTTTCCCATATTCACAATAACCCATACATAGGATTACCCAAAACATAATTAAAATTTGCAAGTAAAAAATGGAAGTGTAACTATTATAGGATGCATCAGTAAGAACACCCTCACTTGTCATTGTGCCCTCTCTTTTCCTCCCTACACCCCCAAATCCACACCCAGTTTGGTATGTCGATAGATGTATGTTTAGATGGATGTAGATATATTTTATATCTATAGCTATATATATATATATATATATATATATATATAAACATCTATATTACATATAGATATATTCGATGCACATAACTCATATTAAAAAACAAATAAACAAAACCTAGCTCAGTATGAGGTTGCACATAGATCCTTACCTATTTAACTACCAATTTTGGTAATAAAATGTTGGCTAAACTGGTTAAATGCTGTCAGGTTGGCAGTCCTGCCTATATCTTACAAATATATATTACTTGTCCTCAAGGAGACTGAATGAGTGAAAGTGAGCCTGTGTAAATTTACTGAGAATGTCAGAGAAATTTCCCTTTCAAACGTAGTTGGACCTTTTGGTATCATCTTCATATATGAAAAATGGAATATTTTATTAAAAAGAACTCAAACTATTTTCTAGGATATTATGTTCTACAAATATCACTAGTAAAATTTTCCTTGGTGGCAAAGGGTGGGGGATGGGAAAACTCTCCTGGAGTCTTAGTGTGGTGGGAAGGAAGGAAATATGCATTTATAAAGGCATGTGCTAAGTAGGTTACAAACATTATCTTTTTTGATCCTCACAACAACTCTGTGAGGTAGGTACTATTATTATTTCCATTTTACCATTGAGGAAACTGAGGCAAGCAGAGGTTAAATGACTTGCCCAGGGTAACATAGTTAATTAATAAGTGTCTGAGGCCAGATTTGAACTCAGGTCTTCTTCACTGCAGGCCTAGCACTTTATGTATGACTGGGGGAGAATGTATACATCAAGACACCACAGTTTCTCACCTGCTAAAAATGGGGCTACCTAGGGAAGGAGGAATGGTCAAGAGAAGGATACCAGTGAAAGAGTCCAGTTTAGAATGGGTAGCTCCACTGCTGCTGGAGAAAGAGATGGATGGGGGTGGGTGAAGGAGAAAGTGCTTCCAGGAAGGTACTGTCAGTGCCCTCCAAAGTTCCTGTCTTGGGTAAAGCCCAAACTACCCTACCTTAGTTACAGATCTACCTATCTCTGTCTATATACAAAAGGATAGAAATTCCCACTCAGCAATCCTGATCTCCAAATGACATAGAGGCTAGATGTGTTTTAGGAAGACACAGATCACTACTTTTAGATTTTGGAGATAATGAATGAAGGGTATAGAGGAAGATTGAAGATGTATAAATAGGATGTATGGTCCAGGGTATAGTAGCAAGAGCACTAGATTTAAAGCAACTGGGGGTGCTATTTATCACCTATGTGACTGAGAGGAATGATTATGAAATAATAAATTATTGGGGAGATGCCTCACCTTTCCCAAAAATTTATCCCACCTAGACTATCTTACCTAGGTGGAGTTGTTGCCTCACCTCCTTGGCATTCAAGAGCATCACTGACCCCTTTTATTAATTATATGATAGCATGATTAATAAAAGGATTAATTACCCAGAAATTATATCTCTCAAAATTTTTGTATGGCATAGTGACCTTAGGTGAATCACTTGATTTTCCTAGGCCTCAGCTTCCTCATATATAAAATGGGGAAAGGGTAAATTTGACTTTCAAATACAAGAATCAAAAGAAGCATGAAAAGGTAAACAGGAAAGAAAAATCATAAGGGACTTACAAAAGTTGAAGTGTTTACATTCCTACATGGAAAGATAATATTTGTAACTCTTGAGATTTTTCTAAGTATTAGGGTAGTTAGAGGAATTATATACATATAGACAGAGGGCACAGGGTGAGTTGAATATGAAGGGATGATATAAAAAATAAAATTAAGGGGTGAGAGAGGAATATATTGGGAGAAGGAAAAAGGGAGAAATAGAATAGGGCAAATTATCTCTCACATAAAAGAGACAAGAAAAAGTTTTTTTGATGGAGGGGAAGAGGGGGGAGGTAAGAGAGAAAGAGTGAACCTTACTCTTATTGGATTTGGTTTAAGGAGGGAATAACATGTACCCTCAATTTGGTATGAAAAATCTATCTTACATTACAGGAAAGTAGAGAGGAAGGGGATAAGTGAGAGATGGGGGGATGATAGAAGAGAGGGCAAAATGGGAGATAGGGTAATTAGAAGTAAATACTTTTGAGGAGGGACAGGATGAAAAGAGAGAATAGAATAAATGGAGGGTAGGATAGGATGGAAGGAAATATAATTAGTCTTTCACATCATGACTGTTATGGAAGTGTTTTGCATGAATGTACATGTATAACCTATATTGAATTGCTTGCCTTCTCAGAGGGGATGGGTGGGGAGGGAGGAAGGGAGAGAAGTTGGAACTCAATGTTTTAAAAATGAATGTTAAAAATTGTTTTTACATGCAACTGGGAAATAAGACATATAGGCAATGGGGTATAGAAATCTATCTTGTCCTACAAGAAAATAGAGGGGAAGAGGATGAGAGAAGGGAGAGGTGTGATGGAAGGGAGGGCAGATTGGGGGAAGGGGTAATAGGAATGCATGATGTCTTGGGGTGGGTGAAGGGGAGAGATGGGGAGAAACTTTGGAACTCAAAATCTTGTGGAAGTGAATGTTGAAAACTAAAAACAAATAAATACATTTTTAAAAAATGGGGAGAGGGTAGATTAGATGGTATCTATGGATCCTTTATGAACTAAATTTGATGTTCCTTTTTGATGCCAAGTCTGGTTTCAAATTCCAGCTCTACCTCTTATTTACTAGCTGTGTGATCTTGGGCATCATTCAATTTTCTGGAACTTCAATTTCTCAGTCTGTGAAAATGGGGACAATACCACCTATCTCACAGGCTCATTATGCTTTGTGCATTTGTGAAAAATGATTGGTAAACCAAGAGCTACATAAATACCAACTATTAATATTAACATACTATTAATTAATAATACCAATATTATTATTGTAATACCAGGTTCTCATTTCTTCCATCACTCTGTTCTCTTTTGTTATAGTTGAGACTCCTATGGGGAAGTGGTCTAAAGTCAAGGGAAGAACAAATATGATGTTCTTAATTTATACCTGGGACAAAAATCTAATTTGGTCCAATTATAATTTGCCTAAAGAATAATGATTCTACTTTATCATTATTTAGTACTTTCAACATTTCACAATTTTTTCATAGACATTATCTCATTTGATTCTGACTACAAATGGACAAATAAGATATGGGGGGGCAGATATTCTCACATTTGGATAAAACTCTTTTAGAGGTAATGTAGTGGAATTGTGGGAGTGATAGATTTGGAGTCAAAGGTTCAAATTTTACCTCTTTTCCATTTATTTCCTATAAAGCCTTAGAAAGTCATCTCTTTGGATCTCAGTTTCCTTATCTACAGAGCTATAACTAGGACTTTTTGTACTTGGGACAGGAGATAGGACAGTTTCTATCAGGTGGGGGTAGGGGATAGGGACACAGAAACTATAAGACACTGTCATGAATGGGGAGAGAAACTCCCCTATTTGGATCATCTGGCAGTTTATAATCTATTCCAATCCAATCTAATACACATTTATTAACTTTGTGCAAGGGTGTTCTATTAAGCCCAGTCTGAGGGCAGGTCCTTATCTGGAGGAGCACAGGGTTTCTTGTCAGCCCTTGTTTTCTATCAGTGGATTCAGGGTGACATGCAGATCCATGACAGTTGTGGCTGTGGACAAATTAAAGCTCAGCCCAGGTATCTGACTTATACTGTAAGAAAAGAGACCATGAGGGGGTCCTGGTTGGGTCAGAGTGAACAAGCCCAGCTCTTTGGATACTCACTGGGAAAGATCATATTGGCTACAAACAAGGAATCAGTCATACTTTAATAAGGCACAAAGAGTAGTGGGGCAGAGGGCATGGGGAATGGGCTGGGAGAGGGAGGCAGAGAGCCTGGGAGGGAGAGGGGCACTCAATACCATTTAAATAACTGCAGAGGGGAGTTGGAAACACACTGGTAGCTTGGACCCATAGCACTTGGAGAAGTGCTCAAGGGGCAAAGTTTGGGGGTCCTAGTTTTACAGGTTTCTAATGGGGGAAGCCGTATCTATACCACCTTAGGGTTGTCTTCTTAGCATAACCTTTCTCTGGCTTTACTGTGAATGTCTGGTGCTTATCTTCAGCTTGAAGACCAGGGGCCACCTCACATCTCTTAATTTAGCACATAGTCTCTGGAGGTGGACTTAATTCATTTAGGGGGTAGTTTTGGCTAGTGACTTCTTTGTTCCTCCCTCACACATAGTAACCATTTCTTATTCATTATTACTGTATCCTGGCTACGTGGGCAGCTAGGTGGTACAGTAGACAGAGCACCAGTGCAGGAGTCAGGAGGACCTGAGTTCAAATCTCACCTCAGACACTTGACACTCACTGGCTGTGTGACCTTGGACAAGTCACTTAACCCCAACTGCCTCATCCTGGGTCATCTCCAGTAATCCTGATGAATATCAGATCACTGAATTCAGATGGTTCTGGAGGAGAAATGAGGCTGGTGAGCTGCACAACCCTCCCTCACTCAAAACAAAGTCAGGTGCAAGTCACGCCATCATTTCTCTGATGGCATGGTCTTCGGCAATGAAGGACAAACATACATCCTGGCTACTTACATCCTTACTCTATTAAATGGTGAGCTGATTTTGGGGACCATAACAAGATGTAATTTCAATTTAATTCAATTCAAATACAGGTCCACTGTACAGGACTCGGAGCACAAGGGCAAAACAAAAAGCAGTCCCCACCCTCTAGGAGCTTACATTCTTCTGGAAGGATAGAATATGCAAAGATACATGTGATAATTTGAGAAGGAAGAGAGTCCTAATAACTAAGGAGAATAGAAAAACTTTCTAGTAGAAAATGGTATGTGAACTTAGCTTTGAAGAAAGGTAGGGATTCTAGGAGATCAAGATCAAGAAGGAGTTCATTCCTGTAACGGGCCTCCATGTGTGCAAAGGCACAGAGATGGGAGAGATAAAATGCCTAGTTCAGGGAACAGTAAGCTGGTCAGTTCACCTGGAAGGTAGCATGCAGAAAAGGTAGTAAATGTGAAATTAGTCTGGAAAGGTAGAATGGAGCAGACTGTGAAGGGTTTTAAATGATAAGCAGAGGAATTTTGTCTTACCCTAGAGGTAACATGGATTCAGAGAAGGTTTTTGAGCAAAGGAGCTGCCTGACCAGATTTGTGCTTCTGGATGATCACTTTGGTAATGGAGGCTGGATTTTAGAGGAGCGAGGCTGAAATCTGGGGGAGACTGTTGTAATTGACTAGTTAAGTGCAGATAAAGTCCTAGAGTAGAGTGTTCCTCATAGGAGTGTAGAGGAGAGGAGACCCATTGTAGGTGCAGCATTAGTAAGACTTGACAAGTAACTGTAGGTGGGGATAAGGGAGAAAGAAGAAGGAAAGATGAGACCAAAGTTGTGAACTTGGGTGAATGGAAGGATCATGGCTCTAATGATAATAATAACAAATACTGTCTTCTATATACCAGACACTGGGATAAGTACTTGTATAAATATCATCTCATTTGATCCTTATCACAACTCTAGGAAGGAGGGTGTTATTATTATCCTCATTTTACAGACCCAGAAACTGATGCAAACAGAAGTTAAGTGACTTATCCAAGTGACTTGACACAGCTAGGAAGCGTAACTTGGATCTTCCTGACTTTAGGCCTAGGGCTCTATCCATTGCACCAATAGATAGATGGAAGCTCAGGTTTGGAGGGAAAATCAGGAGCCTTTTAAATATGTTGAGTTTGAGATGTCTAGAAAATAACCACATGGACATGTCTAACAGTTGGTGAAGCAGGACTGGAGGTTAGCGGAGAAGTTAGGGCTGCAACTTGTAGATATGAGAGTCGTTGAAAGAGATAGTTCCATAGGAGCTGATGACATCACTGAGAAAAAGCACAGATCAAAGAGAAGAGGGTCCAAGAGAGAGCCTTAGGATCATGCTTCACGTTGGGTCGTGGATGAAGATCCAGCAAGGAGACTGAGAACCTGTGTAAGACTGGGGAGGGGGCAGCTGGGAGGAAGAACCAGGAGACATCATTGTCATGAAATCCCAGAGAGGAAAACACATCTAGGAGGTGATTAGCAGCATTAAAACCTGCCATGAAATCAAAAAAAGTGAAAAGACTGACAAATAGCTATGAGAAGGTTTCTTCTTCTTTTTCAATTTTTAGTTGGGGGAGGGGGTGAGAGGAGGGAGGATTAGCAATCCTGATGACCCCTTTCCCTCAAAAAGAGGACCACAGAGACATATTTTAAAATCCATAAGAGAGAACAGAAAATTCAGAAGAGGATGTTTCGAAAGTAGCATCAAATTTATTCTTATTAATTAACTTCTAATTAGGCTGTGCATGGCCCAGCTAGGATGTCCCATTGGAGTGGAATTGATCTCTTCTCCAGAACCAGCATTTCTGTCCCTAGCTAGCGATAACTCCAAATCCTTCCCCTGAGATGTGATGTGAAGTAAGTGTGACCAGGAAAGACCAGACCCAAGCCAAGCAGGTTCGTGTATCATGTATTCATTCATCTCTCTTCCTCACAGTGTATATTATGTGTATAAGTGGAGAAGTGGGATGGGTGGCATGATGGAGTACCTCATTGCTGGTTGGAGAAATGCCTGGGATAAAGCTCCACTTGCCCTGTCCTGGTTATGGCTAGCATTTATACAGCGCTTTAACATTTCCAAAATACTTTAAATATATTATCTCATTTGAACCACACAACAGTCCTGTGAGTTGGGGCTCATTTTGCAGATCCTCTATTTTGTGGATAAAGATATCGAGGCTGAGACACTTAGAGTTTGACTCATTTGCAGAATGATGATGAGCAGATGACCTCGAAGGTCCCTATTTGTGAAATAAGCAAATGTGGAGATGAAGTAGAACTCCAGGGATTAAACAGCTTGTTGACTGTTGGCTAAACAGACAGGTCACTGGACTTGGGGCCATGCTGCTCTTTCCTTTGAGCATCTGAACATGCTCTGAGTATCACTTTTCTCTGAGCACATAGTAGTCACAACAACCATCACAGAACTTTGCAAAATACTTTCTGTACAGCAACTCTGTGAAGTTGGTAATTCAAGGATTGTTATCCCCATTGTGGGAGGTAGAGATCAAGGGTCATGGAGAATAAGGGATTTGCTTATTAAGGTCCCACAAATAAATGTCCAAGTCAGGATTTGATTCTAGGTTTCCTGATTCTGAAGGTAGTAAGTAATCTTTCCCCTCCGTGACATTGCCTTTTTTTAAAAGCACTGGATAGTTTCTGGTTCCTGTCAGGAAAAATATGTTGCTGACAGATGCTTGTGGAATTTCAATACCTGGCCAAGGTGTCACCATCTCAATTATCTTGATAATTGGAGATCCCACAACATTCTGCTTGTTGAAATTAAAGAGGAAGTTTGGCCTGGATTATCCAGAAAAAAAATGGACTCAGTTTTGGATTCTGCTTGGCCCCCAAGTTCAGGGGCCCTCTCAGAAATACTTGTTTTATTTTGAGTTGGCTGGATTTGATATTTACTTGACTTTGACCATGGGATTTCCCCAATTGCCATGGTAATGTTTATAAAAATAAATACAGTGTTGGGTGATGGATATGACACTGAAGGAAAGTCAATGCGTGCTGAGTGGTTTCCCCATCTAAATGCAGGTCAGCACCTTGTGCCTTCGAGCCAAAGACCACTGCAAAGTCACCCAAATTAGATCAATGGGACCAAAGTGAAGAGAAAGAATTTGAATGAGCTCAGAGGGTGAAAAAATGACCCCTCTGTGCTGAGATCCTACCCACTTTGTCTTTTTCCCATAGGGAGCAGCTTGACCCAGCATCCTGTAATGATGTGGGATCAAGGTCAGACTTCCATCACAAAGCATGACAGACACATTCTCACAGTGTTAGGACACTAGATCCTTGCTGGCTCAGCCAATGGGTTACATGTTTGGTTGATAGAGTCCTACCTTGGTCAGGAAGTTTGACTCTTGACCCCTGAGGCTGTAACTCTGGGAAACTCTCAGGATTGCCACATCTCTTTTGGCTGTGAAAGAATAACAACTTGTTTGTTAAGGACTGTTAGATCCATTGGGGAAGAAATATCTTGGTCAAAAGAAAGTGTATGTATTGGGGGAGGGAGGAAGGTAGGGGAGAGGGAAAAGGGTTGTCAGAAACAGAGACAAGGTCCTGCCATCTGTCTCCTTAAAATGTCAGGATCTGCTACTACTTATTATGAGTGTGTCTTTCTTGGCGTCCGTCAGACACTTTCTTGAAAGTTAAAACATCGATATCAATTTTCCCATCCCATTGGAGCAAATGTCTTTAGTTCTTGTTGAGTTTAGAAACTCACCTGTGCTAGAGTGAGCAGTATTTTAAACCTGATTTCCTCTCAGTCATTGAACAATTCTGATACTCTTGTGGGTTGGGATAGAAGGCTAAATTAGAATGTTACTCTTGTTTCACAGATGAAGGGACTGAGGCATGGACTGGGGAAATAAGTAGAATCATATAGTCAGTAGGAAGAGAGAGGGAGATTATGTATAATGCATTGGTGTCTGCCCAAATGCTTAGACCATTAGGAATTTCTTCCTAAGTGACTCTTTTGCAAATCACAGAAAATAGAGTTCTTTTAAAACCAGAAATGGTGCCCTCGTTTGTACCTATTTATGGTTAATGGTAATATTGGGGTGAGGGAAGATGGGGAAGGAAGAAAACCCTGTCATTAAATATAAATATCGGCAGCAGTGGCTAGAAATTGCTTTCAACTCTTTGTTCAGGGTAGACAGTATTATTCATCCCTATCCCAGTGTGCCAGTTTCTGTTCAGAGAATTTGAATTGAAAATAAGTCATCTAACCACTGGTTTGAAGGAATCATCTACCCTGTCCCTAGTCAAACCTTTATCTAAACTAGGAATTCTAAACTTTTTTTCATGTATATGACACGGACCCATTTGATAGTCTGGTGAAGCATATAATGTTTTTGAGTGCATAAGATAAAATAAACAGAATTATAAAGGAAGACAATTATAGTGAAATATGATTATCAAAATTTTTTTTGAGGCAATTGGGGTTAAGTGACTTGCTCAGGGTCGCACAGCTTGTAAGTGTTTGAACTCAGGTTCTCCAGCTCCAGGGGCTGGTACTCTCTATTGTGCCACCTAGCTTCTCCCTATCAAAATGTTTTTTTTTAAAAAAAGTTCACAGATCCCAAGTTAAGAACCCTGCACTAAACCATCCCAGAGAGGCAGTAGTTTCTCCAGTTTAATCCAATAGTTTAACAATTTGACACCCTCCAATGTTCTCCCGGGAAAGGAAGTCTGTAACTTCTCATGTTAACAAGTCACTTCTTTGATGGGAAAAAGTTTCAACTGATTTATAATTTGTCTTTCAACGAGACTGGAATTAATTATCCATGCCAAGGAGAGTAGCACTAGGATTTACTGATTGAGTAATATTGTAATAAGTGGCATTTCTGCAGATGATCACATTTGAGCTTCATAGAAAGACTGGGAGGTGATGTTATTCTTATTTTATAAGTGAAGATACTGAGGCTTAGACTGGCTTATGCTCAAACAGCTAGTAAGTGTCAAAGATAGGATTTGAATCCAGATTTTCCTGACTCCAAATCCAGTGGTCTAGCCACTATAATATGATACCTTGAAAAATTCCAATAAAGTACCACAAAAATAAAGTACCACAAAATGCCTTGAATCCCTCACTTGAAAAGAAAACTCTTTTAAATTTAACAGGGAAGAAAACATTCTCCTTATTTAACAAACCTCTTAATAGATTCTTTCAACACATGTACACTAATACAGACTGAGGCTGCCTGTGGGGAGGAGACAGAGCAAGGAATGATCTCATTTAATTGATTCTCAGGAGGACTGAACTCATAGATCTTCTCCTAAGAAAATGGAGATTAGCTTGTGTTGTGAGTCTTATTATTCCTAGCATCCATGTCCCCTCACTACTATCCTGAGCAGAACTAGAGAAATTATGGATGAAAAGAACCTACTAGATATCTCCTCTGTTACCTAGGAACCTGGTAGGGAAGTTTTATAATACATTTCTATGGGATTTCCATTACATTTCCTAGGAAACTATTTCTTATTTTAATTTTTCTCAAAAGTAGGAAAATCTTCATCATTAGTGGTACTTCTCTGAACCACTAATTTCTATTTCCCCCTCCATCCGTCCCCTTCTCTCACCAACAGACATCCGTCTATGCTAGAGATTTGGTTACGTCACTCCCTTCCCTACATGTTAAAACAACAAGGAAAATCTCTTTCCTTCAGTGTTTTGGGTGGAAAATTCAGAGGAATTCTTTTCCCTCTTATACACTTGACAGATGTGCTAGGTTGAAAAGGTCCCCTTGCCCCCAATTTTTTTTGAGCAATCAGCCTGCCTAGGAAAATCTGAGAATGATGTATGGAATCTTTGAGACTGTAATTAGCAAGGACATTGTGTTGCAGAGGAGGATAACAAGTAACACTGGGGACTAATGCTAGGGTTTCTGGGGTTCTCATCTTCCAGTCTCCAAAAACAAACATTGTAAGGGAAGGTTTTGGGCAGCCCTGCTGTGGTTTATGGCAAGAGTCTGTGGGCTATTTTGCATTGATTCAAAACTTCTTTAGAAAGCCATCTGCACTCGATTTGTGTCTCGGAAGATTAGTGAGATGAAAAGGACAGGGAGAGAGGAGGAGTTAACTTTTACAGCCTTGTTTTTGACTAGAAAGGGGGAGTTCTTGACAGTGGCGTGAAGTAGGTGTTTAGTTCCTGGCAACGAATGAATGATTGGTATGATCCTAATGTAAATGATCCCCAAATCTCTATATCTGGTCCTAGTCTCTCTCGTGAGTTCCACATCTCTATTTATTAGATATTTTTAAATGGATGTCCCCAAAGCATTTGAAACTCAACATTTCCAAAACAGAACTTATTATTTCCTCTCCCCTCCCCAATTCTCTCATCCCTCTACTTCTTGTCTTTCATGTCACTGTTGAGGGTATCACCATCCTCCCATTTATCTAGGATTGTAACCTCAATGTCATCCTTAACTCTTCACTCTTACTCAATCTACAGTTCCAAACAATTGTCAAATCTTGTTGTATCTATTTCCATAACATCTCTCATATACATCTCCTCCTCCCTGCTCAGCAATCAAACTCCTAGCTCACACTTTCATCACTTTTTGCCTGGACTGTGGCCATAGACCCCTAACTCCTTCCTCTGGTTTAAGTCTCCCCCCCCAACTCTAATCTGTCCTCCATGCAGCTGCCAAAGTAATCTTTCTTAAGTACAAATGTGACTGTGCCACCTTCCCTTCACTAAATAAACTCCGTTGGTTCCTTATGACTTCTAGAATCAACTATAAACCCCTCTTTTTGGGAATTTAAATCCTGACCCTTTCTTATTGTAATGGTCTTCTTACGCATTACTCCTGTCCATGTACTTAATAGCTCCTCACAAACAACACTCATCTCCATTTCTATGCTTTGGCTATCCTCCATGTCTGGAATGCATCCTCTCCTTGCCTCTGCCTCTTGGCATCCCTGGTTTTCTTCAATTCAGCTCAAGCACAATTTATTCCCTCTCCTCTCCATGCCAGTTGCTAGTACCTTCTCTTCTATGATACAAGGTAATCATATGGATTTTGTATGGCTCTTGTATATACCTATATGTACATGTTGTTTCTCCCATTAGAATATAAGCTTCTTGAGGGCAGACAATATTTTTCTTTTTCTTTGTATCTCTAGCAATTAGCACCGTGTCTTGCACATAGTCAGTGCTTAATAAATGCTTGTTGGTTGATTTATTAATTCATGCTCTCTAAAATTCTCCAGGCATCCCAAGTTAGTTGCAGAATTTTACTTGAGAGGATGATGTATTCATTGGTAATTGGTAAAGAATTAGATTGACTTTTCAGTGTTATTGCTAGGTTAGTACAAGAGTGGAATTTAAAATCTAGTTGTTGTTTTTTAAGACCTCTAAGTAACATGTCAGTGTAGTCTGGTTCTGATCCATTTCAACTTAGTGGTATCTTAGAGTTATAGCAAAACAGGATGGAGAAGTAGTTTGTAATACTCAGAGGAAATGAGTTAAACACTTCCATCCACTGCTTGAGGTTAAAAGTCTATTTCCTTAGTCTCCCAGGGCCGTGGGTCCCACAACGGCAGTGGAAACAGGACAGCTGGTATCTGGGCTCAACAACCTGCTCTGGGAAGGTACCAGGAGATAGTGGACCAATGTGTTGTGTCATCTCCATGGACATTCTTGAAATCCATGAATGAAGACTGGGGAGGGGTGGGGTGCCAAAAGACCTATATTTGAGTCCTAGCTTTGACACTTACTGGCTGTCTGACAGTGGGTAAATCAATTGACTTCTCTGGTCCTCAATTTCCTCATCTGTAAAGTGTATGATTGGGCTGGACACAGTGGCCCCTAACTGCCACTCTATGGTCCTGTGACTGTTTTTTTATTTCCTCCTCTGAATACAGGCCTCCAGGAAGAATCCACTCTCCTCTGCTCCAAGGAAGCCCATGATGGGTTTCTCCCATATATTTTATTTCCCTTTGGGGCTCTTGCTCTCGTCCATACTACAGACAGCATCAGCTCCAGCAACTCCTGACCCTGTCATCTGCAGCAATCAAGAGAAGCAAGTCATGTTCAGCCACACTTACAAGATTGATGTACCAAAGTCCTCCCTGATCCAGGTGGAGGCTGATCCTGAACCACTCAGAGATGATGGGGGAAGGCTGCTCCACCCTGGGGAGGATGGCGAAGAGCAAAATATCATCTTCCGGCACAATATCCGCCTTCGGACCCCAAAGGGAGACTGCGAATTGTCAGGCAGCCTTCAGGACCTGTTGGCCCGTGTGAAGAAGCTGGAGGAAGAGATGGCAGAGATGAAGGAGAAATGTGGTACCCAGCAGTGCTGCCAAGGAGTCTCAGGTGAATGCATGTCTCCTCTTCTGATGGCTGGTTCAAGCACAAGCCATGGTCCATGATGCCTGTGGCATCCCTAGTCCTTGCTCTTGGGTTCTCATGGTGCCAGGATCCTGTGCACAGACAGGAGCTACATGGGTTAACATGAAGGTAGACTGTGCCTACCTCCCCTGTCTGACAGCTCCTAGGAACATAAGCAGGATGAGGTCCAGGTTCCAGAGCTCTGGAATGGGATTTCAGTAAAGAATTATACAACCACCTATTAGTTTATGACCTAATAGGAGTTCTCATTAGTCCTCTGGAATCATGGCAGATCATTTTATTAATGAGAACTCAAGTCTTTTCTAAATGCTTCCATTTTAGGATATGGACAATGTGGGGATTTGTTTTGCTTAACTATATTACAAGGGTTTTCTTGGAGCAAAGGGAAGATGGAAAAGAAAGAAAATAAATGTTTGCTAAATAAAACAAATCCAATTTAGTAATGATAAAAAAGGATTCCCCAACTGGTCATACAGTTGGCTGTGGGACTTAGAGTTAGGAAGATTTGCATTTAAAACTTGGCTCAGATACTTGCCAGATATGTGACCCTGGACAAGCCCTTTAACCTTTCTCAGCCTCAATTCCCTCATCTGTAAAATGGGGATAATAACAGCACCAACTCAGAGGGTTGTTGTGAGAATCAAAGGAGACACGTAAAGCACTTCTCAAACCTTACGGTGCTACATAAACATTAGCTGTTATCGTTCCCTACAAATCCTCTGTTAGCCCCAAGGAACATGTTAACAGTCTGAGTTACAAACAGTAATAGAGTTCTATTTTTTAATTAAAAACAAATAGTCCCCAAATGTTGACTCAGATGCCCTTTTACATGTTGTTTAACTTAAAATGTAAATGCTGTTTATTTCATTTAGATAAAACTTGCTTAGAAGTCTCTTAGAGCTGGAAGGGATCTCACCCTGTTTGCCTCAGTTTCTTCATCTGTAAAATGAGCTGGAGAAGGAAATGGCAAACCACTCTGGAATTTCTGCCAAGAAAACCCCAAATGGGGTCATGGAGAGTTGATCATGAACAAAACAACACAATAAAAACAGCCACCACCCCACCCCCCCCATTTGAAAAAGGAGAAATCTGAAAGCCGGAAAGGTGAAATAGCTCACCCAAGGCTACAGCAGGGCCTGAATTCAAACCCAGGTTTTCTACCACTAGTCTAGGACTCCCTCCATTGGACCACATTGCCTTCCCTCTAATGGACCTTGTTGCTTTCTCTCTAGTGTCCTATGACCTCCCCCCTCCAAATCTGTCCAGTAGTTAACCCTTTCTCTTGGGTCTCCCTCATCCTCAGCTTCTTTATTTACAGTGCTACCCACCTCCATGTGGTGTCAGTTTGGTTGGACTCTACCTAGAGTTAAGACAGGCCAGGACAGAGGCAACTTGGTAGGAGAACAAAGTTAGTGTGGGGAAATGATGTGAATAAAAAATGGTACTTCAAGGGCCACCATGTTTCTGAGAAGGTAAAGTAAGTCATAGACTCTTTCCCAGCAAATGGATATGGAAGGTGCGGGTGGGGATGGTCTATTTTTGGTGAATTACTCCTTCCTCAGGCTATTTCTGAGTCCTCATGTTTCTGGAGGAGCTAGGATTCCTTCCCCCTCTCTTCCATTCCCTCCCCAACCCCATCACCACCTCAGCTGAGATCTGTCTCCTAGTTTCCTAATCTTTCCTCCAAGAGTCCTAAAGTACTTGACTAGAAGCGTACACTCAGAGAACAGGGATTTCTTGGTAACTGAGGCAAGAAGTCTGGGTTTGAATGATGAGAGATGGCATGTCTAGGTCGTTTGGTCTCACTGTTGAGTGGCTTTCTGTCACTGCAGGACAGTAGCTCCATGCCATTGTGGTCTTTTTTTTCACATTGGGGCCCAATTAGAATCCCCTCTGAGCCTTGATTATTTAAGAGGCGGAAAGAGAGGTACAATAGCATCCCTAATATAATGCACGTGGAGTCATTATACATGAGGTTCAGATATCCCACAAGGAAGGGAAGATGGGCAGAGTCCACTTTGGAAGCTCATGGTAGGAAAAAGGGAGGCAATATAGGAAGCAGAAGAGGGCATGAGAAGACAGAAAGTCATGCAGGTCTTGACAATCTGCAATGTGGAGGCAAGGATGAGGGCACAGAGTTAAAGATCTAAGACTTTTATTTCCACGGTCAATCTGCCCATGACTTACCTCTGACTATGGGCAGAGTGAAAACTGACATCTGTGGAGAAAACCCCCCAGCACCACCCCCCCAAAATATGTTTATACCTGGATAATCACGGGATTTAGAATAGGAAGGGACCTCTGGGTTCAATCTAGTCCATCCCTCTCGTTTTACACATGAGAAAACCAAGGCTCAGAAAAGGGAAGAAACTCTCCCATGGACATAGGGAGACAGGCACAGAGGTAGCAGAGCTAGCTTTTGAATTCAGATCTTCTGCCTCTAGAACCAGTATTCTTTCTACTCTATTACAAAAGCCACTTGGCTATTTTGTATTGTTTTCTAGTTGGTCTGAACCACGGTCTTTGAATTTTATTTGGCCTTAATTCAGAGAACAGGACCCTGGCCTTGAACAACCAGTTTTATGTAACAAGAGAAAGCAAGATTTCTTGGTTCATCAACCAGGAAATCTGAAATCTAATTAAAACCTTCGGTCTTGGGGAAAATAGTCCCTGCCTCTTTTTGTGATTCAGTTTTTCTTTATATTATTCAGTAATCTAACATCTCTCAAAGCAATTAGAGTCCTTTTTACAACAGGTAGAAAATAAGAAAACTCTAGAGTAGGAATAAGAAAATTATTGGATCCTAATCTTGTCACCTAATCTTGTGTGACTGTGGACTTCACCTGACCCTTTTAATGCTAGGGCTCTCACCAAAAAAAAAAAAAAAAAGAAAAAAGAAAATAAATACATCAGAATTGTAAGGATCAGATGGGCTGATGTATATGAAAGCACTTTGAAAATTTTAAATTAGGGCCAAATAAATAGAAGGTATGAGGATTAGCCCTATGGTTTCTTTGGAATAGGGATCTCCCAGAGGAAACTCCTTTTCTCTCAGTGCAGCTCAGCATCTCCTCTCAAATAGATCACTTTAGAGATCTGATTAGGAATCAGAACTCAAATCCAGGTTTTTATCATTCTAAGGTCAGTGGTCTATTCCTTCTGTCATATTGCCTCTCATGAATGTGAGTTATAGTATTATTGTTATTATAATGTATTATGGATTTACCATAAGAGGCAACCATTGTGTAATAGACAGAGAACTGACCTTGGAGTTACAATTTTTTATTACTATATGTTGTAGGGGAGTTGCTGGACCCTACTGGCACTGTGAGTTTCCTCACTGGGATTTCTCCAGACAAACAAAATCACAGATCTGGTCCCTTATTCTCACTCTCTCCCCCGAAAAAAAGAGAATCACAGAGAAGGGAAATATCAGGAAAATTCCTATACTTTTTACTTGCAGTGAGAAGAAAAGGGGACATGAGATGGTTTATCTAATCTTACATTGGAGGCCTGAAGAAGTGAATGGGGGGAATGGGCTTTATGGAGGAGTCTGAAATAGGTTGGTTTCAGGCCCTGCCTCATTGCTCCCCATGAATCCCTGTTTAGTTGAGTCTAGCTCCCTACCTCTGGTTGCAAATCCTGCCTGAATCAATGTCAATAGAAGAGATGACACGATATAGGATGTTATTTCTCGAAGATTTCCAGGGAAGAAGATTCTCAGGTCTCCCTTGGGTTTCCGAATCATTATTTGTTTTTGCCTTTTTCCTACCTCCCTGCCCCCCCCTTTCTTTATTTTTTGGTAATTGGTACTTTTCTGTTCAGGCCTCAGCCATCTCTGCAGCGGGCATGGGATTTTCACCCAAGACACTTGTGGATGCAGGTGTGATGAAGGCTGGGGAGGCCCCGACTGCTCCCTCCCCAGCTGTCCCGGGGGATGCAGTGGCCATGGGCGCTGCGTGGATGGCCGATGCATCTGTGATGAGCCCTACGTTGGGGAGGACTGTGGCTACCTACCCTGCCCTGAGAACTGCAGTGGGAACGGGATCTGTGTGAGGGGTGTTTGCCATTGCTATGAGGATTTCACATCGGAGGACTGCAGTGAGAAAAGATGTCCCAATGACTGCAGTGGCCATGGTTTCTGTGACACCGGAGAATGTTACTGTGAGGAGGGCTTCACCGGCCTGGACTGCTCGCAAGGTGAGAAGCATCTCTTCCCAAGCTATTCCTATTCCAACTTTTCCTCCCTCCCTCCCTTCCTCCCTCCCTCCCTCCCTCCCTGCCTTCCTCCCACTTCAGCTTGTAAATGTTTTTCTTAAAATGTGCTGCCTAAAACTGCACATAACACTCTAGCTGTGGTCTGACCATGACAATGTACCCTGGGACTATCATGTCCCTTGTTTTTAGACATCACTTGGCTTCCTCAGTTACCTTTTTGGGTTCTCCCCTAGCCTCCAGAAAAGGACTGAGGACTTGGGAGCTGCTTAATAAATCCATACTGATGGATTTCTCTGACTCTCCCCACTCTTTTTGTTTCTAGTTCCTACTCCTCAGAGTCTGCAACTACTCAAAAGCACTGAGGATTCTCTGCTTGTGAACTGGGATCCAGAAGTGGATGTAGACCATTACCTGCTTAGCTATTATCCCTTGGGGGCGGATACTACAATGAAGCAGATTAAAGTCCCCAAAGATCAGCTAAGTTATGAGATTCACAACCTGCAGCCCAGTACCAAATACATTGTCAACTTACGCAACGTGAAAAAGGGGACTTCCAGTAACCCACAGCATCTGCTGGCCTCTACAGGTAAGGGGCATAGGGATGACAGGCTATAAGAAGCCCCTCACTCTGCTCTCTACCCCCAAACCAAATAAAAAATCATCCAAACCATATCTTTGTATCTGTTAGCAGTTAGATTAGATAGACAGACAGATAAGACATTTATTTAGTACTCACTGTGTGTCAGGCACTTATCAGTTACCCTTAGATCAATATAGATTTTATTATCTGGCTCTCACATTTAGGCAGCTGAGTGTTTTGCCCTGTGCCTAAATTCCAAGGTAGTTCTGCAGTAGGGGTTCTTAACCTGGGCTCCATGAACTTGTTTTAAAAGGTATTTTGATAAGTGTATTTCAAGGCAATTGGTTTCCTTTGTATTCCTCTGTATCTTATTTTTTGCATTTAGACACATTATTCTGAGAAGGGTCCATAGGGTTCACCAGAATGCCAGAGTGATCCATGACAGCAAAAAGTGACCTCTGAGACTAACTTGGGAGGTTTTAGATTAGGTAAGCCTTGGAGGCCTGCAGCATCTAATCTTGGAAGTGCAAAGGAGGTGGGATTTATTCCCTCCAAATAACCAGCTTCTCACACCCAGTGAAACTTCTTGGAATACCTTGAGATCACCAAGGGATCCTGAAACACCAAGCCCCAGACCCTATCCCCTTAATATCTTGAGTGACTGTGGCCTTCTTGGATCCATCTCAGTTGTGGTTTAGTACTGGAGGGCCCAAACAGCTCTTGAGTCACACCTAGATTTGAGGTCCAAGTTGAGCCACCCCCATGCATGACACTGTTAGGCAGAAGACTTAAGTGCTGCCTAATCTGACTTATTTCAAGGATCTGTAAAGGCATTCAAAGTGGGCATAACCACAGGGAGTAACCTTCGTTGGCCTCGGTAGATAGTCTTTATGAATTGTTGAGACTGAAAAATTCATCTTCTTGTCACCAGGCTTCTCCAGACTTACCTAGGCTGGTCCTCAGATACCAGGCACAGTCCATTGCTTGACCAATGCCCAAAGCCTGTCCAGTCTGGTAAGACTTGCAGGAGATTATGCTTTGCTGGCAGAGCTTGACAGGGTCATCGTCATGCCACCATGACTCAAGGAGGCATCCTAGCACGAATCCTACCTTGGGGGAAAAAGAAAAAACTAAGCATTGAGTGACTTGGCAACCCCTGGCATGGAATTTGTTCTTTCCTGTTACTATCAATACTTCACAAGGAAATTCAAGTGACTTCTCTTTCTAGGTGGCAATCCAGCGATTGGTGGGCATTTATCAAGCACCTACTGTGTGACAAACACGTAGTGGGTACTGAGAATACGGAGGTCATATTCTGTCAGGCAGACATATATATGTATACACACATATATGTATATACACAGTATATGCATACACACATATGCATACATACATATATATGTATATATAAACACATATATATTGTATATATGTGATATATACAAAATCAGCATGGGAAGAGTACTTGTGGTTGGAAAGATCAGAAAGGACCCCATGTTGAGCTGAGTCCTGAAGGAAACCAGGGATTCCAGGAAGCAGAGGAGAGGAAGGACTGTGTTCCTGGCATGGGGGTCAGCTTGTACAGAGGCAAGGTGATAGGATTTCATTTGAGAGGAACAGTAAAAAGTTCCAGTTAGACTATAGAATACTCGAAGGGAGAATTTCTATGAAATAAGATTTGGAGAGGTAGGTTAGAGCCAGAATCTAAAGGACTTTAGGATGCTGAACAATATACTCCACTCTACAATGGAAAGAGCCCAGACTGTGCAGTCAGAGGACCCAGGTTCAGATCCTGCCTCTTATACTTTATTCCTTGCATAACCTAGATAAGACACTCGACCCGTTTCTTCATCTATAAGTTGGACTATATGACCTCTGAGGTCCCTTCCAACTCCAAATATCACTTTGTTGGTTATGGGGAGAATAGACTGAAGAGGGGAGAGACTGGAGGAAGGAAGCTCAAATTGGAGGCCAATTCAATGTTACTTATAATGATAGTAATAGCTAGCATTTATGTAGCACTTAAAGCTCTTCACATACATTATCTCGTATGATTCTTGCAACAACTCTGTGAAGTGTTGTTATCATACCCATTTTACTGGTGAGGTAACTGAGGGTGAGAAAGGTTAGTCACTTAATCTGGAAGTAATTCAGGAAGAAAGGAGAAGCCTGTTATTATGCCTTTAAAATAGCTAGAAAACAACAGTTTGTTAGTTTAGGAATGATTAAAGAGCATCTGAAAACCATCCAGTTGATATCCTTGGTTTCAGGCAGAGTAGGTGGCACTTGGACCATTTTAGACTAATGAGTAGCAATCTATTTCTGAAAGATCTTAAGATGAAGAAGGTTTAAGTAATCTCCCTTGCTCCAAAAACTCATAAAATTCCCCAACCATGAAATTTGTCTTTATGTCTCTCCTGATTCAAGTTAAACCCATTTCCTCTGGCTTTGTCCTCAGGGAGAACTTGGCTTGGGAGTTACTTTCTCTAAAATGTTTTTGAATGTAATTATTAAGTTTCTGCTATCCTATTTGAAAAATCATCCCAATTTCTTCAAACTTATCTTTCTTGCATAACCGTTTTCATTAGTCTTTCCTGGAATCATCTCAAGATTTTTCCCCCTTAAGTGAAATCTTTAAGGAAAAATTTTTATTTAAGAAATTATTTGTATCTTTTGTTTTTATGTCACATTAATTTCTAGTACATCTTTTCCTCTACCCTGACTTGGCAAACCATCTTATTATAATAAAGAATAACAACAAAAATAGGAAAAAACCAATTGAGTATGTTACCGGTTCTGACAGTACATGTCATGTTCTAAACCCACACCATCCTACCTCTGCAAAGAAGGGGAGGGGTTATATTTTCTCCTCATCCCTTCTGCATTTTTTTATCTCTTTCTTCCTTCTTCTTCACTCCCACCTCCCATCAATTGCCAAGTCTTGCATATCTGGCATCCATCTCCTCTCCACTTTCTCAGCCATCATCCATGTTCAGGCCTTCATTATCTCTAACCTGGGCTATTGTAATAGCCTTCTAATTGCTCTTCAGCCTCCAGGGTCTCCTCCCTTCAATCCAGCCTCCACATAGCTGTCAAAATGATATTCCTAAAGCACAGTCCTTACTATGTCACTCTCCTGTTCAAGAAGTTTTTGCCTCTAGGATAAAATAAAAATTCTTCTGTTTAGTTTTTGAAGCCAGGCAATGTGTTATTGAGAATACCTTCCGAGTCCAGAAGACCTGGATTCAAATCTTTTCATTGACTCATAGTGTTTGCATGACCATGATCACAGACATTGCTAATCTACATTTGCAGAGGGAGTTTCTTCGTTGGAAGTTAGCTACAGGAGTGATTCTCAAATTTTTTGGACTTAGGACTCCTTCGCATTCATAAAAATCTATTGAGGATTCCTCCTCCCAAGGAGTTTTTGTTTATGTGAATCATATTTATCAGTTTCTATTAGATCTAATTAGAGAAACATCTAATTTGAAATTGACATCTTCATATCATTACGAAAATAGTTTTAACCTCAGCTGTCCTGTTTGTTGTGCTACAGATGGGGCATTCTATCTCTGGTTTCTTTGCTTTGATAAAGGTTGGCCTCCATAGTCAGATACACTCTTTCCTCATGTCTACCTTGTAGAATCCTTGGTTTCCTCCAAAGCTCAGCTCAAGCACTATCTATTATAGGAAGCCCATCTCAATACCCAGTTTGTCAGTACTGTCCTTCACGGTGACTTTGCATGTGTTTTGTATGTACACATTGTTTTCTGCCTAGTACAACATCTGGAACATAGTAAGCACTTAACAAATCCTTACTGCATTGATGAATGAATGAAGGAACAAGGAAGGCTTGGGAACTTGTGTTGGAATTTAAGGAATGGACAGAAATTCAGCAGACAAAGAGAGGGAGGGAAAGCATTTCAGGCATAGGTATCAGGGCATTTGAGGTAGGGAAGCAAGGGCCATGTCTGGTCTTGGGAGCAAAGCAGAGTCTAGTTCAGGGGTGAGAAATTTGTTCTGTGAAGTTGTGATTCAAAGAGCTGCACTTGAGGATCTAGAGAGCCACATGTGGCCTCGAGGCTGCAGGCTCCCCATCCCTAGTCTAGTTTGTTTGGGTATATAGAGTGCATGGAGGAAAGCAGTATACGACAAAAATAGGAAGTTAGGCTGGTGTAAGATCTGGAGGGTTTTGAGCGCTAGAAAAATGAATTTGAACTTTATTTCTTTGATAATAGTGAGCTTCTGAAGAAATTTTGAGCAGAGGTATAATATGACTCAATTTACGTAAAAGAAAGATTATTATGGCAGAGGTATGAGGAATCAGTTATTTTAGATAATGAAGTCTGGAAGAATATTACAATAGTTCAGGCAGGTGATAATGAGGGTTTTTATAAGGATAGTGGCAGTAGAGGAAGGGAGAAATTCAAGTGATGCAGAGATGGAGTCAATAGGATGTGGCAATTGATTGGTGGTAGGTTCTACCACCTTGGTAACCTTCAAGCAGAGGCCAGCTGACCTCTCACCAGGTATGCTAAAGCAGGGATTCCTTTTGTGTATGGGTTAGATTAAATGGCTACTGAGGTCCTTCTCAACCTTTAAATTCTATGATTCTGGATATGACAGATGAGGAGAGCTCATAACTGAATATATGGATTTAATAGTCAAGATACCATTGTAATGAATTTGATAGACAAGGGAAAGAGTGAAGAGATTGAAGAGAAAAGGTCTAAGGACAGACCACTGAGAAAGGTCCACATTAAATGGTGAGGCAGAGAAATAGTGGTTAGAAGGGTAGAAGAACCAGGAGAATGTGGTGTCTCTGAAATCAGATGAGGGTGTATGGACCTAGAAGGGGGATCAACAGTTTTCAAAGCTCTGGAGAAGAAAGAGAATGAGGATTAGGAAAATGTCATTGGCTTCGGTAATTAGAAGATGATTAGATCATAGGATGATGGGATTTGAAAACTGAAAGGGGGCCTGGAGGTCATCTAGCCCAACCCCCTCATTTTACATGTAATACTGCTACCCTGACCCCCATGCTACCATGAAGGCCAGGTGAGTTACATTTCACAAATCCTCCTGGACTCTCTGATACCTTAAAAAGGAAAACATATCTAAGGTTGCTACAAATGACTCCAGAGTCCACTGGTGGTATTCCCCCAAATGTAAGGGATGAGTCCCTTCATCCCAGTTCCATTAAGCAACATAATAATCATACTAGTTTTTACAAAGAAATATTTACTTTAAAGATATAACCACAAATATACAGACTGACTCTCCCAACCTGTAGGAGGCATAATCTCCACCTCCCTTTGTACCACTTCACTCTCTGGGGATGGGCACAGGACTAGACTCTGTTCTCATAGAGCACAGTCCCAGTTCAAAATACAAAGCCTTCTTCTGGCTTGAGTCCCAGGCTTTGCTGTCAGGCTACCTGGCTGTACCATCCTGCCTACGATCTGACCACAATGGCTTGAGCTCCCATGTCCAGTGGGGATCATCACTTCCACCTGAAACCGAGAAAGACAAATGAAAGAGAACAAAAACAAGCATCCACAGGCTCATTTCTTAAATCCAGGGTGGAAGAGAGGGAGAGTATGGAAAGAATTCCTCCCCTTCTCAAAGGCTTAATCATGACTCCTGGGCCTTGGGTGGACCTTCAGTCTCTTGACAGAATGAAAGAGCATGAGACACAAAGAGATGGATTGTCTCAGTCATGCCCATTTTAAGATCACATCTTTTCTAGGCTGTTTGGGCTCCACAACCCATCACAGGGGGAGGGCCTCCATGTTAGGGAATCTGGACACACTCAAGCAAACCCTCTTGTTAGAGCTATCCTGGTGCTAGGTTTTAGGGTCATGCTCCAAAAGCCCCAGTGCATACAAATAAGAAAGTGGAGCCTTGGGAAGGTCACTATTTGCCTGCTGTCACACAGACACTAAGAACTGGTGACCTTTTGGGGATATTTGCAGTAGAGTAGTGGGAGCAGAAGGTAGGTTGCAAAGGTTTGAGAAATGGGTAGTGAGGAAATGGGATGTATGCAACTTTTTCAAGAAGTTTAGCAGTAAAGAAGGATAAAAGAGATGGGATTATAGCTTGATGGAGCAGAAGATAAAGAGATGATTATTTTAGCATTGTGCTGAGATGAGTGCATTTGTAGAGGGATGGGAAGGAGCCAGTGGAGGAGAAATGAAAGACAATTCCTGGAGGATGTTTATGGAGGCAATAGGGAATGGCGCAGGGAAGAGAAAGGAGGAAGAAGAAATGGGGGATCATGCTGAAAAATGCTTGGAAAGATAGGAGAGGGAGTTCATGTGAAATTGCTTTAATCTTAGCGAAGTAAGTAGAAGGCTAAATCATCTGTGTACTAAGCATTGGGCTGTATTTGTGAGGGAAGGAAAATAATTGGCATAGTATCTGTGGGGCATGAAATGAGTCAATATGGGTAGGACTGAAGGATGGCTGAGCCACAGTGAGAAGCCAATTGAAGCTATATAACATAAGTTTATAGAGGGTGAAATCAGCTCAATTTTATGACTTTCTCTAGTGACACTCTGCATTCCCAGCAGAGGAGTGGGGAAATTGGATTATTCAGACTAACAAGGGATGGGGCAAGGGATTAAAGGTGAGGATGAGGGCAAAGAATGAGTTTAATGTATATAAGAGTGAGAGAATAGGAAATTGTGGACTTGGAAATATTCTGAGTCTGGGAAAATTTACAATCCCAGGAGCGGCAAGATCTAAGATTGCACAGACCCTTGTTAAACCTCCACATTAAAGGTTGGAGAAGAGGACAAGGAATAAAGGATTCCTAAGGTGGGTTGTTGCATGCATCCTGTATGCCTAGTGTATATTTACTCTTTTGCTGTTATTTTAGTCATGTCTGACTCTTAGTGACCCCCTTTTGGATTTTCTTGGCAAAGTTGCTGGAGTGGTTTGCCATTTCCTTCTCCAGCTCATTTTACAGAGGAGGAAACTGATGCAAACAGAGTTAAGTGATTTGCCCAGGTTCACATGGCTAGTAAGCATCCGAGGCTGGATTTGAACTCAGGAAGATGAATCTTCCTGACTTTAGGCCCGGCACTCTGTGCACTATGGCACCACCTACCTGCCCCATATTTACTCTTTACTTTCTTGATTCTCTCAGCTGCTAGTGCTCCTCCACATTTATCTCCGATTTATGTTGTATGAGTTTTTTAAATACTTTAATGTGCACATTTTATTTCCCCTGATAGAATATAAGCTCCTTAGGGAAAATATTATTTCATTTTCATCTTTGTGCTCCTGACAAAGGGCCTGGCATTCAGATTTAAAAAATGCTTATTGATTGGTTGCTTACAGTGGCTAAAGTAGGATAGAAGATGACAATGGAATTAGTAAAGTTGAGGAAATGCGTGGTCAGGTTGCTATAGAGGTAATCAATAGGAAATGTCTTAGACCTCTCCACACTAATTCTTAAACTTCTTTATCAAGCTGTCTGGACCTCATGTCTGGTAGCTTGTTGTCTGAAAGCAAAGGCAGAGAAAAGTATATAGATGCAAGGAAATCTGATCACTGTGTCAAAGTACTTGGTATCAGACCTTGGTCCTTGATCTCGGATGTTGGGAGGTTGTCTGGCATACTTGGTATGGGGAGAGCTGAGGGTTTCAAAAGGGAATAGGAATGAAGGTGAACAGGAAAGAGGAAAAGGTCTAAGCCAAAACTCTTCTATGCAGTTAACATGTGCATCTTCAAGGTTGCTGTTGCAAGGTTGCTGGAGAGGTAGTGTTCATTACTCTACACACAAAGACTTGGAAGCTGTTTGGAGATCTGCTCACATCTTTTCATCGTATTTCCTTTTCATTTTTTTCCCCTTTCCTCTTCTTCTACCCTAGACGCATCTGTGATTGGCACTGCTTGGGTGACTGATGAGACAGAGTACTCCCTGGATGTGGAATGGGAGAATCCGCCTGTGGAGGTTGATTATTACAAACTTAGGTATGGCACCTTAAAAGGGCAAGAGGTGGAGGAGGTAACTGTGCCCAAGAGCAATGACCCCAAGAGCAGATATGACATCACAGGTAAGAAAAGTTTAAATTGCTGAGGGGACTTTAACTCAATATGGGACATGATGTTCAGTGCAAAGGCTGAGGGAACTATGGGAGAAGAGGAAAATGGTGTCTCTGAGGTTGAAGTCTACTTCTGGGAAGCCTACTTCTCAGTAACTCAGGTGCCATACAGAGAATACTTGGTGCATTTGTAGCCTCATCCCTGAATTCATTAGACACGATTACCTTCCTGAACAAGCTAGAACCTCTGACTTTCAGATTTTGCCCCAATATTCTACTGCCTTCCCTCATTTCTGCCTGTTTAGAAGGTTTCAGTGGGGGCTGTGGTCTGAGATGATCTAATCCTGGCTCTGGTGCTTAGTTCTGAAAATGGATCTGATTGCTGGCAAGTATTCTTTTCTTGTGTGTGTGTGTGTGTGTGTGTGTGTGGTTAGTGTCCATGTGTGCAGATTTAATCTACTGAGTCTGACTTTCCATCTCAATAATTACTGACAGTTGAGCTGCCCCAGTGGTTGAATAGCCATTGAAAGTCTTGGACTGAGAGAGAAAGACCCTTTCAGAAGGAATGTTTTTCAGTTACTAGAAAGCCACTTGTGGCCACAGATCAAATCATAAAGCAAGCCTTGGTCCCTACCGTTTTCTTCCCCACAAATGAAGAAAATCTAATCAGCTATATCTGTCAGCGAAGTGGCCTTCCCCTTCTGATGGCCTTCCCCTACTGAATGGAAGGCCGCTAAATAAAGGAGTTCTTCCTGGCCAGTCCTGACTGCATTAGGATCAGCTCTTAGCATGCCTTTTACACTTATACTCTAAGAAGAAGCTCGGTATCTCATTTACTCCTGGTCCGAAGGAAACCTGGACAACCTCTGGAACTTCTGGCCTAGGAATTAGGAATGGTGCTACATTGAATGGAGCCCTCATCAGAAATCCATAATGCTGCTTCTGCTGGTTCCTTTCTAGGTTTGCAGCCTGGGACTGATTACAAGATCACTGTGATACCCATAAGAGATGGTCTGGAAGGCAAACCGATTTCCCTGAGTGGCACGACTGGTAAGGGCTCCTTTGGAAGTGTTCTCAGATTTTTATTCTACGTCTCCTCATGATGTTTCTCTCGGCTATTTTCCTTTCTCCCTAGGTAAAAATTCTGGGTCCCATGAGAAGAAGGGAAGGACAAGTTTATGGGTAGATATATTCTCTTTCTGGACAGACATCCATTTGGGTGGGAGGCAGACTTAGTGTGTTAGTGAAAATTCTCATGGTCACATCAGTCTCCTCAGTGTAGGGAGTCTTGGAGAAAAAAGTTATTTTTGACAGCTTGGCTGCTTATTTGACCAGTTTTTGATCAGTTAATCTTTTCCAAGACTTTAGCACCATGTAACATCAGGTCATTGTTGAATACCACTTGCAAAAATTTGCTTGTTCCATACCAATAATGTGTGTGTTTGTCCTTCACTGTCGAAGAAGACCATGTCATCAGAGAAATGATGACATGACTTGCACTTGACTTTGTTTTGAGTGAGGGAGGCTGTGCAGGTCACCAGCCTCACTTCTCCTCCAGAACCATCTGAATCCAGTGACCAGATATTCATCAGGATGACTGGAGATGACCCAGGAGGAGGCAATTGGAGTTAAGTGATTTGCCCAAGGTCACACAGCTAGTGAATGTCAAGTGTCTGAGGTGACATTTGAACTCAGGTCCTCCTGATTCCTGCACTGGTGCTCTATCCACTGCACCACCTACCTGCCCTTTCCATACCAATAATACTTTCATCAAGGATGGCCTGGATTTGGATATAGATGATAATCATAAATATTTTGTATAGGTGGGAAAGTAGGCATGTAAGCTGGTAATTGTTGATGTTTTCTCAGTCACCATTTTTTTTCAGTCTGAGATTCCTGTCCCCCCTTGTCTTTGGTATCTTCCTTTTATCAGATAACTCTGTATATCAATCCCTCAATCCTCCATCAGAGTTTCTGTACATACATTAGGTCTATCCCAGTGGGCTTCACCATTTTTGTTGTCTTTAGTATCTTTTCTATCTCTGTTTTGGACACATTTGGGACTATGAGGTTAATATCTAAATGTGGTTACACTGGCCTTGATTGTAAAGACAGTTTGTTAGAGTTATCTTTACATATGTTTTCCATTTTGTTTCTATTTTTGCCTCTGTCCACTTTTTTAACCTTTAATACCCCTGATATTCTTTTACTTTGTTGGATGTCTTGTCAAGTTTTCTTTAATCTGGTTTTACCCTCCAATGCTTCTCTATGCTTTATAAGTTTATCCAACTACAGTTGACTCAGGTTCCATATATCAGAAATTGACAGCAGGGAGGAGAGAGAAATGTTGTTAGGAGAATCAAGACACACTCTGCAGAAGTTGCCAGGGTCTTGTCTTGTTTATCCATTACTTAATGTAATCAAAGTATCATAGTTTCAGAGAACTCCTCTAAATATTTTACATCAACTGAAGCGAAATGGGAAAATATGGAAGGCAATGAGCCCCGGGCATGGAGGCTGGTCCAATGACCACTGTCATATTTTTATCATTTGTCATTTCCCACACCCATGACTTCATTCAAGGCCCCACCACGCCTTTCCAAATTTATCTCCCATTGTTTCCCCACATAGTCAGGCTGGTCTTTTCACTATCCCTTAAATGTGACTTATTCATTCCTGAATATTTTTCCTCAAGTTGTTCCTCTGGCCTGAAAAGCATCCTTATCCCAATACTATTTATCCTACAAAGCTTTGCTCTCATTCTGTTTACTCACGAAGCTGCTCTAACCCACAGTGATCATAATTCCTAGGGCATTAATTCTACATTGTCTTTTGTTGTTACTTCACTTTTTAAGGACTGTTTTTGCAATGAAACTGTAAACTCCTCAAGCCCAAGGTCTGTGTCTTATCTTTGTACTCCCCATATTGCCTAATGAAGAACCTAGCTTCCCTATAGCCAACTAGTAAAGCAGGAAGAGCTTCACTAATATATGTTCAATTGACTTTTCGTTGAATATGAAACTGGAGGAAGCTAGATCTCAAAAGCATGGCAAAGATAATGGGATTCAAAACAAACTGGGATTACGTTTTTCATCTGCACAATAAAAAAAAGATGAAAATGGATTTGAGAAGAAAGCCACAAATTCAGTAGAACTATTAATTAATACTAATCCAATTCATTTTCTTCAATATGAAAAGTTAGTTTTCTACAAACTTTCGTCACCTGCTTGTCCTCAGACTAGGAAGTGAAAATACGTTGGAATTCAAGAGTAGTACATGTAAGAATGAGAGAGCAAATGGCACAGTTCAGGTCTTTTTCTGTTTGAATCACTAGTTAAAATAGGAGCATGAAAGGGAAGGGTTGGATTGACAGTTCACATCATTAGAAGACAATTCAACATCTGCCTATAGAAAGATGAGACCAAGACTCAGAGCCAGGCCAGTCCTGAAAGCCCCAAGTAAAAATGCAGACTAATATTCTGGTTGGTGAAATTTCCTTCTCAGAGCCTTAGAGACAATCCATTTTTACTAATTGATTCAAGTTCTATGACTTTTCTCCAGGACTCACATATAGGCTGTTCACATTCATATGATCTCTGACTAAAACCTCCCACAAAACCACCACCAGCTACCCAGAAAAAGCTGCCATTTTGAATTCCTCAAAGCTGAAATAGGATGGGAAAAAATCAGTCCAAGACCACATTTTTAAAAAACTTTTGGAATCTGTAAGCATTTTCTTAGGGAGATACAATGATGTCATAGCTCCCCCCTGCCAAACGAGAAGCTATAAGTCTGTCTTAATCTCTGATACGTGCCTTTGGTTCTCACAAGCCTGCCCTGGCTGTATCAGCCACTTAGATAGTACTGACAATTCTGGCTTTGGACAGACTTTAAAACACTTCCATATAACCACATTGGCTCCCATTCCTTTCAGGAAGATAATCCCCCTACTTAATTCATAGTACTTAAAGCATGAGTCCGAGTTTTCCAGTAACTTAGTATAAGGAAGGATGTGAAGCAAAGAATGTCAATTAATGAATCCCTTGTCCCATTGACTTACCTGAGTTTGATCAGGATTTCAAACCTTTATCCTTTCTTTTACTTTCATGTAGGGAAGGAGGATGATAATGACTTTGACATTAAATTTGTCCTATTATATTTCTAACATAAAAATGGACAATATTTCCTTATTTGGAGGAGTCTGTGATTAGATGACATTATTCTTTCTTCTTGGCTTTCTAGAAAGTCATTGATAAAAATATACTCTTATCCTTGACCTTTTCTTGCTGTTTAAGGAGGATACACCTTATACTAGGATATCTCCAGTTGAACAGAGAGATGTAGTTAACCTTTGCTTCTTATAGGTCAGGGATTGGCAACTTTTCAGAAGTATCTGGCAAGTTTTTATTTATTCATTGACAAGGCCTAAGGAATGTCTTTTACAATCCAAAGCTGTCTTTTACAATCCAAACATTTCAGAGAAGACATTATACTTTAAGCCTTATTAGTTAATATCTTAATTACTACTTAATACCTTAGGAAGATTTAGTTAAAATGTCTTAAATCAAGGAGGAATATAGGTTTACATGGTGACCTGTAGGGGCACCAACAAGGAAGTCTTATTTAAAACCTGCCTTAGCCATCTCCCATGGTCTCCTTTGGTACTGTTTTTTGTAGGTTGCCAACCCTTGGTTTGGGTTGAAGTAAAGGTAGAGAATGAGGGCAGTTAGGTGGTGCTGTGGATAGAATGCCAGACCTGGAATCAGGAAGACTTATCTTCATGCATTCAAATCTTGCCTCAGACTTTCAGTAGCTATGTGAATCTGGGCAAGTCATTTAACCCTGTTTGCCTCAGTTTCCTCATCTGTAAAATGAGCATTTTCAATTATCATGAGGACTGTTATATGAAAGAGGAATTCAACTTGCATTACTTGGCCTCAGACAGCAAAATTAGTGGCAAGAGGTGGTGAAATTCTATGTTGGCAGGTTTAGGTTCCATGTAAGAGTGCCACCTGGTTACCTTTCATATGACCCTTGGAGCATTTTAGTAGGGGCAGCAGTCCAAAATGGCTCTCATGCTGCTTCCTTAGGTCTATAGGAGGACGATGTAAATGTTTTAATTATCCAGCAAGAGAATGCAATAGGTAAGTTGTATTGCCAGATGGTGCTCACCTTGAGCCACCATAACACCAGTAGACATCACAGTCCTCAGCTCTTGATTATACAAGCTAAACTTCCCAAAAGAATGCAGTATCTCCTTTGAAAATTCAGGGCATCCAACCCTAAAAGGCCTAGGCTGCTCCCCTTACCATCACTATGATAGAAGGTCAGTTTCAGAATGTAGCTAGGCATGATATGGGATGTTGCTCAAATATTTTTTTAAAAATATGAAATTTATGACTTTAGAGTCCCCAGTCTAGACCTGTGGGTCAGTAGATAGAGTATTGGGCCTGGAGTCAGGAAGACTCATCTTCCTGAGTTCAAATCTGGCTTCAGACACTTACTAGCTATGTGACCCTGGGCAAGTCATTTAACCCTGTTTGCCTCAGTTTCCACAATGAACTGAAGAAGGAATAGTCAGACACAGCTGAAATAATTGCACAACAGCACTCTAAGCTTGGACTCTCCTGTCTATGGTTCCATCTACCTTCATTTGCAGGACTCAGACACTCAACATCTTTTGACCACCATTATTAAACGTAGGGAGAACAAAAGAGAAAGTCTGCATTCCCAACTGGAGCTGTCCATCTCCAGTCATCTCATAAAACCTTCTTCTTTGTACCCTCCAAATCCTTCAGGTGTGGCTGAAGCGTCTGCACCACATGAACCTATAGAGTGTGGAAAGGGGAAAAAGAACACCAGTGCCTGCTGTCACACCAAGGGAATGCAGGGAAAGAAGGTTGAGAGAGAAAACAGTTCTTTCTCCCTGCTATGTTCACCAACCAACAGACTTCTCAGGAGGAGGCATACAGAGAAAATCTCATTAGAGTCCAGCACCCAGGGAATTTTACTGTTGAATACTTGACTATAAAGGGCATTATTTTTTATTCAACAAACTATGATTTCACTAAGCTTAATTTTAAAAATAACTAAACAACTTAAAAATACATATTTTGCAAAGGGAAACTTTTAATCAAACCTTTCACCTGAAAAACAGAACAATATTTTCATACTTACTTTCTTGGCTAAAAAAATTCCTTTTTTCAAATAAGCCCTGCTCTCCTCACCCCACACTTTGACATTAAAGGCCTATGTTAGAGTTTAAGGACAAATCTTTTAGATTCCTTTAGAATGAAAAATGTTAACTTTTTCGCTTTTATTGCTTACCAACAAGAGATTAGTCTCTCTCATACCAGCCAAAGTCCCAGGGCCATACACCACCACAGAAGGTCCAGGGGAACCTAAAGGGGAAAAGTAGCTGCTGAGTCTCAGGGTAAGAACAAGGTTTCCTGGTAGTGGGAACCTCAAAAATGATTTAATTTGCATTCCTCTGATTAGTAGAATTTAGAGCATTTTTTATAAGGCTGTGGATAGCTTGGATTTCTTTCTTTGAAGACTGTCTTTTTACACTTTGACTACTTATTTATTACAGAATGGGCCAACGGGTTTTCTTTTGCCATTGTGAAGATACCAGTGGAGGACATATGGTGTCTGTTATTTATCCCTCATTCTCTCATCTTCTTTTTCACTCACATATCTCTTTGGCAATATACTTTACTCTCCTTCATAATTTCCTCTTTATAATATGCTCTTGCCTCCTCAGAGCCACCATTGTCTTCTAGTGATATATTAATTTTAAATTCTTCTGTGACTGTATTGTTTCATGTCTTCCATCTCTACAACACTGGGAGAATTTACTGAGATTATAAAGATGAGCCTTTGTTTCAAGGACAGATTTGGGATTATTAAAAGAACAATCTAGCCTGCTCTGCTCCTGTTAAATTTTGAGCCCAACTCATTGTTAATTAGCCCCAGTGACAACCCCTAATTGTTATTATCTGCTCAAGATAATGATAATATAACTTAATCCTAGTAATAATTATGTTTTATGAATACATCTTTTTTCATGCCATAATCAAATAAACACCTAGATGCTATGGAGAGTTTATTCTCTATATGGAGAGTTTACTTACCATAGCACCTAGGTATTTATTTGGGGATGTCAAGTGCCAGGTATTATTGGAAAGACTGAAAGCCTATGGTAGAGAGTAACCCAGGGTACACTTTTTCAAAAAGATCTGAGCACAGTTTCTCCAGCCTTACCCAGGGATAACAAATGCTTCATTCTAACTGCCTGGATGTGTAATGGCAAAACAGTGCTCAAAACATTGTAGACCTTGTACTTCTATAGAATTATTGCCACTTCAGATTCATAATCAGGCTGAAGGAGGCCTCTGTAAGTAGGTCAGCTCCACATACGAGTTAAAAAAAAAAACCATTTGGCAACTCAGAGTATAAAGCTATTACTGAATTCAGTTACCATGGTGGCCCAGCTGTCACAAAGCATACCAGTAAATGATTAGCTGGAGGACTCAATCAAGAGAGTCAGGTTTTTCTTTCATCTGACTTCTGGTCAGTGAGCGCTAACACTGACTGCCCCTGCAGGCCTTTACTAATCACAGAGCTGCCCTAGTTTGCTCTGGGGAGCTAGAACCTGACTTTGTAATTTTTGCCTTTGGGTGTGATGGAGCAATTATTCTCAGGATCCATACTTTACATCCACTGACAAGAATGAGTACAAAGACAGTCCTTGGGGGCAGCCAGATTACAAACTTCCAAGCTGTCTTCCTTACTGCTTCCTATTTGTTGGGCAAGGAGAATGGACAATGAAAACAAAGTTGATGTGACATAGGCTGTTCAGGCAGTTCTTTGTGTTAGAGGAAGAGTTGACCCAAGCTGACATTTACTATTTTTCAATGAGTCATATATAAGTTAGTGGTAGAACCATCCTGACAATTTCCTTGAGGGTTAGAATTTAACTTTTCAGCCATTGAATTACTATTTTTTGAGCTGAAGGTGGGAAACAAGTGTAAAGCAAGTAGCCTAATGTGAGGCAAGTAGCTGAGTTTCTTCAAGACATAATGAAACATAACTGAAGTCTGTGGGGGGAAAAGTCATCAGTTTTGTGGTGGGAACAAAGGAAACAGCTAGATGGTAGCATCCCCAATGGCTACCACCAAAACCCATCATTATGGCTTGGGTTCTCCAACAGACTACTTTCCCAGGTTCAAGGTACCAAAACTTATAGTTCATGAGTCTCCATCTGTGTTGACTTTTTGATGGTCAGATAAAGGAAACAATTAGCTCAAAGCAAAGGCATTAGTGAAATGGTATATATAGTAAGAGAAGTAACAACAAAGTCTATCCCCATAAACCACATGGACATACATTCAATGGAAAGAGTAGATACTCAAAGAATTTACAAGTGGAGAAGAACACTGATAGAACCCATGGGGCCTAGGGCAATATTCCCCTTCAGTGCTATGCCCTTTCCCCCAGTGTCTTTATGTGATATCCTCAGACTGCTCCTCTGGGCCCTTGGAGCACAAGCCTTGGTGGAGTACATGCCTTCAATGCTTGGCCATGATCACCATGGTCTCCAGCTTTGGACTCAGCTGAAAACTTGGTCTAAAATACTGCTATACACTTTCAGAAAGAAACAGAATT
Source organism: Notamacropus eugenii (assembly GCF_028372415.1). Taxonomy (NCBI): domain Eukaryota; kingdom Metazoa; phylum Chordata; class Mammalia; order Diprotodontia; family Macropodidae; genus Notamacropus; species Notamacropus eugenii. The sequence continues at coordinate 471,483,079 of NC_092873.1, read as the reverse complement.
TTAATTAGAGGCCCACGGTATCTGTTACTTCCATATTTATTTCCTAGTGGCCCTGCACAAGAAACTTTTCTTCCCCCTCAAATCCCTAATATTCCAAGATTAGCTTCTGCAATTTATTGTCACTTAATAGAAAAAGTTGAAAGATAAATTATAGGATGAACGTGTTAATTCAACCCTTTCTGTCTGTGGATGAATGCTACTTACCATTGGCAATGTTTGGACTTAGTCCAGTCTTTCACTATGAGAACTTTCCACTACATCCCTTTGTAATGTCACAAGTCTTTCCTAACTTGTCTCTTATTTAAATTCAGATTTTTATAAATTGGGTTTCCTTCTGGGCAAGTCACTTAAACTTTCATTTCTCTAGGCAATTCTTTAAGAATATAAGTTTCAGGGAAAGTGATGACCTGTTTCAATGGAGGGAGTTCCTCAACAAGAAGTTCAATATACCATGAAGTTGCATGTCTAGTCCCTGTCCTGATCCCTTGAAGAAATGGGAAGTCTTCTTATATTAAAATGAAAGGTTATTCTCTAAAGGTTGGTCCCATGTATCTGAGCCTTTGGGTTTTTTCTTCTAGACTGATCAGAAGCAGGTACCAGTTTAAGTCTGTGGTTTTGAATGGTAGGAGGCTATCTCTTTAATGTGTGGAGGAGGTCAGAGTCGAAGGATATGGGGGAGAAGTCTGTCTAGCAGCTCCTACAGCTGTTACTCATCTCCGACTTGGCCAGGAATCCATAGCTACTCAAAGTGTATCCAGCATTTGGATCTGGAATGGAAAATTTGCTTAATCATACCCACAGCTTTTTGATATAATGCTGGGTGGTTTTAGAGTTGCTGAGCTGGCCTCTTCTGGCAATGACCTTCCTCCTTGAAGATTCTATCATGGAAATACCCTAAACTATCCACCTTTCCACATCTATTTATTGCCAGACACTTATTTCTGGGTATTAAGAAGTGGAAGTATTGCCAAGTGGAGATAGCACTTTCCAGTAGCCATCTTTAGATTAGAGAGAGGAGGAAAAAGAGGGAAAAAGTGGATTCGCTTTTATATTTATATCAGCTCAGATGGGATTCCCTTCTTTCTTTTCCTCCCTTTCACTCTGTGGTTGGATACTCAAAACATACAGGAAATTTCTCTATTAAGTATAGTTCCTAATACTATACTATTATACATATATTATATAATATAATCCTATATTATACTATACATGGGGGATATGATATAGATCTTGGAATGGAGTTGGAAAAGGCTCCCTATCATAGTATGAGTAGTCATTGCAGCACATTTTTTTAGGTCATTGGATCCCTAGAAAAGGCTCCTTGAGATAGACCTTTAAAATTTGGAAGAGTTTTCCTTGGGTTTTCTCATTGGACCCTTACAACAGTCCAACTATTATTATGCCCATTTTTCAGAGGAAGAAGTTGAGGCAGAGAGAGGCTAAGTGACTTGCCTAAGATCACATAACTGCCAAGTCTGAGGCAAAATTTGAGCTCAGGCCTTTCTGACTCAAAGTCCTGTACTGTATCCGTTGTGTTACCTTTGTGCCTTTGGCCCTCATCTGGGTATGGGACCTTGTGAAAGGAGTTAAATAAATGACAGAAAGGAAAAGCATACACAGATCTCCTGCAAAGTTTCAAATAAGGACAGAAATGACAAGACAAGGAATATTTTTGTGCTAGCCTTCCTCACCCACAGCTCCCAAGAGATGCCTCGTACTAACTTTCCTCATTCAATTTTTTTTGGAAGGAATTGATAGTCCCACCAATGTGGTGACTGATCGAGTGACAGAGGATACAGCTACTGTCTCCTGGGATCCTGTCCAGGCCCTCATAGATAGGTACGTGGTGCGCTACACCTCTGCTGAAGGAGAGGTCAAGATGACACCAGTGGGGAAGGATAAGAGCAGCACCGTCCTGACGGATTTGAATCCAGGCATGGAGTACACTGTCCATGTGTGGGCTGAGAAGGGAAGCCAAGAGAGTAAGAAAGCCAACACCAAGGCCTTAACAGGTAACAATGAGAGCTGGCATGTACATGACAGCTTTAAGATTGGCAAGGTGTTTTTACGATCCTTTTCACTCCATCCTCACAATAATCCTATGAGGTACAGGTATTTTTAGGCCCACTTTACAGATGAGGAAACTGAGGCTTGGAGAAGTTAAGTTATATGTCCATGGTTATACAGTTTTGGAAGTCGTATTGAATCCCATGGCTCAAGATCTCACATTTAGAGAACTATACTACACTGACTCTCCCAAGAAGAGAAGAAAAATAAAAACTGAGAAACTCCCTCAGGGAGAAGGGTGATCTTGCATCAGGAGATTGGTGCCCAGTTTTGACAGCCTGCGTGTCAAAATATTCAGAGAAACAAACGTGATTTCTTTTCATAATTGAATTTTGCCTTTTTAGCCTCAAATAAGCTTTAGCACATATGTAGCTGTTTTTTTCCACCTCCATATTGTAGGTCACACTTAATTGGACTGTAAGTTCATGCAGTATTTTCCTAGAATTAGCTGACACTTTCTAATTTTCATTTCTGGACATGAAAGCTTAAAACATTTGGCTGACAAAGAGTTGAAAGCTTATCTTGGTTTGCAGTGACTGCTGGGTACTATGCATATAATGTAGGCCTTTTTCAGAGAATAAGGGGGTAGTTGGCATTCCAATGTGGCAGAAACAAATGTACTGGATATACCTTTAAGTTTTCATAAATCCTATCTGCTTACATCCTTCCTATAGACAGTTAGTCACCTGTGAGGCCCACAGACACCACAGGACTTAACTCTGGAGCGGCCATGTAACGCTTTCTCTGTGCAGTCCTCTACCCTGATTGGCGCTATCTATTAATCCAGGACAGCCTGCTTAGGGAGACACCTATGTTTCCAAGTATAAAAAGAAATGATCTTCTTGATAGGTGGTTGTTGAAAACAGGTTTATTCATAGTTAATGTACTTCTCTCTGCTATCAACATAAATTGTAAGCTCAGTTTTTGAGTCTGAATAGGAATTGACATTTGGCATGAGAAACAAGTGCTGTATGGCAACTATTTAGGCAGAACTCACTCTACAGAGAGGTCTTTTAAGATAGATTCACCCATTTCTTGCTTTTGACTGATCTGCTTTTTTTTTTATGCCCTCGGGTTCTATCCAAGGGTATACCCAAGTGTTTCCTCTTATAAGAGGCCTTTCCTGATCTCCTCCAATTGTTTGTGGTTCCTCCCTCTCCAAATATTTCATCAAAATTATCTTCATATTGCCTGGCAATGAATAGTATACCTATTGTCTTGGTTTAGGCAAATTAATCGTGTAGAAGCTTATAACCAAATGGTTAGCCAACAGACAATGATGTTTTTAGCCACAGAAACTCACTAAGAGTGTGTGCTAAGGCCTGGAGGGTTGCAATCCATACTGGTGGCAGGATTACCCATGCTAGTGAAATTATAAATCAGTGAACTAAAATGTCTTTGAAGTTCAAAGAACAGAAATAAAATAGCATATAATATGAAAATAGGGAGCAGAGGAAACTGGGGATTAATTGAAACGTTTTAAGAAGACAATTTGAGGACAGAGTTCTAGCAGTTAAATTGGAATGTTGACTTTATCTAAAAGACCTACATCTGATTATAGGATATTAACTCCCACTGGAATTTCAGACCACTGGGTTAAAGGCTTAAACCACCACAACTCTTGGCATATAATTAAAGCGAATATATCCTGGGTTTTTCTGGGATGGTCCTTGTTTTATGAGAAGAAAGAACTTCTAATGAGGTTTTGGAAAAAACCACGTCCTGGTTTTTGTGAGGCTATCTTTTGTCTGGCCACGTGTCCTGATTTTAGGTTGGAAAAATGCATTTGCTATGTAGCAAAATGGACTTAGACATTTTTTTTTTTTTGTCGGATAATGCTTATTTGTGTATACGCTGGTCTTTCAGGATTATAAACATTATACTTCTCTTTCCGGATATTTATCTTAAGAAATTGACAGCCCAACCAATCTGGTAACTGAACGTGTAACTGAGGATACAGCCACCATCTCCTGGGACCCAGTTCAGGCCTCCATAGACAGGTACCTGGTGAGCTACACCTCTGCTGATGGGGAGACCAAGGAGATGCCAGTGGAGAAGGACAAGACCACCACTCTACTGACTGGCTTGAGGCCAGGCATGGATTATACTGTCTATGTCTGGGCTGAGAAAGCGAACCAGGAGAGTAAGAAAGCCAATACCAAAGCCCCAACAGGTAACAGAAGGAAACGCACCATTACTAGCTTACATTAGGTAACACTTTTCTGTACATGATGTGTTGTAAAAAAATTTTCTTAAGCTGTAGCTAATGAGTATTATTATCCCAATTTAAAAACAAGCAAACAGGCTGAGGGGTGAAATAATTTGTCCAGGATCATAAAACTATTAAGTGGCAGAAGTATTTTACACTCATGTTCTCTAAGTACAAATCCAGTGGTCTTTTCACTACACTTTGTTGTCAATGGGAACAAATACTCTTTGCCCCCACCATTTTCTCATTGATAGGTGGCCACCTGGTGGCCAGTTTTAAGATTATTGCTGTCTGGCACCTGTGATAGCAAGTTGGAATAATTTAGTGTTTAAAAGTGTTAAAGGTCTGAGAAAATCCAGCAAGATGGCAGCATGGTCACAGTACTGGCCAAAGTGTTGTGTTCAAAAGGCTTCTAAATATACTTATATGAATGAGTGACATTTTGTATTAAAAATCTCCCTTTAGGAGACTTATTAAACTTTTACTAAAGTTTGCTTATTGAAACATATACCATTTCTAGGATCCTTACAAAAAGAAAGTAATGATCTCCGCAAACAAATCCAACATAATAAATCAATCAATAAGCCAATTAATAAGCATTTATTAAGCACTTATTATATGCTAACCTCTGGCCTGAGACCCTTACTAGCTATGTGACCCTGGGCAAGTCACTTAACCCTGTTTGCCTCAATTTCTTCATCTGTAAAATGAGCTGAAGAAGGAAATGGAAAATCACTACAGTATCTTTGCCAAGAAAACCCCAAAAGGAGTCACAAAGAGTTGGACATGACTGAAAAATGTGCCATGCGTTGTGCTAGGGTCTGGGGATACAAATACAGTGAATGAAATAATCCTTTTTCTCAAGCACTTGCATCCTAATGGGGGAGACATTAAGCCCTTATGAATACATACATAACAAATATGAAGAGAGTGAATACAAGGTAGTGAAATATAAGGTAGTTTGGGAAGGAGAACAGTAGCAGTTGATTGAAGGGGGAGGCCAAGAAACGCTTCATGTAGAAGCTGTTTGTCTCAGCTTTCTCATCTGTAAAATGGGGATAATAATAGCACCCACCTCTTGGGGTTGTTGTGAGGTACAGATGAGATAATAATTGTAAAGCACAGTGCTAGGCACATAGTAAACACCATATAAATATTAGCTGTTATTGTCTTGAAGAAAGGTAGGAATTCCATGAGGTAGAGGTAAGAAGGGGGTATATTTCAGACATGGAGACAGGAGACAAGAGGAACCACATATGATACATGGCTGGACTGCAGGATGTGGGAGGGGGAATAATGTCCTAAGAGATGGAACACAGAGGTTAGGGCCAGGTTATGATGGTCTTTAAATAAGAAATGTGTGCCCTGGACGGTATGGGAGAGATCAATTTAACCAGTGGTTTTGCTGGATGAAAAGTTACTCCAGAGAAGCTGTTCTGTCCATGACCTGGGGAGCTATAAATCCAGGAAGTACCTGTCTGTTCTCTTAGTTTTCTCCCTCAGTCCATGAAAGTAATATACATTGTTGACTGAAGAGTGCTTTGATGACAAGGTCCCTTCCAGCTCTCATGTCCTATGATTCTGAAGTCCTACATTTCTGGAAGTTTGCTATCTCCATCCCGTACTCATAAAGATGGACTGGTGGCAATGGCTAATATGCTGCCAGTGTTTAACCTTCTCCACACATTCTTCTTAAAGAAATCGATGACCCCAAGAACTTGACAACTGATCGGGTAACAGAGGACACAGCCACTATATCCTGGGACCCAGTCCAGGCCATCATAGACAAGTACATAGTGCAATACACCTCAGCTGATGGAGAGACCAAGAAGATGCCCATGGAGAAGGACAAGACCACCACCACCTTGACAGGTCTGAGGCCAGGCATGGATTATAGTGTTCATGTCTGGGCTGTGAAGGGAGACCGGGAAAGCAAGAAAGCCAACACCAAAGCCCCAACAGGTAACCAAAATTACCCATATTATTACAAATAACAGTTCACTTTTTATGTTAGGTTTTTAGTTGAGTGCTTTCTAGGTAATTTTCTAAGGACCAAATTCTACTAAGTAGCAATCTAATGATCTCAATGGTTGCTAAGTGGCCTAATGGGTGTAACCCTGGACCTGGAGTCAGGAAGACCTGAGTTCAAAGCCTTGGATGCTTACAAGCTATGTGGCCCTGAGCAAGTCACTTCTCCTCTGTTTGCCTCAGTTTCCCCATCTGTAAAATAGTGATAATAATAATGCCTCCCAGGGTTGTTGTGGGGGATAGAGTGAGATAATATTCATAAAGTGCTTTGAAAACCTTAAAGCACCATACAAAGGCAGCTGTTATTTTTTTTATTATTGTTCTTATTAGATCATGTCCTCTGTCTCCAAATTCAGGAGTCTTTCCACTACTCTACAATGTCAAGAGAGACAAACATAAACTGGCTTGCTGATTCAGAAATACCTAGCTGATGTTGTACGATTGTTGCTGTCTTAGAAGACTTACCAGTGAGATGGCCATGTGGTGTAGGGTAGGCAGGATGGTGCTAGACCTAAAACCTGTTAGAACAAAGGATCAGGGACTCTTTCTCCCACTGAGGAGGTCTAGTTCTAGACTCACAGGGACCTTATTCACTATGGAACAAGGCTAACTTCTAAAGGGAGACTCTTCTGGCCTCTAGTTCTTTATGCCCCCACCCAGAACCCAGGAAAAAATCAGCTAAGGCTGATATCTAGGGTTTGCCTCAAAGAGATAAT